>NC_135576.1:53059764-53684764 GCF_965152235.1 Eretmochelys imbricata | reverse complement strand
AAGTGTCTTAATTTTATGTCCTGCCATTAATAGGTCTATAGACCCAGATACTACTTAGGGCCAGACTGTGGCCACATTGTTGTGAAGTGAGGGAGTGAAGAAGCTCAGCAGCAGGGACATGTTCTGGCTGTTTCACCCAATACTCCTGTGGGAGCACATACCAGAACAGTTGCTGTCCTCCCATTTCAATGGGGGTGCACTGAGACAGCCCCACTGTCTGACGGAGGTGGGGAAGGGAAGGCTCCCTTTTGAGGAAGTAAAGCCCATTACCAGATTAATGTATTGGCTACACTTCCCCAGCTGATTATTCCGCACTCTTCCCTGTCTTGCACATCCACTCTGTGACCCAGCGTGTCACAGTATGGCAACACTTACATTTGTAAAGATACAGCTTGGTTTAAATGTCATAGCAGCCCGTAATGATCTCAACAGTCTTCAACAAGAGTAAGGTAGTTCAGTTGCTATTGCTCACCCATGAATTTTCATAATCATTGAAGTGATGATAAGGTCAACTGTCTGGTTTGTGAACATAATTGACTCCTGGTGTTCATGTATTTTTGGATGAATGTGTGAGGCAGAGTTCAGGTTATTTGGGTAACTCTCCAAACTTCCTAATCAATTTGTTTGTGGTGATAAGGTCAACTCAGAAAAATAAATTGGGAAGGTAAAATCTTGGCCCCACTGACATCAGTGGGAGCTTGGCTATTGATTTCCGTGGGGCCAGGATTCCACTCAGAGTTCTTAGATCAATCCATTTTCAAGCAGGGAATGATCAAACCCATTAAAAAACCCTTTTTTGAAAGGTCAAAACACTGATTTTTTTCTTTTAGAACACCCATATGTTGGAAATGCCTATTCTGTTTTGCGTCAGACTTTCCAGAAAAATTTTACTCTGACAGAGGACCATGCAATGAAGATTCTTGTGATATTAGAGTGGGGGGTCAAAATCAGCCTTCTAATGGAATTGAAGATGAAATCTTAGCTGTGGACCCATTGCAACACACATACAAATAATACAGTATGTAGCTTTTGGGGCAAAAGTATTGTTTTTTCACATGTGTGATCAAATGAAATGGAGACAATCAATCAAAATGCTACAGAACGAATCACTGGTTTCTTTTTTGTTCGAGTCAGAACAAAAATTTAGTGTCATTATAGGAACTCTGGTTACCAATGATATTGTATTGTTATTACAGATAAACCTGCAAAGGAAGATGAGACTCACTGGAGTTATAACCCAAGGTGCCAAGAGGATTGGAAGCCCAGAATATATAAAATCTTACAAAATTGCATACAGTAATGATGGGAAGTCATGGGTGACATACAAAGTAAAAGGCACCAATGAAGATATGGTAAGACTGAGTCACCTGTGTGTGAATGAAATCCCAAGGTATATCTGACTTCTGAAATCAAAAGGTATCTCCAGTAGATGAGTCTAATTGTCTAACAGAGAAAGCACTTTTATGTGTGTTGCCTTATTATTTTTTCTGGAAAACATAGCAATACATTTCCACTTTATGTCAGCTAAGACTTTCTTACTCTTTAATTGATGGTTCTATAAACACTGTGTCCCCAGGCTAGAATAATCCTGTTTATTACACTTAACTGATTTTCATTTTAATTAGTTTACCAGTAATTACTCATGACTCTGTTTTCAATTTCGTTTTAGTACATTGGCGGATTGATTTAACCCTTGATGCCATAGAACCTGTTCACCAATGCTCATGTCTGCATTGCAAAAATGGTATCTTCCTGTAAAAAAAAAATGTTTACAATTTAGTTAGAATTTATTTTTATACAAACCAGCACAGAATGCTTTACTGTGAGAGGTAGGATAGAAGTAAGGCACTTCACAGAATTGGACACAGTTTTTGTCATGTAGGCAGAGGGAATGCTGCGTTGAAAAGACTGTAATGAGGTGGGGAAGCAAAGTGTAAGAGTATCTAATTACAATGAAGAGAGAATAGAAAAAGCCTTTAAGGGCCTGATTTGAATCCCATTGCAGTCAATGGAATCTCTCCAGCTGACTTCAGTGGAAGTTGGATCAGTTCTTAAATAAGGGAGGGAGAAGTAAATTTGAATCAGTGTTAATAATTGCAGACTAAAATGAACAGGGACATTTTAATACACAAGTTGAAGGGAAGATGTGTTTTTAGTGTACTAGTAACTGGAGCATGAGAGAGAGAGAGGTCCCAATTCAGCAAGATTCTTAAACACATGCCTTACCTTAAGCATGAGTACTACTTGTAGAGTAGTTCTACTAAAGTCAACAAATAGAAATACCCACATGCTTCAAGTTATGCTCAAATACCATGCTGAATCCGGCCAAATTAGGCAGCATAGATGAAGGAGAAGCCTCTAAATGTGGAATATCATGACAAACAGGATATGAAGACTAGAAAAGGAAGTGGATATATATTAGGGTGACCAGATAGCAACTGTGAAAAAACTAGGTAGGGGGGCAATAGGCGCCTATATAAGAAAAAGTCCCAAAAACGGGACTGTCCCTTTAAAAATGGGACATCTGGTCACCCTAGATATATGGGTCCATGAAGATAAAGTAAGGATCCAGTTGTCATCCTTGTACTATTTGAAATGTGTGATGATTTTTGTTGTTGTTGACACAGGTGTTCCATGGCAATGTGGACAACAACACTCCCTATGCCAATTCTTTCACGCCTCCAATAAAATCACAATACATCCGGCTATATCCTCAGGTTTGCAGAAGACACTGTACTTTGAGAATGGAACTTCTTGGCTGTGAATTATCAGGTGAGTTAGCATAAAACCTATTGTCCTGTAGTTTAGAATATTCATTCCTAGTATAATTCCATTGACATCTGTGACGTTACAGCATGGTTGAATTTATTTCTTTATATTTAGAATAGGGTATATATTTTTGTACACATTGACATTAAATTATTTGTTATTTGAAATGGATACAGAAGGCTGAGGTATGTAATGCCTATTTTGCTTCAGTCATCACTAAAAAGGTAAGTAGTGACCAAATGCTTAACAAAACTAAAAATAAACACAGGAATAGAATTCAAGTCAAGATAGGGAATGATCAGGTTAAATAAAGAATATTTAAATATGTTAGATGTATTCAAGTCAGCAGGGTGTGATGAAATTAACCCTAGGATACTTAAGGAACTACCTGAAACAGTCTCTGAACTGTTAGCTATTATGTGTGAGAACTCCTGAAGGAAAGGTGAGATCCCAGAGGACTGGAGAAGGGCAAACATAGCAACTATGAACAAAAAAGACCCAGGGAATTATAGACCAGTCAGTCTAGCTTTGATACCTGGAATAAATTATTAAACAATCAATTTGTAAGCATGTAGAGGATAATAGGGTTATAAGGAATGGCCAACGCTGATTTGTGAAGAACAAGTAATGCCAAACCAACCTAAATTCTTTCTTTGACAGGATTACTGCCCTAGTGGATGGGGGGGAGCCATTGACATCATGTATCTTGATTTTAGTAAGTCTTCTGACACAGTCCCACATGACAGTCTCATAAGCATATTAGGGAACTGTGATATAGATGAAATGACTATAAGGCAGTTGCAAAATTGACTGAAAGGCTGTACTCACAATGTAGCTATCAATGGTTTGCTTTCAAACTGGGGGGACATATCTGGTGGGATCCTGCAGAGGTCTGTCCTGGGTCCAGTACTATTCAACATTTTCATTAATTACTTGGATAATGGAGTAAAGAATATAGAATTGGTGGATGACACCAGGCTGGTAGGGGTTGCTAGCACTCCAGAGGACAGGATTAGATTTCAAAATGACCTTGACAAATTGGAACTACATCAACAAAATGAAATCCAATAAAGACAAGTGCAATGTATTATACTTGAAGAAAAAAAAACAAATAACCAACTACAAAATGGGGAATAGCTGGCTAGGTGGTAGTACTGCTGAAAAGGAATTGTGGGTTATAATAGATCACATGTGGAATTAGTCAATAATATGATGCAGTTGTGAAAAAGACTAATATCATTTTAGGGTGTATGTAAGAGTGGGAGGTAATTGTCCCATTCTACTTGGCAGTGGTGTGGCCCAGTTGGAGTATTGTGTCAAGTTCTGGGAACCACACTTTAGGAAACATGAGGATAAGTTTGAGAGAATCCAGAGGACAGCAATGAAAATGATAAAAGTTTTTAAAAACCTGATCTATGAAGAAAGGTTAAAACAACTAGACATGTTGAGCAGGGGGTTGGACTAGATGACCTCCTGAGGTCCCTTCCAACCCTGATATTCTTTGATTCTATGTTTAGTCTTGAGAAAAAAAAAGATTGAGATGGAATATGATAAGGGCTGTTATAAGTGAGCTGTAGCTCACGAAAGCTCATGCTCAAATAAATTGGTTAGTCTCTAAGGTGCCACAAGTACTCCTTTTCTTTTTGCAAAGACAGACTAACACGGCTGTTACTCTGAAACCTGTCATAAAGAGGATGGTGATCAATTGTTCTCCATGTCCCCTGAAAGTAGAACAAGAAATGGTCCGCTTAATCTGAAGCAGGGAAGATTTAGGTTAACTATTAAGCAAAACTTTCCAATTACGAATAGAATAGCACTGGAACAGGTTTCCAAGCGAGGTTGTAAAATGCCCATCATTGGAGATTTTTAAGAACAGGTTAGACATGCACCTGTAAGGGATGATCTAAGTATATTTGGTCCTGCCTGTGTGCCAGGGGCTGGATTAGATGACCAGAGGTCCCTTTCAGCTCTTCATTTCTTTGATTCTATAATTATTTATTTACATTAGCACCTCGAAGTACCAATCAAAATTGTGCTAGTCACCGTACAAACACATACCAAGGGACAGTCTGTGCTCCCCACCCACAGCTTACAGCCTGACTGGACAAGCCAGACAAAGGGTAGGAGGGACAACAGATACAAAAGTCAAGTGACTTCTCCAGGGTTACATAGCAGGTCAATGGCAGAGCTGAGAACTGGACATAGGTCTCCAAGTCCTGCCTTCCTGTTCAGTGCCCTATCTACTAGACTATGCTGGACAGGCACTGTATAACAAGCTCGAAATTGCAAGAGGTCAGTAAGCTGCAGCTGAAGAACTTTCAAAGCAAAATAAAATGCCTTGTGCCTGGTTGCTTTTGATGAAGTTTGATTTGATTTAGATTTGTTTTGTGGCTTTCCTACAGAAACTGTGATTGTGTCTTGGAGCAAAAGTAAATGAACTAGTGAGCCAATATAAACCCTCTCAAGGTTTGTTGTAGCAAAGGTTACAACACATAAATGTAACGCTTGACCCCTTATCCGCTCTCTAGCGTGTGAATTCTTTATCTGTCAAAAGAGATCAACATTTCACCACAGGGATTGCTACAGTAAATTCATTTTGGGATGATTTTACCTGGCTTCCTGTTTTACTGTATAAACAATAGTCATCCAGTTCCCAAATGATATATCACAACAGTCTGAGTCAAATAATTCTTGGTCCTCTAGTGACATCAAAATCAGATTCAGAAATTAAAACTTAATGCATTAATCTCACTGTAGCCCTTTTCCAATACAGATAGATTTGAAAGTAAATAGAAAATCCTGTCTTAGGTGCTTTAGTGTATTAGATTTTTCTTTCTACGTTTTCCATTTCTGGAACCACAATTTAGAATAAGTCCTTGCCAGAATGACCAGGAATTGTTTTGCTCAAAGAACTGTGAAAGCTACTAAAGTGATTTCATTTCAGTGGTCTCATCTCAGTTTCAAGGTCACCATTCCTCAGCACTGTTGTCACAGTCTGGGCTCATCAGAACAACTCCGTCTCAGTGGAAAGCCAAGTACAATTACACCTAAAGACAGACTAATGCATATAATTCCAGGTGGTTTATCTTAGGTTGAGATGCACTCTTAGAGGTCTGGGGGTTTCAGAACTGATCCCCCCCCCTTTTTTTTTAATGAAACCTTTCTAATTAAAGAAAGTGTAGCAAGATCAAAAGATGGACCTTTCGTAGGCCCCAATTCAGCAGTATACTTAGGCCCAGGGCTAACTTTAAGCACAATAGTCCTATCTAAGCAGGGCTATAAGTGAATTTTATATGCCAACAAGCACTTTCTATACCTGTGCAACCAGCCAACTATAAAATGAACATTTATTTCTTTCCCTGGCTTTTTTTTTCCTGCAACTTTCTGCACTTAGAGCTAGATTCTGCCAACCTTGCTCATGTGGAGTAGTACCTTATTCACAAAGTGGTCCTGTTAGTATTCACGTGTTCTTCTGTAGAGTAAGGTACTGTACTACTCAATGTGAAGAAGGGAAGCAGAACCTGCCCATCACTTTTGTTTGACTGGCATTGCATTCTTGGATTTACAGATCACCTGTTTGATTTCTCAAATGGGCAGATTGAAAGTGAGAATTATAGGCAATGTGTATTTTCATATAACCAAGCAGTCTGTTATTTTTCATAAGCAGAGTTTTAAAATCTTTTTTTTTTGTTCACCAATAGATAGATATGGCAACCAAGACAGAACACAATCTTTGTATTAAAATAATTGTCTTGCTCTGCTCTTACCACTCCTTCACAAACTCTAATGTAAGGCAAGTCAAACATAGTAATTTGAGCACAAGCCTAGGTGATGGGAACTCTTGCATGCAAATATCTAGCTTTGGCACTGATTACTTCTGAGCTCTTGCACAGTTATATGAGATGCTGAGTGCCTCTTGGGAGGTGCTAAGCACTGTTGAAGTCAATGGGAGTTGAGGGTATGTAGAGGACACGGGCAAACTGACAGACAAGTTGTTATGCTACAACCAAAGACCACAGAGAGCATGTCTACACCCGAGCATGGATTATCTCAATCTTAAAACCCTGAATTATCCTCCTAAATGTTTATCCCACAACTCCCCACACTCTGTGGTCACTTGGCAAAGAACTGTATTCTCACCAGGCATGCACACTCACGCTCTCTCTCTCACTCTCTCTTCTATGCCTCTCTGTTCCATGCAGAACATAGGGCCTTCACCACTGCCTTACATCTTTATCAGTCTCCTAGTGCCATCTTGGCTTCTTGCCTTGTCATTCTGAGAGCTTTCAGTTCCAATTCTAGTGTGCATTTCTGTCTTAACCTTAGTCTACCTCATTGCACTTTATCCCGGGGGTTCCAGTCCAACACTTCCCTTGTTATGTTATTTGGGTCTTTCCTCCACGTATGTCCTAGCCATCACCATTTCTTTTCCATACTTTCCTATCCTGTCTTTATAATCATGAGTATTATAATACTCCCTCACACCATTTGTTTTAAATAAAAAGTTTTTTGTACATACAAAGTATTGAAGGAGTCTCCTTTGCACCCTTGTTCAAAGCCCGGACATCAGAAATTACATTAGTGTGTTGGGCGGGGGGAGGGGGTTGTTTTGTTTTTTTCTGTAATTATTCAATTAAATATGTGATCTATAATGGATGTAGTTTTCTTTGATATAGCAATAATTTGTTGTCCCTATTCCTGTATGCATATAATGTTATCTCCTGGCTTAGTACCTCTGCCTCTCTTTCTGCAAGCAGTTTAAGATTTGTGATATCCTCTTCTTCCCTCTAACTTTTGGAGGTGGAAAGAAAAAGTGTAAAATTACGTAGGTGCACAAGCATGTACAAGGGTGGGTGCAAAGTAGGAAAAGTAGATGAATGCAATTGATGGTTTCATTTTCTGTGATATATTGTTTTTCAACTCTGGCCAAAACTGTTTTGACAGCCCATTTTTGTTTGTCAGGCACTTTCCCCTTCCTCTTCACACCACCCCTTCTTCAGATGAAGCACTCTTCAGGACAGCCCTAGTAATCCAGTAGTGATACTTTGATACTGAATAATACACAAATTCCTTTCTAAACCAATGTATGAATCTCTCTCATTTCTAACTCTGGTCAACACCTATATATCACTCCCTCCCACTCTCACTATGCTGATGTAGCGTGGTAGTGAAAACAAGCCCTCTGACAGCGTTTTCTTGGGCAACTTGCCTGAGTCACCATCATACCACCGTGGCTACACTTCTGTTTTTTGCACACTAGCTTGAGCACAGCCAGCGCATGTACATCCGCCCAATCTGAGAATTACATGGCATGGGTGGCAGCTGTGGCAACTGTGGCAGCATGGCATGGGTGGCAGCGCTGGGTCCTAGATGAGCTTGTACGGCATTTCCGGCAGCCCCTTCACTGCTATCGATACTCAAGCTAGCTAGATCAAAGCTAGCTCAGGTATGTCTACATGTGCTGCAATCATACCTCTGATTGCAGGGTAGACAAAACCTTAGCCATTCTCCTAGCCAGCCGCATACCCTACCTTTTCCTTATTCATTTTTATCACAAGAGCCCACGCAGGCCATCTGCCTCTTCTAGGCCTCTGTTTTCTTGTTACTGTGCTGCCATCGTATGGGAGTTCTGCTGCCATGACCTCCATAGATCAGAAGACACCATTGTGTTCATCTAGTTTGTCTTCCTGTCTAACACAGGCCATAGAATTTCCCCAAAGTAATTCCTAGATTATATCTTTTCAAAAAACTTGCAAGATTGATTTAAAAATTGTCAATGGTGAAGAATCCACCACAGTTCTTAGTAAATTATACCAATGGTTAATTAGCCTCACTGTCAAAACTTTTTTTTTTTTATTTCCAGTCAGAATCTATCTAGCTTCAACTTCCAGCCATTGGATCACATTGTTTCATTCTCTACTAGACTGAAGAGCCCATTATTACATATTTGTTCCCTATGTAGGTACTTTGACTCCTTCACTTCTCTCAGTTAAGCTAAATAGATGGAGCTCTCTAATTCTGTCACTATAAGGCATGTTTTCTAAACCTTTAATCATTCTTGTGGCTCTTCTCTGAACCTGCTCCAATTTATCAGCATGCTGCTTCAATTGTGAACACCAGAACTGGACACAATATTTCAGCACTGGTTGCACAAGTGCCAAATATAGAGGTCAAATAACATAGAATCATAGAATATCAGGGTTGGAAGGGACCTCAGGAGGTCATCTAGTCCAACCCCCGCTCAAAGCAGGACCAATCCCCAACTAAATCATCCCAGCCAGAGCTATGTCAAGCCTGACCTTAAAAACTTCTAAGGAGGGAGATTCCACCACCTCCCTAGGTAACGCATTCCAGTGTTTCACCACCCTCCTAGTGAAAAAGTTTTTTTCCTAATATCTAATATAACATCTCCACTCCTACTTGAGATTCCTCTGTTTATGCATTCCAGGATTGCTCTTTTTGGCCACAACTTCACCTTGGGAGCTATGTTCAGCTGATCGTTCATCTTGACCCCCAAATCTTTTTCATCATCACTGCTACCCAGGATAGAGTCCCCATTCTGTATTTGGTCTACATTGTTTATTCCTAGATGTATACATTCAGTCTTATTAAAGCCCTTATTGTTTGCTTGTGGCTAGTTGACCAAGTGATCCAGATAGCTCTGAATCAGTGATCTGTCCCCTTCATTATTTGCCACTCCCCCAATTTGTGTCATCTACAGACTTTATCAGTAATGATTTGGTGTTTTATTTCCAGTCATTGATACAAAAAAAATTTAAATACCGTAGGGCCAAGAACTGATCCTCATACCCCACTGGAAGCACATCCACGCAGTGATGATTCCCCATTTGCAATTACATTTTGAGATCTATCTGTGAGCCAATTTTTAATCCACCTAATGTATGCCATGTTCATTCCATATTTTAACTTTTTCATCAAAATATTGTGTGGTACCAAGTCAAATGCATTAGAAAAGTCTAAGATATTACATCAACAGTATTACCTTTATCAACCAAACTTGTAATATCATCACAAAAAAAAAAATCAGGCTAGTTTTACAGGATCTGTTTTTCATAAATCCGTGTTGATTGGCATTAATTTCATTACCCTTTTTTAATTCTTTATTAATCAAATCCTGTGTCAATCACTCCATTATCTTGCCTGGGATCGATGTCAGGCTGCCAGGCCTATAATTACCCATGTCATCCTGTTTACCCTTTTTAAACATTGGCATAATACTAGCTTTCTTCCACTCTTCTGGAATTCCTCAGTGCTCCAATATTTACTGAAAATCAGCCTTAACAGCCCATGATCTCCTCAGATGGCTCTTTTAAAACTTTTGGAATCTAGTTGTCTGGACCCTCTGAATTAGAAATGCCTAACTAGCTTCTGTTTAACATCCTCCAGAGATAGTGGAATGGAAAGGGTGTTGTCATCACCATATGATGAGACTATATCATGTGTTTTTCTCCCAAATACAGAACAGAAATATTCATTGAATACTTCTGCCTTTTCTGCATTATTATTGATAATTCTACCATTTCCATCCAGTAATGGACCAATACCATTGTCAGGATTTTTTGTTGTTCCTAATACATTTTAAAAAACTTCTTATTGTCCTTGACTCTGCTCCAATCTATTCTTTCTCCTAGTAGAAACAAATGCACCCTGCCTCTGCCCAGTGAATAAACCCCTCATAATTCATTGCACAGCATCATGTCTGTTTGGAATTACTTGTTAAATTTTATCTTAGAAACCTAAAAGAAGAGATGAGAGGAAGGACCAATATCCATCAATGTCCATCCTCATCTGCAGTCACAGTAAATCATGTGGGATATGGCCACCTGATTTTAGCAGACAATCCCTGCTTAGTTCTCCAGAGGAAGCTACACCCCCTCCCAGCTATAATATCTATAGTCTACACCTTGCTGCTGGTATGTGTTTTTTGGCAAGATATCAAGTTATGAAAAAGTACAGATGTGATTAGTACTCAAGGAATTTTCCTTAGCACTAGTAGCATTAAGAAAGAAATATGTATTTTGCAGAATTACACTTCCTTGGTGTTAAGACACCACTACAATGAGACATGGTATAAGAGTAGAGTAGAATAAATTAAAGGAAACAATGGTTATGTGCTGGATAGGAAATCATGTATATACATGAGGCTGAGACTAGTGAGAAGGACTGGGGGGAAAATCACCTTTTTTTCTTTACTCTGTAAATGTGTTAGAAAATATTTTGAGTTCTCTATCTTGTTTTCCATTCTTTCAACATGTATTATAATAAAATGCCTTGCATTGGCAATTTTTGGTTTGATTGCAATTTCCCCCAAAGAGGTTCCTGATTAGGGCCCTTTCTGTGGGAACTGCTTTCTTTTTTTTCCCTCTGTAAGATGGTTTATGGGTATAGGTACCTCTAAGGGCGGTTAGTCATCAACAAGAGTCTTTACCTAGTATTACTCTGCTTTCGCTGGAGTGGGTTTCAGTGGCCTGGGTTCTTAGCTACTAACTGATGGTGCCTCCACCCCATTGTTTAAGGTAGTCAGGAGCCCAGCCTTAGCTCCCTATCTGGTTTTGACTATCACTGACCCAGTACTTCTCCCTATGCCTAGCCTGATACCTCATACATACTCTTCTGACACCTCCATAACAGATGAAGCAACCATCAAGGTACATTTTATTTACCGGGGAAATATAGAGGAAGCATATAAAGGGAAGGGGAAGATTGATCTGACTTGAACACTCTATGACCCACAAGTAGTCAGGGTGGGTTTCCTTGATTCACGAGTTTATTCCACACTAGTGGGTGTCATAATGTGGAGGAACCCTTGTATCTTAATGAGTTGTTGCAGGCCTGGAGGTTGCGGCAAGGTGATGAGGGTGCCTATTCACCCAGTGGGTAGCCTGTTTGCTGCAGCAATAGGTGTTACAGTAAAAAAAAAAAAAAAGTCCTAATGGTGGATCGGGCCTCCTCAGCGTTTCTAAGTGAAGTTGCTCTCTCCCAGAGTAGTTTGGCAGACCCCTTCGGGGCAAAATAGGTAACCTCCCCAGGCAGGAAGAGACAGACAGGAGATCACTCACACTCCCTCAGGCAGGTCCATCCTCCCTTCCCCCTGTTAACTTAGTCAGCCAGCCATCCCTAGGGTTCACCTAATCATAAGACTCCTTTATTGGCAAGGTGAGCACACTGCACTTTTCCCCATATCTCATCTATCTGACAACAAGCTTGGCTCCCTTTCTTATCAGACCCACTAACGCAGGTTATACTACCAAAAAAAAAAAAAAAAAAAAACCTAAAAGGCACTGTAGTGAAGTAAATAGTCTCATGGATTCCTTTTCACTTTTTCAGGTTGCTCTGAACCTCTGGGGA
Organism: Eretmochelys imbricata; assembly: GCF_965152235.1. Taxonomy (NCBI): domain Eukaryota; kingdom Metazoa; phylum Chordata; order Testudines; family Cheloniidae; genus Eretmochelys; species Eretmochelys imbricata. Next base: position 53,672,626 of record NC_135576.1, on the reverse strand, counting down.
TGAAATCAGGGCATATACAGGACTATCAGATTACTGCCTCCAGCATCTTCAGAACACTCAACATGGACATGTTCACTTGGGAACCTAGGAAAGCCCGGCTAGACAAGCAAGGCAAAGTGAATGCCTGGACTTCAGGTCATAGTGATCAGTCACAGTGGTTGCAGGTAAAGTTTCACTGTTTCACTAATGTTCTTAGTGTCTGTCTATGTTCTATATGTTTCTTGTACAGGAAAGTTTTGTTGATTTAGCATCAAATCTTGCTTTTCTCACCTGGGTATGTAGGGAACAACAGTAGTGGAATCTATCTAGATCTGCACATGGGAGATAAGGCTCCAGAGAGCTCAAACTTGGGTGCACTACTTCATTGTTGTTCAATATGTGCCAACATGCAGAAAGGCATGGTGAGGGTGGGTCTCCAAATTTAATGAACCTAATCTTCCCCTCCACCTATTCATGAGGCGCCTAGCAGCCATGAGTATTACTACAGCTAATGGACTTGAACAGCGGCTATGGAATTACTGTACTGGATGCTTGACTGCCTCTTGAGAGAGATTCTATCCCCCAGCCCTTGCAAAACTCCCTGGGACAAAGTCCATTTACTTGAACTTTTGCATAAGGTGAGCAGCTTTGGCTCCTAGGAGTTACGTTAGTCTATTTGAAACTATTCAAACTTACCTTCCCCCAACACTTTTGAATCTAGTAAGATTGATTCAACACATGAATTCATTATGAAGCTGTTCACAAAGGTTGTTTTCAGTCTGAAAAGTGATTTGTAGACATTACTGGTAGGCTAATGGGAAAGATAGCAACAAATCACCACATGGAAGCCTATTTGACCAGTCATTGTGACATTTACTTTTTTGAACTGTTGTATGTTGTAGTGTTTTGAGACAACTGCCAGTTTGGAATGAAATTCTCAGCATGAAACCTCAATAGCACTGGAAGTGTGCTACTAACCCCCTGCAAGCTTTTCACGTATAAATTATAACTTATTAGCTTTTTTACCTACAGTTGCTAAGCAATTTAGCAAAGTGATTACTATCTCCTCTCTAAGCTTATACACAGAGGGAAAAGAAGTAGTGACTGCATTGTCGATTTACCATTTGAATAGTTAAAGATGTCTGGATTTGGTGAACTTCTTTAAAAACAGTCTGTCGAAATACAGTAATGTTTTAAGTCATTTTAGTGTTTTTTTTTTTCAGGAGGAAGTGGTTATTGTGTTTTGTGGTGAAAGAATGGAAAAAAGTCTCTCTCCACCAAAAAGAGAGGCAAGCCAGATCTAGGGTAATTTTGTCTCCATTGCTGATCCAAGGGAGCCAATGGCATTTAGAGTCTATAAAGAAATGCTCTGTGATGTTTTATTCTATCGAGGTTTCAGAGTAGCAGCCGTGTTAGTCTGTATTCGCAAAAAGAAAAGGAGGACTTGTGGCACCTTAGAGACTAACAAATTTATTTGAGCATAAGCTTTTGTGAGCTATAGCTCACTTCATCAGATGCTTATGCTCAAATAAATTTGTTAGTCTCTAAGGTGCCACAAGTACTCATTTTCTTTATTCTATAGAGGGTGACAATGGATTTGTCATTGTCTACAGATGGTAAGCGAGTTAGGGAGCTATATAACAGGAAAGGACAGCATTTCTTATTTTCTAACATTTTCTGTTTTGTTTGAAATGCTTTTTCCTCTCTTTTTCTTCCCTTCCCTCAAACTAATTGAGTATGCAAATTAATTTACGTTGCATTCATTTGATTCCTGGCAGGTTTTCCATCAGTCCGGTAAAACTTATGCCTATTTTTTTCTTGTTAAAATATGCAAGAAGTCTATAAGGCAAGTTAAATCTGGAAGGGATTCTTTTGTTTTGTTTTTAACTTTCATAATATGATTGCAGAACATTTAATGAGAGCATGACTATTTTCTTTCCTTTAACTTAATATAACATGCTATGGATGACTGGAAGTTGTTATATTTACGGAACTTTTCCTAGAAAATGCTAACTATGTTTCAGTAAAACCAGAGGCATTAAACCATTTGAGTTTTCAATGCATAGACTAGTTATTTTGTACTGTAGTCCAACGCCTCTGAATTCATATGCTTAAGTTATTGATGTGCCCAAACACTTCAAGTCTAGGTAATAGCTCTGTAAGAAAGGATATACCCATCATTTAAATTGGTCTCCGTATTGTTTTTTTCTTTGCTTTTTTTTTCCTTTGGGAAATTCCCTTTATACTCATCACATTGCAACCTTTTATCATAGTGACTGCTTTTTCACAATGCTGCTTTCACAGAATCTAGGAAAACCTGATTTGTAGGGAAAAATGTATAAAAGCAAAGTTATCCATTTTTTCCTCAATCGCTGCATGTTAGTATGGAGGCTCCTACTAGCAGCTCCATATCTAAAGTTGTGTTCTAAAATGTGCTTAAATTGAGGCATAAATTCCTGTTTTTCTCTAAAGAAGGTAGCCCACCAGTATGAAACTTCACACAGTATTAGCTATCATGCCCTTTGAATTTTCTGTACAGTCTTAGTTTTGTTTATCCTTATTTTATTTTTTATTAGGAAATCTTTGACATTGGACTCTTGGTGAAATTGGTCCTTGGCCCTTCAATCTTTCATTGTTGACTGATGTATTTTATAAAATATGCGGGTCTACATAAATCTTGGTAGAAAGAGGTATCCTGAGTAGATCTGATGCAATTTGTTGTTTCGGGGGGGTGTGGGGGGGAATATTGATTTTTAGGATAATTTTTTAACCATTCATCACAGCTGAAAGTTTATGTTCCAATGGTTGCCAACATATTTGTGTAATGCGAATAAACATTTTGACTATTTATGGGCAGTTGTTGATTCACAGGAGATTTGGGATAAAATCTGCTCCAACAGCAACACTATTTCTGACGTTACACAGGTGTGCTCCTTAAAAAAACCCAAAATAAATAAAATTTTAAAAACCCCTCCACCTTTAAGTATTTTACAGCTTGGAAATTAATATAGGGAAAAAATTGTTGTTAAGTAGTAACATACAATCCACCTGATGCTAACCCACAAAAACAAGGAAATGAAGAGTTAAGGCACCCCAGTACATACCCTCTACTTCCCCCACCTCCTGGCATGCACCTTATTATAACCACAACTGTTGTACATGCACTGTAACTGTATGTCTTCCCACTTGGGCGTTCCCAGCACTCACTGCCGTTATTTAATTAATAAAGCTTTAAACGTAGTCACTTGGTGTGGCTCTTTCATCTCCTCCCCTAAAGGTCCCGCGGCCTCAGCCTGATCACCTGAAGCTCCAGGCAGATTGGTAACATAAATCTGTCACAATGCCAGCCTCCAACAAAACACACTATTACCCCATATCCATAACTAATTATGAGAGAAAGTAGTTTGGTAAAGGGGTGTGTGGAGAAGGCTGGTGAAATTCAGTGACCTGTGTTACACAAAAGATCAGATTAGATTATCACAATGGTTTCTTCTGGCCTTAAAATCTATACATCTATGAATGCATCACGCGCTCCCCAAGTGCCTTCAGGAGGACTTCTGTTTAAGTTAAAATCCTGAGTCTTGTGGACTCTTTCATCCCTCCTCCTGCTGTAAAGGCCACATTTTTATTCTACAGGAAAATAACCTATTTCAAAGCCATGCAAGAGCATCTGTTAATTTGCTATTCAGTAACTGTGACCATTACCCCTGCCAACTATTCTCTACTGTCCCTCATTTCCTAGGCAAATGGAAACTCAACTTAGCGGTATAGAATACCATAGTCTATGCCCCTTGATCAAGACTGAGATGAGGTAGTAGGTTTCAGAAACTTTCCACTCATGAACACTTCTCTTTAAGGGTTTTAGAGAGAGACAAGGTGGGTGAGGCAATATATTTTATTGGACCAGCTTCTGTGGATGAGAGAGACAAACTTTGAAGCTTACACAGAGCTTTTATTTAGGTCTCTTTAAGGGTTGTGTTTTTTGGGGAGACATCATTTGAAACTATGCATATAACAGTAATCTTAACAAAACCCAAGATATGTTAACTAAAAGCAAGATATATTAAAAATAGAGAAGAAATGTAATTAAAATAAAGAAATTGTCTGCTCAATGTATCTCGATGTAGACTTCTCGTAGTCTTTTCAGTCTAGTTACAAACCTAAAAGGAAAGAGCTTACATTCCTTAAAAACATTCCCCTCTTTCTTACTTCTCTGATTTGCCTGTCAACATTGTTTGCTGCACTAGATACCAACTCCTCTTGCTGTTTCCAGAGATGTTTCCTATCTAGTCCCTGTGACTGGGTCAGCTTGCAAGTTCAGACATATCACCATTGATTTCGGACAGCCAACGTCACTTCCCAGTTTCTTCCAGTTACCTACATACACAATAGGGTTTTCAGTTGTTGCTTTATCTAGGGGATGAGCCATTGAGAATACAAATATTCTTAACTATGATTAATATCTGTCTTTCAAAGGCTTACTGACCAATCTCAGGGACAGCATTTCACAGACAAGTCTGCACATCTCTGCCTGTGACAGCACCTGTCATGCCTTTTCTGACCCCTTCTGGATGCACTGGTGCCTCTACGCCCATTGCTCAAGGAAACCCACTCCAAAGAAGCTACCAACAACATTTAGTCCTCCAAGGTCTAGAAGGGCCAGGAGGAGACAATGACCAATTGGGAGTCAGCAGGCCAGTTAAGAAGGCTAGCCTGCTGCTTCTCAGGGCAGAATTGGGTGAGACTGGACAGTGTCTCACAGAACCCCAGGGTCTTTCCTTCAAGCACCACAACTAAGAGCTTGTATTTGAGGCTTTGTTTCTTTATTTATAGGCCCAGACAGCCAAATTGAGGTTTGTTTTTTTTTACAATGTTTAAAGACTGCTGCTGAATTAATAGCATAGGCTGCCCTGCTGCAAGCAAGCAGCCAAAACGTGTGGACTAAGACAGGAAAAGCCTGCAGGTTCCATGGTGCATTATTACCTGCCACGCTCCCCCAGCCATTTTCTGTATTGTCCTTTCAAACAAACAGATTAGCATTTTCCTCAAAATCAACCCCTACCACTTATTTTCTGGTATTATGAACTATGAATTAGGGAAGAGGTCCAGGCCCTCTTTCTCAGCAATGTATTGTTAATTGAGATTTTGTTTTAGATTGCATGTTCTTAATTCTGCTAAATCTATACATACATTTATCACTGTACTTGTAAGTATTAGAAACAACTTAATTATTATAAATAGGGCTCTACTTCCATGAAATTTTTTTCTGTGTATTTTGCCACAAGGCATGGGAAGGGTTTTCTAGCTTGATGCCCATGAATGATAAGCCTTAAACAGTTTATTCTCAGTTTTACACTGTGCCCATGGAACTCTGATGTTTTAAGAAAACCACTGTTCCCTCAAAAATAGACTGGAGCAACAAGCCAGGTCATCTTTTAATGTCTCTCCTGTTGATTACATGTGAAGGAATCAACTAAGCATGATCAGAGAGAACACCAACGTTGATACACAACATATTGCTTCTAGAGATTGATAAAATGGAATCACTGTAGCCAATTAGCTTTAGATGTGTATAGATTTCTGTTTCACACCTGATTGCTAATAATAATATAGTATATTTTTTATTAGTATTTCCCCCGCCACCAAACATTTTCTCCAGTATCAGATGTTGTCTTGGAGCTTTTGTAACAATATGTTCAGATATCAGTTGGAATAACCCTTAACTTTGCTTATGCTTTTAGCGTAATGCAGGACCACTATTTTTACCTTCTAAGATCCTGATGGTGTGAGGCACAGATGGAGAGTCTTATTCAAAATAAGTCATCACTTTCTTTGTGTTATATTTGCAGAAAACAACATCTGCCTATGATACTGTTTTGTGCAAACTTAGGATCTGTGTGTCTTCTTTTATATAGACTCTTTTCTGTTTAGTAAAAGATTTGCATGTTCATTTTCTAGATAATCAAACAAAAAATATATTGTTATTGATTTGTTGGAACAGACCTGTGGTCCCTAGAGTTTGTTTTATCATATGTTTCTGAGAAAAGCAGAATCCTTAAAGCTGGTATAAGTTGCATCTGATTATTCCCCTGGCATGGGGGGACTCCAGTGGCATAAAGCCTTCTATTTTTCCCTTGAAAAAAGTGAATGGACCAGGAATGGGAGGGCAGCATGACTAGAATGCATTGAGCTCCAATGATTCACGGCTCGTGTAGTGCCCGCTAGGGTACCAACATGAATTGGAGGAGCTGATTCTGGAGTCAAAATGCCCCTGGCAGCCCTGGAAATTGCGAGAGTGCAAAACTGGTATACAATCAGCTTTCCCACCCACTTCAAGTCCTGTGTTCTAGGGTATTGCAAATTGAACATGAGCCAACAATGTGATGCAGTTGCAAAGAAGGCTAATATTCTTGGATTCTATTATCCGGAGTGTCATATGTAAGACATGGGAGGTGATTGTCCTGCTCTACTCAGCACTTGTGAGCCTCAGCTGGAGTATTGTGCCCAGTTTTGGGCACCACACTTTAAGAAATATGCGGACAAATTGGAGAGAGTCCAGAGGAGAACAGCTAAAGTGATTAAGACTGAGAAACCCTGATTTATGAGGAAAGGTTAAAATAGGCTTCCAAGGGAGGTTGTGGAAGGATTGGAGGATTTTAAGAACAGGTTGGACAAACACCTCTCAGGGATGGTCTAGGTTTACTTGGTCCTGCCTCAGCATGGGGGACTGGACTAGATGACCTCCCAAGGTCCATTCCAACCCTACATTTCTAAGATTCTATCACTTCAGTCTTGCCTGGGTTCACTTGAGTCAACTGCTCTTCACCCAAGAGCTGATCTCTTGTAGGTATTTTGATATTTTAATAGTGATAATTCTTTCATCAGTTGAGAAGGAGATATGTAATTGAATGTTGTCAGCATACTGTTGGTGGCTAAGCCCATGGTGTCTCATTATTTCTCCTGTAATCTCATGGCAAGATCCAAATTTGAAAAATATAGAGAGATTGTAGAGCTGATTCCGTATAACCCCTAAATCCATTTGCCCTGTGCCAAGTACAGCTTATCTGTGTCCAAGGATCTGGCCCATAAGTGTGTTAGGATTTGGTCCTTAATTTCCAGAATTCAAAATGTAATGCTATAAAGATTGTCATCTGCCAACCTGTGTATTAGAACTGCAGATTGTAAATAAACCATTAAATGAAAGCACCTAGCTCGTTTATGATTGTCCCATTATAGAGACTTTTTAATATGAGTCATTAAAAAAAATTACTGTGTTCTTTGGGTGATTTTTAATGGTCTCATTGTGTCAGGAAATTTTAGCTTAGGTTTTCCTCATGGACAAAGAGTCAGTATGTCATCAGAAGTTTATATACTGGTTCATAGAAAAATATTTGGTGTTAGAATGAATTACTGTGTTAGGATTTGCATGGGTTATCTTAATTGCTGATCTCAATTTGACAAGGAGTGAAAACTAGCCTAGGTAAGAGGATGCAGGTAAATATAATAGTGGGTTGGTTTTAGTTTTTATACTAAAAATATTCTTTCTGGCATCATTTTATATTTCAAATTAAGGCCAATTGTTTAATTAAAATGGGTTCAGTGAATCAGAAGTATATTTTCTCTTCATTGACTAATTTTAAAAACTGCTGAAAGTTGGAATAAGGAAAAATGCTAGTTTAAGAGCAATTTGGGTAATTAACAGAATGAGGAAATTATATGACTTCTAGATGGCGTGGAGTACATAAACAGCATGTTATGACAGTGTTTTTAAGATATAAAAGTATTCAGTGGAAATTGTAAGCTTAATTATAATGTATCATAAAACATATGAATCCCTCCATGCAGCTCCACTGAACCTCAGCCAGCACCACTAGAGTAGGAGAGGGGAATTAAAACCCTTTAAAATCTAAGCCAACTCTTTCTCCTGTGCACCCTCACAAATGGCCTCTCTCCTGCATGCGCACTCTCTCTCTTCACCAGGTGATCTCATATCCTCTAAATATAGTGGATTTGGTTGTTTTGGAGAGGTGGGGGTAGGTGAGAAAATTGTATGATTGCTGTTTAACCTCCCAACCATTGCCTGCAGGAGTTCATGACTATGTCTTGTAATTTGTTGTTTTTCTGCTACAGTTCTTCATATTTAGTTCATTGATGATCAAAGATGGGAAGATAGATAATTGAGGAAGTACCTAATATAGTGGGAACAATTTAATGAACAGAGGTGATGAATGGTGGGTGGGTGAGAGACTCTTACTTTTGTATTGTTTGTGAAGAATTTAAAGTGTTGGCGTTGGAATCTGTTGATATGTTGAGGCAGGAGGCATTGATATTGTTCCTCAGAGTTTTCCATGTGGGATGGGTACGGTTTATAAATATTGTTTCTAATGATCTCTCTACATCTTGAATGATCTCTATGATCATTGTTCTAATGCTCTCTCTAGATCTAGAGCCCAACCTGGGTTCAGTTATGGGAACTAGTGGATGTAGCAACTTCCAGTTTAGATAGAATGGGAGAAAAGCCAACTGGACAGAGTACTTTAAAGGATTCTCTTTGTCAGTGGTTCCCAAACTTGTTCCGCCACTTGTGCAGGGAAAGCCGCTGGTGGGCCGGGCCGGTTTGTTTACCTGCCGCATCCGCAGATTCGGCCGATCGCGGCTCCCAGTGACTGCAGTTCACAAAGAACCGCGGCCACTGGGAGCCGCGATCGGCCGAACCTGCAGATACAGCAGGTAAACAAACCAGCCCGGCCCACCAGGGGCTTTCCCTGCACAAGTGGCAGAACAGGTTTGGGAACCACTGCTCTATGGTTTGTACAATCAGCCTGATCTCATTGCCAGGTTGTACAGCAGTTGTTCCATCCAGTTGTTCCAAAGACCAACTAATGAGTACTTCTGGAAGGTTTTCTTAGGCCTTGTCTACACTGTGGGGGTAAGTCAACCTAATTTACGCAACTCCAGTTATGTCAATAATGTAGCTGTAGTTGACATAGCTTAGGTTGACCTAGCTTAGGTTGACCTACTGTGGTGTCTACACCGCGCTGGGTCAATGGGAGACACTCTCCCATTGACTTACCTTACACTTCTCATTCCGATGGAGTACAGGAGTCGACAGGAGAGTGATCTGCAGTCACTAGACCCTCTAAATCGTCCCCTGGTGCATCGATCACCACAGCGTCAATCTCTGGTAAGTGTAGACATGCCCTTGTGTCCCTTATGTTTACTCTATCTGCCTGATCTCCGAGCAGAGGGGCTGTGAGATGATAGTAGTTTCACACTCAGAAAATAGGCAGACACAGGTGCACAGCCCCGACCGGAGCCAGAGGCACACTAGTCCGCCTGGCCCTGTGCTACCAGCAGGCCCCTTCCTGTTGGGGGTGGGCCCATGCTGCGCCACACAGCTCCCCTGCCAAGCACCCCCTGGATCCAGTATGCCCAGAGCTCCCCTACAACCTTTCCACCACAAATGCACAGTGCTGTGTGCACACACACACACCCAACCCAGTGTCCCCCTGCCCACAGCCCCACCACAGCTGCCCAGCACCCCAAACAGAACCTCCCACTTGCTAGTTTCCCAATACACAGAGATTTCCCCTCCCTCCCTTTCAGTGCCCTTCCCCACAGCCTCACCACCACAACTACACAATACCCCACACAGACCCCCCACTGCCCAGTGCCCTGACACACATCTCCCACACTGCCCAGCAACCCCCAACAGGCCCCCACTGCCTAGCACCCCAAAACACACAAACTTCCCCCACTGCCCAGCGCCTCCCAGACACTCACCATCACACCCTGCCCCCTTCCCTGGCCTCACTCACCAGCCCTGCTGGAAGGTCTCTAGTTCCTAGGGTGAGAGTGGCAAGTGGAGTATCCAGACTCTCTACGTGCTATCCCTGCCACAAGTGCGAGCTCCGTAGCTCCCATTGGCCGGGAAAAGTGCCAATGGGAGCTGCCGGAGCCACGGAGCGGGGCTTGCAGGCGCCAGCAGCATGCAGAGCCCCCGCACCTTAACAGCCAAAGGGACCTGCCAGGGGGCGAGGTGGGGGGTCCCGGCGGTGCTTACCTGGGGCGGCTCCCATCCCGGGAAGCATCCAGCAGGCAGGTCCCTCTGGCTCCTGGGGTGGGGGGTTGGATCGGGGGGTGGGGACAGAGGGCTCTCTGTCCGCTCCCAGAGCCTGCAAGCCATGCCCCTGCAGCACGCGGTGCTCCTGCTGGCAGGCAGATGCCGGGAGCTGCCTCAGGAAGTGGTGAGAGGCAGCGCCAAGGCTGCAGTCCAGACGGTCCCAATATCGGGACAAAGGGCCTCCTGACCGATGTAAGGTCGGAACGTGGGACAAGTCCCCTAAAATTGGGACTGTCCCTATAAAATCGGGAAGTCTGGTCACCCTATGATAGACAGCTCTGAAAGAGAAGGTCCGCTTGAACAGCAGAGCAACTGTATTGATAGATATAACAGTATCTATCAGTATTGATAGATAAAAGCAGTTCCATGGCATAGTCTCGTACTGTACTTAATGAATGATTTTCCAATTCTTTCTTTTAAAGGCTTTTGTAGAAAAATATAATGAGTTAACTTTGTTACAATGACTGCTACTTATTAAACAGAACACATTCATCTTTGGTTATAAATATCTGTGAGAAGTTTCCCTAAGCAGGTGAAGCTGCCTCACTGTTAGCTTTAAAGAGTTTCAATTCCTTTACACACTTACAATTCCTCTCTGTGTATCACTGTCTTACAGACAAATGGAAATTGAATAATGACAAATTTCCCATTACAATAATGGTTTTTGGTTCTGATAAAAAGAAATAGGGAGCATAAGCTGAAGCTCTCCAGCTGTTCTGAAAGTGGATGTACGTAGGCTTCTGAGGTATTCATTGTTTTTGAGTATTTACTATAAAGATCTCACAATTACTTGATACCAATAACAGGACCCTCTGAAAATGGCACAAAGAGTTTAATGTGAAGGCTGGTAGGTTTTTCATTTGTTTTACACTACAAGCAATTGAATAATAGCCATATTTTCCACTGATTTTCACTAATGATTTATGGGCTAACAGATGCATAGTTATTTCCCCTGATTTTTGTCCATTTATAATAACAAAACCATATTTTCTTTCCTTTTTTAAAAAAAGAAAAAGGCAGACTGGTCAAAATACCTTAGAAGGAGATGGAAGGTGTCATAAAAATAAAGGGAAGGGTAACCACCTTTCTGTACACAGTGCTATAAAATCCGTCCTGGCCACCTGTAAAGAGTTAAGAAGCTAAGATAACCTTGCTGGCACCTGACCAAAATGACCAATGAGGAGACAAGATACTTTCAAAGCTGAAATGGGGGGAAACAAAGGGTCCTCTCTATATGTGTGATGCTTTTGCCGGGAACAGATCAGGAATGCAGCCTTACAACTGTTAGTTAGTAAGTAGTCTAGCTAGAAATGCATTAGATTTCCTTTTATTTAATGGCTGGTAAAATAATCTGTGCTGGATGGAATGTATATTCCTGTTTTTGTGTCTTTTTGTAACTTAAGGTTTTGGCGAGAGGGATTCTCTGTGTTTTGAATCTGATTACCCTGTAAGGTATTTACCATCCTGATTTTACAGAGGTGATTCTTTTACTTTTTCTTTAATTAAAATTCTTCTTTTAAGAACCTGATTGCTTTTTCATTCTTCTTAAGATCCAAGGGTTTGGGTCTGTGTTCACCTATACAAATTGGTGAGGATTTTTATCAAGCCTTCCCCAGGAAAGGGGGTGTAGGGTTTGGGAGGATTTTGGAAAGAAAGATGTTTCCAAGTGGGCACTTTCGCTGTTCTTTGTGTAACACTTTGGTGGTGGCAGCTTTTAACCTAAGCTGGTAAGAATAAGCTTAGGAGGGGTCTTTCATGGAGGTCCCCACATCTGTACCCTAGAGTTCAGAGTGGGGAAGGAACCTTGACAAGGGCTTGGGGGGATATGTTGGGGGAAGACATCTCCAAGTGGGCTCTTTCCCTGTTCTTTGTTTAACACGCTTGGTGGTGGCAGCATATGGTTCAAGGACAAGGCATAGTTCATACGTTGGGGAAGTTTTTAACCTAAGCTGGTAAGAATAAGCTTAGGGGGTCTTTCATGCAGGTCCCCACATCTGTACCCTAGAATTCAGAGTGGGGAAGGAACCTTGACAGAAGGGATGGGTACAAAATATGCTGCTTATTCCTTCCTACAGTAGCATTATAAAATGGTGGTTAGTTGTGTCTTAACTATTTATTATTATCATGGCAGCATCTAGAGGCTCCAGTTGAGACTGGAGCGTTACTATGCTAGGCACTGTACAAATGCATAATTAGTACAGTTCTTGTCCCAAAATTCCTACAGTTTAAATAAGACAAAAGGTGAGAGGGGAAAGAGATGCATGGAAAGATGAATCAACTTGGCCAAGGTCAAACTTTAAGCCAGTATCAGAACTTGGAGTTGAATTCCTGTCCTCTAGTTTAATGCCCTTGCTCTTGGATCTTGCTACTTCTCATTAGCCCCTCTAACATATTGTGACAAAGCTCTGTCCTTGCCTCTGTGGGTCCTGCGTTTCCTGGTGGATTTTGCTAGCCTCAGAGGCTCACTGTGACCCTCCACGTAACCCTTCTCTCTCTAGAGAGAAAGGTCACAGTCTACGGAGCCATTTTCATCATAAGCCAGCAAGGGAGGTGAGGAGAAGTTATCCTTCCTTGCACAGTCTCTGTTGTCTTTCAGTCTCAGTGATTAATCAGGGGGCAAAGGTGTGGGGGGGGGGGGGGGGGAGCCCAGGCCCACCCTCTACTCTAGGCTCCAGCCCAGGGACCCTAATAGTATCAGCTATGGTAGCTGACCTTTTAGAAACACGACGTGTACAATTCCCTGGGCTACTTCCCCCACAGCAGCCCTCACTTCCTCAAGCTCCACTTCACCCTTACCTCAGGGCCTCCTTCCTTGTGCCTGATATGGTGTGTACTACTCAGTCTCTCCAACAGTGCAACTTCCTCCCACAGCTCCTGGCATGCACACCCACCTGATTGGCTGGGAGGCTTTTAACTCGTTTCAGCCAGCCCCTAATTGGCTTCAGGTGTCCCAATCAACCTAGCATTCTCCCTGCCTTCTGGAAAGTTCTTAATTGGCCCCAGGTGTCTTAATTGACCTGGAGCAGCTGCCATTTCACTTATACTGGTACCAGGGATTTGTTTAGCCTGGAGCTAATATATCTATCTCTCACTACTTTTCTATAGCCATCTGGCCTTGCCCCATCATAATATATAATATTGTCTATGTCCAGGGTGATTTAAGCTCTTCCTCAGTGTTAGTTCATAACTGTGTAAGGCAATCACTTACTTTATTTGTACCTCTGATAGATCCAATATAAAAAAGTGCAAAAGGACTGTGAAGCTACTTTTCACTGAATGAAGTTTTGTATTTATTTTGTGTTCTAATTATTGTATTCATAATACCACTGTTATTAATCTAACCAATACAATGAGGCTATATTACAAGAATCTGGCTGATTTAACAACATTTTTGTTCAAGAATTGAGATGCTTTCTCCTAGCGGGGTTCCGGTCACTGGATTAGATAAAGTAGATACAGACAGATCCATTTCTTACTGGCAAATTGTGTAGGGGGTGGGAGGAGATTATAAAGGAGAGTACTCACCACGCATAGTTTATATTTTCTGCAAATATTCACTTTTGGCCAGCACCCTTCTTCCACCCCACCTTTTGAAGAGATCTTCCTGCACAAATGCAGGAGACATGCAGATCTGGGAATCTCTACTCTTCAGAGGTTGCTAGAACACTGGCAGATAACAGTTCCAGGTGAATGTTACTATTAAATGTTGTTCTATATTTTGGAGATTCTTCAGAAGAGAATCGGGCCCAAATTTCCTATCTAGAAATTATATGTATGTTTTCAAAGTTTAGGGTAGGGGAGAAGGCAAATAAAAGAGAAGGCATCTGAGGGAAGCTCTTGTGCTATATGTAGCCTCTTTTAGTGACCAGAAACAAAGATGATAATTCACACCAGTTGGAGGGGCAGATTCTGACTTGGTGTAATTGAATTCCCAAAGGCATATAGAGATATGGCACCCAATCAGAGAAGGAGCTGAGCACCCTCAACTGCCACTGAATATTCCTTAATAACTTGCAGGAATGGTCCCTTCACTATAAGACCATTCTTTCTCCCTATGAATAGCATTTACATTGCTTGATCCTCAAGTCATAGAAGTGCTGCTTCCCCGTCAGAAAATGTGATATTGGAAAACAAACAAAAAAAAAAACTTGCTAGAAAACACTCATAGATTATAAAGCAAGAAGGGACTACTGTGTTGATGTAGTCAAACCTCCTGCACAACACAGGCCATAGGACTTCCTGAATGAATTCCTGTTTGAACTAGAGAATATCTTTTAGAAAAACATTTAAATGTTGACAGTAATGGAGAATCTACCACAACGTTGGTAAGTTGTTCCAATGGTTAATTACCCCCACTGTTAAAAATCAGTGCCTTTTTTTAGTATGACACTGAATTTATTTAGCTCCAACTTCTAGCCATTGGATCTTGTGATGCCTTTGTCTTCTAGATTGAGGAGCTCATTATAAAAGTTTTGTTCTCCATGTAGGTATTTATCAACTGTGATCAAGTCAACCCTTAATCCTTCTCTTTGTTAAGCTAAATAAATTGATCTGAGGTCTATCAATGTAAGGCATGTTTTCCAGTCCTTGAATCATGGCTCTTCTCTAAACCCTCTCCAATGTATCAACATTCTTCTTCAATTGTGGACACCAGAAGCAGACACAGTGTTCCAGTAACAGCCACACCAATGCCACACACCAAGGTAATTTAACCTCCCTACTCCTACTTGAGAGTCCCCTCTTTATATTTCCAAAATCGCATTAGCCCTTTTGGCCACTGCTTTAGACAGGAAACTCACATTCCGCTAATTATCCACCAAGACCTCTAAGTCTATTTTTCAGTCACTGCTTCCCAGGATAGCGTTCCCCATTCTGTAAGAAAGGCCTACATTCTTTGTTCCCAGATGTAAACATTTACAGCTGGCCATATTAAAATACATACTATTTGCTTGCACCCAGCTTACCAGACTGTTTTCTTTCAGTGACCTTTCCTCTTCGTTATTTACTACTCCCACAATATTTTGTATCATCTGCAAACTTTATCAGTGATGACTTTATGCTTTCTTCCTGGTCACTAATTGAACATTAAAGAATATAGGGCAAAGAACCAAAGAAATTATGACAGGTTTCAGAGTAACAGCCGTGTTAGTCTGTATTCGCAAAAAGAAAAGGAGTACTTGTGGCACCTTAGAGACTAACAGATTTATTTGAGCATAAGCTCTCGTGAGCTCATAATTTTGCAAAGAAATTATGTGCTTGATGATGATTCGTCATTCATAATTACATTTTAGGACCTGTTAGCCAGTTTTTAATCCATTTACACGTGACATGTTAATTTTGTATATTCTAGGTTTTTTATTCAAAATGTTATGCTGTACCAACTCTAAGTACGTTACACGAACGCTATTACCTTTAATCAACCAAACTTCTAATCACATTTTAAATTTTTTTAATTAATATGATAGAATCTCTTTTCCATAACCTATGTTGATTGGCATTAATTATATTACCCTCCTTTAATTCTTTACTAATCAAGTCCCTTATCAGCCATTTGCTTATTTCTCTCAGGATTGATGTCAGGCTGCCAGGCCTATTATTACCTGGGTCATCCTGTTTACTCTTTTTAAACATTGGCATTACATGAGCTTTCTTCCAGGCTTCCGGAACTTCCTCAGAATTCTAAGAGTTCTTGAAAATCAGTGTTTACAATCCAGTGAGCTCCTTGGCCTGCACTTTTAAAACTTTGGATGCAAGTTAGCCATACCCACTGATTTAAAAATATCTAACTTTGGTAGATGAGAGAGAGAGAATTTTAAAAAGAAATGACAGTAGATAACGAAAAATACTGCTATTAAAGTTTTTTTTCCGTTATCTTAGTCTTGTTCAAAAGCACCTGATTTTTAATGGGATTTATAATGTACAATGACAGATAAAGTTCACTTATCATTGATCCTTCAAAGACTTACCTCTGTGCTTAAGTTTACAAACTGTAAGTAGTCAATAAACATTAATGCAGCTACTCAATGTGCATAAATGTAAGCATGTCTGTCAATTTTTGCTGATTGAGGCCATAATCTTCGGTCGTAGTTACCCTCTGACATCTGGACAGAGCTGACGGTGGAGCCTAAATTTAGAGTGGTTTCTTTTTAAAATAATGGAAGCCTTTTCTTGGAATATATTCATTTATCAGCATTTCTTTCACTATGTGCAAATTCTTTCCTTTTTTTCTGAGTTCTTTCTTTTTAAAAAAGTCTGACACTAGGGAATATAAAAGCAATAAGTGTTTTCAAAGTTACTTCTATAAATTACAAGAAATGCCTGTCTGATTATGCCCTATATGTAACTAACCATTAATTACTTTTGTTGTTGCAGTGATCCTCTTAGAACTTGTATGTAATTAAACACTAGATATATTATTACATTTATAACTAACAAATTATTATTATTACATTTATAACTAACAAATGGAAAATACATCTGAAAAAACAAAAGTGCTGATATTTCTGATCCTCAGAAAGGAGGACACTTTTCAGACCTGCCCTTCTGGAACATCTTATTACAGGGTAAAGGAATTTATAGCATATTTTAATATAATTTTAATATAATTTTAAACTAAGAAGTACTGAAAATATAACCTTTTTTTTTTCCAAAGGCACTGCTGCAAATGAGCTAGAGATTCCTTTTTAGTATCTTCAAAGCAGCACTACAGAGGCTTGGTATGGTATTTACAATTAGAGGAATAAAGCCTCATCGTGTCTTCTTTATCTGAATATTTTGTTATTGACTTTACATTGTGATGCACCAAGGCTGGCCTTAGTAATACTTTCAAGAAAATTATGCATAGGTACCATGTTATATGTAGTATAAACAGACTTTCTAGGTTCAGTCCTGCAAGATGCTGAGCCCTCCTATGTGGTGCTGTGCATTCTCAGCTGGGTTCAGTGAGTAGAGACCACTCACCACCTTGTAGTATTGGCCCCAACTTGTTATGTGTTTGAGTGCCTTTTGAGAGGCCTTAAGCACCTTCAACTGACAAACAACACTTTTGAGGACCGGGCCCAAAGAATGAAAGCAGGACAGTATGGTGAATAGGGTTGCAAATTTTGGTTGGACAGATTCCTGGAGGTTTCATCACATGGCATAATCTTTAATCAAAGATTAATCTTTAATTTCTGAAGACTCCAGGAGAATCCTGGAAAGTTGGCAGACTTACACTGGCACAGTGGGTAAACCACACTGAAACGTTGAAATTCTACAGTCCTCCTTTCCCCATGAATTAGCAAATTAGAGATGGGCCCAAGCTCTGCATTCCAAAGGGGCTCCAGAGCAAAATGATATTAGACAATGTGACACAAAAATTCACCAGAACAGTCTTTTTTTTTAATTGGCACCACTTTGAGTACCTTGCTAGATCATGGCCCTGATCCACCTAATTGGGTCCAATAGTGTATTATTTATTTTATATATAGATCTGAATAAATACATATGGTGGTGGTATCTGTATGCTAATTTGCATGAGCATGTGTAATGGGGTGGCACTCACCTCTCGTGAGCACCCCCTTGGCAAAGTGCATGTGCCTACACTTTCTTTCTGCCTTCCAGTGAGTTCCTCTGGCTCATCACACACAGTCTGTATGTGAAACAACAAATAGATAACCCCCTTCTGGGATACACATCCAACAGGGACCTATCTTCAGTTGGCCTTTCTCTTCCTATAGCCCTCCCTGGGCTCAGGTCCTTAATTAGTCCAGCAGTCTTTAAAAAGATCTCAGCCCTGGTATCAAGCCGTAGTCCAGGGCTCCCTCCCTGGACGCAATGTCCTTGCCCCTTCTGGACCTTTCTAGCCCCAGCTCTCCTGCTAGGCCACTAAAACAGTTCAGTTCTCTTTCTGAGGTGCATCAAAGTCCAGGCCACTTCCACAGTGGCTAATGGGGGAGACCCATGCCCTCCCTCCACTCCAGATCCCAGCCCATGGACACTATAGATAGCAGCTGTCCACCATATCCCTTTATCTAAGTTGCATCGCTGCTGAGATTCCTTGGAGCCCTTGCCCATGGCCCCAGCACATTCTTCACCCTTACCTCAGGGCCACGTTCTGATGGAGTCCCAGCAGCCAGCCAGGAGCTCCTTTTCGCTTCCCCTGGTCTCTGTCTGCAACTGCTCTGTCTGAGGTCCTTCAGCCAGTCAGGAATACTACCTTAACTCCTCTGGCTCCAGGCAGTAACTGCACTCACTCTGGGCCTGCAGCTCTTTTTATACTAGCCTGCTGACCCCTGATTGGCTGCATCCCACACAGACAATTGAGGAACCTTAGAGGACCCTAGCCACTGCCCTTTTCTGGGGTGGGCATCAGGGGGCATCAGGGCCTAGTCCAACTCGACACAACATATAATACGTTTATCCTGTTCCTTAGATAATCATGCCTGTTTTCTGCCCACAAATCCATCTTCACTAGGAGGACCGCTTCTATCAATGCAAACTTTGGAGTATCTTTAAAATGGCTACCTGTTTTGTTGTTGATGGTGGTGGTTTTGATTTTTTAAAAACAACATTGCTTATTCTTCTCACTTTCCTCAGAATTTTACTGATCTAAATTGCATGACTGGTAATATTCAGACCAGGACCTGATTTTTGTTCTAATATTTTGTGATACATCATGGCTATGAATTTGAGATTTATTTCATTTGAGAGGAGCTGGGAAGCCTGTCTTCCCAACAGGATACAGTGATTGTTTCCAGCCCGGAAAGTTCTCAGGATATTGGACCTTAAAGTCATAGCTTTATTATTTTAGAAAAGCTATTTCAGATGGTTATCAGGGACATCTAAAATGTTTACATCTCTCTCCTACCAATTGCAGCTCAGTTAGCCTCGTGGTACTAAGGCACCCTGGCTGTACAGGAAACATACAGAAAAAAATAAAAGGAATTAAAAACAAACAAAAGAAATCTACTCTCTAAAATAGTTCTTCCTTTGAAGTATATCGCATATATAAAACATGATGGTGAGATCGAGCATAAGGGATTTTATTGGCATTCTTTTGGAAACATTTGAGTAAAGTGGCCATTCTATATACCTGCCAAAATCATGATATACCATATGGTTTCTCTTGTCCTCTCTATTGAGATGCCTTTTTGCACTATTGATTTTTTTTTTATTTTTTAATTCCATTATCCTGTTACAACATGGCTGTTTTTTGCTCAAGCAATGGTCCTGACAGCTGCAGAGAGGTCTCGATTAAGATGTTTTTCCTGCAAAAAATAATAAATATTAACCATGGATGTTAATATTGTACTACCTGACCCTCTGAAAAATCAACTTGACAAATTGTGAAGTGGCATTCTGGAAGAAAAAAAAGAGTACAGATCAATAGAATCTGCATGGTATCCCATTGAGTGAAATATAACTCCAAAGCAAATTCAGTTATAAAAGTGTCTGTCTTCTATCATAGACAGTCACTCAGGGTGGCAGAAATGGTGAATAATCGATTTACAACAGCTATGGGAGGCTTTCCAGAGTGCCTGAGCCCTTCCATATTGTTCTGATTGAAACAAGTCCTGAATTCTGGAAGTTAGATTTTCTTCCTTATATTAAAAGTTATAAGCAAGTTAAACTTTAATGCAGTAGGACATAAATGGAAACATTAAAATTAATTATTCAAATTTAATCTGCTCTTCAGTTCTACAGAAAGATGTAAATTTAGTTTGAGCATTACACTTCAGCCTTTTAGGCAATGTAATCTTAAATATTAGAATAGAGACTTTATGGGGTTTTTTGTTAGGTAATATAATAATCTGTCACTTCACATAGTGTCATTGAGCAGTGGGTCCCACAGATGAAAGGAAAAAAAGCTTAATGAGACAAGCTGATGCCAACATTGTCACCCAGACATTGCTTTTAAAGCACAGATCTTTTCTCTGCACAGTACATAATGTTCATGAGCACGTGCACGGGATTAAAGTAGTTTGAGTGCAGTTCTATTATTTTGTTGTTTAATTATTTTATTACACAAAATTTAGTGTGATATTGTCCACAGAAGTCTGCAGTAGCTATTTGGTAGGATTTGTGCAGCTCTGAAATTGCCGTTAACTAACTCATTAAACTAAATAAAATGCTTTTTTACAGAACACTTAATATCCAAGATAAACAACATCTACTTGAAGGTTATTGTCTTGTGGACATAAGACAAGCCCACCCAAAGCAAGTTGTGTGCATTTTGATATGGGGAGTAAGGAACTGTCTATAAGGAATTCAGAGGCTGATCCTGCAACCCTTACTCAGATGAGTAGTTTTTACTCATGCAGTCAGTCCAGTTAAATACAGGTTGCCTTTTTCATACCATACTGAAAATTATTTCCAGCCCCTGTAGCTAAAACAACAAAAGGATTTTTACTTATATATTTTTTGATTTGGGGCTTACTCCTACAAGTCCCCTGCATATGGAAACCTCATAAAAATCAGTGAAAATTATTTGTGTGTAGGCTTGCAGGATCTGACAACTTCATTTTTTCATAATGGAAAAAAAAAACAAAAATGTTGATTTGTCAGAATAGGGAGTGACTGGTCCCACAAGTGATTGTGTGTGCCTTCAGCAGTGAAAAAGCCCAAAGCCAGATGCATATTCATACATTAAAAAAACAAAACAAAATCCTTTCTTCTACAAACCATGCTCTGAGTGTCCCTAGCCTCTGATTGTGAGACGCAGGGAATGGATGACAGGAGATGGATCACTTGATTGCTTGTTCTGTTCATTCCCTCTGAAACACCTGGCATTGGCCACTGTTGGAAGACAGAATACTGGGCTAGATGCTGACTCAAAACTACAAAAGCAAGGGAAAAAATACATAGTCTGTTCCTCCATCTACAGGCACAAAACTTATCATTACCACAACTACTGCGTCCCCTATCCTTACCACTTCCCTTCTGGAGGTGCTAGCCTTCCAGCATACACTTTACCCCTGTTAAGATAAGAGCTAAAGTAATCATGAGTAAGGTTAAGATTTAATCATGGATATTTTTAGTAAGAGTCATGGACAGGTCACGGGCAATAAATAAAAATTCACAGAAGCCCATGACCTGTCTGTGACTTTTACTAAAAATAAGCAGGGGTGCTGACTGCCGGGGAGGAGACTAATAGCTCCAGCTCCTGCTGCCCATGGAGGCTGATGACAGCTGTGGGGCCCCATTGCCCAGGGCAGCTCAGAACTCCAGGGCCCCTACTACCTGTGGTGGCTTGGAGCTCCAAGGCCCCCAGGCAGCAGCTCAGAGCTCCAGAGGTGGATGACAGCTCCAGGGCCTCCACTGCCCACGGTGGATCAGAGATGTGGGGCCCCAGCAACTCCCGGCAGCTCAGAGCTCTGGAGGTGGATGACCGCTCCTGGTCCCTGGCTTGGAGCTGTGGGGCCCCAGCAGCTGTGAGCTTTGACTCTGCTGCCCCAGGGTATGGGGCTCAAGCTGAAGCGGAAAATGTCACGGAGATCTCTGAAAGTTACAGAATCCCTGACTTCCATGACCTCTGTGACAAAATCTTATCCTTAATCATGAGTCATCCCACTAAAATTGATGGGATTACATCTTTGCTTAAGTTATTCAGGTACTTACTTACCTTGCTGAATTGGCTTCAACATTTACTCAGCACCTGTGCAGACGCATGTCCACTTAGTATGGAGAAATATGCAGAGTCCTCATGACAGTGAGTCAATGAGACCTCTGTCTGAAAGAGGCACGGCAAGGAGGCTCGGATACAATATTGGAGTTTGTCTATACAGGGGGGCAAAGCCTATTGAAGTTGCATGCAGTGGCCACTTATAGGATTTGCGGTTACTCCTATTGCTAATCAGGAGTACAGCTTCCAAAAATTCTGACGCGACACAATGTCTCAGAGCCAGAGCTGCTCCAAACTTTGTGAACACTCGACATGTCCTTCCTGGTTTACCAGGCCAAATAGCTGTCTTCCTTTAGCTTACTTCCCCTTACTAAAGCAGGCTTAACCACAAAGGACCATTTTCATCAGCCCTATGGATGTGTCAGCTCTGCTTTTTACCTGTGCAGAGACAAACCCTGAAAATTGGTTTTCCAACCTACCACACAACCTTCTCAATTTTAAAAGTCCATAGAGCATGAAGTGTGTGTGTGTGTATATATATATATTTCTTTCCTATATATAAGTAAAAACATTTAGCATCTAAATTTAGATAACGTTTGGGTTTTAATGAATTCCTGATCTTGTAATGACTCATATTTACTTCAGAGTAACAGCCGTGTTAGTCTGTATTCGCAAAAAGAAAAGGAGTACTTGTGGCACCTTAGAGACTAACCAATTTATTTGAGCATGAGATTTCTTATATTGATTGTATTTGTTTATTTGCTTTAATAAATGCCTTTAAATACTTTATTTTTTAAGTATTTCTTTAATCATGTGATAAATTTCAATTACAAATTGTTAGATCAGTAAATCTAAATTATATTCTTATACATGTGTGAAAATATTTTTCAGCCTGGTTAAATGAATAAATGGAGAAAAACAGAAAAGTCTGCTGATAACAAGGCTGTTTCCACAAACTTAACTTGGAATTTGAACACTCTTACAACACACTAATCAAGTTATGGGGGCAGGGGGGAATCCATAATTATCCGGTCTATTTTCTGAAAAATTAATTGGCAAAAAAAAATGTAAGAACGGTTTCAAATTTGATTACACAAATCTATAAAGCCAAACTAGCATACTACAAAAAGATACTGTTGTTGAATACTGATGTTTTAAAAGTGCTTGTAAATTGTCAGTGCCAGAAATGCAATATTGAAACAATAATGAATTGTTTAGAACATAATGTTGGATTAAAGATATTACAGAAATCAGACCTAATACTTAATTCAAAAACATGAGTGCAATCGAATGAGCCACAGAATAACTTTATTCATCCAGTCGGTGCTTCAGTTTTCATGAAGAGGAACAAACCTGCCTCCACAGACTTTATATCAGTGCAGGTCTTCATTGTGTTTTTTCACTCTTAACAATTAGTTTGCTTATTCTGGCCATCATGCATATTAATTAACATGGACGAATCAGTTGCTCACTTCACTTTGGGCTTTTTTTGCCATAAACCTCAACATATCCTCAACAGTATCCACAAAGACTCAGTGTGTAAGGTACACAGTGCATTACTGGGAGTAATTGGTGGTGGAGTGGGTGAATCTATTAGTGTCCTCATGTTCTCTAGAATGGACAAGTGAGAAATTCACAAGCTGTCAGCTAAACTTAATTTTTTGTCAGCGCAATGAAGGAAGTCTTCATTCTCGTTAATATCATGGTCTGTCTTTGTGAAAAATGGATCTTGTCCCTTAATGGCTGGGGAATTAAGTTAGCAAAATTTAAATTTCCTTCCAGCAATTCAGAGTGATCCTGGCTGTTACTGATCTTCAGGCATTGTGAATATATTCCAAGAGCTGATGAGCAGTCAGCAGCAGTAGTGATAAAGTGGTGATAATATTTATTCCTTCTTGTTAAAATATTTGATACTTTGGATAATGCCCAGCTTCATTAGCTGGATATGGTATGTAATATTTAGTAATACATGAGACTTTCCTTAGTCTTGTTACCAGGGTAGGAGCGATGCTAGAATTATCTACCTCTCAAAGAAACTGAAGATCCACCTGTACAGCAAACAGGAGAAGATCAAGAATGAGCTCTCAAAACTGGATACTCTCATAAAAAAACAACCTTCCACACGAACTTCCACGTGGCTGGACTTTACAAAAACGAGACAAACCATTTATAATGCACACTTTACCTCTCTACAGAGGAAAAAGGACAGTAAACTATCTAAACTCCTACATGCCACAGGGGACTACAGCAGTGGTACCCTTAACTCACCCAACAATATTGTTAATCTATCCAACCACACACTTAGCCTGGCAGAAGAGTCTGTCCTACCTTGGGGACTTTCTTTCTGCCCCACCACCCCCATGAACATGATACAGTTTTGCAAGCCTGTGATCTGGAAGGCTACTTTCGCTGTCTCCGACTCAAGGAATATTTTCAGCACACCACTGAACAGTGCACTGACCCACAGGAACCCTCCTACCAACACTATGAAAAGAAAAATTCTGCGTGACTCTTCCTGACGATCAAAATGACAGACTGGACTTCTACATGGAGTGCTTCTGCAGATGTACACAGGCTGAAATTGTGAACAAACAGCATCACTTGCCCCATAATCTCAGCCGTACAGAACGCAACACCATCCACAGCCTCAGAAAAAACTCTGACGTTATAATCAAAGGGGCTGACAAAGGAGGTGTTGTAGTCATAATGAACAGTCGGATTATGAACAGGAGGCTGCCAGGCAACTCTCCAACACCACATTCTACAGGCCACTATCCTCAGATCCCACTGAGTGGTACCAAAAGAAACTATACCATCTGCTCAAGAAACTCCCTGCTATAGCACAGGAACAAATCTACACAGACACACCCCTAGAGCCCCAACCAGGGGTATTCTATCTGCTACCCAATATCCATAAACCTAGAAATCCTGGATGCCCCATCATCTCAAGCATTGGCACTCTTACAGCAAGATTATCTGACTATTTGGACTCTCTCCTCAGACCGTACACTACCAGCACTCCTAGCTGTCTTCGAGACACCACTGACTTCCTGAAGAAACTACAGTGCATTGGTGATCTTCCTGAGAATCTTTTTTTTCTTTTTGCGAAGACAGACTAACATGGCTGTTACTCTGAAACCTTCCTGAAAATACCATCCTGGCCACCCTGAATGTAGAAGCTCTTTACACCAATATTCCACATGAATATGGACTACAAGCTGTCAGGAACAGTATCCCTGATGAGGCCACAGCACACCTGGTGGCTGAGCTTTGTGACTTTGTCCTCACCCACAACCATTTCAGATTTGGGAACAACTTATACCTTCAAGTCAGCGGCACTGCTATGGGTACAGATATGACCCCACAGTATGCCAACATTTTTATGGCTGACTTAAAACAACGCTTCCTTAGCTCTTATCCCCTAGTGCCCCTCCTCTACTTGCGCTACATTGATGACATGTTCATCATATGGCCCTACGGGAAGGAAGCTCTTGAAGAATTCCACCTGGATTTCAACAGTTTCCACCCCACCATCAACCTAACCCTAAATATGCCCAATGGCCTGTGATGGGATGTTAGATGGGGTGGGATCTGAGTTACTACAGAGAATTCTTTCCTGGGTGTCTGGCTGGTGAGTCTTGCCCACATGCTCAGGGTTTAGCTGATCTCCATTTTTGGGGTCAGGAAGGAATTTTCACCCAGGGCAGATTGGCAGAGGCCCTGGGGGGTTTTTGCCTTCCTCTACAGCGTGGGGCATGGGTCACTTGCTGAAGGATTCTCTGCATCTTGAAGTCTTTAAACCACAATTTGAGGACTTCAATAGCTCAGACATAGGTTAGGGGTTTGTTACAGGAGTAGGTGGGTGAGATTCTGTGGCCTGCGTTGTGCAGGAGGTCAGACTAGACGATCATAATAGTCCCTTCTGACCTTAAAGTCTATGATTCTATGAACCTCAGCCTGGACCAGTCCACACAAGAGATCCACTTCCTGGGCACTACAGTGCAAATAAGTGATGGCCACATAAATACCACCCTATACCGGAAACCTACTGACTGCTATTCTTACCTGTATGACTCCAGCTTCCCTCCAGGACACGTCACACAATTCATTTTCTACATCCAAGCCCCTAAGATACAACCACATTTGCTCCAATCCCTCAGACAGAGACAAACACCTACAAGATCTTTATAAAGCATTCTTAAAACTACAATACCCACCTGGGGAATTGCACAAACAGATTGACAGAGCGAGATGGGTACCGAGAAGTCACTTATTACAGGACAGGCCCAACAAGGAAAATAACAGAATACCACTGGCCATCACATACAGCCCCCAGCTAAAACCTCTCCAGTACATCATCAGCGATCTACAACCTATCCTGGAAAATGATCCCTCACTCTCGCAGACTCTCACAGCCAGTCCTCGCTTACAGACAGCCCCCCAACCTGAAGCAAATACTCACCAGCAACTACACACTACACCACAGAAACACTAAACCAGGAACCAATCCCTGTAACAAACCCCGTAGCCTACTCTGTCCCCATGTCTACTATAGTGACACCATCAGAGGACCCAACCACATGAGCACACCATCAAGGGCTCATTCACCTGCACATCTACTAATGTGATATATGCCATCATGTGATATATGCCAGCAACGCCCCTCTGCCTAGTACACTGGCCAAACCAGACAGTCTCTACGGAAAAGAATAAATGGACACAAATCAGACATCAGGAATGGTAACATACAAAAGCCAGTAGGAGAACACTTCAATCTCCCTGGACATTCAATAACAGATTTAAAAGTAGCCATTCTTCAACAAAAAAGCCCTTCAAAAACAGACTTCAAAGAGAAACTGCAGAGCTACAATTCATTTACAAATTTGTCACCATTAATTTGGGCTTGAATAGGGACTGGGAATGGCTGGCTCACTACAAAAGCAATTTACCCTCTCTTGGTATTAACACCTCCTCTTCATGTGTCAGTATATTTATGCCTGCATTTGTAATTTTCACTACATGCATCTGAGGAAGTGGGTTTTTTTACCCATGAAAGCTTATGCCCAAATAAATCTGTTTAGTCTTTAAGGTGTCACTGGACTCCTCATTGTTTTTGTGGATACAGACTAACATAGCTATCCCTCTGATACTTAGTTTGAGCTTGTCACTTCCATTAGCTTAAATACAGAGAGACACTGGTAGTCTTTGAATATATTAGTGACAAAACAATGCAGCTGCCAAAGTGGACTTTGGTGAAATTTTGTTTAAAAAACAAACCAAAAAAAACCCCTAACAGCATCACTTGCCATTGCACCTCTTGCATTCATCTCACTTATATAGATATTTAGTATAGACACCAAATCATTGTTTGCCAAAGCATATATGAACCATAGTATTAGAATCTGTTGTGGGGTGCTAGTCATCTGTGTCTGCTTCTCCGTATGTCACTATATGTTGATGGGCCAATCCATATGCCATACCCTTAATATGCATATGCCACCCTGTCCTTGTATGTTGTTGTTTAGTCTTCTGTTTTTCCAGATGCGTAGCTGACATTTCAGTAACAATGAGAGTTCTACATGGCAGTGCTTTCTACCTGCTGCTGTAGCCATGGTTTGCACAATATTTTCATGATTCATGAAAATCACAGGTTTAAATACAGACACCTAGATCAAGGTCATTATCTTTTCTCCGTTACTGAAAGTGGGATGCAACTACTGAATTTGTATAAAGTGTGTAGATCATATTAGCCTGCAAGCAATAATGAAGATGTCCATGACACTAGTCATTCACAGTAATCACTATTTATCACTGCAGCTAGCCAAACAACCTGCCAGGTGTCAATGATGTATGGCTCATTCATGTTTATGTCACAGAGCAGCCAGGTGCCACTGAGTTTGTCAGCAATGCAAAACACATTGTAAATATACAAAATCAATATGCATCCAAAGCTTTCACTTCAAAAGAGAGTTAACATTATAAAACTAGTCAAATATGCATATTCACTAGTTTAATGTATATAATTTACAAAAATCTGATTCACAGTCATACAAGTTAATATCACCAAACCCAAATGCAGCCAGCTTTGTCATAAATGACTGCCTATTTAAAGTAGTTCACTATCTCTCCTAAACTATCAGATTTAGTCATATATTTTTAATCTCTTTTTGGTCCTATTTGAAAAGTCCATACTGTATGCACTAGAGCAGGAGGATGTGATTACACTGAAGTGTCTGAGCAAAGACTTTATGGCAGTTGGCTTTTTAGAAGTAACTTACCAACCAGGAGATTAAACCGGTTACAAAAATTGCCATTAAATAGATTCATGAGTAAACTGATGGTTTTATTCACCTCTGAAGAAAGGCTAGATCCATTTTTGACAATAAATAAATAAATAAATTTGCTTCACAGTTACGCTATATACAAATATAGGGCTAAATTGTCACTTTCGAATCTTGCCTGAGTAAGGCACAGCACATAGCTGCCCTCTCCAGGAGCAAACCAGAGAGGGAATCATCACTTTCAGTGACAGTTCTCTTCCTAGCTTCCCCTTTGCTCCCAAGAGCAGTAATCTGCTACTTGCCATGCTGGGCCAGCTGTGCTGGCCAGTGCATCATGTGCCTTTATAGTGGCAGCAAGGCTCCACCCACTCCACTCCTCTCCAGTCTTGGATGGGAAGTAGGGCTACAATGGAGGTTACACTTCCCACTCCACAGAAGAGTAAGAGGAAGTCTTATTTCTCCTCCTGTGAGCCCATCCAGGGCAGCAAGAAGAGACAGTCTTGGCCAGAAGTGATAAAGAGAAAATGTACATGGTTATAATGTACAGTATAACTTTTGTAGGAATGACTATTGATGAGCTAATAACCTCTTTTTAAGTCAATTCACAGAATCATAGAAGATTAGGGTTGAAAGAGACCTCAAGAGGTCATCTAGTCCAGTGGTTCTCAAAGCCGGTCCGCCACTTGTTCAGGGAAAGCCCCTGGCAGGCTGGACTGGTTTGTTTACCTGCCGCGTCTGCAGGTTCGGCCGATCGCGGTTCCCACTGGCCGCGGTTCGCCACTTCAGGCCAATGGGGGCTGTGGGAAGTGGCTCAGGCCAAGGGACGTGCTGGCCGCCCTTCCCGCAGCCCCTATTGGCCTGGAGTGGCGAACCGTGGCCAGTGGGAGCTATGATCAGCTGAACCTGCGGATGCGGCAGGTAAACAAATTTGTCCGGCCAGCCAGGGGCTTTCACTGAACAAGCGGCGGACCGGCTTTGAGAACCACTGATCTAGTCCAACCCCCTGCTCAAAGCAGGACCAACACCAACTAAATCATCCCAGCCAGGGATTTGTCAAGCCGGGCCTTAAAAACCTCTAAGGATGGAGATTCCACCACCTCCCTAGGTAACCCATTCCAGTGCTTCACCACCCTCCTAGTGAAATAGTGTTTCCTAATATCCAACCTAAACCTCTCCCACTGCAACTTGAGACCATTGCTCCTTTTTCCATCATCTGCCACCATTTAGAACAGCCGAGCTCCATCCTCTGTGGAACCCCCCTTCAGGTAGTTGAAGGCTGCTATCAAATCCCCCCTCACTCTTCTCTTCTGCAGACTAAATAACCCAGGTCCCTCAGCCTCTCCGCATAAGTCATGTGTCCCAGGCCCCTGATCATTTCTGTTGGCCTCCACTGGACTCTCTCCAATTTGTCCACATCATTTCTGTAGTGGGGGCCCAAAACTGGATGCAATACTCCAGATGTGGCCTCACCAGTGCCGAATAGAGGAGAATAATCACTTCCCTCGATCTGCTGGCAATGCTCCTACTAATGCAGCCCAATATGCCTTTAGGCTTCTTTGCAACAAGGGGACAGTGCTGACTCATATCCAGCTTCTCATTCATTGTAATCCCTAGGTCCTTTTCTGCAGAACTGCTGCTTAGCCAGTCGGTCCCCAGCCTGTAGGGATTCTTCCGCCCTAAGTGCAGGACTCTGCACTTGTCCATGTTGAACCTCATCAGATTTCTTTTGGCCCAGTCCTCCAATTTGTCTAGGTCACTCTGGACCCTATCCCTACCCTCCAGCATATGTACCTCTCCCCCCAGTATCATCTGTGAACATGCTGAGGGTGCAATCCATCCCATCATCCAGATCATTAATAAAGATTTTGAACAAAACCAGCCCCAGGACCGACCCCTGGGCTACTCCACTTGATACCAGCTGCCAGCTAGACATCGAGCCTTTGAGCCTTTGAGCCCGACAATCTAGCCAAATTTCTATCCACCTTATAGTCCATTCATCCAATCCATATTGTTTTAACTTGCTGGCAAGAATACTGTGGGAGACTGTATCAAAAGCTTTGCTAAAGTCAAGATATATCATGTCCACTGCTTTCCCCATATCCACAGAGCCAGTTATCTCATCATAGAAGGCAATCAGGTTGTGGTCAGGCATGACTTGCTCTTGGTGAATCCATGTTGACTGTTCCTGATCACCTTCCTCTCCTCCACGTGCTTCAAAATGGTTTCCTTGAGGACCTGCTCCATTATTTTTCCAGGGACTGAGGTGAGACTGACCAGTCTGTAGTTCCCCAGGTTCTTCTTCTTCCATTTTTTAAAGATGGGCACTATATTTGCCTTTTTGCAATCATCCAATTCAGATCATCATCATTATTGTTTTATTATCATGATCATTAATTTTATTTTTATAAGTATTTATAAGAAAGCCACCACCATAGTAATAAGAGGTCAAAATGCCATATGTAATTTTTCAACTAATGATTTTTCAGTTCAAGGAGAAAATTATATGAAAGCTCTTTTTTTTTTAATGAAATATGAGCTAGGCAATGAGTACTAGATGGCTGAAAATAGTTGTAAGTTTAATACAAATCAGCCATTCAGAAATCAGTTGAGGATCTGACCCACTGTCCACTGAAGTTAATATGGGTGAAATCCTGGCCCCATGGCAAAACTTTCTCTGAGTTAATGGGGGCCAGAATTTCACCCATGGAGTCTTTCCAGTGCTTCATTGAGCATTTGACCAACCCCTAATTGCATATCTGGAAAGAGAACAAGTCTGTTCTCTAAGCTGATCACTATGCTGATATTCAGTATAGTAGAGAGAACCTGCACAATGGTTCTACAGTTATTTGATATAAAGGTACTCTAATAGATACAGGATCACTATTTGATTAAGTCTACTTCCCCTTTCATTTAGTCTGTCTGTAGCTGCAGGGGACCATTGTCCCATGGCAATTCTTCTTTGCTGATATCTCTTGAAAAACTTTCACCTCCGAGATTCCTGTTTCAATTCCCATCCTCCTTCAGTTAAACAGAACTCCACAAGCAGGATGGTTTCAATGCATCTTACATTATTACACTGGTCTTCTCTGACTATTTGTGAGGCTTTAGACAATATAATAAAAAACATCCTGGATTTCACATAGTGAGAAGTTATTCAAAAGAAACTGGAGATTCGACAAAAATGCTTTATCCTCACAATACAGCCACTTTGGAGCTGTTCTTCTGAAGTGCAGAGAAAATTCTGGTCCAGTCTTGCTTTTACAAAGACAAAATAGTTCTTCCCCTAAGGTTAGTGATTACTAGATTGTAACTAACCCTTACATAGGTGTACAGTGAAGTGAAAGCAAACAAGGAGCCTTTCCTGTTGCATGCTTTGAGTGAGGCTCTGTCACAATTCAGGCCGCACATTCAAGGGAATGCATAGATTGCTGCCTTCTTGTATATCCTTCTGAATGCACATCACCACAAAGCAGGAGGGGACCCTGCCATCCCCTCCATTAGCCTTCGGAGGATGCCTACAGTAGCAAGGGAGTTCTGACTTAATGATCACAGGGTCGCTTCAGGCCTTGGCATCTGCGAATCCTTTACCCCATAGAGATGTGCAGCATCAGGTGTGCAGAGGAGCTCTAGGAGGAATTTTGCTCCGCTGAGGCACAATATCTCCTGGTGCGTACTGTAGGGTGGTATGACTTGCATCACTGGAACCTTTTCCTATTAAAATCTGTATGAAGTCTCCCATCGGCTTCTCTGACAAAGGATCAGACTCATAATGCAATACTGAGACCTAAACTAAAAAAAGTATTGCCTATTCCTTGTTTTCCTGTTTATTTTCCCTTTAGAAAAGTTGTAGTTCTTATTGGTGTTCATGCACTTAACAAAATGTATGCTATTGCACCACAGTAAGCAGAACATAAAAATCTGACAAGAGGCAGCCCTGACTTATTTCTTTTAGTCCAGTGTTTTCTTCCAAAAGTACCACAAGGTTAGTTGCATATTTCTCTAGGATCATTACACTTTGACTACTGTAATGAAATAAGCTGAGCTTCTCCGTTACTTTCCCAGGCTGGTGTATTATACGTAAACAAAATGTGATCCGTGTAGTGAAATAAATTCCTTACCGTCCTAGTAGTAAATTTAAGATGCATAAGGTTTACATTAATTATGGGTAACAACGTGCCTGTCAACAAGTTAAATGTATTTTTCAGTGCCTGGTAAACTTTTATGAAGTGAGAGGGTGCTTACATTTTTTTTATTGGTTTTCAAAGGAGAGGCAAGGACAGGGTTATAAGGGAGGGATATTAAACTGTTATAGTGGGCAATAATATAAGAAGAAATATAAATAGCACATGTAAAATATAACTGTAACATGATACTCTGACTTTTATTCATACATGTCAAGAAAACAAGGCCGTACAACTTTAAAATCCTTAACTTTATTGATAAGCTCTTGCATAAAAAGTTTATATCCTTTAACCCTCTCTGCATGTTGAGGTATCTCAGATGCATAGTTAGAGGGACAGCAGTAGGATAAAAAGTGTTTAACTTGCTACTTCAAGATGATAGATGGAGGGGCTACTTGTGGTCCTGAGGACTGTTCTTGAGGACTTGCAGGAGGGAGTGGGCTTATTTTTATTGCCATCCATACCCTCCTATAGGACAAGAATCAAGGGAGGCCATGGCTTCCTCCTGAAGACATCAGGAAGATGGATCTGCACTGGCTATTTGTTCATGTCCAATAAGAGTTTACAGTGTCGATTTTTAACCATAAAGCCCTGACTGGTTTAAGACCAGTCTGTCAAATGGGACTCTCTCAGTGCCGTACAGCTGCAATCACTGGGCACACACAGGATAGGACTACCTTGTTAGGAGAAAGAGGGAGCTGCTGGCAGGCGTTTTCCATGGGGGACTCTTAAATTTGGACTATTTCTCCCCTTAGTCTATAATTGCCCAACTCTGTTGACCTTCAGGGCAGTCTGCAAGGCTCAGCTATTCCCCAGGCTATTGGGGATGGAAGGGGTTGATAAATGCTAGTGTTTGTGTTTTTAATATGGCTGTATTGCTGTATGACTACAATCTATAGCAAGGATTCCTAGGTTAGGAACCTTTTTTATGTATTCTAAATTAAAACAAATATCTATTAATAGTATAGGCATTTTATTAAGTATTGTGCAAAGTTTGGGCATCTAACAGTGTGATGTAAAACACATCACTGTCTGTGGTGTTGTTGACTTTACCTTGAAAATGAACTTCCTTTAAATTATGGGTGTGACTGCTTGGTTATATCTGATCCCATACTCCCTACCATTTTATAGCTGTGCTGTTTATTTCCTCTCTCTGGGTGTCGGATTTTGTTTTTTAGTACCCAAACTCCCTTGTTTCTGTAGTTCCTATTTTAATCTCTCCAGGTCGCTTCTAGGTATGGTGGGTTTTTTGTTTGTTTGTTTTTTGTCTTTTTGTTTGTTTGCTTACATGTGCAAATTTTGTTGTGCTCAGATCTGATCACAACTGAATGTACCCAAAGGAATACCTAATAAAAAGACATGAAGTAGCTATACAGGATGCAGAGATAGTGTTAAGGGGAAACCTTTTAGAACCAAGAACCAGCACAAAGAATGGAAACAATTTGTACATTTTTGCATGTGTGTTGTGTGAAATCCAGGCAATAATTCCACAATTTAAGAGATGTGAAAACAATAAAGCCCAAACTTGGTTCATTTTGAATAGGCTAAAAAATAAGAATACAGCACTTTGCAACTTCAAACCACTTGCATCATACAAAATTGGACTTGCCAAATTTTTACAAATTCATTGCAAAAAAAAAAGTTCTTTTAATAAAAGTGAGCACTTTTTTTTTTACTCCTGATTCTGTGTGCAACTTCTGCTAGAAGTTTCAATAGTTCCTACATGAATCATCGGACAGCAACAGGAATGCATTGTCTTCCTCATCACCATGCCAGTTTGTTGTGTTGACATGCTTTGCTAGGTTCTGGCCAAGAAGAAAGTCGGTACAGGCTGCATCTCCCACCTGCTGGCAAGAGCCAATGCCATTTTACATGATTTCAAATAAAAGCTCTTTCTAAATTGTGCCATGGTAAAGGCTCTGATTGGTTTTAGCACAATCAAAATCCAGCCAGATTTCTGCTTTAAAATAATTTTCACCATCACTTCAGGGGGTTTCATGAACTCTACAAAGTCCCAAGAAAATAAAGGGACTGTGATTTTTGTTTGCTTTTTAAATGGCAGTTGTCCTTTTCAATTTTTTACAATTTGGACAAGCATAAAAAATGACCTATTTTTGCTTTTCTTTTTAATTAAATTGGGGAAAATGATAACAATGGGAAGAGGAAGGTAGCTTGAATAAATCTAAATGTAGTGAGTAAGACCCTGATTTTCTAAACACTTATGTACATGTTTAATTTTACACACATGAGTAGCCCCACTGAAGGCAAAGTTAAGCACACGTGGAAGTGTCTACAGGATTGAGGCTTCCTTTTGCAGATTGTATAGTGAAGACATCAAATTTGAGAAGCAAAATCAGCAAATTAAATACATTCCGAAATAAAGTGGTTGTAGGACTATTTTTGATGAGACTGGAGATGCTGAGGATTACTATATTTGCATATTTTGTTAATTCCTTCAGGAGTAGGTGAACTAGACATCTTGGCTAAATTTATGTGTAGTGAATGAGCAAAAACAGTTCCCAGTATTTTGAAGTGGTGAAATAAATATTGTTACGCTATTATTATTAAGAGAGTCAGCACCTATTCCAGTTGAGATGTGATACTGCTGCTCCTACCCAGCTGTCCCTTTTACTATTATCACAGTTCCATGACACCCAGAAACACCTGGTTTCTGCGTAAATGTAAGATATTTCCATCATCTTGATGGGAATAGTGTTAGGGCTCTCCATACTTAGAAAATTTCTCACCATCCTAATACTGGGGGGGTTCTTCTCTCACTGACTGAATATGAGTTACTTGAGAAATTTAAAAGAACTATGGATCAGAGGTAAGCCAGGGAGATCAAGAATAGAGCCTGGTGGTTTGGAGGTTTAAGGAAAGCCATGCCTCCATCTTCCTCTAGAATTGTTTTGTTAGTTTTTTTCTTTAAATAACAAACAGCCAGAGGATGACCCAGGAGTCAATACCCCAAGCTGTGATCATGCAAGCCATTTACCTCAGCCTATATTTGGGTTAGCCCTCACATATTTCATAGCTCAAGGTTTTGCAAATCAAGAGTATTCATATGCCTTATTCACCTTTCTGGTGGCTTTACAATTCATAGGTCTGAGCCTTTGAACACTTAGTATTGCATGTAGTGCTTGCCACCATGGGTAGACTCATTCAACTTCATCCCATGGACTTCAACAGTGGTAATCACTGAATGTGATGGATTGTTCAGGCCCCTGTGTTCGTTTCGTGATATTTAAGGGGATATTCTGGGAACATTGCTTAAACTTAATTGAAATACAGTGGACTAGGGGCTTGCAACATGCAAAGCAATTTGGCCCCAATCCACCAAAGCCCTAAACTCATAAGTAGTCCCATTAAAGTCAACTGGGTCACCCCCATATTAAAGTTAAGCAAATACTTTGCTGACTCAGGTTCAGCATGTTCAGAAGCTTTGAGGAACAAGATCTAGATCAATAGTTCTCTACTAGGTGTCCAAGGCCCCCTGGGGGAACACGAAGAGGATTCAAGGGGGTCCACCACGCAGGACTGGCATTAGACTCACTGGGGTCCAGTGCAGAAAGCCAAAGCCCCACGGGCCGGAGCCCCACCACCCAGGCCTCAAGCTGAAGCCTGACCAGCTTAATTTCGCGGGGCCCCCTGTGACATGGGGCCCAGGTAATTGCCTTGCTTGTTACCCCTTAATACTGGCCCTGGCTTTTATATGCAGAAAGATACTTGTTATGGCGCAGTTGGGCTGTGGAGTTTTTAATAGTATATTTGGGGGTGGGGGGGACTTCTTCCACAACGTCTGCAACATTAACAACCTTACCTTAGAACACCATCCTTCCCACCATGGATGTCACTTCCCTATGCACCAACATCCCTCACAATGATGGCCTAGCTACCTACCTCAAATATTTACAAGACAATGGACAGTCCTCAGCTATCCACCCTAAACACATCATTTCATCCTCACCCATAAAAATTTTATATTCAACAACAAACACTTTTTCCAAACAATCTGTAACCCACTAACCCCTTTTTTTTGTCCGATAACTGCAGAGGTGTAAACAGGCCACTCTACCTTGAATGGTTCCTTAAAATATGTGCTCACTACTTATGCTAAACAATGCATTTATCTGTAATGCTCAGGCTATATCTACACTACACAGCTTTTAGCAACATGACTATGTTGCCACAGCCGTGCTGCTAAAAGTTGCATATTGTGGCCACTGTTTTGTCGGCTTTCTTGCTGACAAAAAACTTCTGCCCCCAATGAGCGGTGTTTGTGTTGTTGGCAGAAGAGCGCTCTTCCCGACAATGTGCTGTTCACACTGGCACTTGTCTTGGCAAATCTTTTGTCTTTCGGGGGGTGGGGGGGTTAACACCTCTGAAAGACAAGTTTTGTCATTCAATTGCCAGTGTAGACATAGCCTCAGAGTACCTTTCTGAGACATGAAGAAGATCTCTGTGTGGCTTGAAAGCTTGTCTCTCTCACTGATAAAAGTTGGTCCAACAAAATATGTTACCTCACCCACCTTGTCTCTCTAATATGACATTTGGAAGACAGGAAAAGGTTATGTCTATTGATAACAGCTTAAGAATTATCTTTATTTCTTAGTGTGCCAAGAACAATTTCCAAAAGATTTCCTGCAAAAATCCATCAGTCCAAAGAAACATATTTCAAGTGTTACCCCTGGAAAAATGTAAACATCCCATTGGAACATGTGTTTATTTAAAGTAATGTTTTCTGCGCCAGAAGAAACATTTGCTACATTTCATGTGGCAGTTGATTTGGAAATTGCATTGTTTTACTGAGCAGCCCGATAAGCACATGAACCTGTTTAAGTGTCAGTGCACAAATTATTGTTGATCTGGACAGCAGGAATAGATGTACTTTTGCCCGTTATCTTATAGGAAAGAGTTAGGAATCATTGCAATTGAGAAATGTCTCCCTACAGTTAATGGGCACAATCAGGTTGTAAACTTCAAACCAACATATTTAATGTGAATCCTGGATGGGAAACAAAAAACAACCTCCTCCCTCCCATGCCTCCCCCACCACCCTTCAGTTAGCAGACTTATGCAGTGATGAGCCAAAGATCTTGCATTTCAGTATACCAGCCCTTTTAATATTTTGTTTTCTACTAGACTCTGATTTATATTAGGGCATGTTTTATTTAGGCTTTTTGCTAATATGCTACTGGTAGATGTTCAGATTTATCCTCCTGATTCATTCTTTTACAGGTTTTTTTTTTTTTTTTTACCACTAGAGGATGAAAAGGATTTGTCACAACATCCTAGGCATGCTCTAAGTAGAGTGAGAAATTCTCTGATTGCAAGGCTGTAACAAAGATATGGAGGCTTGGAGAGTAAACGTGTTTTCATGTACTGGACCTGCACTCACCTGACAGAGCTAGAGCTGCAGGAGCCATTTAAAGGATTAATCTTCTACAAGCAGCAAACTCGGGGGAGGGGGGGGGAAGGGCAGGGGGAAGGATGTGTTTGATTTTCAAGGAAAATGCTTTGCCCAGATCTTAAAAATGGTTTCTTAGAATTTCTTGTCTCATGATTTCACAGTCTTTTTTTTTTTTTAAGGGGCAATTTTAAAAAACAGTAGATGTTAACATTTCAACTTTATTAATAATTGAGCATCTCCTTGTCCTACCAAATCTCTGGCCAAATACTGCCCTGAACTGCATGTATGTAGTTCTTATTAACTTCAGTAGGGATCACAAGCACATATCCAAAGGCAGAATTTGGCCCATAGTCTGCTTTCTTCAGAAAATCTAAAGGATGTTACGACTTTTTGTTGGGAAAGGGCTTTGTTTAGCATTTCTTCTAAAAGAATATCCCATTGAGGGGATTATATATTTTTTTTTTCTAACCATAGCTACCACTCTGTCCTTTGCTTTGCCTTGCTCAATGCACATTGTTATTTTCAGTAATTTTTCTACTTTTTACCTTTATGAGTTGCAAACATTTCCTTCCAAACATTTCCTTCTCTGCAGTTTGAGGTCCCCAGGAAGTTCACATTAGGTCCACACATGCCTTTCTAGTCATGTTTTCAAATGTGTTACTTAACATGTATTAATTAACACAATAATACATTCTAGTGTAAACACGACATAAACATTTGTTGCTAGTTAACCCTTTGAGTAAAACACAGGTAGCAACAAACATGTCAGAGACCGTTTGTGTAGTATATACATTAGAATTTACAACCATGTTAGTTAACACTTGTTAATTGACATGTTACATGACTTCCCAATGTATTCTCAGATTTCTGCATTAGAGCTTTGATCTAAAGCCCACTAATAACAATGTCCATGTGCTTCAATAATCTTTAGCTTAGGCATTAAATTTAGGAATCTAAAATGGATTGCAAATGAAATGGTTTGGTTTTGTTTTAAGGGACTCAGCAGTCTATGTAGTTTTGTGTTCTGCTCCCAGAGTCAATATAACTGCCACAGAGACAGTTTGGTTAAATGGCTCAGGACCTAGTTATCTCCTTGTGATGTACTGCCACAGTTGAAATCAGCAGAGATGCTTAAGTTGGAACTTCCTCAGTATAAGTGAGGGGGAACTTTGGCTGGTCATTATCTGTGAAGGGGTCTTCAGTTTCAGAACTCACTCCCACCATGGTCTGCCAGAGCCCAGATCTGATAACTCTGCAGGCATGCAGCAGAACCCATCTTTTTTCCCTTTGCTCTGAGGTTGTTGAAGAAGGAATGGCCTGAGGTAGATATGTTCATGGTCAGCCTTTTAAAATTATTTTGCTACCTAAATGTATGTGATAGATTCCTAGAGCTCAAGATGGTCACCTATA
Organism: Eretmochelys imbricata; assembly: GCF_965152235.1. Classification (NCBI taxonomy): domain Eukaryota; kingdom Metazoa; phylum Chordata; order Testudines; family Cheloniidae; genus Eretmochelys; species Eretmochelys imbricata. The sequence goes on along the minus strand of NC_135576.1, from coordinate 53,633,640 downwards.
CTTTCATGTTAGTAATTTGAAGAAATGAATGAAAATTGGCCAGGACTGACCAGTCCTAGGCAATGACTAGTCCAGTTTCCATGAGGATCATTGGCAGCAGGTGCCTAAGTAAGATTACGCAGTTCCAAAGTAGATACTGACTCCTGACACTTGAGCCCATGTGCTGAGAGCTTCAGCTCTCTATATTACCCATTCATCCTCTGTCTCTAAGCACAGAGTGAAGGGAGACTAAGTTAGAGAAGAATAACCTGGTTGTAATGACCCTCCCCAGACTTGTACCCACCTTCCTCAGGCCCACAGCAGCATCACCTCCTTTCCTCACTCCTCCTTAATATTAGGTCTTCAGTGTTTTCAAGGGAACCGTTTTCCATCAGAAAATGCTCTTTTGTCAAAATTTAAACGTTTTGCAGAAAAATGTGAATTTAGACAAATTTTTGATGGAAGAATCTCAAAACATTTCAAAATTGAAATAGAGCATTTCATTTCAATTTTCTCATTTCATTTTCTTTAGGCTTTCTGGATTAGTTTTGTTCTGATATTCTCTTTTCTTTCAAATTTTATATATTATAAAATATCTATTATATATATTATATTGTAAAATATTTCAACATTATCAGAATGAAAAGTTCCAATGAGGTCATGGCAATGTTTCTGAATTGAAATTTCCAGAATTTCTGTCCTATGAAAAATTTTACACTTTGACTTTTCATCCCAATTCAGGACTGTCACAGGGTATGCACACCTCGCTCCCTTTTGGGGTAGGTCGGGGCTGGGTGGCCTAATGACCAGAGTCAATATGGCTGCCCCTGGGGTTGAGAGCTATACGCCCTAATGGCTCAAGTCAATACGTCTGCTTTTGGGTTCAAGGCAGCGCAGCCTAATAGCTGGAGTCAATACAACTACCCTTGGGATCAGGGCGATGTGGCCCAATGGCCAGCGTCAGTATGACTGCCCTGGGGATCGGGTTGTGGGGCCTAATGGCTAGAGTCAGGGGCTGCCACCAAGGAGGGGTGATGGATGGAGTAGGCAGACCTGAGCCCTCCCTGTCAGCGGCAAGTGTGGTCACCACCAAACCAGCAGGGATCCTACCACAACACACTGACTTTCCTTGTGTGGGAGATACCAATCACTCTACCTCCCTGGGCCACTTCCTACTGTGTTTACTAAAGCTGGGGTCTGTATGTTGTCAGGGTATCCAAACTCCTCAGTGTAGGTAGCTCCCTGGGATTCCCACTCCAGGCTGTAGGCAACCTGTCTCTGGTGAGGTCCGTGGGATCTCTGGTTCCCGCAGGCGGGTGCTGAAGTGGCTTCTGGGGTGGAACCTCCCCCAAGCATTCTCCCTCCTCAGTGGTCAGCCTAGAATGAGCTGGGCTGCTCCCTTTTATACTGAGATAGCAGTTGGAGTATGCCCAGCACAGTCTGAGGGGTGGGACTTTCACTTCCCATTGTGTGGGGTTAACACTTTCTTGCCTAGTGCAGGATATACACACCCCATCACAAGGACAAAAACACATTTCTAATTATCTGAATTTTCTGTGGGACAGAAATTCTATTGACCAGCAAGCTTTACTTAATATATATATATATATAAAGTTAACCAGAATCTGCTCATAACAGCTACCTCCAGACGTCTGCCCATTCCCCTGGTTTTTTTTTAAATATTGACAAAAATTGCTTTACAAATTGTGCATCTTATATTTCCAGAACATATACAAACAATTTCAGATTACACCTCTTTAAACAATCACACCCTAAAATTATATTCTGGATGAATAACTAGGTAAATCATTCTCATCCACAACTAATTTTAATCGTTAAATCATTCAGACCCTGTTCAGACCCTTTTCACTCCACTCCTTCCTCAGATGTCAAGGACAGCAGATAAACATGCAACATGCCTGGAAGGTCAACAAATTTGGATTGAGTTGAGTCCCAGAATCAATCTCCCCACAGTGAAAATGTCCTGCCAGCAGAACCACTCCCATTTCAAGCAGGTGTCTGTTTCTGCAATGGTATATTAAGTATTTGGGGATGTTCATCCTGACCAATAACAAGTGATTTTCCTATTCCCTGAAGCATGAGAATCATAGAATCATAGAATCATAGAATATCAGGGTTGGAAGGGACCCCAGAAGGTCATCTAGTCCAACCCCCTGCTCGAAGCAGGACCAATTCCCAGTTAAATCATCCCAGCCAGGGCTTTGTCAAGCCTGACCTTAAAAACCTCTAAGGAAGGAGATTCTACCACCTCCCTAGGTAACGCATTCCAGTGTTTCACCACCCTCATAGTGAAAAAGTTTTTCCTAATATCCAATCTAAACCTCCCCCACTGCAACTTGAGTCCATTACTCCTCGTTCTGTCATCTGCTACCATTGAGAACAGTCTAGAGCCATCCTCTTTGGAACCCCCTTTCAGGTAGTTGAAAGCAGCTATCAAATCCCCCCTCATTCTTCTCTTCTGCAGACTAAACAATCCCAGCTCCCTCAGCCTCTCCTCATAAGTCATGTGTTCTAGACCCCTAATCATTTTTGTTGCCCTTCGCTGGACTCTCTCCAATTTATACACATCCTTCTTGTAGTGTGGGGCCCAAAACTGGACACAGTACTCCAGATGAGGCCTCACCAATGTCGAATAGAGGGGAACAATCACGTCCCTCGATCTGCTCGCTATGCCCCTACTTATACATCCAAAAATGCCATTGGGCTTCTTGGCAACAAGGGCACACTGCTGACTCATATCCAGCTTCTCATCCACTGTCACCCCTAGGTCCTTTTCCGCAGAACTGCTGCCTAGCCATTCGGCCCCTAGTCTGTAGCAGTGCATTGGATTCTTCCGTCCTAAGTGCAGGACCCTGCACTTATCCTTATTGAACCTCATCAGATTTCTTTTGGCCCAATCCTCCAATTTGTCTAGGTCCTTCTGTATCCTATCCCTCCCCTCCAGCGTATCTACCACTCCTCCCAGTTTAGTATCATCCGCAAATTTGCTGAGAGTGCAATCTACACCATCCTCCAGATCGTTTATGAAGATATTGAACAAAACCGGCCCCAGGACCGACCCCTGGGGCACTCCACTTGACACCGGCTGCCAACTAGACATGGAGCCATTGATCACTACCCGTTGAGCCCGACAATCTAGCCAGCTTTCTACCCACCTTATAGTGCATTCATCCAGCCCATACTTCCTTAACTTGCTGACAAGAATACTGTGGGAGACCGTGTCAAAAGCTTTGCTAAAGTCAAGAAACAATACATCCACTGCTTTCCCTTCATCCACAGAACCAATAATCTCATCATAAAAGGCGATTAGATTAGTCAGGCATGACCTTCCCTTGGTGAATCCATGCTGGCTGTTCCTGATCACTTTCCTCTCATGCAAGTGCTTCAGGATTGATTCTTTGAGGACCTGCTCCATGATTTTTCCAGGGACTGAGGTGAGGCTGACTGGCCTGTAGTTCCCAGGATCCTCCTTCTTCCCTTTTTTAAAGATTGGCACTACATTAGCCTTTCTCCAGTCATCCGGGACTTCCCCCGTTCGCCACAAGTTTTCAAAGATAATGGCCAATGGCTCTGCAATCACAGCCGCCAATTCCTTCAGCACTCTCGGATGCAACTCGTCTGGCCCCATGGACTTGTGCACGTCCAGCTTTTCTAAATAGTCCCTAACCACCTCTATCTCCACAGAGGGCTGGCCATCTCTTCCCCATTTTGTGATGCCCAGCGCAGCAGTCTGGGAGCTGACCTTGTTCGTGAAGACAGAGGCAAAAAAAGCATTGAGTACATTAGCTTTTTCCACATCCTCTGTCACTATGTTGCCTCCCTCATTCAGTAAGGGGCCCACACTTTCCTTGGCTTTCTTCTTGTTGCCAACATACCTGAAGAAACCCTTCTTGTTACTCTTGACATCTCTTGCTAGCTGCAGCTCCAGGTGCGATTTGGCGCTCCTGATATCATTCCTACATGCCCGAGTAATATTTTTATACTCTTCCCTGGTCATATGTCCAACCTTCCACTTCTTGTAAGCTTCTTTTTTATGTTTAAGATCTGCTAGGATTTCACCATTAAGCCAAGCTGGTCGCCTGCCATATTTACTATTCTTTCGACTCATCAGGATGGTTTGTCCCTGTAACCTCAACAGGGATTCCTTGAAATACAGCCAGCTCTCCTGGACTCCTTTCCCCTTCATGTTAGTCCCCCAGGGGATCCTGGCCATCCATTCCCTGAGGGAGTCGAAGTCTGCTTTCCTGAAGTCCAGGGTCCGTATCCTGCTGCTTACCTTTCTTCCCTGCGTCAGGATCCTGAACTCAACCAACTCATGGTCACTGCCTCCCAGATTCCCATCCACTTTTGCTTCCCCCACTAATTCTACCCGGTTTGTGAGCAGCAGGTCAAGAAAAGCGCCCCCCCTAGTTGGCTCCTCTAGCACTTGCGCCAGGAAATTGTCCCCTACGCTTTCCAAAAACTTCCTGGATTGTCTATGCACTGCTGTATTGCTCTCCCAGCAGATATCAGGAAAATTAAAGTCACCCATGAGAATCAGGGCATGCGAGAATTAATAGATCTTTTAATTTTATTCAAGGTAGTATGTATGGGAATACTGCTTTAGAAGCATCTAGCCACTTAGCTTAAATTGAAGAAGAAACTCATTTTCTTTTGTAAATCTGCACCTATATTTCTCTAACTAAAAGGGGCCATGACATTACTGAAGGAGATACCTTAATTGTATTGCACCAATTTGTTTCTTTTATTCTATTGATCATTAACATTTTATCATTGAAAACAAAAGCTTGTTCTGTTATTTTGGCAAGTGTATTTTGTAAGGTTTATTGTTATTTTCAAGGTCTGTTAACATGGCTTTTTCATTTTTAGTTTATGGCTACAGCAGCATAGCTGTAGTAACAGGTTATGCATGATAATCTTGGCTGACAGATGGGTGAAGTCATTCTTTAAAAGAATGGCTGAATGATGCTGTCTTGGCTACAGTTACTATGAAAAGAAGACTCCTATAGTAAGACCCTGTAAATAAGAGGAGGATCTTTCAGTCTAACCACCACTCATCTTCTAAGCAAATTTAACTTTGCTTCCAGGGAGGTTTTTGTTAGTAATTAAACAGTTCAGTAGTTATGTTAATTATCATTGAAATATCTTGTGTGTAAAGTTGTCTTGAGTTTACTTGCTGATATTCAGCACAGATAGTAATAAATTATGAAGACTTCTTTGTGTACAGCAGAAACTATTGTAGCTGTATTTAGTCAACTGAGAAAAGCAGACCAGGTAAATAATAAATTTCTTTATTGGATGAACATAACAAGCTTTTTTTCCTTTTAAAAACAAAACAAACAGCTTGTGCCTTACTCTTAAGCCCCTTGGTGATGTAAACATTTGTATTAAAACAAAAAGAAAAGGAGTACTTGTGGCACCTTAGAGACTAACCAATTTATTTGAGCATAAGCTTTCGTGAGCTACAGCTCACTTCATCAGATGCATACTGTGGAAAGTGTAGAACATACACACACAAAGCATGAAAAAATACCTCCTCCCACCCCACTCTCCTGCTGGTAATAGCTTATCTAAAGTGATCACTCTCCTTACAATGTGTATGATAATCAAGTTGGGCCATTTCCAGCACAAATCCTAGCACCTCTTTCATTCCCAATTAAGTACTGTGAGAGTCCCCAGAGTGGACTGTGATAATAGGGAATCTTTCTGTGGAAATAAGGAATCCCCATTCTGGGACTGAATCTCCAGCCCTAGAATCTTAGAAATGTAGGGCTGGAAAGGACATTGAGAGGTCATATAAACCAGTCCCTTGCACCAAGGCAGGGCCAAGTCGACCTAGACCATCCCTGACAGGTGTTATCTAACCTGTTCTTAAAAACTTCCAATGCTGGAAATTCTACAACTTCCTTTGGAAGCCAATTCCAGTGCTTAGCTATCCTTATGATTGGAAGGTTTTTCCTAATATCCAATTTAAATCCCCCTTGCTGCAGATTAAGCCCATTACTTCTTGTCCTACCTTCAGTGGACATCAAGAACAAGTGATCACTGTCCTCTTCATAACAGCCCTTAACTTATGCCAGCATCTTATATGCCAACAGAGCCTGTCACAATTTCCAGTGGGAACTGTAAAAATAACATAAAATGAAAATTATGTTAAACTCATAAAGTACTAAAAAATCCCATAAACAAAGATCTCAGTGGCATGCATTAAATTCAGGCCATTTGAGTCCTAATGCAGCTGAACTGGGGACAGGCTGCCCATCTCCTTAGAAGATTTCTCTGTGAATTTTGGAACAGGTCTAGCATGCTGCTATCATCAAAATTAAAAGATGATGGAGCAAATCAGTATATCATTTCTGAAGTGCCTGGGATAAGGGAAGCTTATCGTGCAACAAAGGCATTGAAGGGAAGTGTTAGAGCTAGTTGAAATGTTTCAAATTACTTTGGTTTTGATCTTGGTTGGTTGGTTTTTTGTGTGTGTGTGTTCTTCAGCTCCAGTTGTAGTCATCTTTGTGGGTTTTTTTGTACAGTTGTCATCCTTTTTTTGTCTTCAGCTATTGTCATCACCAATGTTGGCTGTTTCATGTTAGTTCATTAGCTTATGTTTAGTATTTGTCATATTTGGTTGGTTTGGGGTTTGGGAGGCAGAAGGCATTGCACTGCCCGTTTTGATGGGTCAGATTAGTTATGTGATGGAATATTTTCAAAATAGGACATTTTCATTTCAGAAAATTACTGATTTTGACACAAAAATGGTTTCTCTTCTCTCTTCAGTGTCAGTGGGAATTGTCTGGGCAGAATGAGATACATGACAGAAATGTGCTTCTTACAATGCAAATTTCAAGGGTTCTCTGAAAACTAAGGGCCTGAATTCAAGGCCCATTAAAGTCAATGGAAAGACTTCCTTTGACTTCAGTGGGCTCTGGATCAGGTCCCATAAGGACAGCAGAAAGTTCAATTAGGGCCAGCCAAAAACTTTACATCAAAACTGTTTTTTGATGAAAAATTAGGTTTCTGATTAATTTTTTTTTTTTCAAAAAGGTCTGCTATTTTGCAGAAAATTTCATTTTATTTTTGTCAGAAGAAACCAAACACACAAGAACTGAAATATTTCAGCTGAAAACCAAAATATTTTGATTCTCCTATTTCTTCTGTGGTGCCTCATGGATGTTATAGCTTGATTTTCTCATGTTCCCATTTTCCTTTATGGGCCAGGCTCCACAGCCAGACTGCATCTCACAGGATGCATGAAGAACAGGAATTGCCATGCTGCAACCAGCTGCTGTCAACATGAGGGAAGACTTTGGTGCATCATGGGGAAGGTGGTCCAATCATAGAACCCAGTCCATAGAGGAAAATGGGAATTATGAGGCACCAAAAATACTCCAATTTGAGGCCAGATAGTTTGGTTTTCAGCTGAAAACTTTGGTTTTTATTTATTTGTTTATTCTGAAAAGTCAAATTCCTGAAAAGCCCATTTTCTGACCAGCTCTGCTTGCAGCAAATCCTGACTTTTGATTTTTAGAGCTGACTGTGTGTCAGATTTCCATATCTACGCTTATAGCAAATTTGATCAGTGTTATGCCCAAGTAATGGTCTCATGGTTTTATGACCATGTTTTTCCTTCAGGTTGTCTTATCCAATAGGAATTGTCCTTTTTTTTTGCAGGACCATGTAGAAAATGTCATGCTTTTCAATTATGTGAAAAGATGCCATACACTACCTTTGGGACAATAGTCATTTGGCAATAATGTGCTGATATGTGGCTGACAGTTATAACTGTTTTCATACTATCTTGGAAGTTATTTCCCTATTAGGAAAAAAAGCCATAGTAATAATTCCTTTAAATGACATTTTCTTGCAGTTATTTCCTCTGCAATTATTTCTGCCATATTCCTGTGGTTTGGTTTGGTTTTGCTTTTTAACAGTGGCATATGCTATTAATTTTAATTTTTTTTTTTAAAGGTAGATTTTTTAATCACACCTCAAATGTTTCCAAACATATCATTATAATTTCTATCGCTACAAATTATTCCCCATTTCCCCTGTCAGTTTCCAGCACAGGCTATTTGTAACAACTTATCTCTAGCTGTGAGGATTCCCTGCAATTCCTGAGTGCTTTTCCTTTGAATTGACTACCAGTGTGGTGTGCTGCACAGTTAGCTAATGCAAGTAGCTTTCAAATGCAGAACTTGTCTACAACGCAGCATAATGTGCTACTACAGTGAGGTCCCATAATCTCCTCAAGCACACACTATTTTAATGCCTTTTTCATTTTTAATGACTAGTGTACTATAGGCTGCTATTTCTCTCACATTCTCCACAAGAATTCTCATTGCCTGATATGACACCTACTGGTATGAACAGAACTGATCAATTATTTAAGTGTTCTAATGCAGTTCTAAAGTTTCTTCTAAGTTCTGCCAGATGTCTAAATTTGTTAATCTTATGGAGTGTTTTATTTGCATCCGTCATCATAAACACTGACCAGCTTTGAACATCCCTTACAAGTGAGAGAGACTATAGTTACTTAAAGAATTTTACTCTCCTGAGCTGCTTTAAAATGAACTTTATCTTTTTTTAAAGTAATACACAAAAATATGTCTGAACACAAATAGAACTAATACAAGGTTAGTAGAAATGACAACAGATTTTTAGCCAAATGGCTCTTGGCCCTTCACATCCTGACTCCCTTTGTGACCCTTTCTTTATAAATCAGCATACCAGGCCTGAACTTGTAAAGTGATGTCCTCTTTTGAGAGGTGCTGAGTATATTCTGAGGGGTTCTGGGGGTCGTCAGCGTCCAGTGAAGTCACTGTACCTTGCAGGATTAGTTGCACTTTGTGAACCGCTGGGATGGCATTGTTATCTGAGTACTATGGATGGGATTTACAAAAGTAAATATGGGACTTTAGAGCACAAGTCACATTGAGTTCCTGTGGGAGTTGGGTGCCTAACTCTCTTTGGTGTTTTTGAAAATCCATGCCCTTTAGTTAAAATGGATTTGAAGCATCAGTAGAGTAAGATTAGTCATAGTTTAGCACATTGTGGTATGTTAAAATTATCTTATATAGGAAAGATTCACAAGTCTTAAAATGGTTAGTGATTGTAATACATAAAAAGAGGGCTTAACTTCATTCGTCATTGAATTACTGAGGAAAGTATATGCTATTTTAGTGTTTCTGTTTTTGCCCTGACTTACACCTAAAAATTAACAATAATAAGAAAACTGCATTAGTTGAGAGTTTAGTTCAAGTGACTTATTTCTCGGTCTAAAGGCTTGTCTACATGACAAGTTAGTGCGTGGCAAGCCAGGGTGAGAGTCTGCAGCGCACCAGCTTGCCATGCACTAACTCACCATGTGAACGCTCCTACTGCACGTTCCGGGACACCATGGCTTGTCGTACACCAGCTCACCACCATGTAGAGAAGTCCTCCATGATTCCAGAATTGTGGTCTGTAGAGTGTTTTCTGGCAGTCCGCAAAAAACATTTTGGTCACATGGTACTGGTTCTTCCTGGTTTCCAGCTGCTAAGTTGCACAGAAGACAGCTAAAATACATGAAATGCTTTCCAGTGTTGCTTTTCCATTTAAGCAATTGTTGTAGTTGCCACATAGATGTCATGCAATTGCTAGCAGGAGAGGAAGTCTTCATGAATGTTCCACATGATTGTGAATGGGACGTGAAGTGATTCACAAGACCACCTCTCTAAGACCTTGTCCACACTTGCAGTGGTGTATAGGGTACATACAGCTATGTGACGAGGTGAAAAGCAGGCTGTATCCACACTCTGATGACTAACTACACATAGCAGTGAAAGGACATGGCAGAGCTTTTCCCCGTTGCTGAAGTCTTTCTTTGGCAACAGAGAAACACTCCAGCAGCAGGGAGGCAGCAGGACACCACACTGCTAAAAAGAGAGAGCTGATGTGACAGGCATAGCTTGGGCATGTAGAGAGCCATGTAGGCTATATATCCTATGGTTCTCGTGTGTCTGTACTCTACTCACCCAAGCAGTACCTCACTGTCTATACTGCTATTTATACTCCTGCTAACTGGGCATGCAGTGTCTGTACTCTACACGCCGCTGTAAGTAAACAAATAATTTAAGTTGAATCTACACAAAGAAAGTTTGCGAACCACCCCTTCTCTATAAAACTGCAATTTCTGAAATGTTTTACCATAATTGAAAATACAATGCGTACCATTTGCTACTGTGATTAAAAAAGAAAAAAAAGTGTGAATTGAGCTGTTTGCTCAAATAAACCAGCCATTGTATAAGTTTTAAGACAAAAACATTCAGAGCAAGCCTACATATTTATACTCATTTGTCAAGGAAGCATATACTCAGGAGATGACTCTTTTCTACAAATATAATTTGAACATTCACATAAACCCTTCTCTTGTTGTACGGGTCATTTTTGTATATTCAATAGCTGATCCAATGAAACATCATTTTTTAAGCAGAGACAGAACAAAATAAGAGCTGTGTTTAGTGGTTCTGCCTAAGGGACTACAGATGTTAAGAAAAACATCAAAACATTATGTTAAAATAATGTTACGGGTCTAAGCTTAAATTGGAAAAAAAAATGGAAATGTAAAAAAAAGAAACATACTCTGCTTACCATTTGCAAGAGCCTGGTATTGATTCAGAAAAGTACCTAAGCACATGCCAAAATCAGTCCATGTTCAAGAAAGCAGATAAATACATGATTAACTTCAAGCATGTATTTAAATTCCATTTACTTCAATGGGACTTAAACAATGCTTAAAGTTAAGCATATGCTTAAGTGCTTTCCAGAATCAGGGCATCAGAGAATCATTTTGCCTAATATATGTGTTAAAATATCTAATAGTAATTTAAAAAGAGAGAGAGAAAGAAAGATAGAAAAGTCCTCTTTGGAAAGTGTTAGAATTGACAAAATAGTCTGTAGAAGCTTCTTCCTCTCCAACTGCTTACAAAAGTTCTTTCTGGAGCATTACTTTTTAATCAGAAATGAGTTTTTTTCTTTATAAACTTAAATCTGTAATATTTTTGATAAAAAATGAATGCATACTTAGTTGACTTTATTTAATATACTTCTGAGAATTTGTTGTTACTTATGTGCAACAGCTTCTAGAAATTATATATTTTAGCAGTGTGTTTTTTTTTCTTCAAAGTACTACAAGTAATTAGGCACTATAGAGTATTTGCTAGTCATTTCATTTTTTTTAAATAGGGACCTTTTTAGATTTACGTTTGGAAAACAGCATTTATTTCAGGCATTAAAACAAAGATTCTGACACAGCTTTAGCTATTGTGTATAGCAGCATACCTGGTGGCTGCTTTATTTTATTGGTTCCAACTTTTCACCATATCAAATGCTTGGAGTGGAGCATGGTGGCCCCCGGGAGCCAGCTACAACTGATGCAGGGCCACCCAACCCTAGTGTAAATAAGATCAGGAAGGTTCCAGCACTAGCTTTATGTTGCTGGTACTGCTGGCATAAGGTCCCTTATTTATTGGATAATTTGAGAATTGGGCATAGCTGAGCTCAACTCTGCCATGCCCCCAGCCTGCCTCTAATAAGCCACCTGTGCTGAGGGCAGAGGAAGCAGTTAAGCCACCTTTGCCAGCTCTACACCTGTGCAGTTTCCTCCAGGATAGAAGGAATTTTCTGCTGGGAAACTTAATCATGTGTTACAACTACTTTCTTCTTCGTAAATGGGTAATCAGTGCAAAATGGTCTAAACTGATTAGAGAATCTGTCCTTATTATACTTTGGCCCCAATCCCACAAATGCTTATACACATGATTACATGACTACTTACTCCTGAGTTCAACTGTATAAGTAGTATAAGTAAAGAGTTCTCAAACAGGGCCAATTCCACATAGCTTAAATAAGAACACTACCCAGTACTGTTTTAAATTTACACTAAGTTACTCAACTAACTAGCAATCTAGAGCATTTCATTACAAATATTCAGACTCATGTTTGTGTTAATATTTAGCTCTTTCCTCTGAATCACATTTCTATTGTTGAATTGCCTTGTAACATCTCAGGACTAATTCCACTTAGCCACTGCTCCACAAGGTGCTGCAACATGAAACCCCTTGGTGCCCTACCACCTAATAGAATCTTCAGCCCTGAGGTATGTGCCCAGGCTTCCCAGACAATGCATGGAAAGAAAGAAGTGCTTAAGGGAGGGATTCTGAGAAGCCATTTAGCTGAGCAGGGAGCCACGTAATCTCCATAATTCCTCAGCCAGGAGTGAAATGCAGAGGGAAAAGGAGGGGCTTAGGCTCCTCTTCTCAAAGGCATTTATTTCAGAGTAGCAGCCGTGTTAGTCTGTATCTGCAAAAAGAAAAGGCGGACTTGTGGCACCTTAGAGACTAACAAATGTATTTGAGCATAAGCTTTCGTGAGCTACAGCTCACTTCATCGGATGCATCAAAGGCATTAGGCACCTGATTCCCATCAATATGGGTCTTTAGGCAAGTGACTGATGGGCCAAAGGCAGGTGCCTCCAACCACTCCAGATTCTTAGCCATGAACCCTCTCTTGTAGATCACTGCCTAAACCAGATCAGCCTGTGTCCTAGGGGATGAAACCCAGACTTTCCTAAAGAAACACTAGAGAGAAAGAGATCCACCCCATTGTAGCCAAAGCCCTCACCTTAGATACAGAAGACCTCTGTTAAAGTCCCTGCTCTGCCTGATTTGGAACAGGGTCTTGAACCTAGATCTCCCACATCCCTGGTGAGTGCCCTAACCATAAGGCTATTGGATGTTCTGGTACACCCTCACGCATGCCAGGCAGCCAGCTCCTGAAATTCCAAAGCTGGTTGCCCAGTTCTTTTTGTGTGGGTTATGCATGCTCAGAGCATGCCTACCAGCTCAGACCCCTCAGGTGAGATAGGCAGCAGAACCCCTACTTTAAGAATCCTGCTAAGGCTAAGATACTGAGCAGCTTGGATGATTTTGTGCATGCCCACCAGTGGAAACATAGGCATCTAGGAAATTTAAATGCCTACGGAGTCTGGTGCCAGCTGAGTGGTGGTTCTGAGGACATCATTGGTGCCCAAATGGTGGACTTAGGCACCAAAAGAGGCTGTTAAGCCCTTAAGTATCTTTGTGGATCTAGCCCTTAGTAACTAAAACAAAGCAGGAAAAGGAGATATACAAAGAGAGCAGTTTAGCCCAGGAGTGTTCTTTGAATCACAGGATGTTAAACTGCTTTTAGATCAGCAGCTTGTAGAAGCATGCATTAAATTGTAATCCATGGTTCTTCTTGTAACCAGTTAATGATCCTATCAGTAACAGCCTAATTGCCTCTGCCAAGCTCTAAATTCTGCTGTTTTGAAGAAGGCAATGATTGTGATCCAGCTAATCACATTCAAATCTGAAAAGTACACTGCAACAGAATGTTAATTCAGCTTCTTTTTCCTGGTAATCCATTTGATAACCTGGTGTTTGCAATTGACTAACTGAATATTCATTCCACTTCCACAGAGGAAGGTATGTTTTTCATTAAATTATTTTAATTCAGATATTTTGTCGATACTCTGTGTTGAATCCTGATTCCATTCTCATACTAGTTGGTTTCAATGGAAACACTCCTGCAAAGCAAGCAGGATGTAGCCAATTGGGGACAAACAGGCTAAAGACACAAGTGGTAGCACAGCTGTTACCTTGATGCTTTGTTAACATTAGCCCTTGCTTTTTATAATTTTGTTCTTGTTTCAGTATAATTATTCAACATAGTGTAATAAAAAAATGTGTACTTAGCACCATGAAAGTGTGCTAGAAAAAAATGACAGAATATACGCCAAAGTATCCCTGAGCTTTCCATATCATTTTTCAGAACAACATTACAAGGCTATTGGATATGTTCTGTAAGCATAAAAAAATTGTTACTGGGACATTTTTATTAACTCTGGATCTGTGTAATAATAAAGGTTGATTATGATTTTACCTTTTAAATCCTTGGAATTTTAATGAAATTTTTTCCTGCTTTGAATTTCAGTAAGAAGTACTCTGAATATGATGGCCACATAAAATATTTATGAAATCCATCTAGATTATCTTTAAGGTTATAAAACAAACAAACAACACCTGGTTTTTAAGAAGTTCTTTTTTATACGCTAACAAAACAGACATTAATTTTCAATGTAAGAAACATTCCTTTCAAGACTACTTTAAGAGACCATTAAAGTCAAGATATTAAAAAAATTATGCCTAAAAGCAAAGCTCCTAAAACCTTAGTTCAGTGATACTCAGACTTTGGTAGTTCAGGAGCCAAATAAATGATCAGCATTACCCAAAAGAGTCACAGTAGTGTGAATTCATTGTTTCATTTACTATAGTACTATATATTCAAACAGTATGACAGGGGAAATATTTGGATAGATCAGATAATTCTCACAGCAAAATGACTGATCAAATATTCTAATTGGTTAATAATTAAATTACATAGTGTTTAAATAAAATATGCTGCAAAGAACTGCAGGAGGCACGTTAAAGAGCCACTCGTGGTTTGTGGGCCTCAGTCTGAGTATCACTGGCTTAGTTAAAAGTGCAGAGCAACCAGCAGCTGCCACTGAAGTTAATAGGAGTTGCCTGGCGCTCAGCCCTTTTGAAAATCAGGCCACTTATTTAGGCTCCGAACTAAAGTATTAAGAGCTTAATTTTAGTTACAATTTACTCTAAGTCCCCTTTATACTGCTCTTCCCTCTGTTTTTGAAAAACTTGACCTAAGATTGCAAAGTTAGAATTAAAGTTCGCAACTTTAGGGCACAATCCTACAAACACTAAGCTGATGAGATTTTTTTTACTCATGCAAGTACACCTATTGACTACCACCCATGCTAAAGAACAGTATAGTTCTGCCACTTCACTAAAACACATCTCTGGACCTAGCAGACCTTGCAGAATACTGACTGGAGTCAAATCTGCTATTTTTAGCAAGAAAATCAAGAAATTGGCAAAGAACGGTCTTCAGGCACACCAATCTACTGCCCACTTCCTTGATCTGTATCAGTCAATGTTCAGGCATAGTCATGGAAGAAGGACAGCACTGATAAATATCTCCTTCCTGTACACAGATGGGGGAATATGTCTATACTCATCCTCCTGGGTCTGTCTAGAGCATTAGATACTGCTCATCATAGTGTGTTTCTGTCATTAACCTCAGAGATGTAACAAGGTTTGACAGGACAGGTCTGAAATGGGTCCAATCATTCCTTTCCAAATCCTCACAGAGAGGAATCATGGGGAGCTGTTCCTTTATCTCTGGGCCACTCAATTTTGAAAGTCCATAAGACTCAGTCCTCCTCTCCATCCTTTCTAACATCTACACAAAGTCTCTGAGGGGAAGTGAGACATCATGGTCTGACATACAAGCAATATGCAGCAAGTCCTCAGTTCTACATACACTTTGCTTCCAATAGAAATAGCACCATTTTCCTAGCTATCCATCTGCCTGGCCAGGATAAACAACTAGATGACAGAAAGCTGGCTGACCCTGAACCTGGACAAGATGAAGGTGCTTTTGGTGGGAAGATGAAAAATCTCTGAAGATCTAGCAACGTGTTAATTCACCTCCCAGTCAAAGTTCTGCCCTCCAGTTGTCTAATCAGACCAAAGTGTACGTGCCTTTCTGGACTCCAGATACCGATGTCTGGAAAAATTATTACTTCAATCTATGACTAGACAGAAGACTGTTCCCATTCATGTCCTACATGGAACTGCTCACATGATCCAAGCCTTCATGATCTCATGGGTAGACAACTGCAACTCACTCTGAGTCTTTTCATGACTTCAATGGACTTTCATATGCAGTGTTGTTGTTACAGCCCGGTTAATCCCATGATATTAGAGAGACAAGGTGGGTGAGGTAATATATTTTATCTGAACAGTTTCTGTTGGTGAGAGAGGCAAGCTTTAAGTTCACACAGAGCTCTTCTTCAGGTCTGAAAAGCTAAACACACGGTGAAACAGATTAAAATGTGTTACTTACTTGTGCTAAACAATCTGTTTTACCTTGTATTTAGCTTCCGAGACCTGAAGAAGAGCTCTGTGTGAGCTTGAAAGCTTGCCTCTCTCACCAACAGAAACTGGGCTGATAAAAGATAATACTTCACCCACCTTGTCTCTTCAATGAACTTTGAAATATACTCTAGATCTAACTCAAACATTTTAAAAGTTCTGATTAGTCCCAAATGTACCAGCTCTTCAGTAATATTGGCCACTGAAAATACATAACCCAGCTCACTACACTGGCTCCTCACAGAATACTAAGTCAGATTCAAGGCCTTGGCATTAATTTTCAAGATCCTCTGTGCAACTGACCCAAGATATGTCAAAAAATCACCATTCTCTTCACGACAATGATCTCTCTTCACAACTATATTCCTCAGGAACTATGAAGCTGTCAACCTCAGGAAAAGACTAGGCTTTCATGGCAAAAGGGCCAAGACTTTGGAACTCATTACCAGTACCAGAGGACATCTGAATGGTCACAGATCTTCCTGCCTTCAGAACACAGAGTCAAATTAACTTCTTCAGCTATGACTACATCTTAAAATAGAGAAGGAGAAAAAAGATGTGAAGGCATGAAGAGGGAGAGAGAGAAGAGGAGGAGTGTAGCACAGGGGGAGAGAGGAGATAGATAGGTAGATAGATAGATATAGATATAGATATAAATATTTTAAAATAATAATAAAGTACTACCTTTACTGTTTTAGGGGAAGTGGGAGAGAAAACTGGACCTTTGGCCTATTGTGATCTGGTTGTCATCAGATGGGGACCATTCACTTTATAGTTATGTAGAATGAAGATAAATTGAACTATTACAACCATGTTAATTATCTAGCATAGAGAAAGGATCAGATATTACAGCATGCTACACATGTGCATTGAAGCTTATATAGAAATAATGTAGGATATTACTATATGATTGTGAACCTCTTATCCAAATTCCTTATCCCAAATTCCTTATCTGCCTTGCAACTCTATGCTATGCTGATGTGGCTCACAGTCTAGACCAACAGCCAGCATACGAGCAAGAAGATCTCACCCTGGCTTCCACACGCCAGTTATTCTTTGCAATGGGACCTCAACTACCATTCCAGCCATAAGTTCTTTTCAAAAACATTTTTCTGCCACGTTCAGCACCTCTCACTGTAACTGCTCAAGTTCACTGCACCTTTAAAGAGACAGTGCACATCACCTGTTCGTTTAACTGGTGTTAACACACCCTCCACTTCAATACACATCACTTAATTGATTTATTAAAACTAGCACACAGATTTATGTAATACCCAAGTAGAAGGGACAGGAATAGAAAAGGTCACAAACAAACAAACAAAAATAAAACTCTGCTTCTAAGACTAAAGTCCAATTTAACAAACTAGAGTCTTCTGTTCAAAGTAGTTTTCTCATAGGCTTTTTATTGTCTTAGGTCACACCTTGCTTAATTTACATTGGAAACACAATCAAGCCTGCGGAACCATGTTGTAGAACCAGCTGGGCTTAGGCACTGTCCCGGGGTGCAGAACAATTTGTAGAGTGGGGATGCTGAGAACCATTGAACTAACCTGTAAACACAATATATTATGAAAACCACTTGAAGCCAGGGAGTGCAGCAACACCCCCAGCACCTGTAGTTTCAGCACCCATAGCACTGTCTACCAAACACAATTGAGGAACATAGTTCCAGCACATCTGTGTAGTTTTTTTCCATGTTAACCATACTTACATCACACAAGAATATTAATAATCAGTGAGTTACTTTTCCAAGACGCCTTTTAAATAAATCTCATGACAACAATGTATAGGGTGCACAGAGCTGGTTAGGCCAGCTGAGACTCACTGCTATGTACCAGAGAGCCCCTTACCCTCTGGTATTGGGGTGTCACAGACATCCAATTTGCAGGAGACTATTTTGTAAGAAAAAATGCATTTGCTATTTAAAAAGTATGAGGATAAATATGGAAACGATTTAACCTGGAGCAAAAACTAAAATTCATGGGGGTAAATATATTTTGGGCAATAGATGCAGTTAAAGTGCCAAAACAATTTTAGAAATCCCCAGGCCTTCAGCTGGTGCAAATAAATGTAGCTTCACTGAAGTCAATGGAACCATACCAAATTATACCAGCTGATGATCTAGCCCCTAGTTTGAGAGCTGAGGGTGGAGTGGGGGAAGAACTAAAATTAAAGTTCCACACAAGAGGAACCCATAAGCAGCTACAGGAAATAAAGAATGTAGAGTGCATTTATACACTCACACGCATCACAAAACAAACAACATGCCCAAACAGCACGTCATGTAACAATCCATGATTGTGTGGAAATCCTAACTTTGAGGTTTTAGAAGCATATGAATACTGAAAATCAGGACTCGAGAAATAATGCACTAGTAATGCTAAAAATCTCTTTATTAGGAATGGAAGCCCTATCCAAGATGTATGATTCTTGTAAAGCCAATCTAATATGTATATTCCAGATCTTGGAAAATACTGGTCTAAGTAGGCTATTGCAAGTTAGAAGACGTTTTGGAAATCCTCTTAAACAATTGTTCAGTTGGTTTCTTTACAAAACTCAGGGCTTTCCTGAATTAGTTTGTGCTCTTGGGCATCATAGCTGATATGACATGATCAAGAATGTATCTTTATGTTTTTGTGTGACACAAAGTCAGTTGCTGAATTTAAAATATTACAACTATGTTTGACTGTCTTATTTATTTATTTGTTTATAGATTGACCTCCTTGTTCCTACAAAAGTGACTGGCATAATTACTCAAGGAGCTAAAGATTTTGGTCATGTACAGTTTGTGGGCTCTTATAAACTTGCTTACAGTAATGATGGGGAGCACTGGTCCATCTACCAGGATGAAAAACAAAAAAAGGATAAGGTAAGATAATGAGGCAATTGATATTTGGATTGCATTTACAGAAAGTAGTAACCTCAGTGCTGGTAGCCTCCAGGTTAATATGTACTGTCTGTTTTATGTGGATCTATATGGCTAGAGTTCCACAGTTAAAAGTCAAGGTGAATAGAAAGGAATCATATACCACAATGACATTCACTGATACTATAATATCGTACATATCAATGCAATGTGCCAGATCCAAAGCTATTAGATGTGGGACATAAAACTTTACAGTTCTCCATTTATTGAAATTATTTCTCCTTTGAACTCTGCAGTAGAATACACATAAAAAGTAGCTTGTTTGTGTTTTTGAGAACAGCAACCCTGCTAAGATTTTGATAAGCATATGATAAAATGTGCTAGCTATTTTGAAAAAATAAATACTTTTTTTTTTAGTGTGCCTTTGTACCTAATGGTTCTGGGTTGATTTTTCTGGTAATTAATCATTCTAGGATATCAGATACCCACCCATATGCATTAATATTGAATCAGCGGTCTTAATATGCTTTAAAATAAATTAATTCCAGAACTCTTCCTTTTGCAAATGTTAATGGCAGATATTAGAGAAAGGGGTGTTTTAAGGTGTTGAGTGCCATGTAATTTTATATCAACATAATCTAGAGAAAAAAGAATTGACAGGTCAAATTTTAATAATTGTTTCTCTCCATACTACTCCAGGGATATGATCCCCACTATATTAGTCCCGTGAGGTGACAACACTATCAAAGACAAGGAAGATACTCATAAGTCACTCACATTCCTATTTTCTATGCAAGTCTGAGCTTTCAAAATAGTGTGTTTAAAAATTCTTAAAGAGAGTCTTAAACTCAAGTGGTCATCAAAAAAATCATTGTGTGTCTTCTTAATGATCCTTGAAGAGATAATTGTTGTCTTTGTGAGTTTGGTAAGAAAGTTACCTAAGCAATGCAGATAACTAATTAATTCCCCAATCAATATAAATAGTTGATGCTCAAATAGCATCTTATATTAGTAACCAGTTTTAGCAAGGTCACTTGATTCTATATTGGTACATAAAACATATTACTACTCACACAGTAATGGTATTGTAAATTATTATTTTAGATGATTGCATTTAGATGCAAAACATTTGCCAAAGAACATCATAAAAGAAGTTTTTCCATCTTAAGCATTTAGTGAACAAAAATGAACAGGTTTTCACCTTTAAATTGAAACATAAGGTTAGAAGTAATCAAAAAATTTCACCACTATACACATTTTCCTTAAAGTTAAACAAATGAAGACTTTAGACTTTATAAAAGAAATCAGTGTCACAAAGCATATTTCCAGAAATCTTTGTGAGTGGGAAACAGGAGGGAGGGGAGGGGAGAGGAGAGAGGGAAGAGGTAACCAAAGACTCCTGAGTCAGCATTTATTGCCTTGAAAAACCAGGTACCACACATCATTTTGCTTTCACATTGTAAAAAATAATATATTCATATCCCTTAACAAGGTGGTGGTAACCTACTTTTTGAGAAGACATTCCTATGGTAGTTTGCCTTTTAACCAAACTGTTCCCCAGATTACAATCTAGATTCATAGATTCTATCCATCATACTGCAGGAACCACTGTGGTCATCCTGTCTGTCCTCCTGTACAACATAAGCCGTAGAATGTCCCAAAAATAATTGCTGGAGCATATCTTCTAGAAAAAAAAATCTGATCTTGCTTTAAAAATTGTTAGTAATGGAGAATCCACCATGATCCTTGGTAAATTGTTTTAATAGTTAATTACCCTCGTTGTCAAAATTTTAACACTTATTTCCAGCCTGAATTTGTCTAGCTTCAACTTCCAGCCATTGGATGGTGTTATACCTTTCTTTGCTAGATTGAAGAGCCCATTCTCTTTAATTTTATAAAATTCTAGTTTTTTAATCAGAATGTTGTGGAGTCAAACGCCTTTCAGAAGTCTAAGTAAATTACATCAACATTATTGTGTTTATTAACCAAACTTGTATTGTCATCAGAAAAACATATCAGGATAGTTTGACAGAATCTATTTTCCGTAAATCCAAGCTTATTTGCACTTATTACATTATCTTGTCTGGGATTGATGTCAGTCTGACGGACAAGCCTATGATTACCTGGGTGATTCCATTTAGCCTTTTTAACAACTGGCACAACATTAGCTTTCTTCCAGTCTTGTGGATCTTCCCTAGTGCTCCAAGACTCATTAAAATTCAACATTAATTGTCCAGCGAGTGCCTCAGCCTGCTCCTTTAAAACTCAAGTTCACTGGACCTGCTGTTTAAAAATGTGTAACTTTAGAAGCTTCTGTTTAACATCCTACAGTAGATTCACCCACAATTCTCAGTTAAAACTCTTACCACATAGTCTATGCATGGGACAAACAGCAGTAACTAATATTTAGATATATCTTTTTAACATAATATAAAATTCAAACTATATAGAATATTAAAGCAAAATAGACATTATAAAGCTGCATTCGCGAGTCTGTGGAATTGGACCTAGAAATGATAAGTACAGATTTATGGCCAAGGAAGAGGCATTCTCCTTGATGCTTTTTGTGCCTATCATTTATTCGGAGAAAACAGATTTCCTAGGATTTTTTTTCAATTAGTTCAAACTTTTAATTTAATAAAGTAAGCAACCATAAATATAAGCATGTATGCTTTTGTTTTCCAAGCATTGTACGTATAAAAATAATTATAAATATGTTCTAAAATTCAGTAAAGACAAAGACAGGTTTGGAATAATCAAAATGATATGTTGTTATAATTACCATAATTACCATTTTTGCATCAATTTGGAAGTCTGTTCCCCCACAGGTGTTCAAAAGTAGGTTTAGTGATTGATTTATACATACACATTTAATTTCTCTTTTTTTTTATTTCAAATGTTGTTCAGTGTACATTGACTTGACCCTGGAGGCTGCAAACAGCTGAATTAATAGCATGGTCAAATTTTTATTATGGAGTTGTTTACAGAACATACATCGCTTACGGGAATCATTTTTTAAAAATGCAGACAAATGGAAATTATTTATTAAAACATTCTCCTGGGTTATGGATAATTGGAACATAGTTACACTAATGGCCATTTATAGCATATATTTAGGTTCCAAATGGTTAGCAAAATGTCTTATTCTAGCAGTTAAAGTAACTGTTGCCTCAAGGTTTGAATGTTTTCAACAATTGTTGTGTTTCTTTTCAGGGTATTAAATGTTTCCACTTGTATTTATTATTCTTGGAACTTTTTTTTAATAAAAGGAACCATAAGCGTACCTCACACATATCAATTGTATTTTCAGTTTTTGCATTTTATAAAAGAGCTTATGATACAAAATATGGTATATCTATATGGACAGTTTTGCTAACATGGAATTAGTGGTAGCTTGCCTTTTGGGTAGACACACTGATTTCAATTAATTGAAAGGTTCTATTCACTCAGCATGAGTAGGATATCATAATCTGGCCCATATTGTTCTAAGTCTCTCTCTCTCTCTCTCTTTCTCTCTCTCAAATATAATTTGACAGCATTGAGAACAAGATGGCAGATCTCAGTGGTTTTATCCTGTAGTGACTTTCTTTTGCAATAAATTCCAAGGCTCCAGATAATAAAAGCAAAATCTGCCATTGTAGCAATAAAATTGAAAAGGTACTGACAGCTGTGATTATGGATATAATTGGTTGTCAGGTAAAAATAGGAAACAATAATTTCACCTTTCCTGGATGTACCATAAATGTATCCAAAATATCTGACCGTTACCAACATTAGTACTTCATACTCATATTATTTTATAACCTTTGCATTAAAAAAAGGAAATGTCTTCCAGAGACCAAACGACTAATAGCAAAGTACTACATTCATTACAGTGAAAAAGAGAACATACATTCAAGCTTACCCTAACTTTGCTCCTTGGTGTAGTAGCACAGAAAGAGACACCATCAAAAAATACTGAGCAGCACTCGGCGGGTGGGGAGGAGGGGGGAGAGAACAGAAGAGAAAGAGTTTGGAACAAAACCAGAATCCTCCTGAGACTGGGACCAGCTTTTGCAGAAGAACCAATTTTGAGGATGTTCACAGGGTTTGGCCCAAAATGTATAAATATGTTCAAGGATGCTTTACTGCACTAAGCAAAACTTACTGATGTTTCCCTTTTTTCTACCATGGCCTGATAGCTTTATGATAGTCTTGATGTGAACTTATCCTGAGTGGGATAAGATTGCCATATTCTTTGAGAGTCCCCATAGATTTTTGCTTCCCATTACTGGTGATTTGTAACCTCCTGCTATCATTTTTCAGATGCTCAGTTATCTAACTTTTATTTACTATTTCAGGCAATCTACACAGTTCTAATGTCTTCCCCTGCCAACTGGCTTTCCAATGGTCCAATGTCTTAGGAAGAAAAACTAATGCCAGAAAATGGAGGAAAAGGGAACACAGTCTCCAAGGGAGACTACTCTTGAGCCCCAAACAAAATTTGACACTTTATATGATGAATAAATTATAGATCTAAAACCCGTTAAAATATATATACATTCAATGTATATGTAAAGTGCTGATCATCTCCTTTCACATTAAGCCACTTGCAGGATCAGTCTGTAAATTGCCATTGGATCTCATTGCAAATTACACTGATTCCTAGTGGTGTTCACTTCTGACTCTTCATGGATCAAGGTGGTTTTTTACAAGGAAAAACATCAGCTTTTCATATTTACAAATGCTCTATCTGCAGAATATATCTTCAGTAAATCTATAATAAATAAATTAAATGTTTCAAAGAGAAGGAAATGGGGGTTTTTTAGCTTTAGTTTTCAGTGAAGCACACTTTTAAATGGAAAACCTGTGAAAGCAAGAATAGTAACCCCTGCTGCTTCTGTCTGGCTTCTGCCATTTTAACTGCCAGTAATCTCTGTTTAAATCTACACTGAGCTCATCTAGAACTGCAAACTAAAGGGTACTGGAAAAACCGCATATTTAAAAATATGCCTTTCTTAACCATTGTAAGTAGTTAGAATGAAACCTCTGGAATATATTAATGTTTTCCCTGCAGTCAGGAATTACTGAAGCTTAAGCAACCTACGTGTGTGAAGAAAGTGTATTTTAGATTAATGACTGGAGTAAAATAGTCATCTTGTTTTTCTCAGCTAGAGGTCAGTAGCTTACTATATGTCTTATGGCAAGGCCACTTATACCAAGCATGAGCAGATTAATTTTTTTTTAAAATCACATTTTGAATGTGATTTTTAAATTACCTTCCTAGATAACCTAGTAGATAACCTAGACGCAACTGTAATGTCAAATGGCGGTCTAAAGATTGCATTTTTCTTGATAATATGTAAAGGGCCACACTTTTAAAGGAGCCTCAGTTCAGCTTTGAAATTTACACCCAGAATTTGGCGCTGTCAATCCTGATCAGAAATTGCAGGAACAATTAATTGCAGACAGAGATTATAATATTTAAATGTAGGCCCAATTTGTGGGCAAATCAAGTAGTTAGCAATATAAATGGTATAATTTACACTTCTAGTCAATCTCCTTATCAACTGATTGCAGAGGCTAATTGCAAGTGTGAAATGAGATGCTATTATATTTTTTTAAAAAATTGGCCCATTTTTTGTAATAATTTTGCTTAATTTTCTTTCGTCAAATGTATAATTATTTTAATACTCATATTGATAGATTTATCACATTCTCTTTTTGCATAAAATACAGATTATGGACACATTTTAACAATATTTTACACATTTTCAAATTCAGTACTTGATTTGCTTATGTATAGTATAATAGTTAATACCAAAGCTGTGAGAATATTGGAGAACTTTTCAGGCACTCCAGTTTTCGTTTTTCAAAATTCTCCCAGTTTAAAAGTCCAGTGCTTTGTTGATTAGCGACAACAGCAAATGTAAAGCAAAGTTTTTAAAAAAACATTTATTTTCATTTGGCATGTGGTATGGAAAGGGGTATCATATGTTATTAAGCACCAGGTAGTTTTATGCCCAAAATTACTAAAAATATTTAGTCTAGAGAAACAAGAAACGGTATCCTGCTCTAATTATGTTTCTTATTGACAATTCAGGGATGCAGCTCCCACTGTTGTAACTTAAGATATTAACAGTTTCTCCCATTAATCACTAAATGGTCAGATCACATAGTCATGGAGAGGAGATGTGGGCTAAACATTGATAATCATAGAAATGATTATATTTAATTTATTTAAGATTCTTATTATTTGCTAATTGGCTTGTTTTAAGACAACTTCTTCACTGACTACTTTTTCTAATTAACTGATTTAAAACACTTTCTTTGGTTCCCTAGGATTTAGTTAAGATTGTTTATTTGATAAATTGTTTTACGTTATCAGTGATAACCTAGCAGAATCTACCTGTAAACAAAATTATTTTGCACACCCATGAACAGTTTCTATTTTCCTATGAGACATCAAGTCTGGGCTCATAATAATTTGGGGAAATAAGACATTGGTCACAATTTACCAAGAGAAAAGGGCCCTGTCATTTTAGTCACAGGGGTTTTTGCATACCTTCAATTAAGATTGCAATTAAAACCAAGCAAAATCATCACAATTACTAACCATGGCTATTTTATTGTTAAAGAAAGAAAAATACAGCATTAAACAAAACAACACAAATGACTAACTGGTTACTTCTGACAGTGTCTTTCGTGTGCTTCTTTGTGGAGAGCTTTCAACAAAGATTATACTTTCGAGAATTAACCCAGCCTTTGTTGGGGCACTTTTGTCACGGTAAGCCGAAACCAAGGTCTTATTTCCTAAAATTATTATGGGTCCAAATTCTATACCTTGGTAGTGCTTTTGGCTACTTCCGTCTTACTATGATGAAGTCTTGGTTGTCATCTGGGCTGGAAGGTTGCCTTTTATTGTTGCTGCTGTGTGTCTGTTCTCTTCTTTGTCTTCTTAGCTGTCTGTGGAAACTTGTTTGTAGAGATGCACAGGATGAGTTGAGGAGTGCTTGAACAGGGTAGCAGAGAGTGGGAGTGATGGGTGCTCACTTGAGAATTTTATACTCTTCTGCTTCCTATTTTCATAAAATTTCAGTCTTGTTTAGATTCATAGTTGATTGCTGTAATCATTTCACTGGCTCCATGCCTTCATGGGTTGTTTTTGATGATACCTTCAGGTCCTGAATATTCAGTATACTTCATGAATGTTCCGCACACTTCTAATTGCCTTTGTTCTCTTGTGGCTAGAAAGCCTCAGATAATCTTTAAAGTTATCGTTTTAAAAATTGTTTTTATTCAGTCCATTTTCTGAAATATTTCTTCAGTTTTATTAGGGTTTAACAGAAAATGAAATTCTACTTTTAAAAATTCCAAATACTCTTGCTCTTTATATAAAAGTTTTTAGTTAAATAGTCTTTTAAAATTAAATAATTAGCTTAAATAGTTATTAAAGAAGTTTATGATACTTCATAATTTTTGGAAAGTGATGTTTTTGTCTTCCTCAGTTGCGTAAGGGGGTTGCTTATGTAATAATTAATTAATTCCCCATTAAGTTTATGTCCATCACTGGCAATCTTATTGTGCCACCGAAGCTTTTGGCATCCATGTGGATACCGGACGTGTAGTGACATTCCTTGTAGTGGCTTCAGAATTTGTAGGTCTTCCATTCTGATTTGTCCATACCAAGAAAACCACTGAAACTGAACCAGTGCTGGATTCAGCTTTAAATATCCTCATTTCTGGATCTTGTTCTGCCACTTGATATGACGCACCTGATGAAGATGACGAGAATCAAAACCATCAATCCAGTGTTCTTTAGCCTTCCTTAGCATCACTTCAGTACAATAGAGTTCGTATAAGCATAGTTCTCTAGATCTGCAGTTTCATAGCAAGTTTCATGTCACAGTGCCCTGACAGAGGCCACTGAAGGATCTGAAACCATGGCAGCAGCAGGCGCTATACAAGTGTCCACCGCTTTCAGGCATCCTCCATTACTATCTGTGATGCTTCCCAGATATTTGACAGTTGCCACCTGCTCAGTGTCCTGTGCAGACAGGTTAACACTGAGCTCGTTGTAATCTGGAGCTGGAGGCTGCTTCATGGTAATGGCCAGGAGCTTACTTTTATCTGGATTAATAAGCAGATCAAAGAGCTTCTTGCCTGACCAGACTGGCCATCAGCTTCAGCGATTCACCAAACAGCTAGCAATGTCATCAGTGTATTTGACATCTTGAAGTAGAATGGTATTCAGGTCAAGACCACAGGCAGCTGCTCCTCAGCTGATCCATCAATCAATCAGTGCAACATTGAACAATGATGGTAACAGAAGACAGCCTTGTCAAACTCCTTTGGAGATAGGAAACCTCACCATGTATCTGCCATTGACTCAAACACAGCTCTCTGTTCCATTATAGAGCTCTTCTATCAATTATGCTATGAACCTAGGGATTTTGATCCCACAAACTTGCTCAATGCATTGAATCAAAGGCCACAAGGAAGTCTATGAAGTGTTGCACATGCTTTCTGCATTCAGTTGCCTGTCTCAGTGCAGCAGTACTGAGCAGTCCTCTAGTCAGCAGTAGAACAACCAGCTCTAAAGCTGCACTGAGTATCCTGACCTTTGCCTCTAAGTGCATCACTGACTCAAGGTATTAACATTGAAGTGAAGACTTTCTCTGTGACCAGCAACACAGTACTACCTCAGTAGTTGCTATATTCAGCCTTATCACCCTTTTTGAACAGAGGCAGAATATCCTCCTCCTTCCAGTCACTGGGGATTATAGTAGTGCTCCAGGTGGCCCTGGAAGAGCCTATGCAGCCATGGTTCAACAATACTCTCATCTGCCTTCAGCAACTCATGGGTAATGTTACAAACCCCTGGTGCCTACCTAGACTTCAGCTAATGGACTGCAATCCAGATCTCTTCGTTGAAGGAAGGTGGCACTACTACAAATGGAAGAGGGACTGCAGACAACGAACAATTGAGGAGTGTCTTGAAATGATCTTCCTATCAATGTAACTGATCCTCCAGACTCTGGCTGATGCGACCCATCCGGATTCTTTACTGGAGAAGCTGGTGCCACCTTCCCCTGTAAACACTGTGGGGTGCCAACGATGGACTATAAATAGAGTCAGCACCAAAATTTTCTTTTTAGCTAAATTTAATCCAAGCAAGGATGCATTTCCAATAGAGGGTCCATATCAGATATTTTGCTTAGCATGGGAATATTGCAATAGGCAATATATTAACAGCAACCTTGTTTTGGGGACTGATTGTCAGTTTTTAGTCTCTCTTCTTTTCCCAGCATCGTAAATATAATGGTGCCTAGAATGTTTTTTAAAAAATCTTGATTTTTATGACCAAGCCACCACTTTATTCTAATTTAGATTTATACCTGACATGTAATCCAGAAAGGTCTTCTGGGGGGAGTTAGAATTCATGGACACCTGTTTTTTCTGCATATTCACTGACACTCAACCACAAACATTCCCTCCCTCTGCAACTGCCTATTCAAAGGTTGCCTGAGGCTGATGTGCCCCATAAAACAGATACTAGCTCAGAGCTTGAGAATAAAGCATAAACTATTCACAATACATTATTTAGATATAATTCAATTTTTTTCCAGTTTATTTTGTATCTAGACATTTCTTCTAAATTATTAAGTTTTGTCATAAGGTTTAGCTTTTAAAAATATGAGTCATCTTACATTTTCAGTATTTAGATTTGTTGTTTGTGCCATAACAACATTGTTAACTCTACTGAAAATTTCAGTAACTGCTGAAAGCAAGGCAACTTAATTGTATACCCCAGTTATAGATAAAGGACACATTTTACGGTAAAACAACAACATCATTTTATTCAAGCAGAGCATCCCATGCTATATTTTCCAGGTTTTTAGTCTCATTTGAGTAGACTCCAATTATAAAATAAGTTGTCATACTGGACCTTTTTTGCACAATTTTAACAGCTGCTGAGTCCTGTTTTTCAGCTCTGAAGGGCTAGGATACACAGGAGCCAGATACACATTCAGTATACTCGCACATACTCTCTCACATAATTGCATGTGTCCTTGTTAGGGCAGCTGTCTTTCATGTTGTCATATTGTATGCCACTGCCAGATACGTTACATTTCACAAAGGCCAAGTTCTGCTACCGTTACTCACACTAAATAATGCTTTAATCCATAAGGTGCCACACTGATCTCACTTGGACTACTTGCGGAGTAAACTACTCTTCAGCATGAGTAAGAGTGGTAGAATCTGGATAAAAGAACATGAAAAGTTCTTAAATTAAGAAGTTTTAAAAAGTTCACCCACCCATAACAATTAAAGCACTGTATTACAAATTATTTTGTTGAAGTTTTTCTCATGTGGCTGACAGAAAATTTTGAGAGGTAATCAAACGTTGTGGAAGCCAGAACACAATTTGTCTTTCCTTCTTTTTCCCCAATAGAGGGCACAGGTCCTACATCCATTGAAGTCAATAGAAAACTCCTTTTGATTTCAGTGGTCTTTGGCTCACACACAGAGAATGATGTGAAAACAGTGGGAATGTGTCGAGGATGTGTGTAGGATGTTGTTCTGGTTGAAAATTTAAGTTTTTGAATATGTCAAACAGTGGTGCCATAATGGTCAATAGTCATTTGAAACAAACATTGACCAAAATTCTCAAGTTTGGTTGCCAAGAACATAAATCCATAACTGTGCATCTAAATATGATTTTCAGAAGAACTGTACACCCACAACTGCCAAAGAAGTCAGGAGGAGCTGTGGGTACTTGGCATTTCTGTAAATGAGGCCACTTTTTTTTTTTTTTAGGTGCATAAAGTTGGATTTTGTGGTCCAGCGTTCCACACCCAATTTTGAATATTTGGCCTTTGGATCACAAAGGTTGTTGAAGATAACCAAAAGCCATACTTTTGACTGTTAAAGTAGAGTCTTTGGGGATATTTGATAATTAGATGTAAATTTCTTATTCCATCTATATCAGGGATTGGCAACGTTTGGCACGTGACCCACCAGGGTAAGCCCCCGGTGGACTGTGCCGGTTTGTTTACCTGCCATGTCTGCAGGTTAGGCCAATCGCAGCCTCCACTGGCTGCGGTTCGCCGCTCCAGGCCAATGGGGGCTGCGGGAAGCGGCGGCCAGCACATCCCTCGGCCTGCACCGCCTCTCGCTCACAAAAGCTTTATGCTCAAATAAATTTGTTAGACTGAATGCATCAGATGAAGTGAGCTATAGCTCACAAAAGCTTATGCTCAAATAAATTTGTTAGTCTCTAAGATCCCTGATCTATATTCTCAAGGTTTTGTGTTTCGTATTAGTTTAGTTAGGTTGAGGTATAATTTTCCCACAATACATTTTCTATGAGATTATGGCAGCGCTAATGGAACAGCAAAGTAAATTTGCTGTGGGATCATTACCTTTTATGATGGCTTCATCCATAGTTGCTGCCAAAACCTCAGTCATTTAAAGACAAAAATCTTTCCCGAAAGGTATTTGCCTTGGTCCATCTCAACAAATTAATTGCTTGTCAATGGAACTTGAATGAAGATGATCTAAGATG
This sequence comes from Eretmochelys imbricata, assembly GCF_965152235.1. NCBI lineage: Eukaryota > Metazoa > Chordata > Testudines > Cheloniidae > Eretmochelys > Eretmochelys imbricata. The sequence goes on along the minus strand of NC_135576.1, from coordinate 53,603,198 downwards.
AATTCCAGATTTGCCACACTTTAATGTGAACTAGCAAATCAAAAAATAGCCTTGGAGATGGCTTCTGTATAAGCTGCAAAATGTTCTGCACTCCAGACTTGAACATATTATTTTTGCTCCAAGTACAAGCAAACATGCCAATGAACTAGAAAAAGAACTTCCCGAACTCTTATTTCCCTATTGTTGGTCAATTACACTGTTCTCATCTAATTAAGAATTAGATGTCTTTTTGTTTTAATCTAATGCATCTTTCTTTTACCCCAATTTTGCATGGAGATCTGCATGGGTGGACCTACACACCAGCACAGACCCCTTTGTTTTCAGTGGGCTCCTCATTGGTGCAGGATTCTGCAGGTGCAAAGGTCCTTTCAGGATCAGACCTATAGTTCATTTTACCTTGTAATCTACATCTTCCACAGTAAAAAAACTAATTTTTTCATCAGCTCTGTGGTGTGAAATTTTTGCAGTGTTTTTTATACTTGATAACCATCAGTGCTGGGTAAAATATCTTGAAATTTCAACCAATATTTTGCAGAAAACTTTTTTAAAATTGCAAGAAAATATTATTTTTCGTCTGTCTTCTATCATTGTTAGCTTATTTAATTCTTCAGTAGGGAGCAAAACTATAGGAGTAATGCTAGTACCATTGTTAGCTATAGCTTGAAAGTTTTGAGGCCTTTTTTGCCACAGTGCAACATTTGTTCATCAAGCTTGCCTTATACCATGTTACAATGCCACGAAAGAAACTTAAAGTCAGAAGCAATCTTGTTATCCCAACGCTCTAGCTGATTTATCTAATCAATACTGCATTCAGTCTATGAATGGTTTCCTATGATAAATATATTTTTCATAACCCTTAGTGTTGTTTTCTCAGTAGTCTGTCTCTCTAGTCTAATGTAATCTATTTTAGCTACACATGCACTTGTAATGTGCCTATCTCTATAGTAACTAGGTTCCACTTTATAAGGCAAATTTATCTTCCATGAAGAGGATGGAAGGGAAGTTTACCATTCAAGTTTATCATTTATCATATCAAGTTTATCTGTTTGCCAGAAGCTGGGAATGGGCGACAGGGGATGGATCACTTGATGATTACTTGTTCTGTTCATTCTCTCTAGGGCACCTGACCTTGGGCACTGTCAGGAGACAGGGTACTGGGCTAGATGAACCTTTGGTTTGACCCAGTATGGCCATTCTTAGGTATTCAAGGTGCCAGATTGATAGAACTTCAAAAAGATGTTTTATGTTCAAGGGATATATACAGCATGGAAAGCAGTGTAGATTTTCTTATGCTATTTTGTAAATATTTTGCATGAACAGACCACGTTTAGGGCTGAGAGGGTAGTTTAGTCCCCCAGGCATTCAGTCTTTGGCATCTCTGTTAAAACTTCTTGTGCATACTACCGCGGTTAAGTTAACTTAAGTTACACTACTCCAGTTACGTGAATAACGTAACTGGAATCGATGTGGCTTAGGTCAACTTAGGTGTCTACACTGCACTGTGTCAATAGGAAATGCTCTCCCATTGACTTTCATTACTCTTCTCAAAGAGGTGGAGTACCGGAATTGACCAGAAAGCGCTCTACTGTCGATTTAGGGGGTCTTCACTAGACACACTAAATCAACACATGCTGCATCCATTGCAGCAAAGCCAATCTATCTGTAAGTGTAGACATGGCCTGAGTGCAAGTTGTCGTAGGAGTACCTGTCCAGTAGGAATAGAACTAAAACCACTATTTCATTTTTTATAGGACACTGAAAAGCCAATAGATATTGCTTTTCAACCTTTTGCCCGGTGTTCAGGTGAACACAAAAAGAGAATTTGTCAAAGTTTGAAGGGAATGAAGAACTTCAAAATATGCTGAAAATTCCCTCTCAAAATATCTTTCTCATCTTGCCAACAAAAAAAACAATCTTTAAAATGAAATTGTGGCTATTGTGACTTAAGAAAAAATACTACAGCGCTTTAACACAAACTAGAGACAATATATTGATTTATATATTGTTTTACCCTAGCTCAAAACAAAACAAAACAGAAACCCATCATATGTGAGCTGCACAGTATTCAGACTTTTTGACTCAGTCATAGCTTTTTTCACTAACCAATACCATTTTTTTCATTTCCTGACCGTTCTTTGACAGTAGAAGTTGAGATTTTGATCAACAGTGAATTTACAGCAAAATGGGTTGTATGTCCAAGATGTACTCACTAGTGATGAAATAAAATATCAACCCCTCTTCAGTAATGTCCTACTGTGTGAAACAATATGATTTAGCAAATTTATCTCAACATCCAATGTATGCCAAAAATGCTAAGTCAAAAAGGTATTTAATTTTAAAATGTTAGTAATTTTGATACAATTTTAGAGCAAGGCTGCAGATATTGGTTATGCAGCAGATTACCCCATGGGTAAGATCAGTCAACTGACTGAAGTTAATATCAAGACTCCCATTGATTTCAGTGGCTCTATGATTTCACCCATGGAGTGGACTGAAATATTTGCTTGATGTTTCAGTCTTATTTTTGCAGTTTAATATTAGGTGGATGAGAAAAAGGGCTGGGGGGAATTCAGGATGGGATTTTCAAAAGAGCCTAGGTGAATTCAGAGCTCAAGTACTATGTTGAGTCAATGGGACTTGTGTTCCTAAATCACTAAGGCACTTTTAAAAATCCCACCCTCCATGGCTAGCATTTAGCATTTGAACCCTAATATAAAGAGAAAAACCGCAATATAAAAAGAAAAAATGTGTGAAATATTTTAAACGTAATAGGAATTTTGTTATTAAATGTAATGGGAGCAGGATCAAGTTCTGTCAGAGTATCCTTGTATTTGAAAAGAATGATTAACGTGCACCTATCTTGAATGCAAGTTGAAACTTTTAAAATGATTACTAATAACTAATGATTAATGAGATGACTAGGCTAACCAGAGGGATGGATAATCCAACAGTCAGGATGCTAACCTCGTACTTCGTAAAGCCAGGTTCAATTCTCGGCACTGCCACAGACTCTTGTGTGACCTTAGGGCCATCGTTTAAAGGTATTTAAGTACCTAAACATACAGGTGGGAATTTAGTAGGATTTTCAGAAGTGCCCAGCACCTAACTCCTATTGATTTCAATGGGAGTAGGTACCTAGGTGCTTCTGAAAATCCTACTAAATGCCCACCTATATCTTTAGGTGCCTAAATACCTTTAAAATCTAGCCCTTAGTCCAGAGGTGGGCAAACTGGCCTGCGGGACCATCCTGCTTGGCCCTTGAGCTCCCGGTCGGGGAGGCTAGCCCCCTGACCCTCCCCCGCAGCCTCAGCTCGCCACCCTCCCCCGCAGCCTCAGATCGCTATGTTGCCAGCGCTCTGGGCAAGTGGGCTGCAAACTCCTGCTGGGCATCACGGCTGCAAGAGCCGACAGGTGTAGTGTATTAAATTGCTCCCAGTAGGAATGTGCTACTCACGGAGCATCAGGACTGGCAGCCGTAAGTAGTACACCGAAAGCAGTCCATTCCAACAGGGAGCAATTTAATACACTACACCTGCCCTCCATACAGTTTCGGAACCCTGATGTTGCCCTCAGGCCAAAAGGTTTGCCCACCCCTGCCTTAGTCTCTATCTGCTGTTTCCCATCTGTGAAATGGGGAGGATAGTACTTCCCTGCCTTACAGAGGTGTTGTGAGGATAAATATATTATAGATTGTGAAACCCTCAATTATGGTAGAGGTGACCATGTAAGTACCGTAAATAGAAATAAATATAACAATGGCTCATCCTGTAGATGGCTAAAGGTCAAATTTATCCCTGGAGTTAGTTAGCTCATTTCCCACTGACTTAACTGGTAGTTTCACCTTCTTACTTCATTTGTGAATTTGGGGTAAACTTTCACCCTGCAATATTACTAAATTTTAATCCCTATTATCAAATTTCTCTTCTATACCTTGACTCAGTCCCCTCAGAAAGAACCAAGAGGCTCTTGACTCAAAAGGCCAAGTGACAAGACTTTAATAACTTCAGATACAGTTAAATTCTCCCATCAAAGCATTTTAAACCTGCCTCTCACAGTCCTCCTCCTGTTACTCAGCCCCAGGCTTGGTCCACCTTCTGCCTCTTCCCCTTGCCTTTGCCCTCCTTGCCTCTCCTACTTCTATGTCTATATTTCTGTATTCCTTCAGCCTCTGGACATGTTTTCTTATAAGTTTCCTGCTCTTTACAGAACACAGTTACAGTTACAGTAAAGGGTGTCACAGAGCACATGTGCAGGATTGGAACATGTTAGCAGGAACACATACAGTGTGAACTTTAAGTTGGAATTGGGTTTGGTTTGTCTTCTGATTTTTGAACTATTGCGTTTGGCAATGCTGGCATTTGCCCGTTGGGCTGTACTACATCAGATTGCTGCATCACTTCTTGGGGTCCAGCCCCAGCTAGCCAGAGGTTCTGAAACTGTGGTTGATGAAATACTAGTGGCCCATGGAACAATTATAGTGGTCCACAAAGAGTTGGTTGGTCACATGATGCTGGTTCTCTACCTTATGTCCAACTGCGAAATCACATTCAAAGATGCTAGAAATACATTGCTTTCTTAATATTAATTTTTCATGTAGGCAATTGTAGTGCTGTAGTGGCCAGAGGGACATTATGAATAGGAAGAGAGAGGGTCCAGCAATTGCAAGTAGGAGGGCAGAAAGTCCACACAATGGAAAATGTTTGTGAAGCCTTGCTCTAAGCAAAGCTAATGCAGTCATGCAACACTCCCCAGTTGGCAAATTGACAATTATTTCAGCATGACATGTTTTCTGTTTCTGGTATCCGCGATAATTATAAAAAGCATTTTCCTGAATCTCAAAGGCGACAGTAAACTTACTAAAATACTGTTATATTAATTAATACTGTTATATCAACTAATTAATTCATTAAACTGTATTATTTATGCAATTATTGACCCGGTTCTTTTTGGAGACCTTTTTAAGCCTTGCAAGGAGTAGCTCCTAGCTGAGAAAAAGACCGTGCTGCAGTACTGGGAAATTGTCCTTTCATCAACTCTTTTTCTTCCATGAGCTAGTATTCACCAAGGGCAATACAGGCAAAAATAATAATTTTTATTTCTTGCGTTCTAGGTTTTTCAGGGAAATTTTGACAATGACACACACAGAAAGAATGTCATTGACCCACCAATCTATGCACGGCACATAAGGATCCTCCCTTGGTCATGGTATGGCAGGATCACTTTACGGTCAGAGCTGTTGGGCTGCACAGAAGAGGACTGAAGAGCATCTCTGTCTGACAACACAATTCTCTATATTCCTAAAAGTATCTCTGTAGAAGAAACTGCAAAACCTGTAGGAAGTTGAATGGGTTTTTCATGAAAAAGTGCTCACTTTTTGGTAGGCCGCTAACTGTCTTTTGTAAGGAGGTCTAAGCCTGCCCTTTAAAGGATCCAACCTGATTCTGCCCTTTAAATCTGTTACAGTATTGTCCCGCTGGCTGTGCAATTACCTTTCTCGTTTTCTTCTGAGTTGTTCACACTAGTTGAAGTGTGTTAGGGAAAGAACAGCAGCATCCTTTTTACAAGGAAGGAGAAACGGCATGAAAAAGATCATTTGCAGCTTTAGAAACACTGGGCTGACACATTGTTTGCAAATCGCACTGTCATCTTACTTGCAAAAAGAGATACTGCAGCTTTTAGCAATAAGTTTTCTCTGGGATGACTGCATTATATTGTTTCCCTTGTGCCTATCAAACATTGTCAGTATTTATGACACACATTTGGGAAGATACTCTGTGGTATATGGTACTTGTGATGTTGCAAACTACCTTTCATTACTTTTATTTAAACTACAGAGTCCATGCAACTGCATTTTGTTTCCATTCAGTTTACTTTATGTTATGCATGCTGTGGACATAGTGGCTGTCTTTTTTACATTAATCTCATTGCTAGCTAGCATTGTTTTCTTTAAAAGAACTGACCCGTTTGTATGTGGAACAAAATCTACTATCAGTATATTACGGAGTTAATGACTTTGTTAAAGCAAAGTTTAGGAATTCAGTTTGCAATTTGATTTTTCAAGAAGGCTGAGATTAGACACTGTGGACCAAATTCAAGGCCCAAGTACTTTTAGCATGGACACAGGTGCACATTTATGCTGCAAAAACAGCATTAATAGGTGCCCATATTCTGACTTGCTCAGGGGTGGGCATGCAATCTCCACAGAGCTGCCCAGGAGATTACTTATCCCAGAAGCCTCCTTAGTCTTAGTGACGGAGGGTGCATGTGGGATCAGGGAGTAGATGCCCACTTTTCCTAGCCCCAGCACTGCCCTGGTATGCTCCCTCTGTGGTGCTGGCCAGGAAGTTCCTGCAGAATGTGAACTCAACAGTGTCAGAGGAGCATGTCAATGTTGGGCTCTTCAGATCCCCTCCTGACTATAGCATGCCATTGAGCAATGTGAGGCCTGAATCTGTCCCTGTTTGTTCACTGTATGTCATTGTTGGCCCTTTTTGATCAAGTGCTATTCGAAGTTCAGGGCCCTGGCCCCTGGGGATGTTCCAGTTGGGAGTAAAAATTTATGTAGACATATTTTCTTTGACACAATCTTTCTTATTTAGAAGGAATGTACAAGATCCTGCTTCTCCGAAGCCAGGAGGAATCAGAAACAATAGAATAGTTTCTTAGCTTACAACTCCAAGCCTCTTTAGCCAACACCACACCCACAAAACTCTCTCTCTCTCTCTCTAGCTTTTTTCCAGGGTTATACACTTTGTTCACAGGCTGCTGCTTGGCATTCTTCCATTTTGCCTCTGTCTGTGTTCTCTGTGCTCCCTTCCCTCACGCACACAGGCACTTCACCCAAACCAATACTCACATAGCCCTTTTATCTTGGTGAGGTGGAGGGATTGATTAATTTATCCTTACAGGTTATGCTAATTGAAGGGTGTATTCACACCCATCCACCTCGCTGGGCTTTTTTAACTAAGCCCATATCAAGATTTCATCCATTTTGATTACATTATTCACAGAATTACTTCCTTTTCTAGTCCCTCCGAAAATGTTACATTGTTTTAACAACATCCTGTTCAGATAGGACCCAGTTCTAAGGTATGGTCTGCAGGTGCATAAGAACAAAAGCTGCTGAACGGCTGCATGTTTGATGCATGGAGGAACAAACTCAGCCTATACAGGGGAATGCTGTAAGTGGGGCATGTCAGGAATATAGTCCACAGATAGCACATGACCCCAGAGCACTGTAATAGGGGAGCGGCAGGCCACACCTACTATTCCCCCTCCTATTGTGTAGTAGCTGGATGCAGCCCAACTGCACATGTTCCCAGCGATGTGCGGGGTAGTGTCCATTATGTTAGTTCTCTGTGAAAGTTTCACATGAGCACATCCCTCTTGAAGTGTGTGAGGCAATGTATGGGTAGAGCATAAAACTGGGAATCAAGAGACCTCTGTTCAAATGCCAGCTCTGTTGCTTATTCATGCAGCCTTGGGCAAGTCACTTTACTTCTGCCTCAATTTCCCTAACAGTAAAAGGAGATGATGATACTCACCTTTGTGAAGCACTGAGTTCTTCAGATTAAAGATACATGCAAAGTAGTATTATGTTATTATTTTACTCCCAAATTCTTGGGGTGAGGAGGTGGTTTAATTATCTAAACTAACATTGTCTAGAACATTGGATAGTTGATTATTTTCACTACTTTAATTTCATAACATGCTGATATAGATATGTAGTCCTGCATGTTTTAAACAAATAATGCTGAATTTCTGTTTGTCACCATTACATTTTATTGAAGCTATAACATCATTGAGATATGAACCTGGGCCTGCTTCCCAGATATACAAGTAATTGTCCCATAATCCGCAAAGGGGGACATTTTACTTCAAAAGCAAAACAGTTTGAATTTCACAACCTGCATATAATCTCTCCTTCGCCACAAAGAGAAAAGTTCACTTTGAAAGACCTTAAAACTTTGTGGGGAATTTTTGAAACAAAAATGTGTTACTGATTTTTGGAGGTTTGCTTGACAGCACGTCTCCAATTACTTGAATTTTTAAAAACAAATAAAAATTACTTAACCCTTATGCTGTATTTATACAAGTATTTATTTTGTAAGGCTTAGACATGGATTTTCAAAGATTTTAATTGAGTCCTCTAAAGGTAAAAGAAAATATGTGTAAGAAATGTTGAGGTCCTGTGCAACACTGCTAAGTTTTTGTTATTTTTTTTTTTTAAATTTGTGCTGCATAACAAAAGCCACTAGACTGTTACCGTCTCGTCTGTAACTGTGTTAGCAGCATTCCTTAATGATGTATATATGGAGTGGTCTTCAATTGTAGTGAACAATTTTAAAGAGAAAGTCAATCATAATGGCATTTTGAAAGAGTAAAAACTGTTAGAAAATGGGGGACTGGTATATAGTTAAATTACATACTGCCCATGTTTTGCACTTTAGGGTCTTCACAAAAGAGTTGTTGGGTGGTAATGTTTGAATTTTTTCTGGCCTGATAGCTAAAGGGGTTCTCAATTTAGCCTCCTACTTTGTGAGCACTAATTTATACCTGCATTTAATTGTAGGTATAAATAATAGCATATAGACTTCTATCTGACTTTGCCCACTAAATGAGAGGCCATTTCTGAAAGTTAGTTCTCTAAGTCAGCAATTTGTTTTAGTGTTGTTTTTTAATTTAGTTGCCATGTTCATAAGTAATTTATATATGTTTACTAGTACTTTACATTTTTAAGTTTGGATTTGAACTTATCTATCTTGGCTCAGTGATTAATTATGTTTCAATTTCAAAAAAAGAAAAGGAGTACTTGTGGCACCTTAGAGACTAACAAATTTATTTGAGCGTAAGCCTTCGTGAGCTACACCCAATGAAGTGAGCTGCAGCTCACAAAAGCTTATGCTCAAATAAATTTGTTAGTCTCTAAGGTGCCACAAGTCCTCCTTTTCTTTTTGCGAATACAGACTAACACGGCTGCTACTCTGAAACGTTTCAATTTCACTAGCACATAAAAAAACAATATTATGTTACAGAATTTAGACTTTTATCTTATTTCATAATATTTCAGAGTTGATTTTTTCCATCTGTTTGTTTTTGTCAGCCTTCCTCAATTCATTCTTCAGAGCCTGAAGAGAAAGTTCAATACATTGTGATAGTGCTCTGTGATGATTTATTAATGAATCATATATGATGCATTTACCTTTTCAAATGCTGTATTGGGGATTTTTCTAGTGACATCATTTGATTTTTAGTTCCCGGAAAACTTTCTTTAAACTGCATTGTACAACCATCGAGCCAAATTTTGCTCCAAGTGATAGCTGTATAAAACTGAAATAACTTCATTGACTCATATGAAGTTACTTCAGATTTAACATAGCAACTGAGAGCCAGGTTTGGCCCATCATTTATGAATTTTTTCTTTTAACTTTTTATTTTACCCCTTTATCTGCATAAAATTAATTGACACTAAGGAACATATTCTACCCTGATTCTACCATTTGCCCCTCTTAAAAGCAATGGGAGTTCCATACACACAAGGAGCAGAGAATATGTCTTTCTAAAAAAGGTTGGAAAAACATTCTGAAACAATCCTTAATTTTTATATAGATTGTAACAATGACATCGAACTGGAGTGCAATTGTTCTCTTAATTAAATTTCACCCTGAAGCAGTTAAATATTTGTAGGCTGGCTTCACCTTTGTATAGCTCTATGATGTGCTATATAGCCTGAGAAATAAAACAAGGCACAAAGCTTAGTTTGATCTATGTTCTATTAAGGGCTTATCACGTCAACTGATTCTGATTTTTAGGTTGACTTTCTCTTTCGGAATGACTGCATACAAATTAGTGTGAGTTTTGAAGACTAGGGATACTAATGAGTGTATCTTTGCTATACAACAAATATGAAATATAATATTCAGTGCTGGCTTCTGATGTGTCAGTAAATACAGAAGTAACTCAGACACAATGACCTTTGCAACCTTTGAAGCTGTGTAACATTCAAATGTTTTGTATATACTTTAATCATGTAGGATGATGTAAAACCAGTATGACCTTGTCTAGTCTTCAAACTTAACAATAAAACTTTTGAAAAATGAGTACATTTTGGAAGCGTTTATAATGAAATACCTTGAAGAAGACCCAAGTTTTCTGTGTGAATGCAGAATACAGATATGATATGATATTGTGTTGAATTTGGTCTTTGGCTCTTTGTGGCAGGTAAGTTTGTTTTTGGTGCAACCAACTATTGTCTAAAAATACTTCATTATTTTACATAAAAAATGCAAAGGTGCAAGGGAGACTAAAAATTGCATATCTTACTGCTGTTCGGATGGGCATCGGAAATGTATAGGCACCATCTAGTGTCCTATAAATCAAATTTTAATAGATATGTGTCAATCATTCCCCCTCACTTTCCCATCCATGCGTTAGTGAAATGGTAAGAATATAAAGATACTGACAAGAGTGTTCAGTCAAAACTCAAATATAATCTGAATGGAAATGTTTCCAGTGTTCAAAAAAGTTTAGTGGACCATATTATTTATGCTTCTGCCTGAGAATGGGAGTAGAAAATGCCAAAATACTTTGAGAAAAGCTGTTCTCTACTAATTTTGTACATTTAACAGATTCAGCTGAAGTATCAAATTCAGGTGTGTTTATTCTAGCTGAAGTGAACCTTCAAACTTTGGCCATTTACCCACCTCTACCTACAGACATATACTTCTATACAAATGTGCTTTGTTTTAATGTATTGCAGTGGATGAAGAGATTTCTGTGGAAGGAAATACAAGCCATAATATGCTACATACAGAGAACAATTATGTTACCTCTGTTACAAACTTACAGTCGGAACACTAATAGCATAATAATCCTTCAGTAGAAAGGTCTTCCACCATATTGGTGTTGTGGTGGCTTACCGGCAATATATCACTATCAATATTCAAAAATGAGCAAGAAAGTAGGTGCATACAGGAAAGAAAATATAATGTAATACTTACCATATTAAATCTATTTGGCTTTTCATTATAAACTACATCTTTTCAGGAATGTGAAACATAAACTTTATGTCATAATGACAGGTTTCAGAGTAGCAGCCGTGTTAGTCTGTATCCATAAAAAGAAAAGGAGGACTTGTGGCACCTTAGAGACTAACAAATTTATTTGAGCATAAGCTTTCCTGAGCTACAGCTCACTTCATCAGACGCATACAGTGGAAAATATAGTGGGGAGATTTTATATACTTTTTACAGTATATACTTTTATATACTTTTTACAGATTTTATATACTTTTTATATACTTTTTACAGTCTGTATGGTAACACCGATTGTTTCAACAATCGGTGTTACCATACAGACTGTAAAAAGAAACAATCGGTGTTACCATAAACAATCGGTGTTACCATACAGACTGTAAAAAGAAACAATCGGTGTTACCATACAGACTGTAAAAAGAAAAGGAGTACTTGTGGCACCTTAGAGACTAACCAATTTATTTGAGTATAAGCTTTCATCAATTGCATCCGATGAAGAGCTCACTTCATCGGATGCAACTGATGAAAGCTTATGCTCAGATAAATTGGTTAGTCTCTAAGGTGCCACAAGTACTCCTTTTCTTTTTGCGAATACAGACTAACACAGCTGCTACTCTGAAACCATACAGACTGTAACAAGAGTGATCAGGAAAGATGAGCTATTACCAGTAGGAGAGCGGGGGGGATCTTTTGTAGTGATAATCAAGGTGGGCCATTTCCAGCAGTTTACAAGACTGCATCCACTCCTAGTCTTTATTCAAGCCTAAGTTAATTGTATCCAGTTTGCAAATTAATTCCAATTCAGCAGTCTCTCATTGGAGTCTGTTTTTGAAGTTTTTTTGCTGAAGAATTGCCACTTTTAGGTCTGTAATCGAGTGACCAAAGAGATTGAAGTGTTCTCCGACTGGTTTTTGAATGTTATAATTCTTGATGTCTGATTTGTGTTCATTTATTCTTTTACGTAGAGACTGTCCAGTTTGGTCAATGTACATGGCAGAGGGGCATTGCTGGCACATGATGGCATATACCACTTAGGCTTGAATAAAGACTGGGAGTGGATGTGTCATTACGCAAAGTAAAACTATTTCTCCTTGTTTATTTCCCCTCCTACAGTCCTTGTAAACTGCTGCAGATGGCCCACCTTGATTATCACTACAAAAGGTCCCCCCCGCCCACCTCTACCCCTCCTGCTCTCCTGCTGGTAATAGCTCACCTTTCCTGATCACTCTTGTTACAGTCTGTATGGTAACACCCATTGTTTCATGTTCTCTGTGTATATAAAATCTCCCCACTATATTTTCCACTGAATGCATCTGATGAAGTGAGCTGTAGCTCAGGAAAGCTTATGCTCTAATAAATTTGTTAGTCTCTAAGGTGCCACAAGTACTCCTTTTCTTTTTATGTCATAAAGCATGCTCCTTCAGAACTGAGAAGTGGAAGACTTTTTGTACCTCCTCATGGGGTGTTAAATGAAGGTAATGACAGAAAATAATGTATAATCCTTTTTAGACAAATAATGCTTTACCACTGTCCATCCTGGTATACATGTGGCTAATGCACCTGAGAGATTAACAAGAAAGTCAGCATACTATTTCATTATGAAAAATGTAGCCTTCAGTACCTATGTTGGTAAAGACAAAAATATGTATTTGAATCTTTATATAAAAACAACAGGCATGTACTTTGATCAGATAAGTCTCATAATATCTGGGGTGTGGGGAAAACATAAATGGGATAGTGATAGCAGGACTTTGCTCAACACACTTCCACCTCTTTTTTACAAAGGTTTTTGTTTCGAAATACACTTTACAGTGCAGGAAACGGTGATGAAGTGATACTGTCAAGTCTGTAATATAAAGTGAGAGAGACATACATGTTATCATTTTTATACATTTTCTTTGTATATCTTTACACCCAAATTATTCTTTGATCTATACCAGGACCAGCAGTTGGTGGAGAGTTAGAGAAATGCTTGAGTAAAACCATTATTTCAAATGCAAGAATGTGGAAATATTCTTTGGTCTTATAAGTTAACTTTGTAAGACTGTACATGAGCAGAACACAATTTATCACATATATATTAATAGGCTTTAGAAACATCCTCTCAGTATAAATTAGAGGCAAGATTAACCCAATATAATAGCATAACCAAGAGAACTGCCCTAGTGCAGTCTGTTCATCATGTTAATACTCCTGACGCTGTCTTCTTTGCTGCCCTAACAGCTGATACATCATGGTTATCTGAGGTTTTGCATGAGGCAATAGGTCAGTGAACAGGTTTCTCATCTTCACTTGACTAGATAAAGAAAATCAGCCTTCAAAAGATGGTATAAAAGGTCACTAAACATTTCCATCAGACTGGAAAATCAAAAGCAGAATAAAAGGAACATCCTGAACTGTATTGAGATTCTGGGTCACTGCAAGAGGTCATTCTAGAAACTGTGGTATGGAATGGTATTTTCTATTGTCTTGATCACAATAAATGCATTTAAGCACATAAACTGTCAGACATAAAATACATGAGCTTAATATTGAAGGAGAGCAGGGGGTGGGGATGGGAAGGGATGTTGTTCAAAGATGCTAAAACAGTGAAACAGTTCAACCTTATGAAAAAATATTAAACAGTGCTGCTTGAGTTGTGTGGTGTATACTGTAAATGTCAGCCACACAAAAAGTAGACCTTCTCTGGGGATTAATTTCTCTCTCTTTCTCTCTCATACACACACACACACACTTACTTTGAATCTTTTTTGCTTACTTGTTTCCATTACATGGGTCCATCCTATTTTTCCTTTGAAGTACATTCCCTTTTGCCTTTTTCAACTTGCAAAACTAGTGTCCTTATGTTATGTGGCCCACATTAATTGACAAATATCAGGTTACAACTTGATTAGAAGAGGCCTTTGACACATTACCTTGGACAAAGCTATTAAAACCTGTTATTGGTGTTGAATAGGGCCATATATATGCATGTTCTGTAGACTTATACTGTACAGTTTTCATGAATGGGAAAAGCAAACAGGAAGCATATGGGGCTGTTCCCTTCAACTCCTTTCCCTTCCCTTTTCTTTCCATTTAGCTTATCCACTCCTAAGTAAACCCATCCTAAAAATGCAGGGAGAAATATGTGAAATTTTAGCTAGGGCTCATTAGTGCTGCGTATTATTAAGGTACGGCCACAAGTCCCATTATAAAACCCAGTTGCTTCTCTGTCTGAGCTGAAATTTTACATGGCAGATATCTGCCTCAGGCTGAATTTTTGTTTATTTTCGGTGTGGAAATGGTTCAGCTATTTCCTAGACCAAAGCTGGAAAAAAGTATATTGTTTGCTTGTTTGCTCATGCTAAAAAAGTTCTGGTGACATTTTCTTTGCCCAATGCTGTATCAGGGACTTGAAATTTGGCAGGCGGGTGGCCTTTTTGTCAGGAATGTGCCTTTTGTCATGCCTGTGAAAATCCACCTACATTTGGCTAAGCTATAAGCCTTTAAATCTCACTTCATACATGCTCAATAAAGTCTTCAATTTTAGTGGCTAAAATCTCCAGATTCCATTCTTACTGAGCATGCAGAAATCCCTCTCCCCTCCTAGTGCTGACTTGATTCTGTATGCACCATCTCCACAGAGTGACTGAGCATTCTCCATCTCCTCACAGCTCCTTCATGTGACCAGACTGCATATATACTAGAGGAAGTAACTAAGCAGGCTCCCTCTAGTGCAACACTTAAGGAGGCTCAGAAGTACTTTCCCTGTAATTGCTGCTCCAGGCCATGGGGGGCCACACACTGGAAATGAGAGCAGGGAGAATGTCTCTAATGTGCTTTCAATGCCACCCACTGCTGCCATTCAAATGCAGAGGAGACAAAAACTGGAATGGAAGGAGGAAAAGGAATAGACTGAGACAAGGAGTCTAGTGATTCTCAGACTGGAAAGGGGGGTGGGGGTGAAGAAGATTGGGACTGGAAGCTGGTGAGAGAAATAGGAGGTTTCTCAGATCAGATGCGGAACTGGGGACAAAGACTGGGAATGGTTGGACAAGGAGAATGGAACTAGGAACCAGTGCTAAGGGGAACAGGAGATATTTTTGTGTGGGTTATAGGCCTCAGCACATTCACAGAGATGGTATATGAAAATACAGACATGATCCTCAGCTGACTTGGAGCTATCCCAATTTAGTCCAGCTATGGCTCTAGCCTTATATATCCAGTTGGATAATTATTACTTTTTTCCTAAGTATAAATTTCCAGGCAACTGCATGTCTAAAAGTCGGCCATTAACATCTATCTTCCATTTAGCATCCAATCGATGACATTTCAAAGACCCTCCATCTACTCTTATGCTCCGATTTTCATTTCATAGTGTCAACATCACAAAATGCCATTTGGACAGTTATTTCGCTTTTGCTAAAATATAAATCTACTACTTTCAGTGTAATTGTAAGTATAATGGGAGCAAACCAGGGTAAAAACATGCTGACAAATTATTCTCTCCTTTTGAAGATTTCAGGGTTCTGATTCACCATGGGGTCACACTGATATAAAACTGGAGTAAAAGAGTGAGGAACAGGAATCTAGCCATCCTTGTGTAGAAATGTATCATAGTGTGGCTCTTTTTTTAAATTTTTTTGTTCACTTACTGGTTAACCTGACCTTGAGCAATTTAGACCTGAAGAAGAGCTCTGCGTAGTTCAAAAGCTTGTCTCTCTCACCAACAGAAGTTGGTCCCATAAAAGATATCACCTCACCCAACTTGCCTCTCTAATATCATGGGGCCAACACAGCTACAACAACACTCCTACAATAACATAGAGCTTATTTTAAAGTAATTTTGTTCTTCTTATGAGATTTGTAAGCACATCTTAATATATTAAGAACACCAATACTAAACTGGGAGGACTGGAGTTTAAGTAAGGAGAGTTTTTCAATGTAGATTTAATGACGTGACTTTAAAGGTTTGCACCAAGTGTTTTTAATTCCAGAAGATGCCAACCTTATATTTACATAATGTACATATATAGAAAATGACACTTGATATACACCTTGAATGGTCTATAATATCTATAATCACCTTTCAGTTTCTTTCCAATTTCTGTTTTGTAATACAAAGTGCTGTTTTTCCTTTGGGAGAGGAGTCATCTACTAACAAATGGCTTTTCATTGAGAATATGTTTAACTGTAACGGTCACATTCTCCAAATATTTCTTAGAGTCTAAAAGCAGATTTCAAAACCAAACCAAACCAGAAGTAAGTGTGATGTGGTGAAGGAAAATTTGTTCAGTTCTGCTGCAACTTCTGAGCTGACTGAATGGTATGCATAGTTTACACCTGTAAACACAGAGTGGGTAATATGAACTGCTTGATCAACAAATCCCAATAAAGTGCCCATAGTTTAGAAAGTTGTACTTCAAATAAAACGGTTTAGATATTTTTAAACATTTAGCAAACTTCTCCCAACTTGTGCCACAATCATTTATATGGCCTGGGGGAAAAAAATGTATTTGTGCTCAATGCTGGTTTTTACTGCGAGTTACATTCTATTTAGATTAATGCCTACTGGGTGAGAAATCTCTTAATAGACTAGTCTTTTCCCAAGTCAAAGAGTGGACCGCAAGAAATACTTCTTTTAACTATCATTTAAAATAGCTTGTGTACTATGCAATAGCTACAAAGTAAAACAGTTGTTCTCCATTCATTATTTTAACTAAAAATACTCCAAATAATGGCCACCCTTACTTGTCTTGAATAATAAATAGTAACCGGAGTAGATTCCTCGACTTTGGTGCAGCTACTTATGTGAGTAAGTACTTTTCAGTGTGAGATGGCAGACTTGGGCCCATAATGTTCCAGTAATGATGCTAAAATACTTGCCCAACAGACATGTGCTCAAGGGCTTATAAGTTTCTGGTAAAATAACAGTTAGGCCTGATATATTTCATCCTTGCTCTCATCTTGTAGTTCATGTAACTTCATGTAAGTTTTGTTAAGCCATTTTTAGGTATCTACCTTGGGTTGGATTTAAAACTTCTCACTTGGCCTGTCTCGTGCATAATCTTCCATGGTGCGCAAATCAAAATGAATGAGTGAAATGTATGTACTGCCCAAGCACAGTGCTGTTTTCTTACTGATCACCATGCACACCAAAAACCAGATTTTGATTTTCTTTACACCCATATATATCTCAGTAGCTCCTTTGCACTTGTGCCAGTGTAACTGAGGGCTTCTGTAAAGAAAGTAATAAACGACACATTCATAGCAACAACATAGCCTTGGCCCAGATCACACCCCACCACTGGAAAAAGAAGAACACAACAGTGGGTGAGGTGCTCCTTGCATAGTACCCTTCTATAAGGATTCCCTCCCATCATATAGACCCATATATAAGGCACATAGCTCCATCTGCCCATTCTATTCCCCTGCTCTCCACCCCACCCCCCCACTACAAAAAAAATCAGTGGGGCCAGCTTGAAAACCTGGTGCCTTCTCAGTGATCCTCAAAGACCCCCTGTGCCTGCTCTGTACCCGGCTTTGGCATCTGACAGGGTCTTTGCCCCAGCTCCCTGGCAGTGCAGCTATGCTGGCAGTGCAACTGCAGGACTAGTAACTCCTGGCTGCAGCTGCCCATGGGACCACTGAGGGAGCTAAACAGAAAAGATGCTGCAGCTCAGGTTCTATTATCTTTTTTTAGGGCTGTTGATTAATCATGGTTAACTCACACGATTAATGCAAAAAAAAAATTACAATTAAAAAAATTGATCACAGTTCATCACAATTTTAATCACACTGTTAAACAATAGATTACCAATAGAAATGTATTAACTATTTTGGATGTTTTTCTACATTTTCATAGGCATTGTATTCTGTGTTGTAATTGTAATCAAAGTGTATATTATTTTTATTACAAATATTAGCACTGTAAAAATGTTAAACAAAAGAAATAGTATTTTTCAATTCACCTCATGCAAGTGCTGTAATGCACTCTCTTTGACATGAAAGTGTAACTTACAAATGTAAAACTTCAGAGCCTACAAGTCCACTCAGTCCTACTTCTTGTTCAGCCAATCACTAAGACAAACACATTTATTTCCATTTACAGAAGATAATGCTGCCCTCTTTTTATTTGCAATGTCACCAGAAAGTGAGAACAAGCATTTGCATGGCACTTTTGTAGCCGGCATTGCAAGGTATTTACATGCCAGATATGCTAAACATTCATATGCCCCTTCATGCTTCGGCCACCATTCCAAGAGGACATGCTTCCATGCTGATGACGCTCATTTAAAAAAAATGTGTTAATTACATTTGTGACTGAACTCCTTGGGGGAAAATTGTATGTCGCCTGTTCTGTTTTACCCACATTCTGCCATATAGTTCATGTTATAGTAGTCTGGGATGATGACCCAGCACATGTTCATTTTAAGAACACTTTCACAGCGGATTAGACAAAACACAAAGAATGTACCAATGTGAGATTTCTAAAGATAGCGACAGCACTCAACCCAAGGTTTAAGAACCTGAAGTGCCTTCCCAAATCTGAGAGGGATGAGGTGTGGAGCATGCTTTCAGAAGTCTTGGAGAGCAAACCTACTATGCGAAACTACAGAATCCGAACCACCAAAAAAGAAAATCAGCTTTCTGCTGGTAGCATCTGACTCAGATTATGAAAATGAACATGCGTTGGTCCACACTGCTTTGAATTGTTATCGATCAGAACCCTTTACCAGCAAGGACACATGTCCTCTGGAATGATGGTTGAAGCATGAAGGGACATATGAATCTTTAGCACATCTGGCACATAAATATCTTGCAACACTGGCTACAACAGTGCAATGAGAATTCCTGTTCTCACTTTCAGGTGACATTGTAAACAAGAAGCGGGCAGCATTATCGCCTTCAAATGTAAACAAAATTGTTTGTCTGAGCACTTGGCTGAACAAGAAATAGGACTGAGTGGACTTATAGGCTCTGAAGTTTTACATTGTTTTGTTTTTGAATGCATGTCATAAATATAAAGGGAAGGGAAATTACCTTTCTGTCCCCAGTGCTATAAAATCCCTCCTGGCCAGAGGCAAAACCCTTTCACCTGTAAAGGGTTAAGAAGCTAAGATAACCTCACTGTCACCTGACCAAAATGACCAATGAGGAAACAAGATACTTTCAAAGATGGAGGTGGGGGAACAAAGGATCTATCTGTCTGTCTGTGTGATGCTTTTGCCGGGAACAGATCAGGAATGCAGCTCAGAACTCCCGTAAAAAGTTAGTAAGTAATCTAGCTAGAAATGCATTTGATTTCTTTTGTTTAGCAGCTAGTAAAATAGCTGTGCTGAATGGAATGCATATTCCTGTTTTTGTGTCTTTTTGTAACTTCAGGTTTTGCCTAGAGGGATTCTCTATGTTTTGAATCTGATTACCCTGTAAGGTATTTACCATCCTGATTTTACAGAGGTGATTCTTTTACATTTTCTTTAATTAAACTTCTTCTTTTAAGAACCTGATTGCTTTTTCATTGTTCTTAAGATCCAAGGGTTTGGGTATGTGTTCACCTATGCAAATTGGTGAGGATTTTTATCAAGCCTTCCCCAGGAAAGGAGGTGTAGGGCTTGGGGGGATATTTTGGGGGAAGACGTCTCCAAGTGGGCTCTTTCCCTGTTTTGCTGGTGGTGGCAGCATAGGGTTCAAGGACAAGGCAAAGTTTGTACCTTGAGGAAGTTTTTAACCTAAGCTGGTAAGAATAAGCTTAGGGGGTCTTTCATGCAGGTCCCCACATCTGTACCCTAGAGTTCAGAGTGGGGAAGGAACCTTGACATGGTGGCAGAGTGGTGGGATCATTTTGAGATTTTTTTTTTATCATTTTGAGATCATTTTTGAACCAGAAGCACGGCAAGATTTTTAAAAGGGAGGTTCCCCCACCTCCATCTTTGTAAAAGAGGATTGCAGCTGTAAATTCTATATCTCTGCCTGGGAGACAGAGCAGCAGGCATAACAAAGGAATCTTTCTTTTTTGAGCTGGAGTTTTCTCTACCTAAAGGCAGGGTAGTTAACCTCCTGCAAGTAAATTCACAAGTTGTTCACAGACCTGAAGAGGTTTTTTTTTTTTTTTTAGGCTAAGAGCAGCTAGAGGGTTTTTCTGTCTATTTGCCTGGAGACAAAGGATTTTTCTGTAGGCTGAGAATAGCTATCAGAGAACATACGTATCAGATTACAACACAGTAAAATTTTACAAGCCAGGGGGGTTTTTTTTGTTGTTTTTTGTGGTTTTCTTTCTAACTCTCGGGTGTAAAGTTAGTTAAAAACAGAGAGGCTAAGATGACAGAAACCAAGGCACAACACAAACTGGAGTTAACAGACTGGAGGCAACGAAAGAGGCAGAAAAAGCCCTAGAGGCTGCCAAAAGGAGAGCTATGGAGGCAAGGGAAAAAGAAATGGAGGCAAGGGACAAAGAGCTGGAGGAGAAGGAAAAAGAGAGGAAGCATGCATTGGAGATGGAGAAGGCAAAGGCTCAGCAGAATATACCAACAAACCCTAGCAATCCTTCTCCAGGTACCACTTCCCATCCCAGATAGTTCCCCACCTACAAGGCAAGCGATGATACCGAGGCCTTCCTAGAAAACTTCGAAAGGGCCTGCCTTGGGTACAGCATCTCTACAGACCAGTACATGGTTGAGCTCAGGCTGCAGCTCAGTGGACCCTTAGCCGAGGTGGCAGTTGAAATGCCTAAGGAACACATGAACAAGTATGAACTGTACAAAACCCAGAGGAGAGTCAGAATGGGGCTAACACCCGAGCATTCCCATCAGCGGTTCAGAGCCCTAAGGTGGAAATCAGACGTGTCATTTACCCAACATGCCTACCACATTGTGAAACATTGGGATGCCTGGATATCAGGAGCAAGTGTTAAATCTCCAGAAGATTTGCCCTTCCTAATGCAAATGGAGCAGTTCTTGGAGGGTGTTCCTGAGGAAATAGAAAGATACATCCTAGATGGGAAGCCCATAACTGTAATCGAGGCGGGGGAGATTGGAGCAAATGGGTGGAGGTGGCAGAAAAGAAAAAAACTGGTCGCAATGGGAACAGATACCAGAAGGGACAACCTCAGACCACACCCTACTACTGGGGGCAAGGCCCCAACTACACACCAAGGAACACTCCAGACACCATATCGTCCCGCCACACTGTTCTCCAGCAACCCACCTTACCCCAGTGATCCGTCAGCTGGATGATGTTTTAAACATAAGGAGCCGGGACTTATAAAGGCCAACTGCCCCAAGAACCCCAACAGATTACAATTCATCGCACCAGAATCACACCAAAGGTCCTCAGACCCAGATACCTCCCAGATACCCTCAGAGCGGAGAGAAACTGTGAGTGTGGGTGGGAAGGTCACAGCGTGGAGGGACACTGAAGCACAAGTATCTGCTATCCACCAGTCCTTAGTGGACCCCAATTTAATCGACCCAGAGGTCCAAGTGATGATTAAACCCTTCAAGTCAAACTCTTTTGACTTGCCTACAGCCAAGTTGCCAGTCCAGTACAAGGGCTGGTCAGGAACGTGGACTTTTGCAGTCTATGATGATTATCCCATCCCCATGCTGTTGGGAGAAGACTTGGCCAATCATGTGAAGCTAGCCAAGAGGGTGGGAATGGTCACCCGCAGCCAGGCTAAGCAAGCTGTCACACCTAGCTCTATTCTGGAAACTTCTACCAGGACCCGGTCAGAGGTGATGGAACTGGACCCCATGCCAACGTCAGCAACAGCAGTAGTAGATCCAGTCCCAGAGACCCAGACAGAGCCAGTCCCAGAACAGAACTGATGGAACAACCAGCACCAGAACCAGTGCCAGCACTGAATCCAGTGCTTGCAATCCCAACACCAGAGGGCCCCACCGAACCTGAACCAACAGCAGCCCATAACCCTACACAAGAGGCTCAGCCGGAGCCTGAACCCCAACATAGTGCACCAGCAGAGAGCGGTTCATGGTCAACGGAAACAGCCCCATCCCCTACATCGCTTCCAGAGGGACCAATCCCAGGTCCACAATCCAATGAGGAACTGATGTCTCCAGCATCAAGGGAACAGTTCCAGACCAAACAAGAAGCAGATGAAAGCCTCCAGAGAGCTTGGATGGTGGCATGGAGCAACCCACTGCCTCTCAGCTCTTCTAATCGATCCAGGTTTGTTGTAGAAAGAGGACTTTTATACAAGGAAACTCTTTCTGGTGGACACCAGGAAGACTGGCATCCTCAGAGACAGTAGGTAGTTCCAACTAAGTACCGGGTAAAGGTATTAAGCTTAGCCCACGATCATCCTAGTGGCCATGCTGGGGTGAACAGAACCAAAGACCATTTGGGAAAGTGATTCAACTGAGAGGGAATGGGCAAGGATGTTTCTACCTATGTCCGGTCTTGTGAGGTATGCCAAAGAGTGGGAAAGACCCAAGACCGGGTCAAAGCCCCTCTCCAGCCACTCCCCATCATTGAGGTTCCAGTTCAGCGAATAGCTGTGGATATTCTGGGTCCTTTTCCGAAAAAGACACCAGAGGAAAGCAGTACATACTGACTTTCATGGATTTTGCCAGCCGATGGCCGGAAGCAGTAGCTCGAAGCAATACCAGGGCTAAAAGTGTGTGCCAGGCACTAACAGACATTTTTGCCAGGGTAGGTTGGCCCTCCGACATCCTCACAGATGCAGGAACTAATTTCCTGGCAGGAACTATGGAAAGTCTTTGGGAAGCTCATGGGGTGAATCACTTGGTTGCCACCCCTTACCATCATCAAACAAATGGCCTGGTGGAGAAATTTAATGGGACTTTGGGAGCCAGGATACGTAAATTTGTAAATGAGCACTCCAATGATTGGGACCTAGCGTTGCAGCAGTTGCTCTTTGCCTACATAGCTGTACCACATCCCAGTTTAGGGTTTTCACCATTTGAACTTGTATATGGCCGCGAGGTTAAGGGGCCATTACAGTTGGTGAAGCAGCAATGGGAGGGGTTTACACCTTTCCAGGAACTGACATTCTGGACTTTGGAGCCAACCTACAAAACACCCTCCAAACCTCTTTAGTCCTTGCTAAAGAAAACCTACAAGATGCTCAAAAACAGCAAAAAGCCTGGTATGATAAACATGCCAGAGAGCGTTCCTTCAAAGTAGGGGACCAGGTCATGCTCTTAAAGGCGCTCCAGGCCCATAAAATGGAAGCGTCGTGGGAAGGGCCATTCAAGGTCCAAGAGTGCCTGGGAGCTGTTAATTATCTCATAGCATTCCCCACCTCCAACCGAAAGCCTAAGGTGTACGATATTAATTCTCTAAAACCCTTTTATTCCAGAGAATTAAAGGTTTGTCAGTTTACTGCACAGGGAGGAGATGACACTGAGTGGCCTAACGGTGTCTACTACAAAGGGAAAAGTGATGGTGGCGTGGAAGAGGTGAACCTCTCCATGACCCTTGGGCATATGCAGCAACAGCAGATCTAGGAGCTGTGCACTAGCTACGCGCCAACATTCTCAGCCACCCCAGGACTGACTGAACGGGCATACCATTCCATTGACACAGGGAATGCTTACCCAATTAAAGCCCAACCTTACCGGGTATCTCCTCAAGCTAAAACTGCTATAGAACGGGAGATTCAGGATATGTTACAGATGGGTGTAATCCGCCTGTCTGGAAGTGCATGGGCATCTCCAGTGGTTCTAGTTCCCAAACCAGATGGGGAGATACGTTTTTGCATGGACTACTGTAAGCTAAATGCTGTAACTCACCCAGACAACTACCCAATGCCATGCACAGATGAACTATTAGAGAAACTGGGACGAGCCTAGTTCATCTCTACCTTGGACTTAACCAAGGGGTACTAGCAGGTACCGCTAGATGAATCCGCCAAGGAAAGGTAGCTTTCACCACACATGTCAGGCTGTATGAATTTAATGTGCTCCCTTTAGGGCTGCGGAATGTACCCGCCACCTTCCAAAGACTTGTAGATGGTCTCCTAGCAGGATTAGGAGAATATGCAGTCGCCTACCTTGATGATGTGGCCATATTTCCTGGAACATCTAAAAAAAGTCTTTGAGTGCATAAGGGAGGCAGGGCTAACTGTTAAAGCTAAGAAGTGTCAAATAGGCCTAAACAGAGTGACTTACCTTGGACACCAAGTGGGTCAAGGGACTATCAACCCCCTACAGGCCAAAGTGGATGCTATTCAAAAGTGGCCTGTCCCAAAGTCAAAGAAACAGGTCCAATCCTTCTTAGGCTTGGCTGGATATTACAGGTAATTTGTACCGCACTACAGCCAAATCGCTGCCCCACTGACAGACCTAATCAAAAAGAAACAGCCAAATGCCATTCAGTGGACCGAAGAGTGTCAGAAGACCTTTAACAAGCTTAAAGCGACACTCATGTCTGACCCTGTGCTAAGGGCCCCAGACTTTGACAAACCATTCCTAGTAACCACAGATGCATCTGAGCATGGTGGGGAAGCAGTCTTAATGCAGGAAGGACCAAACCAAGAGTTCCGTCCTGTCATGTTTCTCAGCAAGAAGCTGTCTGAGAGGGAAAGCCACTGGTCAATCAGTGAAAAGGAATGTTACGCCATTGTCTACGCTCTGGAAAAGCTATGCCCATACGTTTGGGGATGGCGTTTCCACCTGTAAACCAACCATGCTCTGCTACAGTGGCTTCATACTGTCATGGGAAATAAAAGGGTTTTGCCTCTGGCCAGGAGGTATTTTATAGCACTGGGGACGGAAAGGTGGTTACCCTTCCCTTTATATTTATAACAATGCAGTTGGGGTTTTTTTTTACATAATTCTACATTTGTAAGTTCAATTTTCATAATAAAGAGATTTCTCTACAGTACTTGTGTTAGGTGAACTGAAAATACTATTTCTCTTGGGGTTTTTTGACAGTGCAAATACTTGTAATCAAAAATAAATATAAAGTGAGCACTGTACACTTTGTATTTTGTGTTGTAATTAAAATCAATATATTTGAAAATGTAGAAAACATTCAAAAACATTTCAATAAAAGGTATTCTTTTATTATTTAACAGTGTGATTAATCACAATTAATTTTTTTAATCACTTAACAGCCCTACTTTTTTGCCTAATTTCCATGAAGCTGTAAGGGGAAGGGTATGGTGTCTCTCCCCTCCCCTGTACTCACATCCTCCTGGATCTTCATGCCCCATTCCTCCCCATCTCCTGCACAGACCCTACACAATGCATAAAAGCCTTTACAAGTTCCATAAGGAAAAAAGGGGAGGATGAATTATTCTGTACACATAGCTCTGTCAGTTCCATGTGCAAGTGTGTGTGGGGGGGAGAGATATGCACACATGGTTCCTGGAAAGTGCAAGATGGTTAAGTAACCCTTTAATATTGTCCATTTAAAATAAATGTTAAAATAAACTTTCAAGACTAACTCACATTGCTGCTTTCTGGCTAGTAGGAGTCGTGTTTCAAATAGTATTGTGGTGAGTAGGTTTATATTTAATCTCATTGAAGTAGCAGTGAACTAGAGAGTTCACTTCACTCTCCCATTATTATTATGTTTACTAGCTCATAGCCAAGAGTGAAAAGACTTAGCTTGAGTAAAGTGAAAATAACTGATAGTAAATAACTTCCTCCCTGACTTTGTTAAGTTCCTCCCTGAATTTGCCATTGAAACAAAGTAGAGGCATGAAAACTTGAAGCTAAATTTGATAACCGTATTATATGATGAGAAAATAAATCTGTACATAAGCTTAATTTTGTGCTTTTTTTCAATGTCCAAAACAGGGTCAACACTAAAATGCAAAATAAGGCCCCAATCCTGCATATACATACATATATGCTTAACTTTAAGCACGAGTAGTTGTACTGAACTCAATAGGATATTCACATGTGTACGGTTGAGTACACGCATAAAGTGCTTGCAAGACTGGGGTCTTAGTTTGTCTCCACTGTAAACCCTCCCCCCCCCTTTTTTTTTTCACTCCTATTATATTGAAGTATGGTGCTAATTGATTATGCAGGATCTGTGGCTGCCAATGGGTATTTTTACCTAAAAGCATATTTGCAAATGAGATAAGAAATCCCAGCTGGATTTTTCCTGACAGTGGTGGTATATTTTTTTAATGTAAACTATTCTTTATAATAGTGCACTAAGCTTAACAAGTTTTTTTTTTTTTCCAATATTTTTTTTTTTTTAAAAACAGGCAATGTTTGCTACCTTATTACATGTGCAATCTGCCTAATTACCTACAAAACATTTGGTTTTGTTTAATATTGGAAGCCAGGCAGTAAGTAAGTACAAATAAAAAAGGCACAAAGAAAAACAAGATTTGTTTGCAAAGTAAATATATTAGATCCACAGGCGAGGCGTAAGAGTACACATATTACCATCTTCAGTGTTCAACAACAAGAACAATGGCCTCAATTCAGCAGTCTCTTAAGCATGTGATTAACTTTAAGCCTATGTTGAAATCCCTTTGAATGGAATTTAAGAATGTACTGGTAGTTAAGCGTGTACTTTGGTAAATTGGGTCCCAAATTATTTAGTGTTGCCATTGGCAGGGCTAGCTGTACAGAGTGAGTAACAATGGAAATGAAATCTGGGTAATGCAAATGAATGGGAGGGGAAGACATGGAGTTACTAGGTATCAGCACAGCAATATTACTTCAGGATACTCAGTTGAACTGAAGCATCATCATAATATAGGAGTACTATACCGTAAGTTAAGGATTGATCCTCCTCTCACTGAAGTCAATGGTAATGGCAATGATGTAAGTTCAGGCTCTTACAGACCAATGTTGGCTAGTCAAATTATAATGTGGGTGACTAGGCCTACCCGTAGACCTCACACACTTATGCACAGGGCCAATCTTAGGATTTTGTTGAGTATCAGCAAGGGGAATCTTTGCTCTAAATTCAAAAAATCTAAACTGACTTCCATCCACCTGTGCTTCACAAAATTCATGGAAGAGTCCTGCTCAGTCATAGGGTGGCTGGGTGGCAGGCATCCTAAAAGTCATTTTGGGTTTTTTCACCCAAAAAAGTCATGGCCACTACAAACATGCAGTATCATTATGGTGGTAAGACTAGGTCAGAAGCAGATTTTTTAAATGAACAGTTCACAAAACAAGAATTAGTATGTAGTAAATGCATAGCTATCCAAAATACCAATCATAATTCCCTCATTCCCAATGCCGTATGATATAGGATGTTGTAATCTGCCTCTCACTTCGCTCTGAGAAATGAATGTGTTTTTGTGGGAAAGTTTCACTTAACAAAATTTTTGCCTTTTTTTAATCTTTCAACAACAAAAATTCAACAAAATTTCCATTTGTGTTGCAATTATAAAAATACCAATTTCTCTTGACCTTTTTTTTTTTAAACTTTTCCATTTCTTTTTCCATTGGAAATAAAAGGAGAAAGCATTTAAAAAATAGGACAATTGGATTTTTCCATCCAAAAAGAAATTTAAACATTCAAAAGAAAAAAAAAATTTGGAATCTAAAAAAACCCCTCACTTTTTCCCAGAGCTTTTGGTGAAACACTTATCTTTTTTTCAGTCTGCTCCTCCTGTCAGCTGGTTCCTTCAACCACTATGGTTCACCACAACCAGCTGAGGTGTTTTTAAACACCATCATCTTGCTCTGCATTAGTTGATAAGTGATATTTGAAAATGTGTTAATTAATACACAGTAGTTAATACATTTGCTAAAGCTTCTAGTCTAGACACAGCTCAAAAGTCTGATTTTTCAGCATGTAAGCATCTCTATGAAATGCAGTAAACACACTTTGTGAAATGCATGCCACTTTTTAGTCAGTGTTTGAAAAACATAAAACAGTCAATCTGAGAACAAAAGCAACTCAGACCTTGGTCTTGGAATGCCTAATTACTAATTTTTATTTACAGAACACTCTATTCCTGAAGGTCCCTTCACGGTTATTAGTATGAAATACAGATGGAAAATAATGTGAATCATTGTATTTTATCCCTTATCTTAACTCTTATTAGTTTTTGTCTACACTAGCGCTTTTGTCAGTAAAACTTTTGTCAGTCAGAGGTATGAAAAAACACACCCCTGACTGACATAAGGTTCACTGACAAAAGTACTGGAGTGGGCAGTGCTATGTTGGTGGGTGATGCTCTCCCGTTGACATAGCTACCACTGCTCATTGAGGGTGGTTTAATTATGCTGGCAGGAGAGCTCTCTCCCACCGGCATAGAACATGGGAGACCTTACATGGAGCAACTACAGTGGTACAGATGTGCCACTGTAAGGTCTGTAATGTAGACACAGCCTTAATCACATACATTTTCAGAAGAGAACTGGTCTGAGTACAGCTCACACCTGAATAAACAATCAAAGGGCATGTCTACACTTACCTCTGGAGTGATCGATCCAGCGGTGATCGATTTATCGCGTCTAGTGAAGACGCAATAAATCGACTGCCGAGCGCTCTCCCGTCGACTCCGGTACTCCACCAGAGCAAGAAGCGTAGGTAGAGTCGACAGGGAGTCGACCTGCCACAGTGAAGACACCGCGGTAAGTAGATCTAAGTATGTTGACTTCAGCTACTTTATTCACTTAGCTGAAGTTGTGTAACTTAGATATTTCCACCTCCCTCCCCCCCAGCATAGACCAGGCCAAAGAGTACTGTAGCCCCTTTGGATCCAAGCAAAAGGCACCTGGAACTTTGAGAGGAAGACATTGAATTAGAAGGTACTGCTCTACCTTGTCTGCAAGAGGATTCCTGATACCAACACTGGAATTGTGCATTTGAAGGGAACAATTATGGATGGATTTATTTTAACTTCCTGTCATGAGAAAGAATTTCATGCTGGTGAGAGTCCTGACAACTCCAACCATTACGAGATATGCAGCCAGTGACTGCATATTCCTGAGTGCTGTCAGAGTGAGGAAGTATTGGTCTAGAATGGCAGCGATCATGCCATTGGTTATCCTGCAGGGTCTATTGGCTAATTTCATCCACTGGTTACTGTATGTTTCCAGCATGCAGTTAAAGAAGTTTCTCCAAAGTTACAATCATCAAACAAGGCAGTAACGTTTAAGGCAAACCATAGCATTTTGGACAGTTATACTAGAGAACTCTTAGGTTTTGTTCTCTCTATTAGGAGAATGGACATTTCCCAGATTGTTAGGTATTTTTTTCCTTGTGTCCTCAGAGACATAACAGATCGGAGTAATTTAGGGCTGAAACTTAAGGGCTCATATTTTCTTTATGAGAAAATGCATGTAGTTTTCAACCCCCCCCCCCCCAAAAAAAAAAAAAAGTAATCTACTTTTATTAGGTTCATTCTCAGTTTCCCCCACTGAGGGATTCTCACAGGACCTAAAACATTTGCGCTAAACTCCTCCATGTAGCCTGTTTCACTTGTTCCATCTATTTTTATATTGTAACTAGCTGCCTTTCCCCTTTCATTGTAATTCTGGGTTTGCCCTAATAATGATAAATTGCATGTTTTGGGTTTAACAGGCATTCTATTTTATTCTTCTGTGTTTTGCTGCCACAAAGAAAACATATGGCACAACATTCTCACACCAGAAACTTAACACAATTGATTTGTCAGAATATATTATTATTCAGCATTTGCAAGCCTCATAAACTTTTAGCGTGAAATATTGAAGCACACCCAGTCAATCAACTGAAAACATTTCATTTCAAAAACATGGAAAATGTTAACAGGTATATGCATAGACACAGAGAGATGGGGCAGATCTCAGCCAGTATAACACAAATGTCTAGAGAAGGCCATGGTGGCATAACTAAGACGAATAGGGTGGTACTGAAGAAGGAAAAACTTAGGCTGGATATCAGGAAAATGCTCTTAAAACTGAGATTGATTAAAACATGCTTTGATGTGTGAGCATGACAGGCCTTGGATATGGCGATCAGCATTTACAGACAAACGTAAAGTATATCAGAACTATCCCAGCCTGTTTCTGTTCTTCAAAAGGTAAATAAAAGTCCGTGATAATGAACTCTTCTCTGAAGTAGAATACAAGGCACCAACACATCCCTTATGTGTGAGTGGGGACGGAGGGTAGCTTGTATCACAATGTCATCAGATTTCTCTTAAGAGAAAGACAAAAAGAAAACTCCACTTTCTTAGGTGCATATTAGTCATACCCCACTCCCATCACATCCTATTAGCCTCAAACATGTTTGGTGATTAATTTATGTAGCAGTATAATTACTAGTGAATGGAAATTAAGATATTTGACTTCAACAGATTTTATGCAAAGATAAATTGAGCTGCTTTCCAGATGACTGTCAGTTCAACCCGCTGAATATACAAAACCGATGACTTGCTTCATTTTTCAAGTCACATTACACTGCAAGAATCTTTAAAGCAAAGGCAGGCTGCCATTATGTTTAGCTTTGAGTGGTTGTAATTAGAGTGACCTCGAATTTTTCAGAACTACTTCATCTTAAGAAACACAGACTTATTTCTGTTGACCTCTGTAGCTGCCAAACTGCACAAGTGTATGGGACAAAAAAGATAAATTAACTTAGTGGCACCTTCAAAATGGTATTGATTCAGGAAGTACAATGGTGGGCAAATGCTTCCTTAAAGGAAAACCTATATTCTGTTAAATCCATGGAATAAATATAATAAACTAGTAACTCAGTCATTTCTAATATGATTTAACAAATTTAATTTGATTTTTTTGTGGAAATAATGCCATTAGAAAGAGGTACCCAGGTAGGATGAAAAGGTGACTATTTTCAGAAAAATTCAATACATGAATTTCAGGTTTCTGCAAGATTTTATTTCTTTATTCCTTTTCTATTTGTTGTCCTTTTATGGAAACAACCATATTCCTCATGGCATTTACATTTTAGAGAAGGCCTCTGTGAAGTTAGGATCTATGAAGTATAAATCCAAAACTGAATCTGAATATTAAATTGGTCAGGGTTGATTCATAGATTCCAAGGCCAGGAGGCACGATTAGAGCATCTAGTCTGACCTCCTGCAATACACAGACCATATAATTTCACCCAGTTACACCTATGTTCAGCTAAATAACTTGTGGGTTCAATATTCAGGGAGACTTTGGATCTGATATGCCAGTTTTATCCCATCTTTGAAATAAGATTCTGCCTAAGTTATAATATATTTAATTCCATTTGTTCTTTCTCTTAATACCATACAAAAATCAAGGGGATGCCAAATGAAATTAAAATACAACAAATTTAAAATGGATAAAAGGCTTTTTTCTTTTAAAGACAAGCCAAGACATAATTAACCTAATAATCTAAAGAAATGACTCTGGAACTCACTGTTGCTAGATATTATTGAGCATTCAAGACAAGACTAGATATTTATCATAGATATACTAAACAACTATAAGGAATATTATTACTCTCATGATTCAGGATATGAACCAAGCAGGAAGTGCTGTTGTGATAATTGGGGCTGTAAATTTACTCTAATTGTGAGCAAAAATGTAAAAAGTACATGAAAACATTAAGATGTCACAATAGCCTATAATAACAAATGCTGAGGGTAAAAGATATGAAAAGGAGACAGAAAAACTTAATTAGTCTAAACAAAAGGGCCTACTGATATGGTTCAAGGACTATGTCAAAATTATGCTTGGTAAAAACAGAAGATGTTAAACCGGAAATTAATGAATCAAAATGAGTGTGTGCTGAATATTAGGCCTAACTGGTGGACAAAATAATGAAGGGATGGACTAATTCACCCACCATTCCCTTTTTTTGCCCTTAATGAAAGACTTGTCAGGGGGTGGGATATAGAAGAACAGACAGAGGCTGTTCAGAGGCTACTGAAGAGAGCTTCAACATCATGGCTGTCACCCTGGGAACTTGGACTTTCTTCATCCTAATCCTGAAGGATTCCTGATCAGAGTGGATTCAATTGACATAGTCATCACTACCAGCTCCTGCTGAATCTGAAACACCACCTGAGTTGAAACAGGATCAGACTTTAATGCAGCAGCAGCAGCAGCTCCAGCCCATCTCAACTAACTTCTTCTCTTTTCCCCCAAAGGATAATGCCATCTTTGATACCAACATCCAAGAGACTGTCAAACCAGTGTTTTTTCCTTCTAAAAACTCTCTCCAGCTAAAGAGAAAGGGAAACTGTTAATACAAAAGTCTTACTTAACAATATTTCAAATGCTTCAACTGTTTTTGCTCCTTCTCTGTATCTTTAAGAAAAGGTTAAAATGATTTGTAGTGGTGTGTTTGGCATAGTACTAAGCAAGCTGCCATCTCTATGTACCAAGCCCAAGACCTTGTTTAACACTGTTTGATGTTGGACAGTGACTTTGGACCTTTGGCCCATATAGTCCATCTAAATCAATACAACAGTGCCTGTGTGAACCATTTCTTTCTAACCTCAGGTTTGTTACTGTATAAACATCCCTTATAAGGAGTATACACCTGTCTGTGAAGCATCTGACATTGGACACAATGTAAAATAGATGTCAGACTACTCTAGACAGTATATTGGTCTGATCCATTATCGCATGCCTATGTTTCTGGTCAAGTGCAAATTATCTTTAATTTTTTGCAAATACATCAATCTGGCTAATTTTCAAGTTGGCATTTCCTGATTTAGGATTCATTTTTAATCTCAAAGCCAGCCATTTAAAAAATGGAACTTGGTATGCAGGGCACAAAGAAGAGTTCATGATCACTGACTTTTATTTACCCTAAGGGGAAGTGTTTAAGATAAGTAAATTGGCTACTGTGCACACTTAATACTTTCTTACACAAAACAGTGTATGAGTTTCACGCACCTGAATCTGAAGTACTAAAAGCATTTGTTAAAGTTAAAAACAATGCAGGATTATACAGCACTCGATTCCCCACATACAACTATCAAAGCACCCAAGTCCTTGCATGTACAATTCTTGTCTTGAGCAGAGATTGCCAATCATGGTGTACAGTTTGGTTTTGTACTTTGGGTATATTTCCTCTACGAATGAAAATGAAAGCACCATGCCTATTTTTTTGCCTTTGCTCCAAGCAGGGAAGTGAAAGGCTGTGGCACTAGCTTCTGCACTTCGGTGCTTAGCATTTTTCATTACCTTTTAAATAATGTACCCATCTTAATATAATTGCGCTACACTGAAGGTTCCATACTGAATACTGACCCCAGAATCTTTTAATGGCTAGTACTTTTCAACTCCCTTTCAACTAGCATTCAATCTGAGGTTAATGTTTCTGTCTAACACTATGGCTCATTACACAATCACAAATTAAGTCACAAAATGAAATGCTGAGGAATAGCATTTTGAGTCTAAAATGGGGGATGACTGCATTTAGTGATTAAACCCTGGATACCAGAGGCACATGGGTGAGTTGCAGAGGACTGGAGAATATATTTGTTTGTTTTCCCAAGCCATAAATAATGAAGGCAGCAAAAGAATCTGCTACACAAATGCATGTATCAGAATTCTTTGAACATCGGGTGAAATCTTTTCTGCTCTGTAGTCAACAGGAGTTTTATCATGGACTTCAGTGGAGCCAGGATTTTACCCACTGCTCTTGGGGTATACGTAAGATTCACTAGTGACAGACAGGCAAATCCCCGCGTATGGAATAGTGTGGAGATGCACCTTCCCGTGGTGAGAGGTGGAAGGGCTTGTGCTTTAGGAGACAGAATTCCATCTGGAGCTCCCCAGCTCTCAAGGCCAAGTGTGCATGTTGCAATGTCTCCTGGGGTGGTGCAAACTGCTCCTCCTCCTAGCATACCTGGATACCCAGTACAAAAGAAGAGGTGAGACAATGCCTCTGCCTCCCCACACCCTTTGTGGCCCTGGGAGTTGTGATTGTGCCTTTTCCCATTATGGGGGAAAGAAGTTGTGGGAATGCTAGCGTAAACAAGCTGCCAGCAGCCAAGAAACTTGCTCTCATCAAGGTTAGACAACGTGATGGCTAAAACAACAGCAGTTGGTTTATGGCAGCACGGCCACAATTGCTACAACTGGTGGAGCCATGTTAACGTCTCCAAGGGGAAGGAATAATCCCCAAGCGGGAGAATGTTATTTTAAAAAGTCAGCAGCAAACACCATGTATTTAACTAGAATTGACACCAGTACTAGTCAAAATAGTTTTCTCATCTGATCACCTTCTCTGTAGCTCCCGCCTAGGAATCACAGTACAATAAAGGAGAGCACATAAATCTTTTTTTTTTTTTTAATCAGTGGTAATGTATTGCTTATCTTTTCTCATTTTCCACCTTTTGCACTGTCTTCCTCTTCCTTCACTTGTCCCTCGCCCCCTTTCTTTCCCACCCAAAAGGTTGTGCAATGTTTTCTCGCCTTTTCTTGCTTCCCTATCAATCCTTCAGGATTCTCTAGCCCCGTGGTTCCCAAACTTGTTCCGCCGCTTGTGCAGGGAAAGCCCCTGCTGGGCCAGGCCGGGCCGTTTTTTTTACCTGCTGCGTCCGCAGGTTTGGCCGATCGCGGCTCTCACTGGTCGCAGTTCGCAGCTCAATGCCAATGGGAGCTGCTAAAAGCGGCGGCAAGTACACCCCTTGGCCTGCGCCGCTTGCAGCAGCTCCCATTGGCCTGAAGCAGCGAACCGTGGCCACTGGGAGCCGCGATCGGCCGAACTTGCAGAGGCGGCAGGTAGACAAACCAGCCCGGCCCTCCAGGGGCTTTCCCTGCACAAGCAGCGGAAAAAGTTTGGGAATCACTGCTGTAGAATTCTCCCCTATAAAAGGGAAATGGAGTGTCTCTCTTTGGGTTTGTCCCTCAGTGTAATCCGCTTGCTATACCCTGAAAAATCACTACAGTGTTAAACAAAGGCCAATACTGCCATTGGGTGCTGCCAAGCCACAGGGAGTGAAGTAACTACAAGGAGTTCTCAGCAAGCATCACAGGCTGCTACAGGCTATCTTCTTGCTCAGCACTAGGATCAACACGTGTAATAATCACTGTAACAGCTGTTAAATTGCTATTATAACATAAGAAAAGATACTGGAGCCTTTTTAAGTAACAAACTTGTTGCTGAGAACTGTATAGCTAGGCTTTGCTGGCTGGTCTGCTCTAGCTTCAAGTGCAACTTTAAGCAAAAGCAAAGTGCTTCTGCTGATAAGGCTCAAGTCACTACATCATAATTTCACTCTATTACAAAGTTCCTACTCTCATTGCAATCACCTTCTACCTCTCTGATGACTGGGACTCATCATGGGCTTTTCAAAATGGCTGGACCCAAGAGGCAAATTGCAGGACTATTGACAATTCTGTAATTATGAACTCATTGAAGAGACATTGAGTCTGTCTCAAAGTTACGGCCTGTCTAAGAAAAATACATCTGGCTTCCATAACACAGGCATAAAAAATTGGCTTCCAGATGGATACACAATGCAGAAGCTCTGCGTACATATATATTGGGCTGAAAGGTTCCAATTATGTTCTGAGCCCTTCTGTTAAAATCACCAGCTGTAGGAACTTCAGCCAACTTGATAGAAATTTGATACTGTAACAGAGCTACTGTGAAAACGGTGGAAGATTGGTTCTAATGTGCACCTGTCAACATCACACAATAGCATTGCAGAGTAGTTTGCATTGGCTTAGTGCAAATGGAACTTTTTCCTAGTGGTTTAAAGCTATACGATCTGATTCTCATCTAACTTATACCAGTTTTACACCAGAATAACTCCAGAAGCTTCAAACTGAATTACTTCTGATTTAATGCTGGTGCAAGTTAGAGGACAATCTGGCTTGTTATAGCTCGGGTTGGAAAATGGGAGTGTGGGGGGAGGGAGTAATTTTTTATCAAATTTCATTTCTGGTTTTGACAATTTGTTTTTGTTGAAATTTCCTGAGCAGCTCAATGGTTTTATACGGTTAACATGAAATAGTCTGCACATTAGAGCCTATCCTGCTATTTAAAAGTTTGCATTACTTAAATAAAACTACACTAGAGAACATTTTTCTGTACACTTTGACGAAGAAAATAACACAGCATTATTTCAGAATATTGATTAGAGAAAGTACAGCTCAGCAGCTACTTGGAATCACCAGTTGATTATCTCTTCACTTGCATATGGAAAATATAGAGCATCCAAAATCTGGCTGTGAAACAAATGGCAAGATTCAGAAATGGAAGTTTCTAAAGAAAATTGCTAGACAGAGAAATTGAGGGCTGGTCTGTACTGCCCTACAGTTTAGAGTACAGGGGTTATAACAGTGGTGAGCACCAAAACACTGCACTGTAACTCCCATGGTGACACTGTGGGTGCAAACTAAAAGGTTCCTAGTTTGCATTACTGTAATCCTCTTCCAACAGGACTACATTAATGAGAACTAGGAACCTTATAGTTTACACTCTCAGTTTTTCTGTGTCCCATATTTTCCATTTCTTAATCAAAGTGGCATCAAAGTAACAAATACAAAATCTACAGACATAGATTGACAACAAACCTTTCAAATTCCCCAGGGCTTTGTGATTGGGTGCCTACCCTACCTAGACCTGAGGTAGACAGAAGGGGGCCAGTTAACCCTCTTACAGACTTCACCTGATAAGCTTTTCACTGATTGTCCAGCTGGGCAAGGGGCAGACTAGGCTACTATAAAACCAGGAAGCACAGTGTAAGAAAGGAGCTGCAGTATAGAAGGTCTGTAATCACTTGCTGAGCTTAGAGAGGGAAAGGTAGAAACCAGCAGGAGAGTTGAAGCTCTGGCATTCTGGTCCTGAGGGAAGGTGTATCCAAAGAGGGTGGAGAAGGAGCCTGATAGAGCAAAGTAGGAAGCAGCCCAGGGAAAGAATAGCAAGATTTAGAACAGTGAAGACCTTAGCTGCTGGTTGTAGGGGTCCTGGACTGGACTCCAACATGGTAAGTGGGTCCAGGTTTCCCTACCAGCCACTGGGAATTAGCACAATCTAGGCAATGGAACAGAAAACTGCCTGAGACAGATCAGGGGCCCTTTCATACCCCACAAGGGGGAGGACTATATTGATCTGGCCGGAGGGCCACAAACAGGAACTACCCTGAGTATAGAAAGAGACACATTTTGGTAAGTGACTGAAGAAGGGGGCGTCAGCCTGGGGGTAAGCTATAAGGAGCTCCATTGCAGCACTACATAGCGAACCCCATGATAGTCCCGCAGATACCTAGCACAACATGGGGTATACCTCAGCCAGTGTATCAAATGGTAGGGGGGTGAAACCAGCCAATCATTATGCTTGTGAATGAACTCTCCCAGAAAAGAGAGAAGAAAAAAGCACCCTGCCACGTGTGTGTGAACACTTTTCATAAAGCAACCACTCCACATCTGATCTCCAAGTCCTCAAAGGAAACTTGCACAGCACCTCCAAAAGATAGGATTGGGAATTTAAATTCACACCTATACTGGACACCAAAATCCATGAGTTTAACAAAAACACTGGTTTTATAGCTCATTACTACAATATGTAGCCTGCCTTACTGCCTGCTAACCCTTAATTACCACTTCATTTTAAGTGGTCTCCTACAGCATGTGTGAAAGCCTTATGCTTAACAATCTCCCTTCTGTGTATTTAGCTCAGACACTGGTTACTTTCACAGACCTCATTATCAGGTCTGAAGAAGCTTGAAAGGTTGTCCCATCCACTATCAGAAGCTGGTCCTGTAAAAAATATTACTTTACCTACTTTGTGTCTTTTAATATCCTAGGACCAACATGCCTACCACTAAACTTTCATTTTTTTCCCATGACAGATTATTTTTAGTAGTTTTTAAGTTGGTATGACAATGCTGCTGCTTACAAAAATAATAGCATACAGAAATGCTACATATTCAAAGCATATTCTATGGTGTAACAGATTTGATAAGCCTATTTTCTTACCTAGAAGTAATGTGTAAATGCTAGAACTACTGTTCTATAAGACATGACTCTAAAGTATATTCAGAGCACCACCTTGCTGTCCATCACATAGTACTAATTTTTACGTATTTGCATACATTTAAAGTAGTCATTAAAATGTCAGCTGTTGAGACCTTAACATCCTAGTTAGTGGACTCTTCAAGTGCACTATAGTTTTATCCTGGCTAATAGCTTGTCTCAGCTAGAGTTGTAGGACTTATTTTTCCCAACCTTCACCTTTGTATGGGCCTATGCCTGCACCCAGGCTTTACAGGTTCAAACACCACTGCTTACCTTGTGTATTCAATTGTTGAGTGTTCATGGGGGTGCATAGTTGTTCAGACTTGCAAGCTTCAAGCACACATGCTTATGTGCAATTTTGCTTGGAAACATGAGAAGAGCAGTGTGAGTGGGGGCCCTGGTGGGGGCGGGGGAGAAGCCAGCAGAGGTCACTCAGTTCGGGTGAACTGCAAAGGATGGGGCAGACAATCTCCAAAGCTGGTGAATATGTCAATACTTAGATTTACCAAGTCAGCACAAAACAGCTTCTTTATTACCTCACTGGTTGCCCAGAAGCCAACAACACAGTTCCCTTAAAGTAACCCAGCCTGCATGAAACCTCAAGCAGATCTGAGATCAGGATCAGGACCCAAGGATCTTTTATACAATTTCAGGCCTTCTTTGACAAGTTGGAGTCCCTTGAGGGAACAATTTCCTCATTTCCTAAGCATCGGCATTAATTATTCACACAGATTAACAAGGCAATTGCCTATTTTTTGCCATTCACAGATGATTAGCTGTACATTTCAAAGACAGATGAATACAGGGATATCCCGTGTTTACAGGCCATTGAAATGCTAGGATGTTCTTTAGATCTCTGAATTAACAGAATATGGCATAGACAGGGACTGTTGATTACATTGCTGACCACTACCCATATATATGTAAATACACAAAAACACAAACATTATCTCCCCATATGTCTTTAAGAGTTGAATTTGAGTCATTTATCCTGCAGGATGTTTAACCCTTTCTGACCATGCATCACAAGTAGATATAAACCAGCTGAAGATTTGGCCCTTAATCTACAATTCCCAACAGACAATGGGACTTGATAAACCATGTTTATTGAGGTTGTACAAAGTTTTACTGCGTGATAGGCAACCCCAGATTAGGGTGACCATATTTTCCCAACGGGAAAACAGGACACTGCACAGGGCTGGCCAGTGGTCTTCCTGCCTGTGCGGGGCCAGCCTGAGGCCCTCCCACCTCACCCACTGCCTGCCCACATGTCTCTGGCCTGGCTCAAGTTACTGTTCCGAGCCCTCCCTCCTGCACGTTCCTCTGGCCAAGACAAGACTTAAAAAATGGACTGTCCCACCCAAAATGGGATATATGGTCATTGTACCCCAAATGCTGCTGGGAATGCACTAGTTAAACCCCTAATCTAAAGGATACTTTGGGTTTTTTTGTAAACACCCTATTTGCCCTCCAGGGAATAGGTGGCCTCCAACTTTGCAAAGAAATCAATTTATGGATGGTAGCAGAATGCCAGTCTGGATGGGAGCGAGACTAGCAGAAAGAATTGTATTTTCTTCTGGATTGCATTGTAAGA
Source organism: Eretmochelys imbricata (assembly GCF_965152235.1). NCBI lineage: Eukaryota > Metazoa > Chordata > Testudines > Cheloniidae > Eretmochelys > Eretmochelys imbricata. The sequence continues at coordinate 53,563,722 of NC_135576.1, read as the reverse complement.
GGTGGCATCATTCTCCAGTTTATGGAGGGCTGAGGAGGAGCAAGGACATATGTGCATAAATTTATATCACTTGCATGCTGGTGGAAATTTTTCAAAATAAGGGTGTTTGACCATATGATCTGTTTTGTGGAAACCTGTATTTAAAAAAACAAAACAAAAAAAAAACATGTTTTATACCCTGAAAAGGAGTGAAGCAAAAAATCTGGAAAGTTGTTCACTGGCATGTATGATAGTTAGGTATTTGTCATCTATTGACCATGCACAAGAAGGGGAACACAAACAGCGTAAAACACTAGAGAAAGAAATAACAGAAGCAAGTTACGTAAGAATAACATAGAAGCAGGACACTAAGATAGCACTTACTAATGAAAATCATAATAATTCATAAGGGTCATATTGTGCTATACAAAGGACATATTCTACTCTCAAGCTTTGTGAAAACTTCTCTTGTCATCATTGGGAGCTTGCCTGGGGATTCATGTAGTATCTGGTCCCCTTTATAGATGCAGCCCATGGATCATTATTAAGAACAAAGGGCTAGATCAGTGCTTCTCAACCAGATGTACACATACCCCTGTGGGTATTCAGAGGTCTTCCAGAGGGTACATCCACTCATGTAGCTATTTGCCTAGTTTTACAACAGGCTACATAAAAGGAACTAGTGAAGTCAGTACAAACTAAAATTTCATACAGACAGTGACTTGTTTATACTGCTCTATATCCTATACACTGAAATGTAAGTACAATATTTATATTCCAATTTATTTATTTTATAATTATATGGTAAAAATGAGAAAGTCAGCAATTTTTCAGTAATAGTGTGCTGTGACACTAGTATTTTTATATCTGATTTTTGCAAGCAAGTAGTTTTTAAGTAGGTGAAACTTGGGGGTACGCAAGACAAATCAGACTCCTGAAAGGGGTACAATAGTCTGGAAAGGTCGAGAGCCACTGGGCTAGATCCTTCTTGCAGCCTGGCTGAGTCGTACATGGTGCAGTAGTGAAACAAGAGCGGGGTGAAGGTTGCTTAATGCCACATATGTGGCTCTCTAATACTACGGTCAGCTGGGGGCCACCCAACACAGTTTAGACAATCCTCAGGGATGCTCTAAACTGCACCCAGCTGCTCATGGGCCACTTTCTATTGGTAATGCCTATGTGGAGCCAGAAAAGATCTGGCATGGAGCTAGTATATAATCTTGATGCCACTGCAATCTGAAAATGGAAAAAGTGCTGGCTATGTTTATTTTCTATCATTTAACAATGAAAAAAGTTTAAAAATACTGTGGACAGCTATTGTTCAGATGAGGAAGTATAACTGTATTCCCACAAAATTACACTCTGGTATGCTGACACCTTTCTAATTACTGGCAACAAGTATCAAAACCAGTCACACTGTAGGATTAATAAAATTGGTTCTGTAAGAAATGAGATGAAGAGTGAAATGAACATTGTATCAAGAAGGTAATGATCCCAAAAGCAGCACACTGGCTGCTGCTCTGCACTGTTGCAAATGTTAAGTTTTCTGATGTCAATCAAGCAACGCTAGCTGTAATACAGATTACTTTTTGATTTCTTCTTTACGCAGTGAAGCATCACATCTATCTGTCATATATCTGTGTATATCTACAGCTATCCCATGTATGTATGTAGCTGCCTATAACATGTATGCGTAAAAATATCTTTCCAGCTATATTGATCTATAGCTATATAATGTAGATGTGTGTAAGGCATGTATCGGTCAATATATCATGTATGAATAAATATCTATCTGAAATGTCTACTCACAGCTGTCTCAAGGGACATCGTTGAAGAAAATAATTCAGTAAACTCAGAACCCATATATTTAAAAGATGAGTTTTCATTCAAGTGATGCTAATTACCACTAAAGCAACTACATTGTATTTTCAAAGCATCAGCCCAGAGCTACAGTAACACTTTGTATTCAGTCAACCTTTGTACATGTCATAAATATAAAGGGAAGGGTAACCACCTTTCTGTATACAGTGCTATAAAATCCCTCCAGGCCAGAGGCAAAATCCTTTCACCTGTAAAGGCTTAAGAAGCTAAGGTAACCTAGCTGGCACCTGACCCAAAATGACCAATAAGAGGACAAGATACTTTCAAATCTGGAGCGGGGGGGGGGGGGGGGGGACAAAGGGTTCGTCGGTCTGTGTGATGCTTTTGCCGGGAACAGATCAGGAATGCAGCCTTACAACTCCTGTTTAGTAAGTAATCTAGCTAGAAATGTGTTAGATTTCCCTTTGTTTAATGGCTGGTAAAATAAGCTTTGCTGGATGGAATGTATATTCCTGTTTTTGTGTCTTTTTGTAACTTAAGGTTTTGCCTAGAGGGATTCTCTATGTTTTGAATCTGATTACTCTGTAAGGTATTTACCATCCTGATTTTAAAGAGGTGATTCTTTTACCTTTTCTTTAATTAAAATTCTTCTTTTAAGAACCTGATTGATTTTTCATTGTTCTTAAGATCCAAGGGTTTGGGTCTGTGTTCACCTGTACAAATTGGTAAGGATTCTTATCAAGCCTTCCCCAGGAAAGGTAGTGTAGGGCTTGGAGGGATATTTTGGCGGAAGACGTCTCCAAGTGGGCTCTTTCCCTGTTCTTTGTTTAAAACGCTTGGTGATGGCAGCATACGGTTCAAGGACAAGGCAAAGTTTGTACCTTGAGGAAGTTTTTAACCTAAGCTGGTAAGAATAAGCTTAGGGGGTCTTTTGTGGAGGTCCCCACATCTGTACCCTAGAGTTCAGAGTTGGGAAGGAACCTTGACAGCACGTCTCCAATTGTTCCAGTAGGTACTTTTTTTGCCATGAAACAGCACTGTTCCAACCTTCTAAAATTGAACGGTCTCTGAGAAGAATTAGAAAGGCTGAAGTAATGAATAGTCTGTCCTTTCAGACAGAAGCAGTCATAGGGACATTTTAAAATTTTCAAAAACTGTCATTTTCCAACTGTGGGGAATTCTTCTTGTGTAACTCATGAAGGAAGACTAGCAAAGGGTAAGCATTTCTTTCTCACATTTAGTCCTCTGAGATTAAAGTTTATTAGAAGCAGATACTTATTTTTAGATTCAGTTTTATTGTCTGGTCATGAGACAAGAGTTCAATATTACAGAGGAGAGGGTTCTCTTCGCTGATGGCATTGTGCTAATTGCTGTCAGAACCCTCTTAAAAGACAAATATTTTCAGCAAGAAAAAAATAGTGAAGGCTGGTCTATTGATAAATTGTTTGAAAGCCGATAACTACTGTTGCTGGAAAAGCTAGAAGAATATCAGTTAGCTCTATACTTATTTCCTTAGGGCTATATCTTTCAACCCAAGAAAGAGATGCACAATGATCTGAGCATAGAAGAATCCGTATAGAAAATGTCTGCAAAAGGGGATCAGCTCAGCACCCTTTGTGTGCTGCAAAACTAAAGTCTTTGGGGCCTCCATGAGCCCTAGCAGGGAAAGACTTTTGACTATGCAGAAAAATTGACATCCAGAAGTAGGGATGCTACATCAGCTGCTGGCACCTTAAGACATAATAGTAACCACCGTGTACCCATAAACTGTGGTGGTGTTCAGAGGGAAAATTCCATTACTTCTATGGAGCATCCCTGCCTGTTCACAATCCTTCCAAGGTGTGTCTGATACAGAGAAGGAGTGTGTACACTGAGCAACCACTTAGCACCTCCTCCTTTTTTCTCTTTGGGATGAGCATGGGGACTGCAATTGTTCCCTTTCCTTGTGCATAGAGTGGGAATAGTCTATGTGCTCTCCTTCTGCCTGCAGAGATCTAGCTCCATATATCAAGACCATTAATAATCATTAAAGCATGATAGTTTGGTTCCATTCCCATGAGCAAGGCCAAACCATGGTATAAGTGAGTTGGTGACCTTCCTTGTGAGAACACAATCTCCATGTGTAACTGAGCCCATAGCTCTAAATAATATTAGAGAAAGAAAACTGAGCTCTGCCTAACATCCAGAAAGAGTTAATGGAACATCAGGGTCAGTGAACAGTCTACCAATGAAAATGTCTCCCACTGTCCTCTACTCCACCAGTGATGTCAACCTCTGAACTCCTTTCACCTGGTCCTTGCACAAACAGCTCCATGCTTTCTCCCTAATTCTGCAGCACTCCCTACAAAAAAGAGGTTTGTTTATACTTTTACACATAAAAGAAAGGAACTAGCAATGGCCAACTGAGGGGACAGCTGTGGATACTTTATACACAAAAACAAAGACAAAACCACTGTCCGCACCCTGACCAAACTCTGTGTCTGTTGTCTCCTTTTCCTCTGTTTTTATATTTCTGGATTTTTATCCTTTAGGGTTGCTGTTGCTCCCTTTATGTCTGTACAATACCTACCACATTTGCAGTACTACTGTAATATAAATAATAATTACAACAACAAAGAAACTGATTTTTAGCTTCTGCTTCCATATACCAATAACCAAATGGAAGATATAGAGAGGAGCCTCCTTAGACACTGTTATGTCCTGAGCACATATGGGAAAGGAGAAAGAATCCCTGCCATTTTTTGACCCTAGGAGGGTGAGGAAATGGAGGAGAAGTGCATGTATGCCTCATAACCACCTGATCTTAATGCACAGGAAGAAGGACAGACTAATCCTCCTTGTTGTCAGACCATCTCTGTCCAGGCCCAGGGACAAAAGACCCCTTCTTACATCCATTGCCCCTCCTATTGGTATAGGTTATGAGCCAAAGAATAGTCTCCAGCAGTAGTATTTACCAAGTGGGAGGCAATGAGAGTGAGTTTTACTTTCCCTCTGAAATCCAAATCTCCCTGAATATGTTAACACTTAAAAAACAAATCTGGGGGCTACTCAGATTTCCAACCTCTAAAGGTCCCTTTATGCTATTTCTTTGTCCCACTGGAACTGGCAGCAGCTGTTAATTTGGTATCCTATATACATTTAATTAATGTACTGTTTACATCTGATTCAAGATCAATAATAAAATATTAAATACGTTCAGACCTCACATTGATCCTTGTGGCATCCCAGCAGTCACCTCCCAACCACTCAACACATTGGTATCATTAGCCTTCTGATAATTTTCAATCCATGCAGCAGTACTCGTATCCAAGCCAGTTTAAATTAATTTTTCAAGCAAAATTTTGTAAGGTATTTTCTGAAATGTATCACTAAACTCTCTACTTATAGGCATGTAATATTATATACATCACATTTCTTTACATTCCTAGATTCTATAAATCCTGATACTTAGAAATCCTGTTACTTCTATCCCCACAGTCATTCTGTGATTTATCTTTTACTCTCCAGTTGGAGATAGAAACAAAATTATCCATATAAACTATTGGAAGAAAATAAAAATGTCAAGAAAAAGTAGGTTATTTTCACCTATTTGTGAGAGAATTTATGTAATGGTTTCTTCTATATTTTCTCCAGTTTTCTCCTGCAACCACACAGAGCTTCTTCACTACACAAAATAAAAAAATGAAAATGGTCAGTCTTTCTGTATAGGTGACATTTTTCACAAAGACACCAGGACTGACCCATTGGAACTCTGCCACACAATCCAAACAAAGATATTGTATTGTCAGGACAGGTTGCAAGTCACCTTACTCTTCAATATATCTGCATGTAATTAGATGTTTATCGCCTTAAATAAAATATGACCATTACCCACCCTTTGGGTGCTCCCTTCTGTCAAGGCGGGTGTGTCACCTCCCCCTTCCTTGGGGAGCTGCAGGGTAGGGTCCTGCCTCAGTTTTCCCTAATGGGCTTTAAGTGAGTTCAATGAGGCTTTTTTTGTACTGAACAGTGCCCTTCTGGGGTCTAACTTATTTAACCAAAGGCTGAACATGGCATACAAACAGGTATTCACCCCACTGTACAGCTGGGAGGGGCCAAATTAATCTTAGTCTGTCTGCCCCGAACCTGAGGCAAAACAAAAAACTTGGCTTGTCAAAAAAAAAGAAATAAATAGATTGTACTGTGACCGGATACCTGTGTTCTCTGATAGTGATTGTCAGCCTACAGAAAAATCCTTAAAAAAACCTCACACTTTTGTCTCTGGAACATAGAAAAAGCCTCTTAGCCTCTTAGTTGCTCTTAGCTAAAAAAACCCAAAACCTCTTCAGGTCTGTGAAGACTTGTGATTTCCCTGCAGGAGGTTAACTTCCCTGCCTTTAGGTACAGAAAACTCCACCTCCCAGAAAACAAATCCTTTTTGTATCTGCTCTGGCCCCCAAGCAGAGACAAAAAACTCTAACTGCTTTCAGCTTAAAACCTGCTTTCCAGCAGCCCAAAGGGAAAAAAAAATTCTTTTTAAAATCTGTGCTTCTGGTTCAAAAAAAATCTCAAATTGATCTCAAAATGGTTTCAGGTTAATCCCACCACTCTGCCACCATGTCAAGGTTCCTTCCCCGCTCTGAACTCTAGGGTACAGATGTGGGGACCTGCATGAAAAACCCCCTAAGCTTACTTTTACCTGCTTAGGTTAAAACTTCCCCAAGGTACAAACTGTTTTACCTTCTGTCCCTGGACTTTATTGCTGCCACCACCAAGTGTCTAACAAATATATAACAGGGAAAGAGCCCACTTGAAAACATCTCCCCCCTCCCAAGCCCTACACCCCCTTTCCTGGGGAAGGCTTGATAAAAATCCTCACCAATTTACATAGGTGAACACAGACCCAAACCCTTGGATCTTAAGAACAAGGAAAAAGCAATCAGGTTCTTAAAAGAAGAATTTTAATTAAAGAAAAAGTAAAAGAATCACCTCTGTAAAATCAGGATTACAGGGTAATCAGATTCAAAACATAGAGAATCCCTTTGGCAAAACCTTAAGTTACAAAAAGACACAAAAACAGGAACATACATTCCATTCAGCACAGCTTATTTTATCAGCCATTTAAACAAAAGAGAATCTAACACATATCTAACTAGATTGCTGACTGACTTTTTACAGGAGTTCTGATCTGCATTCCTGCTCTGGTCCCAGCAAAAGCAACACACAGACAGAGAGAGAGAGCTTTGTTCCCTACCCCCTTCCAGCTTTGAAAGTATCTTGTCTTCCCATTGGTCATTTTGGTCAGGTGCCAGCGAGCTTATCTTAGCTTCTTAACCCTTTACAGGTGAAAGGGTTTTTCCTCTGGCCAGCGGGGATTTAAAGGTGTTTACCCTACCCTTTATATTTATGACAACCCCCCATTTATTTATTCTAAGTTCCCTGTACACTGCGCAGCGTCTATTTAGCGCCTCTCCCCCAGCCCCAACTTAGCCCTGGATGTGCCACTGCTGGGGCGCCCCTCCTCCAGCCCGAACCCAGCCCTGGCCCTGACCTACCGGAGCAGGGGTACCTATCTCACAGCCCCAGAGCTGCTGAGGCTGGGAGAAGTGCCTCACACACACACACACACACACCCCTCAGCCCAGGTGCTGCTGCGAGGAGAAAGAGCTACGGGGAGTCCTCTCTCCCCTACGTAGCCCCGGACCACCCTCCTGCACCCGAAACCCATCATCCCTGGCCCCACCCCAGAGCTCACACCCTCAACCAGAGCTCTCACCCCCTGCACCTCAGTCCTCTGCCCCGGCCTTGAGCCCCTCGTCTCTGGCCCCACCCCAGAGCCCGCACCCCAGCCAGAGCCCTCACATTGCTGCAACCTAAGCTTCTGCCCCAGCCCTGAGCCCCCTCCCACACTCCAAACCCTTCGGCCCCCACCACATGAATTTTGTTATGTGCACCAATATGGAGGTGATGTGTCACACATCACCTCCATATTGGTGCACATAACAAAATTCATTCCGCACATGTGTGGGAAAAATCAGAGGGAACACTGGTGGGATTAATAACTCAGAATAGAGGCATAGATTGGTGTAAACCCCACAGTTTGGTTTAATCATTTGAGCCAGACAACATCCTCTTTCACAATGATCTTTCTCCTTGGCTTTCTGTTCCATATTCACTCTAGGCCTATTACATAGTAGCTGTAAGTGGAGTAACGTTTTGAAAATTAAGGCAGATCATAACAAATTTAAACTATGACCTGTTAATGACAGAAAACTGACTACGCAGTGCTGCTCCTTTGAGGCCACAATGAGCCTAGTCATCATATTCTTTATGAAGCTGCTTTCAGTGGAGAGCTGACAAGAGGAACTCAAACTTGCATTTCTTGCCTTCCCTGTGCGGGTGATGAGGGCTGAGTACCAAGAAAAAAAAAAGCTCCAGGAAGGAGCAGGTGAAGCAATCAGTTTAGGTAATAGATCCTGAGTTTGGGAAAAGTCATGCACCAACTGAGGCCTGGCTTGCTAAGGAACTTTGGACTTTTCTTAGAGTAAGAGAACTTATGAGTAAATGGGACTAAAGACTTTGGATGTTAATAATGATAATAAATTAAATGCTTATACTGCCCTTTTATAAGTACCCTACAGTCTCTCTTGTGTCCTTTCCCCTTCTAATCCTTTCTGTGAGGGTCAGATCATCCGGCCCCAACAGGCAATGGCTTGATGGAGCTGTGAGATGTGGGGCTCAGCTGGACGGCTAAATCAACTGTCTGCTGAACTCTCCATGGGTGGTGAGAATCTACTGTTCACAGAGCCACTGAATAAACATATATACAGCGTCCTGTAGATAGGATTATAGATGAAAGGTACCATAATGTTTACAGTTAGTAACAAAAATACCAATTACCCATTTAAAAGCAAGGGATATCATTGCAAAGATATTTAGCCATGAGTAGCTGCAGTTCTAGAACCAACTGTCAGGTTTAGAGTTTGCACATTTGTGCAGATTTGTTTAAAGAATGTGCACTGTTTTCAACAAGTTTAAAATTACCAAATGTGGGCATAATGAAAACACATCTGCTCTGTGCCGCAAAAGCCCGAGCTTACTACAGACAAAATATAAATTAAAATGGGAAATATACTCACAAGACGAGTCATTGAAAAGAAAATGTTTCTGTCATAATTAAACACAGCTGCAAATGAAACAGATATATTGTTCTCAACTTGCTATTCACTGCATCAATTAGCAGCCAATATCAACATTCTTAGGAACAGGTTGCTCTTACATTAAGAGACAAATCAAAAAGTCAGAACACAATTAAGCCCAGTGCATCTTCCCTCCGCCTTGTGTGGGTAGAGGAAAGCAAGTGGAAGTAGAGACTGCAGAATGGAAGAGCTGTTACATGATCCACTTTCCTGGGAGCTAGTGGACCCTTTCCCAATCAGCAGCACAGTTCAGGAGGTGACTAGGCATGATGGAGAGGTGGGGCTGATGTCCATGACATGCTCTCTAGGGAATAATCTCAAGTGTTAAGCCCCAATCCATCAAAGCACGTAAACAAATGCCTAGTAGTCAAATTAAAGCAATTGAAGCTACTCCCACGTTTAAAGTTACACACTTAAGTCATCTCACAGTACCATTAATTCCTCTAAGCCTTATACCACTCTCCCTTCCCCACTGGAACAGGGATGAGGTGCAGGCCTAAGTTCCTTTCAAACACAGTTATTACTATTTGCATTATTGTACCAGCTAGGAGCGCTAGTGCTGGACCAGAACTGCAATGTGCAAAGGGCTATACCAATACAGAATAAAATGGTAGTCTCTTCCCCCTTACAATCTAACTAGAACACAACAGTCATCAGATGGATACAGACAGACGGGGGAGTACAAGGTACAATGAGACAATATTAGTCAATGTGGTAAGCAGTGGTCTCAGTGCACCAGTAGCCTAACTGTTGTTAGTTTTTGAAGGCATCATAGAAACAGGAGGGTTTTAAAAGACAACAAGTAAGATCATTTTTCAGATGTTTACAGGGAGTTTCTCCCAAGCATGGGGGGCAGTGGAGCAGAAAACTCAGAGGTGCTTGTTAGAAAATATAATATCTCAGTGATGGAGGCTGGGCAATGAGCCAATCAGAGGCAGGAGTTGATATTTCAATAGTGAAAGAGAGAGAGGCTGTGAAGGGCCTAGAAAATTAATACAGGTAGCTTATGTTTGATGTGCTAGGGAACGGGGAGCCAGAGGAGAGATGCAAAAAGAAGGGTGACATGGTCAAAGCAAGTGTCTAGGAAAAGTATCTTGCAGCAGCATATTGAGTGTAGATGAGTAGGGCAAGACTACATTTGTTAAAGTCAGAGGAAAAGATGTTGCAGTAATGAGACATGAGAGAATGAAAGCATGGATAAGATTTAGCTGTGTGAATGGCTAGGAAAGGCCATATGTTAGAAAAAGAATCTGCAATAGTTAGACCTTCCCTGGCTGTGAGCATCTAGAGAGGCTGTCTGACTAGCAGGTAGGCTACTGCTGTTGTCCACAGTGATTGAGAATGAAGGTGGGAGCAAGGTTTTTTCGGGGGTGATATTGAGCTTGAGCCATTGGCTGGACATCCATGAGATATGAGAGAGACCAGCCAAGATTTTATTTTGGATAAGAAATGGGTCTGGAATGGAGAAGTAGATCTGTGAATCATCAACTTAGAGATGGTAGTTGAATTTGTGTTCAGATGATATTACCAGAGATAAGGTGTAGAGGGAGAAGAGAAGGGAACCAAGGACAGAGCTTTGTGGCAAGTTGGAAAATTGTAAACTCAGATGCTTAGAAATCACCCTGTAAAACTGAGAACTATTAGGGGGTCAGGAAACAACCCTGTAGTGTCTAAGAACTGAGTAGTATTCCTTTAAATAATTTGGAAGCCCTGTACTGGGCTTCTCTGTCTTCTATTACAGAACTCACCACACCTAATAGTGTATATATGTAATTGGGACTTAAGTTTATACAGAGTAGTAAACATGACTATTTACAACATAACTGAGGCCTTGTCTATACTATGAAATTAGGTCGAATTTATAGAAGTCGGTTTTGTAGAAAGCGTTTTTATACAGATTATTGTGTGTGTCCCCACACAAATGCTCTAAGTGCATGTAGTCAGCGGAGTGTGTCCACAGTACTAAGGCAATCGTCGACTTCTGGAGCGTTGTACTGTGGGTAGCTATCCCACAGTTCCCTCAGTCTCCGCCGCCCATTTGAATTCTGGGTAGAAATCCCAGTGCCTGATGGTGCTAAAACATTGTCGCGGGTTGTCAAGCTTCCTTCCCCGCTCTGAACTCTAGGGTACAGATGTGAGGACCTGCATGAAAAACCCCCTAAGCTTATTTTTACCAGCTTAGGTTAAAACTTCCCCAAGGTACAAACTATTTTACCTTTTGTCCCTGGACTTTATTGCTGCCACCACCAACCGTCTAACAAAATATAACTGAGAAAGAGCCCACTTGGAAACGTCTTTCTTCCCAAAATCCCCCCAAGCCCTACACCCCCTTTCCTGTGGAAGGCTTGATAAAAATCCTCACCAATTTGCATAGCTGAACACAAACGCAAACCCTTGGATCTTAAGAACAAGGAAAAAGCAATCAGGTTCTTAAAAGAAGAATTTTAATTAAAGAAAAAGTAAAAGAATCACCTCTGTAAAATCAGGATGGTAAATACCTTACAGGGTAATCAGATTCAAAACATATAGAATCCCTCTAGGCTAAACCTTAAGTTACAAAAAGACACAAAAACAGGAATATACATTCCATTCAGCACAACTTATTTTATCAGCCATTTAAACAAAACAGAATCTAAAGCATATCTAACTAGATTGCTTATTGACCCTTTACAGGAGTTTTGACCTGCATTCCTGCTCTGGTCCCAGCAAAAGCAACAAACAGACAAAAAGAACCCTTTGTTCACCCCCCCACACTCCAGCTTTGAAAGTATCTTATCTCCTCATTGGTCATTTTGGTCAGGTGCCAGCGAGGTTATCTTTAGCTTCTTAACCCTTCAAAGCTGAAAGGGTTTTTCCTCTGGCCAGGAGGGATTTAAAAGTGGATAGGCTTCCCTTTATATTTATGACATGGGTGGTTCTGGGTACATATCGTCAGGCCCCCCCTTCTCTCCCTCCCTCCCTGAAAGCAAGGGCAGACAATCGTTTTGCGCCTTTTTTCTTGAGTTACCTGTGCAGATGTCATACCACTGCAAGCATGGAGCCCACTCAGCTAACCGTCCCCGTATGTCTCCTGGGCCCTGGCAGACACGGTGCTGCATTGCTACACAGCAACACATTATTGCCTTTTGGCAGCAGACAGTGCAGTATGACTGGTAGCTGTCGTTGACGTAGTCCAGGGTGCTCTTTTAACTGACCTCGATGAGGTCAGGGGCGCCTGGCCAAACATGGGAGTGACTCAGCCATGTCATTTCCCTTTTGAGTTTCGTCTCATGGCGATTCAGTCCTACTGGCAGTGTACTGTCTTTTAATCTGCAGCCAGCAGAAGACGATGGCCAGCAGTCATACTGCACCGTCTTCTGTCGAGCATCCAGGAGATGACAATGGCTAGTGGTCGTACTGCACAGCCTGCGGCCAGCAAGATGTATAAAGATAGATGAAGTGGATCAAAACAAGAAATAGACCAGATTTGTTTTGTATTAATTTTCTCCTCCCTCCCTCCATGAAATCAACGGCCTGCTAAACCCAGTTTTGAGTTCTATCCTTGAGGGGGCCATTCTGTTTCTCGCAAAGCCACCCCCTTTGTTTATTTTAATTCCCTGTAAGCCAACCCTGTAAGCCATGTTGACAGTCGCCCCTCCCTCCGCCAGAGCAATGGCAAACAATCTTTTCTCGCCCTTTTCCCTGGATTGCCCGAGCTGGAGCAGACGCCATAGCACAGCAAGCATGGAGCCCGTTCAGCTCAGCACAGCAGTTATGACCACTGTAAAAACCTCACGCATTATCATGCAGTTTATGCAGAACCAGCACCTGAAAAACCAGGTGAGGAGGCGATGGCAGCGCGGTGATGAGGACATGAACACACTTTTCTCTAAAACCGCGTTCCTTCGGAATTTGGAGATCATGGTGTTAATGGGGCAGGCTCATGTCATGGAACGCTGATTCTTGGCCCGGGAAACAAGCACAGAGTGGTGGGACCACATAGTGTTGCAGGTCTGGGATGATTCCCAGTGGCTCCAAAACTTTCGCATGAGTAAGGGCACTTTCATGGAACTTTGTGACTTGCTTTCCCCTGCCCTGAAGTGCAAGAATACCAAGATCAGAGCAGCCCTCACACTTCACAAGCAAGTGGCAATAGCCCTGTGGAAGCTTGCAACGCCAGACAGCTACCGGTCAGTCGGGAAACAATTTGGAGTGGGCAAATCTACTGTAGGGGTTGCTGTGATGCAAGTAGCCAACACAATCATTGAGCTGCTGCTATCAAAGGTAGTGACTCTGGGAAATGTGCAGGTCATAGTAGATGACTTTCCTGCAATGGGATTCCCTAACTGTGGTGGGGCTACAGACAGAACGCATATCCCTATCTTGGCACCGGACCACCAGGGCAGCCAGTACATAAACTGCAAGGGGTACTTTTCAGTGGTGCTGCAAGCACTGGTGGATCACAAGGGACATTTCACCAATATCAAAGTGGGATGGCCGGGAAAGGTTCATGATGCTCGCATCTTCAGGAACTCTGGTCTGTTTAAACGGCTGCAGGAAGGGATTTACTTCCCAGACCAGAAAATAACCATTGGGAATGTTGAAATGCCTATAGTTATCCTTTGGGACCTAGCCTACCCCTTAATGCCATGGCTCATGAAGCCGTACACAGGCACCCTGGACAGTAGTAAGGAACAGTTCAACTATAGGCTGAGCAAGTGCAGAATGGTGGTGCATTTGGACATTTAAAGGGTCGCTGGCGCAGTTTACTGACTCACTCAGACCTCAGCGAAACCAATATTCCCATTGTTATTCCTGCTTGCTGTGTGCTCCAAAATCTCTGTGAGAGTAAGGGGGAGACGTTTATGGTGGGGTGGGAGGTTGAGGCAAATCACCTGGCCACTGATTACGCACAGCCAGACACCAGGGCAGTTAGAAGAGCACATCAGGAAGCGGTGCGCATCAGAGAAGCTTTGAAAACCAGTTTCATGACTGGCCAGGGTATTGTGTGACACTTCTGTTTGTTTCTCCTTGACGAAAACCCACCCCCTTGGTTGACTCTAATTCCCTGTAAGCCACCCGCCCTCCCGCCTTCGATCACAGCTTGCTTGCAAAGGAAATAAAGTCACTATCCTTTAAAAAACATGTACTCTTAATTAATTGATTATAAAAATAGGGAAATAACTCAGAAGGTAGCCCGGGTGGGGTGTGGGAGGAGGGTAGGAGGGAAGGAAAAGGCCACTTTAAAACTTGTTGAATGCCAGCCTTCTGTTGCTTGGGCCGTCCACTGGAGTGGAGTGATTGGATGCCAGGAGCCTCCCACCCCACATTCTTGGGCATCTGGGTAGGAGGCTATGGAACTTGGGGAGGAGGGAGGGCGGTTAAGCAGGGGCTGCAGCGGCAGTCTGTGATCCTGCTGCCATTCATGAACCTCCACCAGACCCCAGAGCATGTCCGTTTGATCCCACAGAATCCCCAGCATTTCCTCATGCCTCCTCTGATCTTCCTGCCACCACCTCTCTTCACGTTCATCAGCCACCATCCTGTATTCTGCTATTGTGTCCCTCCACACAGCTCTGTCAGTGCCAGATGACTGCATGAGCTCAGAGAACATTTCATCGCGCGTGCGGTTTTTTTTGCCACCTTATCTGAGATAGCCTCTGGGACGGAGGAGGGAGGCTTGAAACATTTGCAGCTGCTGGAGGAAAAAAAGGGAGTGAAGTATTTAAAAAGATACATTTTACAGAACAATGGCTATACTCTTTCACGGTGAACAACACTATTCACATCACGTAGCACATGTGATTTTGGTACAAGGTCGCGTTTTGCATCTTATATTGAGTGCCTGCGGTTTTGGAGTTAGAGATCACACACACAGGGCCGGGCAACAGAATTCGGCTTGCAGGCGGCCATGGGAAGCCATAGCCTTTCGGCTTCTGCAACCTTCATAACAGCAGCCCACTCCTTTCCCATACCAAGCAAAGCCCATTGAGTTGGCCATTTACTGCTGCAGTTTTTCTGTTAACATGCAGCAGCAGAAACCAAACTAACCCCCTTCCCCCATCCAATTCTCTGGGATGATCGCTTTTCCCCTCCCCCCACCGCCTGGCTGGTATCAGGGAAGATTCCTGCTAGCCAAACGCAAACAGTTCCGCACCAATGGCCACCCCTCCCACTGCGTGGCTAACTGCAGGGAGGATTTCTTTTCAGCCACAGGCAAACAGCCCAGTAGGAACAGCCACCTCTGAATGTCCCCTTAATCAAATTCCCCTATTTCAACCAGGTTACCATGAACGATATCACTCTCCTGAGGATAACACAGAGAGATAAAGAACGGATGTTGCTTGAATGCCAGCAAACACCGGGACCATATGCTGCCATGCTTTGTCATGCAATGATACCAGATTACTTGCTACTAGCATGGCGTGGTAAAGTGTCCTACCATGGAGGACAGAACAAGGCTGCTCTCCCCAGAAACCTTCTGCAAAGGCTTTTAGAGTACCTCCAGGAGAGCTTCATGGAGATGTCCCTGGAGAATTTCCGCTCCATCCCCAGACACGTTACAAATTTTTCCAGTAGCAGTACTGGCCACGAATGCATCCCAAGTCCTCAGGGCTACTTAATCATTAAAAAATGCTTGCTTTTATAACATGTATTATATTTAAAAAGGTACACTCACCAGAGGTCCCTTCTCCGGCTTCGTTGGGTTGGGAGGGTATTTCAGTCAGGGTGATAAAAAGATCCTGGCTGTCGGGGAGAACAGTGTGCTGTGTGCTCTCCCCAAGCTCGTCCTCCTCCTCCTCATCTTCCCCATCTGCAAAATCCTCAGCCATGGCGGAGAGTATCCCATCCTCAGAGTCCACAGATAGGGGTGGGGTTGTGGTGGCAGCCCCCCCTAGAATTGCATGCAGCTCAGCGTAGAAGCGGCATGTCTGGGGCTCTGTTCCGGAGCGTCCGTTTGATTCTTTGGTTTTCTGGTACGCTTGTCTGAGCTCCTTAAGTTTCACACAGCACTGTGTTGCGTCCCTGATGTAGCCTCTGTCCCGCATGGCCTCTGAGATTTTTTGAAATGTTTTGTCATTTTGTCTTTTCGAACGTAGTTCTGATAGCACGGATTCCTTTCCCCATACAGTGATCAGATCCAGTACCTCACGTTTGGTCCATGCTGTAGCTCTTTTTCGATTCTGGGACTGCATGGTCACCTGTGCTGATGAGCTCTGCATGGTCACCTGTGCTGATGAGCTCACCTGGCCAAACAGGAAATGAGATTCAAAAGTTCCTGGGGCTTTTCCTGTCTACCTGGCCAGTGCATCCAAGTTCAGAGTGCTGTCCAAAGCGGTCACAATGGTGCACTGTGGGATAGCTCCTGGAGGCTAATACCTTCGAATTGTGTCCACACTAACCCTAATTCGAAACAGCAATGTCGATTCAGCGCTAATCCCCTCATTGGGGAGGAGTACAGAAATCGGTTTTAAGAGCCCTTTATGTCGAAAAAATGGCTTCGTTGTGTGGCCGGGTGCAGGGTTAATTCAGATTTAACACTGCTAAATCCAATGTAAACTCATAGTGTAGACCAGGCCTTAGGTTTGCTTAAATCCTTAATGTTGTGTAGAAAGCATGAATACTACAAATTCTCTGTCCCATTTCAGTCCTGGATAAAATGCTGATTGCCTTGTACAGTGTCCAGGTTTAGTTATGAGATCTACCCAGGTTTGTGAGGAGCTGTCTTGTTACATTTCAGCCTCTTGTGCTCAGTACAAGAAACATCTTGCATTACTTCTTATCTAATCAGCAGGATTTTACTTTGGATTCCTTGAAAGCTTTTGCGCAGTTCTAAAGCTTTTATCCAGCTGTACATAAATGAGTGCCACTAATTTACCTCAAGTAAAATGACAAAATGGTAATAGAAATGGAGTTGTAGATGTTAAGTGTTTAGAAATCAATAGTGGCTCTGCTAAAAACCCTTAGTTGAGGCGGAAATACTCAGGCCAGGTCTGCATAGGCATAGTTTGACTTCTATATCTGGGGAGCGGGTGGCTCCAGTCAGGCCAATGGGGCATGTTGGAGGGGGGGGGGGCAGGGTTGGGGGACCACAAATTCCGTGCCTGCCCACAGGGGCACCATTTTAGATTTGGTGGGGGCACAACTTTAACCGTGATTTCAGGAGCTACTTAGGTAACTGAAAATTCTAGTGTTTTTGCAGATAATAACTTAGAAATATCTGACAGGAGCATTGTGTCTAATTCCTATATCAATAAAGAAAATTAAATAAATATTAGACCCACTCAGCTCTAATACTAACATGTTCTGACATCTTGTGGCAAGTCACTTATGGGACATTGGTTGGGTTTAAAATTGTCATGTATATTCTTACTCAGATACCCTCAGTAAAGTCAGAAGGGACCTTCGTGATCATTTAGCCCAGGGGTTATCAAACTGGGGGTCACAAAGTTATTACATGGGGGTTGCAAGATCTCAGCATCTACCCCCAAACTCTTCCAGGATTTGTACTGAGACGCTTGCTGTGTGAAAGGGGTCACCAATACAAAAGTTTGAGAACCACTGATCTAGTCTGACCTCCCACACATTGCAGGCCACAGAACCTCACCCACTCACTTCTGCAATAGACACCTAATTTCTGGCTGACTTACTGAAGTCCTCAAATCATGGTCTAAAGACTTCAAGTTACAGAGAATTCACCATTTATACAAGTTTAAACCTGCAAATGACCCCATGCTGCAGAAGAAAGTGAAAAACCTTCATGGTCTCTGCCAATCTGACTCCAAATATGATGATCAGTTAGACCCCGAGCATGTTGGCAAGACCCACCAGACAGATACCTGGGAAAGAATTCTCTGTAGTAACTGAGGCCTGGTCTAACTGGGGGGAAGGGAAGGGGAGGGGAATCAATCTAAGTTACGCAACTTCAGTTATGTGAATAATGTAGCTGAAGTTGACATACTTAGATCTACTTACCAAGGTGTCTTCACTGTGCTCCCCCGTCAATTCCGCTTCTTGCTCCGGTGGAGTACCAGAGTTGACGGGAGAGCGCTCAATGGTCGATTTATCGCGTCTAGACTAGATGCGATAAATTGATCCCCGCTGGATTGATCATTGCCCGTCGATCCAGCAGGTAATGTAGACAAGCCCTCAGAGCCCTCCCTATCTAGTTTCCCATCTCTGGCCACTGGGGATTTTTGCTACAGGCAGTCACTGATGGGCCACACACAGTGATAGATAGTCCTGTTATATCATCTCCTCCATAAACTTATCAAGCTCAGTATTGAAGCCAGTTAGGCTGTTTCCCACACTGCTCCTCTTGGGAGGCTGCTCCAAAGCTTCACTCCTCTGATGGTTAGAAACCTTCACCTAATTTCAAGCCTAAACTTGGTGATGGCCAGTTTATATGTATTTTTTCTGTGGTCCACATTGATGCTTAACTTAAATAACTCCCCTCCCTCCCTGGTATTTATCCCTCTGATGTATTTATACAGACTAATCATATCTCCCTTCAGCCTTCTATTGGTTAGACTAAACGAGGCAATCTCTCTCAGTCTCCTCTCATAAGATAGGTTTTTTCATCCTAATAGCCCTTCTCTGCACCTGAACCAGTTTGAATTCATCTTTCTTAAACATGGGAGACCAGCATTGCAGACAGTATTCCAGATGAGGTCTCACCAATGCCTTGTATGATACTAAACACTTCCCTGTCTCTACTGGAAACACCTTGCCTGATGTACTCCAGGACTGCATTAGCCTTTTCATGGCCACATCACTCTGATGGCTCATAATCATCCTGTGACTAACCAATACCCCAAGCTCTTTCTCCTCCACTGTCACTTCCAACTAATAAGTCCCCAGCTTATAGCAAAAAATCTTGTTGTTAGTCCCTAAATGCGTGACCTTGCACTTTGCACTATTAAATATCAGCTCATTTCTATTACTCCTGTTTACAAGGTCATCCAGATCTTCATGTATGATATTCTGGTCCTCCTCAGTATTAGCAATCCCTCTCAACTTTGTGTCATATGCAAATTTTATTAGCATGCTCCCACTTTTTGTGCCATGGTCAGTTATAAAAATGTTAAATAAGGTTGGTTACAAGACTGATCCATGAGGAATTCCACTAGTAACTTTCCTCTTGCCTGAGAGTTCACCTTTCAGTATGACTGGTTGCAGTTTTCCCTTTAACCAGTTCCTTATCCACCTTTCAGTTCTCATATTAATCCCTATCTTCTCCAATTTAACTAATAATTTCTCATGTGGAACTGTATCAAATGCCTTACTGACATCCAGGTAGATTAGATCTACTGCATTTCCTTTGTCTAAAAAATCAGTTGTCATCTCAAACAAATATACTAGTAACTTTGTTACCACCTCTTGAATACAACAATTGAAACAATTGTTATGACTTTTTGTGCTCAAAAGTAATCTACCATCAAGTCTCTTTCCAGTGTAGGTATTTTAGACAGTAATAGTCACCTCTTAACCTTCTCTTGGATAAATTAAATATACTGAGCACCTTAATGCTCTGATTATCAGATATGTTTTCCATCCCTCTAATTATTCTTGTAGCTCTTTTCTGAACCAGGTACAGCTTTTCAGCATCCTTTTTGAAGTCTTGTATTCAGAACTGGACATGGTATTCCAGCAGTGGTCTCAGCCATAGGCACCGACTTCCCCTCTGTCCAGTGGATGCTCAACTTCCCCTCCGCCCCTGGCCCTGCCCCTTTCCCGCCTCTTCCTGCCCCTGTACCGCCCTCACCCCACCCCCATTCCACCCCTTCCCCAAAATCCCCACCCCTGCCCTGCCTCTTCTCCCCCTCTTCTCCTGAGTGCGCTGCATCCCCACTCCTCACCCCCCTCCTAGAAGTCCTAAGCACCGCCAAACAGCTGTTAGACAGCAGGAAGCGCTGGGACGGAAGGGGAGGAGCGGGAATGCAGCACGCTCTGAGGGGAAGAGGAGGTGAGGAGGGGTGAGCTTGGCTGTTGGTGTGTGTGGAGCACCCACTAATTTTTCCCTGTGAGTGCTCCAGCCCCGGTCTCAGCTAATGCTATATACAGATATAATACAGTACAGACCCGTTTACGCGTGAATCCGCTTAACGTGCGGTAGCGCCATGCCTCCCAGTGCTACCTATTTAACATGCCAGACTTGTTAACACACGGTACAGGAACTTGCTATGTAGCACTACAGATTTGCTCACTAACTCAACCATTTCAGCATCATTGCATTCCAGGATACAGTCTCTTATCTTGTAAGTGAGACTTACATCTAGGAACAAAGAATGTGTGTGTCACAGTTCAGGGCAACCTATATTCTCCCTCCAGGGTCTCTTGAGGGCATTCACTCTAGGCTTCCTGCTCCTCAGGCATCACTTCTCTTGGGTGGAGACCTATATCTCTCTCTTGCCTGACTGGGTTTTTTCCAGGATGCACTACTGCCTGCTTTGACTGTGCTATTCCTAGCAAGCCAGACCACCTAAACAGCCTTTGTGCTTTGCTTTCCCATCAGAGGCTATGAATAGCTTGATGGCCCACAGTATTAAGTTACCACACAGCTCCTTATAAGCAAGCATATTTATTCGTATGCTTAAAGCATTACAGAGAAAATATATTAAAAACAATAATAAAATATTCATGTTTACTATACATATTATAAGCTTACCAGAGATCACCCCCAACTCCAACAATGGCTCTGATAGGAGTTGATCCTTCAAACACTTCAGATGGTTTTCTTCTGTGGTTACAAGTTCATAAAAGCCTTAGCTAAGAACTCACACAATAGTGCCTTTGATCTTCAGATTCTGGAAACAGGTGATCAGGAGATATTTTTCCTCTCCTTGGGATTTAGCTTCAAAGGGCTAGGTTTTTGCATAACCTGGGGTTGGGAATTTGCATTCACCTCCCCCCTAGAGATTCCTCAAGCAAGCCACTTGACTCAAAGGTCCATTCTTATGTGGCCCATTGTTTTGTATAGTCTTCTGAAGTTCATAACATTTCCCAGGGTTCACGTCCCATCTTCCCCAAGAGAGGTTACATACAATCCCAGCACACAATAATACACAAACCATTCATTTAACACAGTGGACCTCAAACATACTGAAACTTAATTCTATAAGGTCTTTCAAGGATATTACAGGAAATTGACTTAGGTAGGCTTAGGTTTTGTCTACACTCGCCCTTTTGTCGGCAAAACTTTTGTCCAGGCTGTGAAAAAAACCCACAAAGCTGATGGGCTAGATGGACCATTGGTCTGACCCAGTATGGCCATTCTTATGTTCTTGGCCATTCTTATATTCTTAGCCATCCTGATGCCTGGTGTGGAGTGAAGTGTGCAGGCAGGCAGGCAGAAACATAGGCACCTAAGGAACTCTTACCACAAAAATTTAGGTAGCAAGTGAGTTTAGGTGCTTATAGTGTTCAGGGACAGCAGAGTGTAGCTTTTGTGAATCCCAATGGGGCCTGATTCTGGGTACATAATTCTTTTTGTGTATTTAGCCCATGTTGTTCAAATGAACCGTCTTACCAAATTATCCAGATTAATCTGTATTTGTTTATATGTGTAACTCAGTATTTACCATTCCACCAATTTGTCATCTGCAAATTTTATACATTTCATAAATATATCAAATAGCACTGAGCCAAAAACACATTCCTTTGGGAGCCCACTAGAAACATCCCAGAGGATGATGATTCCTCATTTGCATTTACTTTCTGAAATCTATCAATTTACCAGAATTTAATCCATTTAACATGGGCTACATTGATTTTATGATGCTGTTTTATATCAGAATATCATGTGGGACTAAGTCAAATGCCTTACCGAAGTTCAAGTGTATTGTATCAATACAGGTACCTTTATAAGCCAAACTTGTTGGCTCATCCATACAAGATATTGTTTGGTTGATATGACCTATTTTCCATAAAACTATGCATACTGGCATTAATTATGCTACCATAGTTTAATTGTTCACCTATTGAATCCCATGTCAGCCTTCTGATCATTTTGCCCAAGAACAATGTCTGGTTAATTGACTGATGGTTATCTGGCTTGTCCCATTTACCCTTTCTACATATTGGCACATTAGTTTTTTCCAGTCCTCTGGAACAATCTCCTGGAGGGCCAAACTTTCTGCTGCAAATTATGTTTGCAAAAAATAGAATTTGGTGTCTGCACCATGACTTCCTCCCTCACGCTTCTAAGATCACTCATTTCTGTTTCATTTTTGTTGGCATAATTTCACATCATTGGTTTGTTGTCATATACCCAACCATCAACTTCAATGTGCAGCAAATTATTACAAACTCTGGAATTCTAACAAAGCTGTTCACTAAGCTTCTGTGATATTCTGTAGGAATCCCACAACAACCCATAGGATTAAACAAATAGAATTGTGCTGCTCTAATATTTAGTTAACAACAATGCTGACACCACATTTATCCAATAATTTGACGAATATTAATTTATTGCTATATTGCATAGCATCGCACCTTTAGGCAAAACCAGCCCCATATTCTCTGTGGTGGTGTTCTTTCAGACAGTGATACTGATACCGATCACTGATATGGATACTGTTCTTTCAAACACTGATACAGTCGGTATAGGATTTTCAGAAGCGCTCAGTGCTGGCTTAATCTCCTCCCAGGCAATAGAAAAACTCCCAGCTTCCACTGACTTCAATGGGAGCAGAATTAGGCTATGTCTTCAGTGAAAATGCTGCAGCTGCACCACTGTAGCGCTTCAGGGTAGACACTTCAGCAACAGGAGAGGTTCTTCCAACACTTTAGTTAATCCACCTCCTTGAGAGGTGGGTAGCTAGGTCAACAGAAGAATTATTCCCTCAATCTAGTGCTGTCTATAGGTGCTAGGTTGACTTAATTATCTCGCTCAAGAATGTGGATTCTTCACACCCATGGGTCAACCTAACTTTTTAGTGTAGATCTGGCCTTAGACCAAAACTGAATGCTTTGAAAATCACACTCTTTGGCTGTGGATAGCTATGTTGGTCAGAGGTGTGATCCCTGAATACATAAGAACGGCCATACTGGGTCAGACCAATGATCCATCTAGCCCAGTATCCTGTCTTCCTAGAGTGGCTGATGACAGGTGCCCCAGAGGGAATGAACAGAACAGGTAATCATCAAGTGATTCATCCCCTGTTGCCCATTCCCAGCTTTTGACAAACAGAGGCTAGGGACACCATCCTTGCCTATTCTGGCTAATAGCCATTGATGGATCTATCCTTCATGAATTTATCTAGTTCTTTTTTGAACCCTGTTATATTCTTGGCCTTCACAACATCCTTTGGCAAAGAGTTCCACAGGTTGACTGGAGTTCCCCAGGAATAAGTTCCCACCACATAGCTGCGGTGGCAGAAGTTCCTAAGGTAGATGCAGCTATGCAGTGATATTGCTGGTATACCTTGTTTTGTTTGTGGGGGATGGTTTTACTACCCCAATACAAAGCACAACCACACTAGGAGTGCTTTGCCTGTGCATTATACCAGCATACTTACACTGGTTAAGGAATCCTCATGTAGACATAGCCTCATTCTAAATTTCCTTTCCCTACTTTGTTAAATTACTATTCAGATATTAGACTTTATGTTAGGCACTCCTCTTCCTGAACGTCAATGTAGAAAAGGTACACAGCAATTTCACTGAGTTCTGCTTTTCAAAAACAAAACAAAAGGAATGTTTACCTAGTGTGACAGCTGTTCTTTTAGTCTCAACCAAACAAAAATGACATGAAAGTAGGAACATTTGTCCCTGAGACTACTATTTATGTGGCGTAATTAAACTTTTATAAAAATACCTTTAAAGTTACCAGAATATATCCTAAATATATAACTCCTGCACAGATGACCCTTTATTAATTTAGCTGTTTTGCTATATTTTTCACACCCAAAACAGGGCCAGCTATTTTTCCATATTTATAATTAGATCTAATTCACACAACATCCATGTAAACAGTCCGACAAATCTGAAAACCTGAAGAGTTCAAAGATACAATACTATCTTTCTGTTTTCCACACTGCAACGAGGTATCTTTTCAGTAAACCAGAAATACGCAAAGCAGCTAAAGAAACATTACACACTCACAGGACTGTTAGTACATATACAGTATAATACAACTGTCCAACTAAAGATTGGTATTTTGCAATAATGATGTTAAAGAGCAAATAAAAAGTTGCTTAGCTTCAAATTCCAAGACAGATAGAAAGCAAGTTCTAGTCAGGGCATTTTACTAAAAACACTTTTCCCAAAGATTTAAGGTAATATCGTGAGCAAACCAAATAATCTGTCATGTTTTTTTCCCCTTTCTTCAGTGAATGACTCACAGTGTATACGCTAACAAAATATTGGTCAAATACATTGGGCTGCAACCATAAAGGGACTTATCCTGCAAACCCACAAAGACTTTCCAAGGGACTAAGAGTTGTCTCTAAGTGCATTAAAGATAAACTATAAAAACATAAAATCAATATGCAACTTGTTAAGTATGTACTTTATAGTGTGGTTAATCCAATTACTAAAGGCTTTATTATATTAAACGAGGCACATGGGGACTCAGCTGAAGACCATATGAACTGCTGTGTTTCTATCAGCTAAACATGTTTGGGAAAAGGCAAAAGATAATAGATGGTTGTAACTAATGTTCTAGCTTGTCTCAGTGTGTACTTAGTTAAATTGGAGGCAGAGAAGTGAAACTGCTTCTGAAAGCTTGTGAAACTGCATTATTGATCTTAGAATTTTTCTAAGTTCTTCTTAACCAATATTGGTGATTGTGTGGAAATTGGATTTTGAACTCAAATACTTTCTGATAGTAGTCCCTTAAAATAAATTATTTAGATTAACATTCCTGCTCATAAACTCACTTGCTAGAATATTCTCTTGAGGTGACTATGAACCAGTGTAGAAATAAATTCAGTATTTTATTTAAGTGAATATTCTCAGATATATTTTGAATTATTTTCTCATTGCCTTCTGTGAGGCCCAGAACATAGTAACGTGTTTTTCCTCTCTCTCTCTCTGGGCTTATCTATATGAACACGGAGTTTGTGGCAGGATGAGATGTAAATCTACCCCACGCTGACCTACAATGCACTAAGTGTGGACCTTGCTGCCATGCACTTAAAGTTCCCTGGTGCTAGGGTTGCCAACTTTCTAATTGCAGAAAACCGAACACCCTTGAACCCCTCTAGCCCCACCTCCACTCACTCCATCCCCCTCCATCCGTCACTTGCTTTCCCCCATCTTTGCTCATTCGCTCATTTTCACCAGGCTGGGGCAGGGAGTTGCAGTTTGGGAGGAGGTGAGGGCTCCGACTGGGGGTCTGGGGTCTGGGGTGGAGCCAGGGATGAGGAGTTTAGAGTGCAGGAGAGGGCTCTGGGCTGGGAGGTGGGGCTCAGGGGTTTGGAGTGTGGGTGGGGGCTCAGGGTCGGGGTTGGGGTGTGGGAGAGGATGTGGGCTCTGGAAGGGAGTTTGGGTGCAGCAGTGGGTTCTGAGCTGGGGTAGGGGGTTGGGGTGTGGAAGGGGAAGCGGGCTCCAGACAGCACTGACCTCAGGTGGCTCCTGGGAAGCGGTGACATGTCCCTCTGGCTCCTAGGTGGAGGGGCTCTCTGCCCCAGCCCGCAAGAACCCCCCCCACAGCTCCCATTGGCTGCAGTTCCCGGCCAATGGGAGCTGCGGAGCTGGTGCTCAGGGTAGCCTGCCCCTCCGCCTAGAAGCCAGAGGGAGATGCTGGCCACTTCCTTGGAGCTCACCGCAGCTGACGGTCCCTTTTTGACCCAGTGTTCTGGTTGAAAACCAGACACCTGGCAATCCTACTTTGAGCTACACTTCTTTGAAACTGGCATAGATAAAAGTGCACTAGGGAACTTTTAGTGAACGGCAGCAGGCTACACATGGATACTTAGGGCTTGTTTACACTTAGCTGCAGCGGTGCAGTGGCATCAATGAAGATGCTAACTCTGCCAATTGGAGGGGTTGCCCCGTCAGCATAGGTACTCCACCTCCCCGAGAGGCAGTAGCTAGGTTCCCAGAAGAATTCTCCCATTGACCTAATGTTCTTTACACAAGAGGTGAGGTTAGTTTAACTGAGTTGTTCAGGGGTATGGATTTTTCACACCCTTCAGTGACCTAGTTATACGGACCTAATTTCCCAGTGGACCAGGCCTTAGTGCACAGCCTGCAGTGCAGAGATTTACATCCCAGGCTGCCACAAACTACGTGTTCATATAGACAAGCCCTCACTTTCTGTCTCCTGTGTTCTCCTGGAAAATATTCAAACACTGAAGAAGAGGTTGGTGCTCACTGTGGTAAAAGCTTTATGCCAAGGTACGTTTTTTCCACCTAAATCCCCTCTCCATTGCTCCTGAAGATGGATCACTCCAGAAAGAATCTCTCTGTTGCTGCCTTCGGATGAAAGCAGCATCTTCCATCACAGAAAGAAAACTGGGCAGTGTTTGGAAAACTGCTGCCATTTAAAATCAATCACCAAGAGACAGCAAAGGCAGGTATTCTGTGTCTGTGGGAAATGCTGCAGAGTGCAGTCCTTGCTAAATTACATACCAGCATCTACAATTTTATTTTAAAAACTTAAGTGCCAAATGTGAGCTGTGTCTGTTTGAAGAAGCAGAGAATTGCGGCCTTGTGTTTCTGGCCTCTGTAGTTACACAGAAAATCCTACAAACATGAAGTCAGTGGACATCAGTGAATGTAGTGCTGAACAGCCAGAAACAATAGCTCTGAGAGGTGTGAACTGCCCCATTTAACGAGGGGCTAGTCTACAGTGACAACACTAAAGCGCTGCAGTGTCAACACTTTAACATGCCTTGTGTGGTCGCTCTAAAAAACCCACCTCAACAAGGGGAGTAGCTCCCAGCCCTGGGGCACTGTTTACACTGGTGCTTTACAGTGCTGTACCTTGCTGCGGCCGGGGTGGGGGGGTGGGGGGGTTTCACACCCCTTCGAGAAAGTTGCAACGCTATTAATTGCCAGTATAGACAAGCCCTCAGTGTGCACGTTAGCTCTAAAAGGTGACAACATTGTTAAATATTTCACTGCTGATCATGGTGGCTAGATGTTTCTGCTAATGTGTTTATTCTACAATCCCAGAATGCCTTCCCAGGTGCTAAAATGCCCCACTTCCCCTATCTTGTTGCCAAAACTTCAGTTTTTCCTTTGAAGACTTTTACAATGCAGTTATGTATTATTGTTTCAAATATCTATACCATTCTAATTTTGTAAATGGAAAAGCCAAGTAAAATTAATTGAATTTAATATCAAAATTAATGACAATATATTAATATGTTACTCATAACAAAAATGAGTTATCCACTTCTAATATTTAAATCGCTAATGACCTCAGGTCTTGAATGTATCTGGAGCTGAGGTAGAATTTTCTTTCTGCTGCAGGAGCTTTGCCCCAAAATCTTTGGCCAACTTGCCAAGGGGGGAGGGGCCTTAGGCGTAAAGGGGCCTTAGGCGTAAAATACCTTCTCTCCAAACTTAAACATCAGCTCTGTAATATTTTTAAGACCACACAGCTTAGATCCATGTCCAGAATTCAAAGCAATAGCCAAATGCAATAGCGACTTCCAAGTTGACACTCATTTTGCGATGATATTTCACCTTTTATTCTTCTTTCTTTCCTTCCTCTCTTTTTGTCCAAGGGGAGAGGGCAGGGGGGATGTCATGTAATCATATGTCAGAGGGAGGGGGAAAAGAAGTAGATGTCTTGTTTTGCTATGAAAAATATGGAGTTATTTGATTACTGACTGAAATCTCATAATTGTTGTGCATGAAACTCATTGTGTCAAAAGAACAGCACCTTCATTGTAGTCACTAAATATTTCAGTGGTAATGCTCTGTAAAGGTTTGACTGCTTAGATTGAGCTCTGCTCCCAGACCTCTTCCTTTTTATTGATGACATTAACACTTTTAACACCCCAGCATCATAAATAGTCACTATAGAACGCATATTCAACACTCTTGCCTTGAATTGCATTATATTTGTGCACACACAAATCAGCTAAATAGTCTTTAGCCAAATGGGGTGACAGAGCTTTCTCATCAGGTGGCTTGATATCTCAAGACAAAAGTTATTTTTCCATCCTCCGTAGGCCTTTTTGGATTCCTTGTGACCACCTGAATCTGATGTTCTCACATGCCTTAATTAAAAAAAATATATTATGCACCACCTGGAGAAAAAAATATGTAATCCACCCGTGTGCTCAGATCTCTCTCTGCTTTGTAGGCTAAAACTATTAAACCAAAGGTGATCAGAACATTTTTGACAAACTGAAGTTTATGGCTATTAAAAATTGGGAACTTTGGATATTTTGTCAAAGCAGAAACATTTCACAGATGTATAGGTTTCAACAAAATTTTTGGCATGGCATTTTTGGGAGTGAAACTCTGATACTCTTTAGCCTCATGGTGAGGGCACTGTGTGGGGATGTGGGAGAGCCACTTTCAAGTCCCTGCTATTCCTGAATCAGAGTGATCTGGGAGGAAAATGCTCTGAGTGCAGAGGTGATGCATATGTGTGTGTGTGTGTGTGTGTGAGTGAGTGCAGGGGTGATGCATGTCATGCGCCCCCTCCCCCAGGTGTTTTTAGTTTAGTTGTACCTTCCCAACCTTGACAGGCTGGGTGGCCTGCTGAGGTGTGTCAGGGGGTAGATCTCCCTCCCCAGCTCACTATGGGCCGGGCGACACTCACCCTCCCCCTGTGGCAGTCACATCCCCCCACAACTTTTGAACAGTTCTGTGCTGCCTGTGTCTGACTCAGATAGAGCAGAGACTTGAACAGGGCTCTCCCACATGATAGCCTATTGCCTTAACCACTAACCCCTTCACTAGCATTTAAAAACTCGGGTTTTGGTCCCAAAACAGACATCTTGACAAAATTCCATTTTTGTGAACACATTTGAAAGGTTTTTGGTTTTGTTCCAATGCCAAACAAAAATGAATTTTGAAACCTCAAAACTTGCTGAACAACAGAATTGTTATCCACCAGACAGCTTGACATTTTACAGTACCACACACAGCCAAAGGAAATCTGTAGTAAGTTTGAAGAAACAGATTAGCAGGTTTCAGCAAAAAGCTTTCATTTAATTGTTACATCTATAACTTATTGGTGAGACCAGATTAAATGTGTTACTCAAAGAGCTCCAATACTCATGACTCATTCCAGTAAGCCTTCTTACTGTTAGATAGCTGCAAGACCACAAGATGGCACTGTGCCACAGGGGACATAGTCAAATACTGATAAGTTAGGGCACTAAAAACTTGACTGAGCAGAATACTGTCCAGTCACTGCTACGTGATCTCTGCTAACCCTGGACATTATTCCCTCTTGAAGCTGACAAGAAATGTTTTTTCTTGGGTGGTGAGGCTTTCACCCTTTTTAGAGCTGGTCCTGATGACATATGAGGCATGTACTTTGGCACACTGTGAGATACATAAATGTCACCAAGTGCCAGGCTGGAAAATATAGATGCTACTTTTTTCCTGATCTCAGACTGCTACTGCCTAGCTCAGAAGCAGGTTAACTTGGGATCAGAAAAGGAAGATGGCTGCAGCCTGGAGAGGGAACTGGGACCCACAAGCCACAGCAATGACTACAAATATTGGAGGAAAGTAAATGATGTGAATCCTTCTGTGAGGATCAGGATGGTGTGTGGCAGATGCAATGAAGCCTCATAATAAGGCAAGGGGGAAGACTCTGGAGCCTGAGTGATGGAGACTTATGAATTCACATAATGTTAAGGAGAAGAGTTCAGTACAGTCTGATTTGTGGAGTCTCATGGTGGAGGACTGGGGAGAAATTATTAAGACTAGTGTTGGGTTTTGTATGACTAGAAGGTCAGTTAGGGCTGCAGGCTGACTGTGCCCACAAGGGAAGTGGTACTTTTTTAGAAAAACATCTCAAAGTGCCCAATTCTGTCATCTTTACTCACCTAACCTAAGTGCACTGATTTCAATGGGACTATTCCAGCTATAAGGTTCTAGTCAAGGCAAGAGCAGCAGAATCAGGCCTAAAATATTTAGGACTGGCTCTCCTCTTCTCTCATCAAAGTGTATTTGAATGAAATATGTACCGTCTCTCAAATTTGCCATTGTTTTCACTAAGAAACTCTTAGCACATTTTTTGAGCTACATCTCACCATGCTTCTGTGTGATGTGTATTTTCATGGCTGGCCCATATCACATGTTGTGTTTTGGAAACCTTAGCAACCTTGGTTAATGAGCAGCTGTTAGAGCAGAGCCATAACTTACTATAAGGTGTCTGTAACAACATAATGGTTCAGATGCATAAGTGTTCACACAAGTCACTCTTAACGGATACGGCATTGCTCCTAATTGACTTATACCTCCAGGAGACTCCTTTCTGTCTAACTTTACTGCCATCAATTAGGATGTCTTCATTGATTATCTTTATGGATAGAGAGCAATGCCCAAGTTCTCTGTGTTTCCTTATGTGCAATTTATGAGGAAATTATCCACACTCCCCACTTAAGCATGCTTTTCCTTCCTTCCTTCCTCCCAAGACAACCAGATCTTTCTCCTCCACTCAGTCTCCCCCAGCGTAGACAGCACTCTGTCGACGGGACATGCTACTGCTTGTCACCAGTGCTTTAACTCTGCCAACGGGAGAAGCTCTTCCACAACTGCGCTGGTGCAACTGTGCCGCTGCAGTGCTGTGCGTGAAGATAAGCCCTCAATCTCCCCCAATGCCACCTCCATCAGTTCTTTCCTTCCCTTTCTATCTGAGCAGTGTTTCAGCACATTAGTGTGATGCAGCCCTGGCAAACATCCAGAGAATGATTCACTGCTCTACTTCCCTATAATGGCAGGTTGCTTTAGAAACACACCAAAAAAACTGGCTTAAAAATTTTGGGAGAACTGGCTTCCTCATGAGCTTTACCTGGTTGTCACTTATTCCCTCTGTGGCCTTGGGCTACTCATTTAAACACAGGCCCCAATCCCCAGCATTGCCTGGGCACAGTGGAATAGGGAAGCCAGTTGTGGCTTCCTGATTTTAGGGTTGGTCAAGGGCAAATGTGACCCCAACATAATTTAGATCAGTCCCTGGGCTACTTTAAAACTTATGCCTGACTAGTTATGATTTCAAAGGGCCATCTGCCAGCTGGGATAGAAAGTAGATGGATATCCTCAGCCCCCTGATGTCCCTTATATTAGGAGTTCAGAGAGATAGGTGTAATGTATACCAGCTGGTGACAATCCAGGAGAGGAAACCCTCAGGTGAGGAAATCCCGCTGCTTTCTAGCTCCTCTACACCACCAGAGCGTTGCAAGTTTCGTGAACAGGGTTCAGGATTGAGCCTTCTGTCTGCAAATCTTCCATTTGCAAAACACCGGAATAGCAATACTTATCTCCCAGGGCTGTTGCAAAGATTAGTTAAAGTTGCTAAAGTGCTTTAAAGATGAAAAGTGCTACATAAATGCCAACTATTGTTGTTTTCCAACCTCTCTCTGGTATTTCTGCTGAAATCACAATTGCAGAGGAAATGTTGATCCCCAGAAAATGTTTGGGTCAAGTAATACAAAAAAGTGCCTGTCAGTTATTCTTTTATCCAGACTAGCTCACCTATGTCTATTAGCACTTAGCAATAAAAACTAGCTCTGGGCTAGAAGTGGGCGAATTATCAGTGAAAGCAAAATAGGAGGATTTTTTCATAATTATATTTTTTGGAAAAACATCATTGCTCTGAAGGAACAGAAGTTGGGGGAGGGGAGAACACAAGCTATAAAAGTTTTTGGTCCAGTTTTTTATTTCCTCTCTTAAATGATTTTTTTAGTAAAATTATATTTAATGTGGGTGGCAACTGGACAGTTTACAGATATATGAAGTCTTTCACAAATTTGGGGCTGGATTTTGATGCCCTTATTAACTGGAAAACATCTTTCTCCGTGAGTAGTGCCAATGACTTCAGGGTGACCATTTATTGAGTAAGGTGCTACACAATACGAGGAAGGGCTGCAGAATCTAGTCCACATTAATTCATTGGTAACAAATACAGCTCGAGTGAAACTTATTATGCCCAATGTTACTCATATGTCTGCACTGGTGGTCTCAGTTATGTTTCTAATGGGGCACATCCCCTCCCATGTCATCAGACTTTAACTGGGAAAGACAAATGTTGCATGTGCCTAGAGATAAAAATGTCCTCCCATACTTATCTGGCTCTCCAAAAGAGGGCTGATGCAATCTGAAGGAGCCTTATGGGGAAACTTACATTGAGGTTGCCCATGCAGTAAGTAGCTGGTCTGTGGAGAGTGTTTCAGTTTCCAGTTCTGCCAGCCTTGTACCTTTCACAAGCGCTAAATTAACTCATTTGAAAGAAAGAAATACAATTTTACAGATGGTTAACCTGACCATAATGTTGACTATTTCTGTACCTTAGAGTATTTTGGGGAAAAAATAAATAAAAAAGACATGTTCTTTCATCTGGAAAAGTAGCCGCTCTGTGGAGAGTAACGTGGTTGTCCTGGAAAGACCTGTCAACTCGGTTTCTGACTAGGAGTCCAGCATAACTGCTGTAAACACTACTGCCATGTACTCCCTACCAAGTTTTACACAAACTCTAGTTTATTCTGGGACAGATGCTTTGGTGATTTAGTTAGCTCCCGGTCCTCTGGCAAATTTAGATCTACTCCATAAAGCTGCCACTAGATTTACTTTTTCATTATGCCCTAGGATAGGGTTTGATCCTGCTCCCATTGAAGTCAATAACTCCCAGTGACTCAGAAGGGGCAGGATGAAGCCCATAATAATTAAAAGCTCCCTGCAGCACAACATACACTAACTGCTTTCCAGCAAAAGAAAACATGAGGATTTTTAGTGCTAGGCCTAAAGGCCTCATTATGCCCTTTGGAAAGCAAATAATGCAAAAGGTAAAAGCACACTAGAAGGACAGGAGAACTTATTGCTTACTTCTATACAGTGCTATGTGATTGTAGACCTGCCTATGGATGAGTTACATATTAGGTGGAGGTGGGATGGGGGTGAGAGAAATCTTCCCCCCCCCCGCTATTAAACTTTACTCCAAATGTTCAGTGAATTTTGACAACATGATTGTATTTCTCCTTTCTCTGTACTTTTTTGAGATTTCAACTATCCATTTGCTAAATAAATTATGATAAAACATTTATCTTGCTCCTCAGCAAGCAACTCCACTGGCATCAGGAGTAAGTCTACTGAAGTCAGTGGATTTACAGTGGTGTAAACTGGGTATAAGCGACAACAGAATCCGGCCTTTGGATTTACAATCTCTGATTAATCTGATGCTGTGGATTTTAACATGTAGATACCTTCTTTCCTGTTATACTCCACCAGGATTAGGGTTGCCAACGCTAAAGCTATTCTGGGAGATTTTTTTTCCCCCCAACATGACATCATTTGAAGTTGTGAGTGAGTTTCTATTTTTTCCTTTCAGGAAAGCTAGATTTTTTTTAAAGAAGAAAAGTAAGAAAAAAAATGCAATGCCCCCAAAACACTAAGAGAAGTCAGGGGATTGACATGTTAGCTCATACCAGCTTCTTCAGAGCTGATACGCCCATCTCAAGGCCTACCTGGGAGCCCATTTACAAATAGAATTTTACATGATAGCCATATAAAGGTTCCTTTAGACCAGGGTAGTCTATTTTTTAAAATATCCTATTAAAATCTCCCAGATGGCTTCCAATAGGAGATCGATGGTGATTCCGGGAGACTCCAGGCCAATCCTGGAGGGTTGGCAGCCCTAACCAGGATACAGCAGTTTTGTGCAGAGGCTGCTGGTAGCTCCTCAGATGTAATTATCAGGTTTTTTGTAATTATGTGGAGATCTGAAATCAAAATTAAGCCCTTAGTGTGCAACAAATGTGCACTGTAGCAGCTGCATTGACACAATAGCGGGAAATGACTTTAATAATCTCAGGACTGAAATATGCTAAAATAGACCTTGGCACAATAAACTGCAAGAGGTTTAAGGCAGGTGTAGTCATTGTGAGGACAGTGGGCCAAATCCAGACCATCAGACACTTTTGAAAGGGGCACCAAATTCTTATATTATAATTATTGTTACTGCACTGTGAAAAATGTTTCCCTAGAGTCTGGACCCTGACAATACCTTGACCAAGAAATTTGGACCTTGACAAAAAATAGACTACCCTGGTCTAAAGGAACCTTTATATGGCTATCATGTAAAATTCTATTTGTAAATGGGCTCCCAGGTAGGCCTTGAGATGGGTGTATCAGTTCTGAAGAAGCTGGTATGAGCTAACATGTCAATCCCCTGACTTCTCTTAGTGTTTTGGGGGCATTGCATTTTTTTTCTTACTTTTCTTCT
Organism: Eretmochelys imbricata; assembly: GCF_965152235.1. Taxonomy (NCBI): domain Eukaryota; kingdom Metazoa; phylum Chordata; order Testudines; family Cheloniidae; genus Eretmochelys; species Eretmochelys imbricata. The sequence goes on along the minus strand of NC_135576.1, from coordinate 53,529,402 downwards.
TTAAAAAAAATCTAGCTTTCCTGAAAGGAAAAAATAGAAACTCACTCACAACTTCAAATGAACTGTTTAGTAGTGACCTTAGAGCACTGACTTTGGCTAACAAATGACCTTCATGTAGGGCTTTGTTTCTGGGCACAAATATGGCCATTTAAAAATATTGTAATCAGAAACAGTGATGATTTTAGTGGAATAAGCTTATTCATTTCTGTTGGCTGTCAAGCAAGTTTCTGTATGAACCATTTATTTTAAAAAAAAATCAATGGGAAGTTTTTGACTATCATTTTTCTTGAAATTGTGTAGAAATACTGAGAGTTCATAAATGTATTGATGTGTGAATTTGTGAGTGGCTGAAACTAATTGAGACTCTGTCTGTGGGATAAGGAGCTTTCCGAGACTCTAAATCAGGGGTCTCAAACACACGGCCTGCGGAGTTATTTGTTGCGGCCCGCCAAGCTCCCCATTCCCCCGCCCACCGCCCCGCCCCTGGAGTTATTTCCTGTGGCCACCAAGCTCTCCTCACCTGCCCCTCCCCCCCACACGGGGTCACATCCTGCTCCTCTGCCTACCTCCAGGCACTTCCCGCTGCCAAACAGCTGTTTGGCAGCGCTTAGTGCTTTCCAGGAGGGAGGAGCGAGGAGCCACGCACTGAGGGGAGGAGGCGGAGAAGAGGCAGGGCAGTGCCAAACTGAAAATTTTCCAGATCTTTCTTGTGTGACTATTTTCTATCAGCAGCACAAAATGTATTGATTACTGTAGTTTTACTTTTATTCTTATAATAATGTGTACAGCCAGTTTTGCTGATTGGCTGACACCAAGACTGATAACTTCATCTGGGTGAAGGGCTTAAAGATTGGAACGATGTGGGCAATCCTTATTATTTTGTATCATGGTAGGACCTAGAAGTCCCATTGCACTAGGCCAGAGGTCCCCAAAGTATTGGGCATGCCCCACTAGGGGGGCATGGACGAATGTCTGTGGGGATGTGGCGTGGCCCAGACCAGTCCCCACAGGGTCCCCACAGTGCCTCCAGCCCTGCCCCATCTCCAGCTCTGCTCTGGTCCCAGCCCCAGCTGCATCTTTGTCTCCTGGCCCCATGCCTGTCCCTGTCTCCAGCTTCAGCGCGCCTCCCTTCCCATCCTGTGCCAGCCCCCAGCCTCAGCCGCTGGCCGTGGCTCCATTCCCGACCTGGGGCCGATGCTGGGGGGGAAGGTCAGGAGCAGAGCCGCACCTGGCTGCGGGCCTGGCTGCCGGTTCCCACCAAAGCTGTTGCTCTACTCCTGCTCTAGTCTCGGCCCCAGCTGCAGCCCTGCTCCCAGCCCCAAACCCAGCCCCAGCCTCAGCCCTCTTACCTCATCCAAGTCCCTGCCCCCAGAGCCGCAGCTCCACTCCCGGTTCTGGGGGGGAGGCATGGACAGAGGTACGGGGGGAGGGGGCACGACCGACAAAAGTTTGGGGACTGCTGCACATACAAAGTAAGAGGCAATCCTGACTCAAATCTAAACAGGCACAGAGTAGTAAAGTGACTTAAGCAAGTCACTAGCACAGCTGGGAATGGAACTTAGGTCTCCTGGGTCCCAGTTTAGTGCCCCATCCATTAGACCTCTCCTATGGTGCAAGACATATCTGAAGTCAAATATGGCTCCAATGGCTCTTTTTCCAGACCTTATCAATATTTATGTTGACAAAAAGATCTTAAAAACATGGAAACAGGTATTAGCTAGGCTAATTTCTATTTATTTATTTCTCTGGTACCAGAAGAAATGTGGCGGAACGGTGAAATTTGGCCTGGAAACAGATCTCATGGATTAGCAGTACCTGTGAGTGCTCAGGAGAAAATTGGGGTATATTTGAATCGAGATATAAGCCTTTGAAAATTGCACTCTGTGTATGCACAATGCATTTTCAACATCAATGGGGCTATGTTTGTAATGAGCATAGTTAAGGAAGGTGATATCCTTTGAGTGTGCCAGGCAAACTGAGCTACGCAATGCGGTGGGCAATGAATGAGGCAAAAGCTCACCGTCATTCCCTGCTGGTGTTGTGAGGTGTGCAGTGAATAATGAAAGCCCTGCCTCATTCCTGATGCGTCTTGGAAAGTGTGTGCCAAATGAGACAGCACTTCACAGAAAACTTGTCTTTTTCACTGTGCATTTTTGCATTAGATTGTGGCTGCTCCCTTTGTGTTCACTGTTAGTGTCATGTGTCCTCTATCTTCAGCTTGCACAAATAAAGAGATGATAAAGGTATTCATGTAATAAAGATATTTTGTTTGGCTATATCACTTGTGAAGGGCAGGGTTGTGCATGTGTGTATTCATATAAATGAGATACGTTGACTTAACTCTGTTTAAAGAAGCTGATGAACTCAGCACAGCCAGGACATATTTTTTCAGTCCTGGCTGTGACATTTGAAGATGAATGGATTCAAAAGGTGACAACTGTGATTCACAACTAAAATTATGATATTTGAGGGCAAGTTTTTAAAAAAACCTAATATTGTTTGAAGCAAAGATTTTTTTAAAGGATTGATGTGATGTAGATGCATGCTAGAATGAGCCATTTGCTTTTAGTGAAACACTTATACAAAGACAAGGAAACATACATAAAAATTAAGGTGAAAAGTTAGTTAATGAAGACCTCAGGAAGCATTTTTCATGTAAAGAATCTTAACAAACCAGAATGCATTCAAGGCTAAATTATTAGGCACAAACTATGTCTTAATTCAAGCAATAGATATGTGTAATTTCATGTTGGTATGAGTTAGTTTTGTATATATATTTCCCTCAAAATTTCCTTTCATTCTGATCACTGGCTAGATTTATGCTAAAAACATTAAAAAGTACAGAACACAGAGTGGAATTAAATATTACCTCTATAACTTAATTACTTTACAACTCTAAAAAGCTGCTGACTTATCCTTAAGTGGAAAAAATGTAACCTGCAAAGCCCTACACTTTTTTTAGAAACGTAAGGAGCAATTGGAGTTTTCAAATCCATCTCAGACCAAGAAAAAACATATTAGTACAGTAAATTGCTCTCATGTTCAAGTTGCCAGAAGCAATTTAGTCTGTATATATATAAACACACAAATCACAAGACTAATCAATATATTTTTCCCATGTTTGTGGAGAAAAATAATTGAATAGTATAGCAGGTCACATCGATACGAATGTAGCAGTCAATAGCTGACATCATCTCTGTGTTTAAATGAACACTAGCTCATAATAGTCCCTTATATACGTTTTAATCGCTTTGCTTTGTAGTCAGAAAATGGAAATCTAACTCATTAACTTTCTTTGTCTTTCAAGGAGGTTTTTGGTTTTTTTATTTAATGTATACGCCTGTTTGGATCTGTAGTTATTCCCATAGACTGCAGCAGTACCTATTAAAAAATTGGTCAGCTGCGAGTTCCTTATTGCTGCTTAATTTATTCAGCAATCCTCTCAGAATAATTCAATCCCATATTCTATTCTTATAAGTAAATAGAAATTTCATAGATTGTTTTTCCTGTTTCTAAGAGCTAAACTGTTGTTGTAAATGCTCACATGGTCCTCTAGACCAGTGCTACTCAAAGTGGTGGTCCACGGACCGGTGCCGGTCCACGAGCCATCGGCTGCCGGTCTGCGCGCACATTGGAGAAAAAAATTGCCAGTCCCCCACATAAAATAGCTTGAGAAGCACTGATCTAGACTGTTTTCATTGGTGGCAGATGACTAGGGAATGGATCTTAGAGAGAACAATATAAAACAGAAATTTAAAAACAAGAAATGTTATTGGAACAAGCTCTCCTCTTACCTATGACTAATTATCCCTATTCAGTCAATTTTTAAAACTGAAGTTTCAATGTGCCAGGAAGCAGTGAGAAATAGATTTCACAGTCCAACAATGGAATTTCTCAAAATGAGGGTTACAGAGTTGGATAAAGAAAAAGAAATCCAAATGGGGGAGGATTCCTCAGCAAATAATGATTCTGCTTTCACTGGAAATTGAATAAGTAAAAACTAAGCTAAACAGGCCCATAAAGGGAATGCACCCATGTAACCCCAGCACTAAGCTGTAGCTGCAGCAGCCTTCTCCCTTTCTCCTCAGGTTTATGGGTTTGGGGTTCCCCTAGAAGGGTACCTCGTACCTCCACCCAAGGAAACTGAGCTGTAGCTCACGAAAGCTCATGCTCAAATAAACTGGTTAGTCTCTAAGGTGCCACAAGTACTCCTTTTCTTTTTGCGAATACAGACTAACACGGCTGTTACTCTGAAATCTTCCTAGTGCAGTGAACACAGAGGGCTTGGCCCTTGGAAAATATTTAACACGGAATCTCACACAGAGGTGTGTCAGACAGAACACACAAAAATAAAATAGCTATCACAATTCCCAGACTAATAAAACGGTAAATGGGGCTTTATTAGGCATGGGGAACTCAGGATAGGGGACAATGGAAAAGGGATTAGGATAATAGACAAAAACAACAATACATAAACTCTACCCCCCACCCCCGCCCCAACGTACCACCAATACAAACCACCTTGTGGTCTCTCCCAGCACCCGCCTAGGTCAATAGTGAGTTTAGGTTCAGTCTTTGATGGGTGGTGAAGCACTGAAGCTGGTGGCTGGCTTCCAACAAAATAGCAAAATAAATAAGCAGGGGTGTTCTCATAAAGTATCCATACCAAGGATGGTAAGATTGTCCTTGTGGCTCTCTGGTCTAGGTTCCAATGTGAAGTTAGGCTGACTCTTGGTAGTCTGACCACGACTTTCCTCAACAACCTGGGTTCCTTGTCTCTGCTGAGATGACACACTCCAAACACAGCCAGAAGCAAAAGCAAAACCAAACCTGTTGTCTTTGAATTCTGCTTATGACTGGTTCTAGTAGGTGTTATTAGCCCTTCTATCTCTGCCCTTGAGCCTAAACAATCGGGGAAATAGAGTCCTGAGCGTCTGTAGTCATTGCTGCTCTAGTCCAGGGGTGAGCTTCCCTAGAGCAGTGATATTCAGACCTCAATGGTTCAGCACTACCTAAAAGAGCCACAGCAGTGTGAATTTGTTGTGTCATTTACTATAGTACTATATGACAGGTTTCAGAGTAACAGCCGTGTTAGTCTGTATTCGCAAAAAGAAAAGGAGTTCTTGTGGCACCTTAGAGACTAACCAATTTATTTGAGCATGAGCTTTCGTGAGCTACAGCTCACTTCATCAGATACATACCGTGGAAACTGCAGCAGACTTTATATATACACAGAGAATATGAAACAATACCTCCTCCCACCCCACTGTCCTGCTGGTAATAGCTTATCTAAAGTAATCATCAGGTTAGGCCATTTCCAGCACAAATCCAGGTTTTCTCACCCTCCACCCCCCCACACAAATTCACTCTCCTGCTGGTGATAGCCCATCCAAAGTGACAACTCTTTACACAATGTGCATGATAATCAAGTTAGGCCATTTCCTGCACAAATCCAGGTTCTCTCGCTCCCTCACCCCCCTCCAAAAATCCACCCCCATACACACACAAACTCACTCTCCTGCTGGTAATAGCTCATCCAAACTGACCACTCTCCAAGTTTAAATCCAAGTTAAACCAGAACATCGGGGGGTGGGGGGGGGTAGGAAAAAACAAGAGGAAATAGGCTACCTTGCATAATGACTTAGCCACTCCCAGTCTCTATTTAAGCCTAAATTAATAGTATCCAATTTGCAAATGAATTCCAATTCAGCAGTTTCTCGCTGGAGTCTGGATTTGAAGTTTTTTTGTTTTAAGATAGCGACCTTCATGTCTGTGATTGCGTGACCAGAGAGATTGAAGTGTTCTCCGACTGGTTTATGAATGTTATAATTCTTGACATCTGATTTGTGTCCATTTATTCTTTTACGTAGAGACTGTCCAGTTTGACCAATGTACATGGCAGAGGGGCATTGCTGGCACATGATGGCATAAATCACATTGGTGGATATGCAGGTGAACGAGCCTCTGAACGAGCCTATTACCAGCAGGACAGTGGGGTGGGAGGAGGTATTGTTTCATATTCTCTGTGTATATATAAAGTCTGCTGCAGTTTCCACGGTATGCATCTGATGAAGTGAGCTGTAGCTCACGAAAGCTCATGCTCAAATAAATTGGTTAGTCTCTAAGGTGCCACAAGTACTCCTTTTCTTTTTATAGTACTATATGTTCATATTTAAACAGTAGGACAGGGAAATATTTAGTGTTTATCTATCTATCTAATCTATCTATCTATCTAATAGCAAAATGACTGATCAAATATTATTAACCAATTGTAGTTGACAAAATAATAACATAGTAATTAGCCTGATTGGCTAATAACTTAGACTGGTTAATAATTAAATCACGGTGTTTTAATATCATGTGCTGCAAAGAGCCACAGGAGATGCATTGAAGAGCCGCTTGTGGCTCTCGAGCCTCAGTATGAGTATCACTGCCCTAGAGGCTCAGTGTGGTATTTCATGGGCACGATCTCTAAGGGTATGTCTACACTATGGAATAAGGTTGAATTTATAGAAGTCAGTTTTTTAGAAATCGGTTTTATATATTCGAGTGTGTGTGTCCCCACAGAAAATGCTCTAAGTGCATTAAGTGCATTGACTCGGCGGAGTGCTTCCACAGTACCGAGGCTAGAGTCGACTTCCGAAGCGTTGCACTGAGATAGCTATCCCACAGTTCCCGCAGTCTCCGCTGCCCATTGGAATTCTGGGTTGAGATCCCAATGCCTGATGGGGCTAAAACATTGTCGCGGGTGGTTCTGGGTACATATCGTCAGGCCCCCCTTCCCTCCCTCCCTCCGTGATTTCAAGGGCAGACAATCGTTTCGCGCCTTTTTTCCTGAGTTACCTGTGCAGACGCCATACCACGGCAAGCATGGAGCCCGCTCAGGTAACCATCACCGTATGTCTCCTGGGTGCTGGCAGACGCGGTACGGCATTGCTACACAGTAGCAGCAACCCATTGCCTTCTGGCAGCAGACGGTGCAATACGACTAGTAGCCGTCATCGTCGTGTCTGAGGTGCTCCTGGCCACGTCGGCTGGGAGCGCCTGGGCAGACATGGGCGCAGGGACTAAATTTGGAGTGACTTGACCAGGTTATTCTCTTTAGTCCTGCAGTCAGTCCTATTGAACCGTCTTATGGTGAGCAGGCAGGCGATACGGATTGCTAGCAGTCATATTGTACTATCTTCTGCCGGGCAGGCAAGAGATGAGGATGGCTAGCAGTCGTATTGTACCATCTTCTGCCGAGCAGCCATGAGATGTGGATGGCATGCAGTCCTTCTGCACCGTCTGCTGCCAGCCAAAGATGTAAAAGATAGATGGAGTGGATCAAAACAAGAAATAGACCAGATTTGTTTTGTACTCATTTGCCTCCTCCCCCGTCTAGGGGACTCATTCCTCTAGGTCACACTGCAGTCACTCACAGAGAAGGTGCAGCGAGGTAAATCTAGCCATGTATCAATCAGAGGCCAGACTAACCTCCTTGTTCCAATAAGAAAAATAACTTAGGTGCACCATTTCTTATTGGAACCCTCCGTGAAGTCCTGCCTGAAATACTCCTTGATGTAAAGACACCCCCTTTGTTGATTTTAGCTCCCTGAAGCCAACCCTGTAAGACGTGTCGTCAGTCGCCCCTCCCTCCATCAGAGCAACGGCAGACAATCGTTCCGTGCCTTTTTTCTGTGCGGACGCGATACCATGGCAAGCATGGAGCCCGCTCAGATCATTTTGGCAATTAGGAGAACATTAAACACCATGCGCATTATCCAGCAGTATATGCAGCACCAGAACGTGGCAAAGCGATACCGGGCGAGGAAGCGACGTCAGCACGGTCACGTGAGTGATCAGGACATGGACACAGATTTCTCTGAAAGCATGGGCCCTGCCAATGCATGCATCATGGTGCTAATGGGGCAGGTTCATGCTCTGGAATGCCAATTCTGGGCTCGGGAAACAAGCACAGACTGGTGGGACCGCATAGTGTTGCAGGTCTGGGACGATTCCCAGTGGCTGCGAAACTTTTGCATGCGTAAGGACACTTTCATAGAACTTTGTGACTTGCTTTTCCCTGCCCTGAGGCACATGAATACCAAGATGAGAGCAGCCCTCACAGTTGAGAAGCGAGTGGCAATAGCCCTGTGGAAGCTTGCAACGCCAGACAGCTACCGGTCAGTTGGGAATCAATTTGGAGTGGGCAAATCTACTGTTGGGGCTGCTGTGATGCAAGTAGCCCACGCAATCAAAGATCTGCTGATATCAAGGGTAGTGACCCTGGGAAATGTGCAGGTCATAGTGGATGGCTTTGCTGCAATGGGATTCCCTAACTGTCGTGGGGCCATAGACGGAACCCATATCCCTATCTTGGCACCGGAGCACCAAGCTATCGAGTACATAAACCGCAAGGGGTACTTTTCAATAGTGCTGCAAGCTCTGGTGGATCACAAGGGACGTTTCACCAACATCAACGTGGATGGCCGGGAAAGGTACATGACACTCGCATCTTCAGGAACTCTGGTCTGTTTCAAAAGTTGCAGGAAGGGACTTTATTCCCAGACCAGAAAATAACTGTTGGGGATGTTGAAATGCCTATATGTATCCTTGGGGACCCAGCCTACCCCTTAATGCCATGGCTCATGAAGCCGTACACAGGCAGCCTGGACAGTAGTCAGGAGCTGTTCAACTACAGGCTGAGCAAGTGCAGAATGGTGGTAGAATGTGCATTTGGACGTTTAAAGGCGCACTGGCGCAGTTTACTGACTCGCTTAGACCTCAGCGAAACCAATATTTCCACTGTTATTACTGCTTGCTGTGTGCTCCACAATATCTGTGAGAGTAAGGGGGAGACGTTTATGGCGGGGTGGGAGGTTGAGGCAAATCGTCTGGCTGCTGGTTACGCGCAGCTATACACCAGGGCGGTTAGAAGAGCACAGGAGGGTGCGGTACGCATCAGAGAAGCTTTGAAAACCAATTTCATGACTGGCCAGGCTACGGTGTGAAAGTTCTCTTTGTTTCTCCTTGATGAAACCCCCTGCCCCTTGGTTCACTCTACTTCCCTGTAAGCTAACCACCCGCCCCTCCTCCCTTCAATCACCACTTGCAGAGGCAATAAAGTCATTGTTTCTTCACATTCATGCATTCTTTATTCATTCATCACACAAATAGGGGGATGACTACCAAGGTAGCCCAGGAGGGGTGGTGGAGGAGGGAAGGAAAATGCCACACAGCACTTTAAAAGTTTACAACTTTAAAATTTATTGAATGCCAGCCTTCTTTTTTTTTGGGCAATCCTCTGTGACGGAGTGGCTGGTTGGCCGGTGGCCCCCCCACCGTGTTCTTGGGCGTCTGGGTGTGGAGGCTATGGAACTTGGGGAGGAGGGCGGTTGGTTACACAGGGGCTGTAGTGGCAGTCTGTGCTCCAGCTGCCTTTGCTGCAGCTCAACCATACACTGGAGCATACTGGTTTGGTCCTCCAGCAGCCTCAGCATTGAATCCTGCCTCCTCTCATCACACTGCCGCCACATTTGAGCTTCAGCCCTGTCTTCAGCCCACCACTTACTCTCTTCAACCTGCCACTTACTCTCTTCAGTCCACCACCTCTCCTCCCGGTCATTTTGTGCTTTCCTGAACTCTGACATTATTTGCCTCCACGCATTCGTCTGTGCTCTGTCAGTGTGGGAGGACAGCATGAGCTCGGAGAACATTTCATCTCAAGTGCGTTTTTTTTTCTTTCTAAGCTTCACTAGCCTCTGGGAAGGAGAAGATCCTGTGATCATTGAAACACATGCAGCTGGTGGAGAAAAAAAAAGGGACAGTGGTATTTAAAAAGACACATTTTATAAAACAGTGGCTACACTCTTTCAGGGTAAACCTTGCTGTTAACATTACATACATAGCACATGTGCTTCCGTTGCAAGGTCGCATTTTGCCTCCCCCCACCGCGTGGCTACCCCCTCAACCCTCCCCCCTCTCTGTGGCTAACAGCGGGGAACATTTCTGTTTCGCCACAGGCAAACAGCCCAGCAGGAACGGGCTCCTCTGAGTGTCCCCTGAAGAAAAGCACTCTATTTCAACCAGGTGACCATGAATTATATCTCACTCTCCTGAGGATAACACAGAGAGATAAAGAACGGATGTTGTTTGAACGCCAGCAAATATACACTGCAATGCTTTGTTGTACAATGATTCCCGAGTACGTGTTACTGGCCTGGAGTGGTAAAGTGTCCTACCATGAAGGACGCAATAAGGCTGCCCTCCCCAGAGGCTTTGGGAGTACATCCAGGAGAGCCGCGAATGCCAGGGCAAAGTAATCCTTTCACATGCTTGCTTTTAAACCATGTATAGTATTTTAAAAGGTACACTCACCGGAGGTCCCTTCTCCGCCTGCTGGGTCCAGAAGGCAGCCTTGGGTGGGTTCGGGGGGTACTGGCTCCAGGTCCAGGGTGAGAAACAGTTCCTGGCTGTCGGGAAAACCGGTTTCTCCGCTTGCTTGCTGTGAGCTATCTACAACCTCATCATCATCATCATCTTCTTCATCCCCAAAACCTGCTTCTGTATTGCCTCCATCTCCATTGAAGGAGTCAAACAACACGGCTGGGGTAGTGGTGGCTGAACCCCCTAAAATGGCATGCAGCTCATCATAGAAGTGGCATGTTTGGGGCTCTGACCCGGAGCGGCCGTTCGCCTCTCTGGTTTTCTGGTAGGCTTGCCTCAGCTCCTTCAGTTTCACGCGGCACTGCTTCGGGTCCCTGTTATGGCCTCTGTCTTTCATGCCCTGGGAGATTTTGACAAAGGTTTTGGCATTTCGAAAACTGGAACGGAGTTCTGATAGCACGGATTCCTCTCCCCATACAGCAATCAGATCCCGTACCTCCCGTTCGGTCCATGCTGGAGCTCTTTTGCGATTCTGGGACTCCATCATGGTCACCTCTGCTGATGAGCTCTGCATGGTCACCTGCAGCTTGCCACACTGGCCAAACAGGAAATGAGATTCAAAAGTTCGCGGTTCTTTTCCTGTCTACCTGGCCAGTGCATCTGAGTTGAGAGTGCTGTCCAGAGCGGTCACAATGGAGCACTCTGGGATAGCTCCTGGAGGCCAGTACCATCGAATTGTGTCCACAGTACCCCAAATTTGAGCCAGCAAGGCCGATTTAAGCGCTAATCCACTTGTCAGGGGTGGAGTAAGGAAATCGATTTTAAGAGCCCTTTAAGTCGAAATAAAGGGCTTCATCATGTGGACAGGTGCAGGTTTACATCAATTTAATGCTGCTAAATTCGACCTAAAGTCCTAGTGTAGACCAGGGCTAAAGGGATTACATCGGTATTCAGACTTGTTGCCTTCTAAAATATGCCAAGAAGTAGAAAAGAAGAGAAGGACACCTTGACCTTCCAAATCAACTAAATGTCCATTAACTTACATATCCATATTTAAAAATGGGCCTAGTATTTACTATTTTATAAATAAAGACAAATTCCAGAGTTGATTACACTACTGAGTTACTCCAGTTTTATGCTCCATTGACCACTGTAAAATTGGAGAAACACTGTGGTGATCCAGACCCTACGTATTTTTCTTGAAGTTTGTTTGGTTTGGATATACATACCAACTCCTCTAATTGTATTTATTCATTATACAAGTTTGTAAGATGCACATCACCGTAGCACCATATCAGGGCACAATCTTCATCTCTAAAACGATATTGTTGCTTCCCAATGGTGTCTATAAACTAACATTCCATACCAGCCTACCATCCGGTTATACTGTTCCCCTCAACTAAGCATTGTCTTCCATCTCCATCTGGCAAGGAGAAATGTGATGCGTTCTCTGCAGTGTAGATCTTCCCACAATGATCTACACTTTGGTCACTTCTACATAGCAGCTCCATGATCATCATAATGTAAGAATGCTGACAAGTAATAATTTTAAGAACACTGTATGTGACCTGGTCAATGTGGGGGAAGTTATCATATTAGGTGATTAGAAATTCCTGGATGATGGTATTGATCTAACTTACTAGGAGCTGTGGGAAGCATAAACAGGAAAGCAATACAATAGATCTAGATAAGGACACACTCAAAAGAGTTACTAGCTTCATGAATCTTGTCTCCAAGGAAGATGCAAGCTTGCTTTTCCAGTCTGGGAACTTGGACATCAAATGAACACTAATGTGTTAAAAAGCACTTCTCAAGGGGAGAAGGGTACTTGTGAGAAGCAGTCTAGGGAGACAAGCTGAGGCAGAGAAAGAGAGACTCTGTTAAGGGAGTGTGAAGAAGTTGGACCTTCCCAGACCACGTAAATGGTCTGTGTGTTGCTATGTACCTCAGGGGAACATCCAGCACCCCCATGTTCATCCTTGTAAAATGATTGTGTGGTATCCAGTGCAAAGTTTGTCATGTCGGGTGTCTTTGGAAGGCTCATAATGCACTGAATATTGTTGTTAGAGTAATGTTATAGTAATGTTCAGGCTGTAACTTCATGTCTATAGTTATGAGGCTGAAAATGTGTCTTCATGGCTTAAAATAAGCCCAGGCAAAAGCTCTCCAAGAGCACAGAAGCAGTTCACACCTTATCAGGGCACGTATGGGACAAACCAGCCCAGCCTCACGGGAACAAAGGACACTGGCCTAGCCGTGAGTTACCCCCCTTCCTTTGGTCAGTTTGTGACTGCGATGAGGTAATGCTCACCTGACTCTGAAGGGGGTGGGGGGGGGAGAGGGGACAAAGCCAAGAGGAAAGAAAGAACATGATAAAAGGGAAAGACGTTTGCCATGCTCTTCCTCTCTCTCCCACCTACATCTACAGACACCACACCAAGCGACTGAAGTACTGATCAAAGGGGAGAGCCTGACTGAAGAGCAACCAGCCAACCTGTGGTGAGGAGCATCTAAGTTTGTAAGGGCACCGAAACTGTGAAGATCAGCTTAGAATGAATTTTGCTTTTATTTCATTTGACCAAATCTGACTTGTTATGCTTTGACTTATAATCACTTAAAATTTATCTTTGTAGTTAATAGATCTGTTTGTTTGTTCTACCTTAAGCAGTGCGTTTGGTTTGAAGCATGTCAGAGACTCCCCTTGGACACTGCAAGATGGAGGTTCCTAGGGCGGTGCCTGAGACCGGAGATATTGGCTAGTGTCATTCAGTTGCACAATCCAAGGAGCAGCTTACATGCCAGAGGCTGTGCGTGAACAACCCAGGAGTGGGGGTTCTCACTGCACAGCAGGGTAAGGCTGGCTTCCAGAGTCAAGGATTGGAGTGACCTAGCAGATCACCGGTCTAGATAACACCAGAGGGGAACATCGCAGTCAGTTGTAGGGAAAAGCCAGATATGTGTACCCTCTGCTTTATTGTTTTAAGATACATGTTTTCTTTGAAATGCTACTGTTATAAATAAATAAATAATACTTTGTTTTAAGGAGTCTGTCTGGTCACTGCATTAACAACTATCATTGCTCTCAGAGGAACCCAAAGGGCAAGGCCTGAGCCTAAGCACACCTGCTGAAGTAATCATGGTTAGTCCCAGCAGTCTGCCTGACACTTCCCAGGGGTACCCAGGGTTATGAGGGGCTTTGCATGAGGAACCCTTATCTGTGTCTATTGTGTCTCAGCTCCCTGACTCCACCCACCACAGGCAACACAAGCTCTCCCTCCTTAGCCTCTGCGGGCTCTGCTTTCCCTCTGCAGGTTAGCAATAAGCACATGCCAACCCTGGAGCCCTCTGAGAATATCCCTGGAGGGTCATGCCTCTGTTCCACTGAACACTGGCAGTATTCAGAGATTTTCTGTTCCCAAATTAACAGTTCACACACCCCAGTTTACCAGTTACATCTTAGATCACAGTTCAGCTTAACACACAGCACTTAGGTATGTTTATAGCGAAAACAAGGAAAAATTTATTTGACAAACAGAGATTCTAGTGAAAGCAAGTAGGAGGATTTTAAACAAAATGGTCACATATAAAATAAAAACATAACATGCATTTTAGAACCTAGACTTATTTAACTAGACACTGTCATGTTATACCTACAAAAAGCTCACCCAAAATCCTTCCAGTATATTACAGCCAGGTGTGGTTGTGATCTTCCATTCATGAGAAAAGTCCCGTTGTCCCTTTGCCTTCTCAGTGGAAAGATGCAGATAGACTTCAACAGTCCATTGTCTTAATTCATAAACAGGTTCCCCTCCTGCTGTTTTATTTCTTCCTGTAAATTTCCTCTCTCAATTAGCATTTTGGCTCCATTTGCTAATAGCCCTATATTATGATGTGATCAATACATAATGCTCAGCCTGGGAGATAAGCATCTATTACCCTCTGCCTGGAAGAAAATGGTCTGAGGCAAGTCACCTCCTGTTTACCTGCCTTAACTCCATGGCTTTGAGAACACAATTTCCAGTAAAGATACATAAGTTCTTACATATTATCCAGACATATATTTCAAAATTATGATAACCAGTGGGTTACTGGCTCTCAGTTGAGACCTAACATGCAACTCTTTGGTGAACAATTATGTCTCTACCTGACAGCCTGGCCTGAGAGAGAGAATTGCATGATTTCACGTGGAGCCAGATGACACTTAGAGGCATGAGACCAGAAAGTGAGTGCTTTTGATAAGGCCATGAGGGGTCTGAAGTGCAGCTTGCCCAGTAATCATGACATCTAGATGAACCTTTGGTCTGACCCAGTATGGCCATTCTTATGTTCTTATGGTAGCATTTCTGAGATGGTGACAGTGGTGAATTTCCAATAAGTGCCAACAGCAGTGAAAGTAAGTGTTGTAATAGCAAAAAGCAAAGAGAAAGCATCATAGTTTCTCCCCCCTCACACACACACACACCCTCAAGAAATTATAGGAAAAGAAAGGAAAAATTAGTTATGAGCAGCTTAAGAAGTCAACTGGTGGAATTATAGTTGGTGGTGATGGGTTGTGTCTTTGCAATCCCTCTTTGGCTGAAGGATGGATCAGCTTGATTTGAGTATTAACAGGAGGGAGTTATTCTACATTAGTCTCATCTTGATCAGGGCTGGCTCTACCGTTTTTGGCACCCCAAGCACTGAAAAAACCTGCTGCCGCGGACGGCAAAAGAGAGAAGCTGCCGCCGATTTGCCGCTGTGGCCAGCAGAACAGAGAAGCTGCCACCGATTTGCCGCAGCAGCTGGCGGGACAGAGGGGCTGCTGCTGAATTGCCAGCCCTGTGGCCGGAGGAACTGCCGCCCTTTTCAAACTGCCACGCTAAGCACCTGCTTGGAACGCTGGTGCCTGGAGCTGGCCCTGATCTTGATACATAGGGTTCTGTCCTTCAGTTATAGTTAATGCTAAGTTTCCACTAACTAATGCAAAATTTCATCACACATTATGTGGATATACATGTGATTATGTGGATAACCACATGAATAGAAGTTCAAAGGAAATTATTCTGATTGGCACTAGTCAACTATCAAATTCATTCACAATGTTTGGACATATATAATTCATATAACTAAGCTCCTGGAAACTGAGTTCATTAAACAATTTCACAGATTCACTACTTTTTTTTTTTTTGGAAGCACAGAATGTTTGCATAGGAGCTTTAACAGTGAGGCTGTTCAATATTTATTCTTTCCTAAGTGAAGAAAGTCACACACAACTCATGGAACTCTTCATTACTATTATTTTTTATCATTAATGAAAATCTTGGTTCTGTGTTACTTTTTTTACATATTGCTAGATAGCGACCCAGGCTGGTGCAGCCAGTAATAGCATAAAGGTGAGCAAAATGCCACTGTACCCTTGCACAGCGTCCGCAGACTACAGTGGTAAGGCCACTATTCCGACCTCCCTGCAAGGTGGTGGGTGGAACTTTGATTCTGTCTTCCCAGCTGTGACTCTCTAAGTTTCCCAGACCTGAAGAAAAGCTCTGTGTAAACTCAAAAGCTTGTCTCTCTCACCAATAAAGGTCCAATAAAGGATATTACCTCACCAACCTTGTCCCTAATATCCTGGGACCAACACGGCTACAACACCCCTGCATTCCAAATGCTCTCAGTTTAGCAGAGCTGGCATAGCTGAGCAAGATGGGGGACAAGCAGTGTCAGTATCTGCAACTGATAGGCACAAGTAGCAGATTATTATGCCACTGAAGCAAGGAGGAAGTAGGGAAGGAATTGTGTGCCACCTTCCTTGAAGTGCTCCTTGGAAGATGCAGCTATGAACCACTCCTTATACAAGGCATATTGAAATTGTATGATCTAGACAGGTTTTGGGTTTGTTTTACTTCTTTGGTAGGATCCAGACCGGATTTTCATTAGGGACCTATCACATTCTGGGGTGCAATCCAGACCATTAAAGGTTGTGTCACTGTCAGCCCTGTAACCGGGGATGCCTCACATCTTCTTCCCCCTGCTTTCTTGAGGCCCCTGTTTACTACTTACATGTAAAGTGAGGTAAACACACGTTGTTTTATTTAGGATAGGCTTGTTTAACCACTTTTGCCTGGGTAGGGCTGCTGGTTTTGTACATGTGCTAACAGCAGCATACAGGGGGAATTCATAACTTTACATATAATGTTGCTACATACATTTCACCATATTATTGACCAGTGAGTTATTAGTTTTCAAATGCACTGCATGCATCAGATGAAGTGAGCTGTAGCTCACGAAAGCTTATGCTCAAATAAATTTGTTAGTCTCTAAGGTGCCACAAGTACTCCTGTTCTTTTTGCGGATACAGACTAACGCGGCTGCTACTCTGAAACCTAGTTTTCAAATGGTACCTCACAATGCATATTTTGTACAAACATTGTTACAATGGTGCATAGGGTGTGAATACTGGGGTGCTTTCGGTCACAGGGCCTCACAATAGAAAATGCAGTACTAGGATCATGCATCAAAAGATATCCACTGGGTCAATACTAGCCCCATATGTTTTATAATTCCACTAATTCAAAATAATTTTTGCTTAAATGGTTTGGTGACTTGCCCTATAAAACTGAATTACATATGTTACTTCAATGGGGTTCAATTCCTAGATGTCACATTTATTTTCTACATTTGAGGTTATACCCCTTGTTTGTTCCACATACAGCAAAATATTTTAACCCTGACAGAGTGTATGTTGTTATGGAACTAATTTGTCTGGAGTTGCATTTTCAGTCTGTTCAGGTCAAAATATGGATGCAAGACTAATACTTATGCCCCAGCATGAATCACAAGAAAGGAAATTGTGTTCCTTTGCACAGCAAGGCCAGCTAACACTAGCTTTCCCAGTAGAACAGAAACTCAGGAGTACTGGCAAGACATGGCATTTTTGTCACATTTATTTTTAAAATGTCAGTTCACACTGAGCTTTGAACATGGGGCCAAGAGATGGAAGTTTGCTGGCCTTTCCCCCATTTCATCTCTTACTGATGAGAATTTACACATTAGTACTTCCAGCTATGTGACATTTATAGACAGCACATGTCTTGTGACATGAAAAGCTGAAAAGTTCTGAAAAATGTTACGAGTTTCAAAAGTTTCCTATGTAGAACACCATGTGTTAGATACAAGGTTCAGCTTTGTACAGTTGTCATGACACAAACTGCAGCACATATGCTGGGAATTTGGTCTATAAATTGTAGCTCTTTTCACCTGGAATGGAAATGAATAAAACCATTTAAAAGAGAGCACAGAGGCTATATTCTGAGGCTTAGGATTCACTTTGTTCTTGTTTACAACTCAACCCACAGAAAGAATCATTCACGCACACGGACACTTACAGGGCTAGGTTTATAATTAATCCCACTGCAGTGTATTCATATGTGCACAACAAAAATGGTTCTTTGTCCTTTGTGGCACTTGATGGGCTGAAACAAGGACACAGTATGTTCACTCAACCTTTTGACCACTAGGTAGAAAGTTCAAATTCAACCCAAGTTCAAAAATGATTAAGTTTCTTTTTATGGATTTTCTGAAACTTGCTTCAAAATTTCTGTGTGTCTGTGTGTGTGTGAGAGAGAGAGGAGACACACATTTAAGAATTATTTGTGCATTTGCTCTTCCCCTTTACATGAAATTTTATTTTGGAGTCTAATATAATGAATGCTTAGACTGTTTCTCTGACAGTCTGAACTTGGTTTCAGAGCAACTCTATCTAAGTCCATACATCACATCTTTTAAAACATGCTCTCTTTGGGGGAATGCTCTCTTTGGCCCCTTGATTTTGCTTTCTCATTGTTGTCACTTAAAAATGTTGTATGCAGTGATGGTGTAGCTGTGTCCATCCCAGCATATTAGAGAGACAAGGTGAGTGAGGTAATATCTTTTATTGGGACCAACTTCTGTTGGATTTTACTTTAAAATGGGTTCACTACATAATTTGTCTAAAATTAAACTGTCTTTTCTGTTAAAATCGACTGTACAGGTATATTATATAATATAAATTCAATGAAATGAGGAATAAAAACTCCAGGGCATACACTGGATCCTGGAGTTCTTAAATTAGAATCTAGCAATGGTGAATTGAGCCTATAATCTTTCCCCCTCTAACATGCAAATAGGGAACAGGGCATCTATTTAGCTACTCCTCAACCACTACTACTGCTGGGTGTGAAGAGGAGTAGCAGTTGCAGGGTATTGTTTACTACTACCCCATGCAAGGTGTTTGGGGCAAGTGAATTTACATGTAGATTAAAGATCCACTGGCAACAACCCTGACTCCCCTCATCCCCCAGATGTTTATAAGCAGTTGCTCTGCACATAAGGAGTGTGGGTGGAGCCTTCCTCTGATGCTTTATGTGTTCTCTCCATCCATGCACTAGCGATCCAGCTTTCACACTGCATTTTGGTCCTGGCATGAGCATGTGAGGAGTCCCAGGATTTGCCCCACTGAATGTTTATTGTGCATGTGCTGGTAATTGACTCTTCAGAGCTATCTTTTGTACAAGAGATGAAGTTATTGATTCCAAAAGCAGAAATCATACTACCTGTAATCATCAGTTTTTCAAATTCCTTTAGTGAACCCTTGATTTAGTAATGCATTACATGTTCAAAGTTAAAAGGAAGTTTTGTCTGCATTTTTTTTTTTTTGTATTTGGTTTAATTTAAATAAATGTTAGGGGATCTGAAGATTATTACTGCAATGTAGTGTACATGCTTCAGACACTGATGCTGATATAATCACATTTTATATTATGCTACAGTGACAAAACACTAGGAATAGTTCAGTAGATGGGTGTGTACCTAGTTCATCTTTAATATTCATTTCTCAGACACCTTGTGAATTGTCTCTGGTAAAATAATTATTGCCTTGATTAGCACACTGCAAAGTGTGAGGCTGAGGTGTCATTGCTTATAAAGAGGAAATAGTAATAGTGCATGTTTTAAAAGATGTGATGTATGGACTTACACAGAGTTGCTCTGAAACCAAATCCAGTAAAATTATGAGCAAATTGAGGAAGGGGAGAAATTTGTTTAATAACAAACACTACATTAGATGTTTCACAGAAAAGTTTGAGAAACCCCATGTTTCAACACCACACAAAAATGAGAACTAAGGTGTTGGCCAGCTCATTTTTAAAATAGTGGAAAGACTCCCATTGGCTTCAGTGGGAGCTGGATCAGGCCCTAACTGACAGCCAGATTCTGCCACCTTATTTACACTGAAATTGGTGGATCTACTCACAGAATAAGGTACTGATCAACATGAGTAAGGGCAGCAAATGCTGGGCCTAAATCTTTAATTTATAATATTGTTCAGTTGCATCTGTACAGTTCCACTGAATTGAGTGGAGTTCCCCAAATTTAATCTGGAGCATTGTTTGGCCTCAAGTAGCACTATATAAAAGTATGCTTTCTGAGCCATATTTTATGACCAATTAGCATGTAATAGCTGATACCAGGCTTGATTTGCTTTTAAAGAGTCCTAGTCTATAGGACTATACTTACATCCTTTTGGGTAACAGAGTGTATGTAGAATCCCAGATCCTGCAGTTCTTTTGCACACACAAGTCCCATTAATTTCACAGAGAGATTCGTGCAGAGTTGGATCCATTTTAATTAGTATCTGTATAAGTAACCATAGCCACACCAATTTCTACTACGATAAATATCCTGGTGGTACTGCCATTGTTCCTGGTGTAGAACTCACATTGATTTTTTTGGTAGGATTCCTAAACCTAGGAAAATGGAATGATTGGGCCTAAAATAGTCACAACTGCCATTACTTATTGTCATTTTGCTGGGGATTTCCTGAATTAAAGTTACATGCATTTTCTTTCTCCCTCGGTGTAAGTGACACTTGGCATCAGATTTCTGGCCACGCTGAGACTGCATTGCACTGCTCTGACAGCAGAACCTGCCATTGTAAACCCAGGGGATCCAGGCAGTGAAAGATTTAACCTGTGTAGGGTAATCCTCTGGCTGTGTAGGCCCAACTACAGTGACTCCTATGGCACTACCCTCCTAGTTCCTGCAGAGGTGAAGTGACAGGGGAAAAGGTACATAGTTGGGATGTCAGTATGTCTAGCTGATACCTAGCGGTCAGAAAGGTACTTGTAGGCTGTTGACCGCTGGTGTTAAAAAAAACAAAAAACAGTGGTGTTCATGTCATTCAGTGTTGTACTGTAGCCCAGGCAGGCACTTGGCAGTTACAGGATCAGAAGAGCAAAAAGATATCTTTACTCAAACCTCTGCTCCTGTAGTAGGCACAAGTTGGCCAGGCCAAAGAATCTGTACTTACATAATAGAGGTTTGATGAAAAGCCCATTGAAGCCAACAGGAGTCTTTCTACTGAGTTCGGTGAGATTTGGATCAGGCCCATTTGGTGCCAGATTTTCGAAGCTATTTAGGCACCTAAAGATGCAGATATGTGGCTAATGGGATTTTCAAAAGTAGGCTAGGTAGCTAATTCCCACTAATTCCAATGAGAGTTAGGTGCCTAATTTTCTTAGGCACTTTTACAAATTCCACTAGGTACCTATCTGCATCCTTAGGTGCCTCAATACCTTTGAAAATCTGGCCCATAGTTACTCACTGGAGATCTCAAATCATCTGCCTAGCCTAATGAATCATCTGTGATTATGCCTTAAAACCACCAAGAGACCTTCATTTTACAGCAATAAGTTGTTGGGTTTGGGTTTTTTTAACTAAAAGTCAGATATGGTCAGTTCTGTTTATGGTTTTCTATAATTCACTTATCTTTTCAGCTAGCAGTCACTGAAAATTTCACATAGATATTTTATATGTAGCCATGAGTAGCAATTTTTCCTTTCTATCAAAATACATGAAAACATAAAGGAAAAAAGACTCCCCATCTCTTTTAGTGTGCCAGCACAAGTTAAAAGCAAGAGATGAATTGGCTAAAGGGGAGAGCAAAGGCTCCCAAAGCAAGGAAATGGCATGATTAGGTTCTGTATTTTAAATTAGAAATAACTACTCTGAATAAATAAGCAATCAGGCATCCATTTATATTCTGAAAATAAAAGCTTGTAGATTAATTAATTTCAGTGGAATCACATGCTAAATAAGCCTTCATCCAAAAAACCGATCTTGTTCAAAGAAAACGGTAATGTTTTTATGATAGTATTTTCCACATTAGTTTTCTGATCATGGCTAAGTCATCATGAATAAACATACATATATTTAAATAGAGAAAGGATCACACTCTTTCAGTCTAAAAACTTTCAGTCATAAAAACCCACCAGACTGAATACTGATTATTCCTGTGAATCATTAGTCAAACAGAGGTGAGTATCAAAATTATGAGTAACTATTTCTATTTATAACGTTCAAGTCTGCATAACATTTCAAAAGAGGTTTTTGTCAATGCCAGTTGTTCCATATCGTTTTATGTGGTGATGACAACAAGACCAAAGGACAGCTTGTATTGCTAACACTGAACTGATAAACATCACAATTTAGTAAAGAACTCTTCACTTTCCTTACAACTTTACCCTCTTGTAAAAGTAAACAGATTTGGAGCAATCCTTGTGTTTTTCAAAATGAACCATCACAGAACTTCTATTGGAAGATGAACAAAAATACAGAAAAGAATGTTCAGCAAAGATGAATGAAACCTTGATTTACTTTTAGTATAAATAAGGTTTTATGATAAGAATTAAGACTCTGATCCTGCAGAGACTTGGGCATGAGCTTAACTTTAAGCATGTGAATAATCCAATGGAACTGGGATCACACGTGTACATCAAGTTAAGCAGACGTGTTATGGTTTGCAGGAACAGAACCATATTTTGTACAAACATCAATAAAACTTTCTTTAAACAGAGGTATGTATTTTACCACAGCTCGAGAGCAGCCATAATTTACATGCTGACATTTTCTAATCATTCCACAAGGCTATTTCATATTCAAGAAACATGTGCTCTTCCCATTGCAACTGCTCCATTACATTGTTGCAGTAGTTATGTTAGAGAACATACACACCAGTAAATCATGTCAGTGGTAAATCATGTGTGGGTAGTTTTACATGAATTTAAAGGAGACTAATAATTCACCAGTTTTATTAGTGTTTTAGGATGCAATTTTCTGATTTTACACTTAATCTTTTCTACTGTCCTATGTTATTTGCCCTATTACAATTTTTGCAGTGTTTATCAACAAACCTGAGGACAGACTACCGAACAACAAAGAAAACTAGAGAGTTTAGAAATTTGGGCACAAAATAACAAATGTCTCATCCCAGACCAGACCAACTTCCTTCACTACAAACTTGTTTTCGCCTCCTCCACTTATGCCATCCTTCTAGCTAAATAATTGAATCCCATGTCCTAAATCCCAGCTTCCTGTTCACCACCTTTGAGTCACTCTTCAAACCCTCCCCTCTTCCTGCCTACCATTCTCTCTCCACATGGATCTCATTGATTTATTCCAAGAGAAAATTGACAAAATATGCTGTGATTTTCCCCTGCCATTAACTTGGCTTCCCTTCCTCCTTCCCCTCCTACACACTCTCTCTCTTCTCCTCCCCTACTATCACAGATGCAGAGGCTTCTTGTCTGCTCTCCTCCTCTCCACTTGCCCAGTGGTACCAGTCCATCTCCTGATGTCCCACTCTCAACTGCTCCTTTGCTTTTCTCCTTAACCTCTCACTGTCCTCTGGCTCTTGCCCTTCACAGGGCATGCTTTAGTCTCTTCCATCTTAAAAACAAACAAAAAACCTGACCCATGATCCCCACTTGTCTCTCCAACTACCGCCTCATTTCCCTTCTTCTGTTCATCTGTAAGTTCACTGAACATGCTGTTTACAATCACTGTCTGGAATTCCTCTCCTTCCATCTACACCTTCTGCAATCCAGCTTCCACCCCTTAGAATCATTTGAAGCTGCACTCTCCAAAATCTGTACTGACCTCTTCTTAGCCAAAGCTCAAACCCTGTACTCTATTCTCATCCTCCTTGACCACCTTCACCACCAATGACCATGGTTTTATTCTAGAAATCTTGTCCTCCCTTGGCTTTCACGTCTCTGTTCTCTCGAATCACTCCTTCATGTGCCTCATCTTCCTCAACTTTCTGTGGGGGTTCCACGTCACTGTCTTTGGGCCCCTTCTCTTATCCCTCTAGACCAGTGGTTCCCAAACTTGTTCCACCGCTTGTGCAAGGAAAGCCCCTGGTGGGCCGGGCCGGTTTATTTACCTGCCGCGTCCGCAGGTTCCGCCGATCGCGGCTCCCAGTGGCCGCGGTTTGCAGCTCCAGCCCAATGGGAGCTGCTGGAAGCAGTGGCCAGTATGTCCTGCGGCCCGTGCTGCTTCTAGCAGCTCCCATTGGCCTGGAGCAGCGAACCGCGGCCAGTGGGAGCCGTGTTTGGCCGAACCTGCGGACGCAGCAGGTAAACAAACCGACCCGGCCCACCAGGGGCTTTCCCTGCACAAGTGGCAGAACAAGTTTGGGAACCACTGCTCTAGACCTTATCTCTGGTCATCTACAAACACAATTTCAACTACCATTTCTAATCTGATGACTCACAGATTTACCTCTTTGCTGTCCACCTCTCTCCAAACTAAAATCTTGGCCTACTTCTCTGACATCTCCTTGTAGAAGTCTAGCCGTCAGCTCAAATTCAACATGCCTAAACCCTTAATCTTTCCCCCCAGCCCCTCCCCACCACCCATAGACACCGACTCCATGGGTTCTCCGGGGCTGGAGCACCCACGGGAAAAAATGGTGGGTGCTGAGCACCCACCAGCAGCCCCCCTATCAGCTCCCCAAACCCCCCCAGCACCTTCTGCCTGCCAGCGGGCCCAACGGATCAGTGCCTCCCTCTCCCGCCCTGCACCTCCCGCCCGCCACAATCAGCTGTTTCACAGCATGCAGGAGGCCATGGGGAGGAGGGAGGACAAGGCGTGCTTGGGGGAGGGGGCAGGAAGGGGCGGGGCAGATCAGGGGCGGGGTTTGGCATTGAGGGAAGGGGTGGAGTGGGGGTGGGGCCTGGGGCAGAGCCGGAAGTCGAGCACCCCCCGGCATAATGAAAAGTCAGCACCGGTGCCACTACCTCCTTTCTTGATCTATAGAAATAGTTATTCATTGAGAAACATCGTCATCCTGCCTGTCCCTGAAGCCCATAACCTGGGTCTCATCTTCGACTCAAACCGCTCTGTAGTTCCCCACATCCAGGCTATGTCTAAATCTTACCTGTTCTTTATACATATCATCTCTAAGGTATGGCCTTTCCTCTCCATCTACAGCTGTCATCCAGCCTCTTATCATCTCATGTCTTGATTACCACAATACATTTGTCAAAGTCAGAAAAAAAGTGTGATCACAGAATTGTTGAGACCAATAACTCATGAATATACAATTTATAATAATAGCTGTTAACATGAAATACTTGGTTAGATATTTAATGGTAAAACCGAACCACAGGCCTCAAACTTCCATACAGATTAAGCTAACCTACAACTGAACTTTGGTTAGCAGGATTACTGGCTGGCTCCTGCTCCTACAAAACCATGCCTTACACCAACATGAGACCTTCTGCTTATCTATTAACTGGTCTGTTTGAAACAATTAGATAGAGTTGTAAAAGAAAGATACCCCATCTGCTCTCACAGAAGACATTAGACAAAGGAAATCGCTCTCCGTTTTCTCTTCTCAGATGATAAATTTGAAGTTTTAACTTTTAAAGGATTTTTTCCTTTTAACAAGACTGGGAAATAATTATAAGTTGGTGCCATTTGGAATGCGCATAAGTTACAGGACAAAATATCTGTTGCATATATTACGCAAGTAAGATCCCATACATGTTAAAAGAAGGTTGTGACATGCCAGCAAACTGGATGAGCAGATAAAAAAACAAGCTATATCTTGGGAAGCCATAAATACCTAGTACCCAACTGTTAAGAAGAAGCAAACAACATTTTTTTTACTTAAAACAAGCCAGATCTTAATTCTAAATCAAATCATACGAATTACAGACCTTGCAACTTTAAATCTACTAGAAACATCCGCCAATAGAGATAGCATAAGAAATACCATGTAAGAGAGCCCTCCGAATGAATTCTTCCTTTTGATGTCTCTTATCTATACATTCAGAACCAAAATTCAAATCATCATTTACTGTAAGTCTGTGACCTCAAAATTTATAACACTAGCCTCCCTTGTGATGAAAATGTGACTAAGAATGAAGTTAGCTTATGTTTGACTATTAAGAAGTACTATTGGTTGATTGTGTGTTGGTTTATTTGCTTGTATCTCCTTAGAAGTAAAATGATCTAGCTATAATATATCAAAGAAATATTACTGATTATTTAGAGTACAATGTTGAACTTAAAAATGAATGAATTTTGGAAATTGATTAAGTATAGAATTAAAATTCTGCAGATAAAATTCCTATGCTTGAAGCTCTAATAGATAAATTCCCCTTAGAAAGCAAATTGATTAAAAGAAGATGAAGAATGAATGTCCAATTCCAGAATTAAAGGAATCTTTAAGAAAGCTACATCAACATACCACAGAATATAAAAGACTATTACAACAATGTGAATCTTTATGACAAGAATTAACAACTATACAGACTTTATACTGATTCCGTTTACAAGCCAGGAAGTTAAGAAAAGCAGTAAAAGATAAAAACTTTTACTAGATCACAGTGACCTCTCCTGGACATGCAAAAAAATGCAGCTCTTCCTAGCCTGTTAGTGAAAAGATGGTTTCAGAGTAGCAGCCGTGTTAGTCTGTATTCACAAAAAGAAAAGGAGCACTTGTGGCACCTTAGAGACTAACCAATTTATTTGAGCATAAGCTTTCATGAGCTACAGCTCACTTCATCGGATGAATTCAGTAAAAATACAGTGAAGAGATTTAAATGCACACAGAACATTAAAAAATGGGTGTTATCATACACACTGTAAGGAGAGTTATCACTTAAGATGAGCTATTAAAAGCAGGAGAGCGGGGTGGTGGGGAAGAAAACCTTTTGTAGTGATAATCAAGGTGGGCCATTTCCAGCAGTTAACAAGAACATCTGAGGAACAGTGGCGGGTGGGGGGGGGGGAATAAACATGGGGAAATAGTTTTACTTTGTGCAATGACCCATCCACTCCCAGTCTCTATTAAAGCCTAAGTTAATTGTATCCAGTTTGCAAATTAATTCCAATTCAGCAGTCTCTCGTTGGAGTCTGTTTTTGAAGTCTTTTTGTTCTAATATTGTGACTTTTAGGTCTGTAATCAAGTGACCAGAGAGATTGAAGTGTTCTCCGACTGGTTTATGAATGTTATAATTCTTGACATCTGATTTGTGTCCATTTATTCTTTTACGTAGAGACTGTCCAGTTTGACCAGTGTACATGGCAGAGGGGCATTGCTGGCACATGATGGCATATATCACATTGGTAGATGTGCAGGTGAACGAGCCTCTGATAGTGTGGCTGATGTGATTAGGCCCTAGGATGGTGTCCCCTGAATAGATATGTGGACACAGTTGGCAATGGGCTTTGTTGCAAAGATAGGTTCCTGGGTTAGTGGTTCTGTTGTGTGGTGTGTGGTTGCTGGTGAGTATTTGCTTCAGGTTGGGGGGCTGTCTGTAGGCAAGGACTGGCCTGTCTCCCAAGATTTGTGAGAGTGATGGGTCATCCTTCAGGATAGGTTGTAGATCCTTGATGACGCGTTGGAGATGTTTTAGTTGGGGGCTGAAGGTGATGGCTCGTGGCGTTCGGTTATTTTCTTTGTTGGGCCTGTCCTGTAGTAGGTGACTTCTGGGTACTCTTCTGGCTCTGTCAATCTGTTTCTTCACTTCAGCAGGTGGGTATTGTAGTTGTAAGAATGCTTGATAGTGATCTTGTAGGTGTTTGTCTCTGTCTGAGGGGTTGGAGCAAATGCGGTTGTATCGTAGAGCTTGGCTGTAGGCGATGGATCATGTGGTGTGGTCTGGGTGAAAGCTGGAGGCATGTAGGTAGGAATAGCGGTCAGTAGGTTTCCGGTATAGGGTAGTGTTTATGTGGCCATCGCTTATTAGCACCGTAGTGTCCAGGAAGTGGATCTCTTGTGTGGACTGGTCCAGGCTGAGGTTGATGGTGGGATGGAAATTGTTGAAATCTTCCCCCCCACACCCTGCTCTCCTACTGGTAATAGCTCATCTTAAGTGATCACTCTCCTTACAGTGTGTATGATAACATCTATTTTTTCATGTTCTGTGTGTATATAAATCTCCTCACTGTATTTTCTACTGAATGCATCCGATGAAGTGAACTGTAGCTCACGAAAGCTTGTGCTCAAATAAATTGGTTAGTCTCTAAGGTGCCACAAGTACTCCTTTTCTTTTAGTGAAAAGATGCTCTCCTCAAACCTGTAACAATTCAATGGGAAGGTGACAACCTTCAGACCTCACCTTTTTTGGGCGTGGACCAACCCGAATTCAATTCAACGGGAAACAATACCCATAAAAAGACCAGATGTATGCCAGCCTAAATGTAGCAATAACCATCCAGCAAGGGTACCCACTGTTCACCAAAGGATCAACATTCCTGCTATGAAGAAGCCGTCTTGAGCCCTGATCATATGAGTTGTACTCACTTCTAGCTGAAATGAGTCACCTAAGTCTAACACTACCTCTCCTAAGAGAGGAATTCTCTTTAACCAAGTCCTTCACAGACCAAACCCTTGAGTATATTTGGGCCAAGGCCTAAGTTCCTACCAGAAACTAATCTTGGGAAGGAGATTGGCTTCCTGAAGAAATAAAGATACCAAGAAATCCATTAGTCTCCAAACTGAATGATGAGATAAAACTATTCTACTTCAATATAGAGAGTGGGTTAATCAGTATTTTTTCCCCTCAACAAACCTACAGGCAAGAACTGGGCTCTGAAGAGGGACCAGAAATTCCTTGGGGAAAAAATTATATTGCTTTCCCAATAATTAACTAATTAGACCAAACTCCTGTGTTCCATAAGTCCAGACCCAGATGCTGGTGGAACCACCTTTTGAGGAACTAGGAGTCTACCTTAATTTCCACAGAAATACTACCAAACTATTCTGGTCCAAATATCTGAGCAACAGATAGTGAATACGACTAAAGAACTAGAAAATTACTACTGTCCCCATAATAGAAATCTAACATCGTTTTGATAATAGTAACAAGGACTAGGGTCCTAGAATTGTGAGATAAAACATTTGCTGTAGCACCTAAAACACTATTCATAGAATCACAGAAGATTAGGGTTGGAAGAGACTTCAGGAGGTCATCTAGTCCAACCCCCTGCTCAAAGCAGGTCATCTAGTCCAATCCCCTGCTTTGAGCAGGACCAACCCCAACAAAATCATCCCAGCCAGGGCTTTGTCAAGCCTGGCCTTAAAAACCTCTAAGGATGGAAATCCCACCACCTCCCTAGGTAACCCATTCCAGTGCTTCACCACCCTCCTAGTGAAATAATTTCCTGGTAAGAGGATGCCACACTTTACACTAATCTTTTGCCTGCAGATTCTGTTAGCAAAATAATTCCTTCTTTAGCCTCTCTCTCTTTTAAAATACACAAAATGAAAAAGGCTGAGAATTGGCAGATTTATGGAGGGAAATTTGGCTGCTTTTCCAAATTTATTTAGACTGTAAGACACCATCTTTATTTGAGACTCAAAAAATAAGGTATTTTTTATCTTGTTACGTGCTTACTCTTATTGGATCAGACTAGCAAATGGTGGCCAAATCTTCTTTGTCTTATTCACAGAAGAAGCTCTTCTAGAAAAGTTCTGAGTCAGGCAGTTCTATGCATACTGTCATAGATCAGAGCCAATTGCTGTGCTTACATGCAATTTGCTGTGTGATGGGTCTTGGGTCTCCAAAAATCAAAAACAAAGTTACTTTTACAGCAGTTTGACAGCCCTCGCTCAGGGCTGGTTTCTGGGGAGTGGTCAGGGCTAAAGCCTGTGACATGCAGGGGGGTTGTTGGTAGGGGAGCCCATGCCCTCCCACTCTGACCCAGGGCCCTTTCAGGGATCAGGGATCTGACAGCTGGGGATGCTTAAGGTGGCCTTCCCTGAGCCACTTCCTACCACCTCCCTGCAACTGTCCCAAGGTAAGCCGGCATGAGGGTTGTCTGCTCACCACAAGACATCTCCTGGTGGCAGCATGCAGTGAGGTCGCTCTTCCCTTTCGGCAGCAACTGCCTTCTCCTGGGTTGTGGCCCAGCCTCCTGGGCTAGCTCAGTCCAAGGACTTCCCCGTGCTGGGGTACTCCAAACAAAAATAAAGATGATCAATCAAGTCCAGATTTGATATGAGAAGGGAATGCTTCCCCCTCAGGCTGTCTGTCAGAGGACCCTCCCTTCCCTCACAAAGGGATAACTGGGCAACTTAATTGGGTGTCTTGGCCTAACCACTGGACAATCCTTCTTTAAAAGCAAAGACTTCTAAACTACTTTTGGGTCTTAAACCTCACAGAATCTCTTAGTGTTGTTTACTGCCACACACAGATTTTGTTATTAAAAAAAAATCTATTTTGCAAAATTGGAAGTAGTCATATCCTTGCAAATGCAGGTAAGTGACCCTTTATTCAGTAGTTAGATACCCATTCATTTTTATATATTAATATATATTATTTATTTGGTAGGGACATCTGTTTGGGAAGGTTACAGTAACCTGAGCTGAACTTAGAATCATTGAGCAGATGGGGACAGTGCGACTTGGCTATCTGCCAGTTCACAAATAGCTTCCTATTTTGGTACCCCTGGAGTCATTAACCACTTTACAGTTCCAGAAAGTAGGTAAAAATGTCCCAATATGCTCCTGGCAGGGCCAACATTTTTGAAGGCTGAGAGGCCCACACAATGCAATTTGACAGGTATCCAGGTCACTTGGTGTAGGATAAAATATGACATCTGTGCTACAGCTGCAGAGCTGGTGCCAGTTCTGGCTAAGCTGCCAAATCAAGCTCCACTGGGAAGGCTCCAGCTTGACAGATAAATTGCCCTCCCAAGATTTTTCATTGGTAAGGCACCCAAAAGAGTGCTTTGATGCTTTGTTCAACTTAGAGGCGTCATAATCAGCTTATTGGCATGTTAACAAAATAAGCCTAGTTTGTCTTCAATATCTAGAATATTTAAAACTTCTAGAACTCTTCAAAATAGAGTCACACAATGGGAGGCATTGAAAGAACTATGCGTTTTGCAAGTTTAAAATGAAAGGAAATGGTTTTGCACAATGATATTGCAAGTGGAAAAATGACATTGGCATATATTTACACAGCACCTTCCATCCAAAGGCCACAAAGCACTCAGCAAACTTCACACATTGAATATAGACCATACCTTGAGCCCAGGAACACCAATGTTCCCAGTGTGAGAAGTCATGTATATCTTGCACACCTGCCAAACTCTTTCCTCATCCCAGAGACTCTCCCCCACACAGGAGTGTTGAATCATGGAGAATGATGTCAAAGAAGGTACCAGCATCCTAGTAAGAGAGGCAATTCCTTTCCGTTTACTGACAGTGTCAAGAAAACCTTGGGGGAATGGATAGTTACAAAGTATGAAGAATGCTATCTTGGATCTGTCTCTAAGATATTAGCTATTACCCAAAGAAAGATGATGGACCTCATGGTGTCCAGAGGAACAAAGCCATCCAGCAAGTGACCAACCAAAGATGCCCTGTGGAATCCCAGTTCCATCCCTGATTATAGAAGCTGCATGTGAATTGATGCAGCCCTAAAGATCTGTAACTACTGCTGCCCCAACTTGGGATGAAAAAATGGAACTGGAGTTCACATAAGGCTGTTATAGTTCAGGGAAACAGAAAGGTCATTCCTACAAGTTACCAGGATGACATGTCCATATTTATGCAACTGTCTGGATCAACCACGCTGCTAAGAGCCTGGTAAATTTGCCTTGTGATTTGACCCATTATATACCTTTATCATATCACCCATCTGTGAAATGCAGTCTCATCTGAGGTGGAAAGGAGAAAACATTTAAAGAGATTACACAGTCATGAACATTACAAAGTGAACAATCCCTCATCCAGGTGAAATGTTATGGGCATTGTAAGTAGGTTTGAATATATGTACTTGAAGGAAGTGGTGCCTGGACATTGAAGAACGCACCCTCTCCTCTTCGAGGAATTGCTGTGGTATCATAAATAATAAGTAGACAGGGAGATTACAACCCTAGTCACATATGGTCACTTACAACTATGCTGGGACATTGGTAGAGTGCTATGTGTCAAATACCAGCACTGCTTCCTGCATTGCCTAAGTTTGCTTTGAAGAATTTCAAAGTACTGACCAAACCCAACCATTTTTTCCCCTATTTTTTAGATTTAACAAGTGCATAGCCAAGCTTTGCATCAGTTTGACTTGAAAAAAGATTTGTTATTGTTTCTATTGCTAGGTGGAACCATGTATATGTGCCAAAAGGAGCCAGACAGGCTAGGCAGAAGACAAGCAATATAGAAGCTTCAAAGCCACTCGTGTCTAATTCCCAGACGATGTCACATAATTGTAGGTACACCAGAAAAGCTAGTTAAAGTGGAGAACAAAATATTCATCAAATGTAAACCTTTTTGGATTAAAAAAAAAGGATTCCTGGACTCTGCGATACGACAGGCTTCTGGCTCTCATACTGTAGCTAGTTCTCAGGAAAGGTAACATAAAATAGCTGAATAATCAAATTTTAGAAACAGTTTCTCAGTGATAAATCTGTTTGTCAATGGAATTTATTCAGCAAATTATTTCTTTATAAAACTATTCTGGAAAGATAGGGGCAGTGTGGAGTGCAATGACCATTTTAATAGCATCTAGTCTAATGATCCAGGGAAGACTCAGTGGAGACCAATTTTAATTATACTCGAGATCCCAATCCAAACTCCAGTGAAGTCAATTGAAAGACTCCCATTTATTGCAGTGGGCTCTGAATCAGGCCTCATTTGTATAAACAAATGATATGTTTGGACCCATTGTAGTATACACCTCTGTATATTTTCTAAAGAAAGAAAACAAAATAGAGTAACTGAGATTGCAGAGCAGCTAGTAGGTTATATGATAATTACTTATAAATATGAATATGAAAATACTTATAATGCATGTGATAATCTGTAGTATATAAATCATACAGTTAATAGTGTTTTACACTCGTAAACTGCCATCAAAGTAATTGATAGCAACTATTTTGCTCTACCACATCAATAATCCAAATATTACATTTTAAAAAGTAATGTATATACCCTCACTAGTCAGTAGACTCATGATAGTTCTGAAAGAGTCATTAGCATTTATTGTGCCATAATCTACATATTAAGGATCTGCAATAATACATTTTGACAAAATAGGAGATGCTAAACTCTACAAAGTCAATGATCTGCTGCTTCTAGAAGTACTCTGACATTTACATTAAGATTTTTTCTTTAAACTACCATTATGCAGCAAAGGAAATGAAAACATAAAAAACTATCCTAAAGTAAGATTTCTGTTCCATAAAATTACATTCCTGTGCCTATGGCTATTGTAAGTAAGAATCATGTATTGATTTAGATTCTAGCAATACCTCAATATAATGACCAAGCTAAAGATGAAGACGCTTTGGTTGAATTCCTTTAGTCTTGTGCTTTAAATCAAATGGTTGACATTTTAATATCACTTATCTTTGTTAACAACATACAGTACACATCACTCTAACAGGCACTTCATTCCTGATAAGCTAATGAGATTAAAAGTTTTATGTTATTTCAAACTGAGAGCCAGTGGCCGAAATCTTTCTATATTTCTGCCTAAATCGCCACTGCTTCAATTGATGCAGAAGTGTCGATTTTGCAGGTCTGGTGAAGACAAGCTAAGTCAATGGCAGAGCGCTCTCCCATTGACGTCTGTACTCCACCTCCCCAAAAGACAGAACGTAAGTCGGTGGAAGAGCATCTCCTGTTGACATAGCGCGGTGTAGACACTGCTGTAAATCGACCTAAATTACATCGTCTACTACATACCTGAAGTAACGTAACTTAGGTTGACTTTCAGCGTTAGTGTAGAAACTTACTTTATCTAAAATGAAGCTCAGATTCTCATATAATTGTCTCTAGGAGCTGGGGCTTTAAGAAAAATATCAAATAGCGAAAGATTCAAGATAAAATTGTTAGGTTTCAGAGTAACAGCCGTGTTAGTCTGTATTCGCAAAAAGAAAAGGAGTACTTGTGGCACCTTAGAGACTAACCAATTTATTTGAGCATGAGCTTTCGTGAGCTACAGCTCACTTCACGAAAGCTCATGCTCAAATAAATTGGTTAGTCTCTAAGGTGCCACAAGTACTCCTTTTCTTTTTTAGATAAAATTGTGAGAGTCAGCAACAAAGATGAATAAAATGGAATTGGAGAAAATATGCTGGATTGGTGCCTGTTGATTTTTATCCACTTAAGGCATTAACCCACTCTAGAAGCAAAATTCTTCCTTGGCCACTTGGAAGCTGGGACAGTATTATCCCTATTTTACGAATGAAGAGAATGAAGGATGAAGAACAAGCACAGTGTTACTGTTATTGAATGACCTCCTGTATAAAGATGTTTAGATATTGTGTATAGCCATATTGCACATTCATAATGCTTTCTATGAAATTATATTTGCATAGTAATATACCTTGAAGTATGGTAAAGAAGTTTAGAGCAACAGAATAGAATTTGTTTAAATCATATCCTCAATAATCCATCAATATTAACAAGAGGTATATTAAGATGCAAGGTCCCCAAAAAGTAAACCATTCACTGTAAAAGATTCTGTGTCAGAAATTACTCACAATATGCCTAGGTATTGTAGCATGTGTCCCTACAATACATGGACAATCACCGTGTAAACCAGCATAAAAAAATCTCAGAATTCCCAGACATCCTCCTCACTGCTGTAATTCATGAGACTGATGTCACAACTATGAATTATGAGCCTCTCTTGAGCAGTATATTAAGAGGCTGAATCTCCACTCAGATAAGGTGTAAGTGAGGTGTAACCCAGCTAAAGTCAATGAAGTTCCACCAAAGTAAAACCAGCATGAGAGAAGAATCAGGCCCTAACAGCCTAAAAAGTATGCACACAATTAAAAGGAACTGAAAGACAGATTTGAACATGAATTTTGTAAACTGACTCTTTCCTACCCTGTGTAGAAAATAATGTCATCTGTCAAAATGTCAAATCATTTTGACTGCACAACAATGAGGAAAGGAATAAGTTTATAAAACAGCAAAGCAGAAGGACAGAAACCCTGCCTCACAAAAACAAATGATTTACGTATTTCATCACACAAACAAGGCAAAGCTTAAATGTGTGGGTTTTTTTCATTAAAGTGTTTCTTAAATGGATATTCTTGTTTGATGTGTGCTTTGAAAAATTTTTCAATGAGCAAAAGTTGACTTAAAATACCATCTCAGGGAACTCATGACTACACATTCAATTTGCCTGCAATTCCAGAAACCTTTGATAGAATTATTGGGTTTAGGACTTGGACTTGGAAGATCTGAGTTCTCTTTCTAGCTCTTCAGCTGACTACTATGAAATCTTAGGTGAGTCACTTGACCTCTATATGCGTCATTTTCATCATCTGTAAAAGGAGCTACTCACCTTTTTACAAGAACTTTGAGGTACAGGTGAAAAGCACTATATTAATGCTGTGTAGTGTTGTATTATCACCCACTCTGCCAGCCCTGCACATAGGGGGTGTATTGCCAGAGAAAGTGGGTGTTCCAGTGGTGGAGGGAAAGGGGGGAGTGGGAGCAGAGCGTAAATCCCCGATCAGTTTAACAGTCTTTGTGAACCATTGCAACGAGCATAATTTAAACCAGAGAAGGAAGAAGATGGTTTAGAGCTGCTTCCCCACCACTGCCACCCCTTCCTTTGCAATTACACTTGGGGCCCTCTGAGACTCTTCCCCACTAAATTGTGGCAATATCAGTTCCAATGTTAATTGTGCGCTGTGTTTAAAAGTAAGTGTTTCTTTTTATCATTTTTCTATTTGTTGCCTTTCAAGTTCATTGAATATCCCTAAGGTCTTGTATTATGAGAATGTAAGCAGTAGTGACTGATTTCTCTTTATGCCATTCATTATTTTGTATACCACCATCATGTCCCTTCTTATTCATCTCCTCTGTAAACGTAATAGTCCAAATTATTTCAGGCTCTGTTCATAGGAAAAATCTTTCCATATCTCTAACAATTTTCCTTGTCCTTTACTGTATCTTTATTTGAGATGGATATATATTTTATATATTTTTTATTTATATTTATAATTATGGTGCCATGGGGGAAAAGTACCTTTTGCAAAGCTCTAAGAACTTTATATATATTCAAAACACAATTGTATAAATAAGAATCAAACTAGCAGACTCCCCTCACCCTGATAGTAAAACAATCAATAGGAGGCACATGTATGTATGTTTGTTTGTTTGTTTGTTTGTTGTCCTACATGACCAAAGATGACACTGACAATGCTTTTATGTCTTGTGAGTATGGTTGATAATAAAAAGATTGATGCGCGAGTGGCAGTCCTTTCCTTATGAAGTGCATAGGTAGCTCAGTGCTGAGGAAGGGATTACAGTCTCTGCCTGCTGAGTCTGCTGCTGTTTAGGACACAGCCACCGTGCCTCAAGATCCATACAACAATTAATCTTGACTGGGTAACCCCGTTGCTGAGCGTGATCTATCTGTTCCTGACAACACAAGTGTTGCACAGTTTAGTGTGTCCTTGAAGTGTTTCTTCTGGCCGCCTCATGTGCAGTTGCCCACTTTCAGTTGGCCATACAGCAACTGCTTTGGCATTCTGGTGTTGTCCATTCTCAACACATGACCAGCCAATGTAAATGTGATGCGATAAGCATGGCTTCAGTCCCTGTCGATTGACTACATTCCAGAAGCCAGTTATTTGTAACTTTATCCTGCCATATGGCAGGCAGATGTCATAAATGGAACTTATCTGAAAGCTTAATATGATGCCAGGTCCAGGTCTCACACCTATACAACCAGTTGAACAGCACAGCCGCTTAATAGACTTTTACTTTGATTTGAAGCTTAATACCATGCTGCTGCCAGTCTCTGCCTGATAGTCTGCCAAATGATGAACTGGCTTTGCTGTTACAAGTTGTCATCTCCTTGTCTATAGTAACATCATTTGAGAATATACTACCAAGACAGCAGAAGTCTGTAGCAGCATTCAGCTGTTGTTGCTGAGGGTGACTTTTGGTTTCGTGTCGGGTTTCTCTGGTGCAGGTTGATACGTGACCTCAGTCTTTTTCAGATTGATTGTTGGCCCATACCTTTCTGCAGTCTCTACAAATCTGTCCGTAATCAATTGTCTCTCTTCTAGAGTACGTGCCTCTAGAACACAGTCATCAGCCTATGGCAGTTTATGAACAATTGCCTTGAAGACCTTGGTGAAAGATCACAGCCTGTTCAGATTAAATTATTTTACAGAGGATCGGAAACGTACCCTGATACTGACATTCAAGTCTCTTGTACCATGATCAAGCCTTGCTGTATAATTTAAGAGATTAAACAAGAGTGGACTAATTACGCAGCCTCACTTAATACCATTAGTGACAGGAAATGGGTCAGACAGAACACAATCTATGCAGACTCTTCTAGCATTCCATCACAAAATAGCCTCAGGATATTGATGAATTTTTCTAGACAACTAAACTTTACATCATAATTGCCAGAGCCCAGGTCTAATGATGGTGTCAGATGCTTTAACTGGGTCAATAAAGGCCGTGTAAAAGTCCTGCTGCTGTTGTCTGCACTTGTGCATCTGATGGGCTGCAAATATCAGGTCTGCCATTCCTCACATTGGCCTAAAACCACATTGTGACTCCAATAGCATGTGGTTAGCAATGTTGCATAACAGACAATCAAAGAGTTTTCTAGTCAGAATCTTTCTAGCAATGGAGAGTAATGAAATATCACAATAGTTATCACAGTTGGACTTTCCATCTTTTCTTTGGTATGTGGTGACAGTGGTGGTGTCTTTCAAATCTTGAGATATGTCTTCACTACTCCATAAATGAGATATAGTTCATGCAGTTGTTTCAGCATGATCTCACCTCCATACTTGAATATTTCTGTAGGAATGCCATCAGATTCAGGAGCCCTGCAGTTCTTCATGGCACTGATTGCAGCATTGACGTCATCTAGTGCCTCGCCTGTGATGTTGGTCGGTGTGGGGAAAAGATCACTGAAATGCTGTCACCACCTCTGAAGGATTTCTCCTTTGTCAGTGACCATTGTTAGGCTGTCCACACTCTTCAAAGGCACTGTAGTGGTATGTGTAGAACCATATACATCTTTCAATGCAGCATAGAGGTCTTAGGTCTCATGACAGTCATCATAGCCCTGGATGCCATCTATTTTGGCATTCCACCATTGATCCTGCATGTCTCTAAGCTTAGACTGGATGTCATGACACAGATTCCTGTATATTATAACTGTGCCTACAAGGACATGGAATACAAGAATTTGCCAATGCATCTCATGTATTTTCAGATACCTGCCCTCAACACAACACTCTTCTCCCCAAAGCATTAAACACAGTATTTTAAAGGAAAAACTGTACCATGAATATTCATGCCATTATAACTTGAAGTGAGCTGTAGCTCACGAAAGCTTATGCTCAGATAAATTTGTTAGTCTCTAAGGTGCCACAAATACTCCTTTTCTTTTAGCTGTTTTTAAATATTATTATACATCTCTTCCCTAATATAATCTATTGTCATTTTTGCTGCTTTGACCACCAGTGTGCATTGTGAGATGCTCTCATTGAGCTTTCCTAAGTGCTTATAGTTACTTTATAACCCATCAATATATACAAGTAATTCAAATTGTTCCTTCCAGTTACAAGGGAGCTTCCAGAGGTGATAATTTTGGAATTTTTTCAGATCAGAGTGGGATTATCTGATAATAAAGTACCACATTTTCAGCAGGTGTTGAATATTTTCATACCTGCCATTGGCCTTCCTAGACCTGGTGCACTCTTACATTTTGTTATTGTAATTACATAGATTGACATGTTGGTATTATAATTGATCAAGGTCATGCAGTCTCTATAGGATCTGTGGAAACTGTTGCTTGATTGCTGTGACTTCATTAAAGTGCCACTGAGGGAAACCAAAATAGAGTTTGTTACACTGCTCACTGATCTATACATAATTTTTAAAAGCATTTGTGAAAATAAGCATTATTTAAGCCACTATGGTATTAAAATCCAACTATCAGGAATGGTAATAAATTCCAACACAATCAATAGGGTGCTACCTATACATCTGTTAAACTCATACAGAAAAGAATGTATGCATGGAAAAACACTCATGGTGATATGCAGAAAGAGCGTTTATAGCATGTCCACTCTTAAATGACTATATGTTTGAAAATGCACAATGGTGTTTTCACAGTCAGAAAAAACTGTAATGGTGCCTTCTGGTATTTGGTTCTAGATAGGGCATATATTAATATTTTTATCTGCTTTAAACTGTATATGGCAATTGGGCTGCTGGAAATGATGAGAGGGGAAAATTGAACTTGTGAAGGTTGACCCTGTATCTCAGAGTTAGGGTATGTGAACACAGCTAAAGCTGTGTATAGGCTAGCCTACCTGAGAATTTAAATCCAGCTAGTGTGGGTAATAGAGCAGTGAAGATAGCTCAGTCTAGGCTTCCGCACGGTTAGTACAAGCCCAGTGCAGACCCCAGATACATACTTGGCTCACTAGCTGGCATTGACCCTATATCTCAGC
Organism: Eretmochelys imbricata; assembly: GCF_965152235.1. NCBI lineage: Eukaryota > Metazoa > Chordata > Testudines > Cheloniidae > Eretmochelys > Eretmochelys imbricata. The sequence goes on along the minus strand of NC_135576.1, from coordinate 53,490,264 downwards.
AGAGGGCAAGAAGGTTTTCCTCAACTGATTGAAGAGGGATTTCCTGACTGATAGCTTGGACACAAACTTGCTAAGGAAGGAGAGATGGTGAGGGCAGGAAATCCCCCATCCCAGCTCAGTCAGGAGAAGGGGGTTGAAGAGACTTTTGTGTTACTTGTGTGACAAATAACAAACATGTTATCTTTCTGGAAACCTGTTCTTGACCCCCTCTCTTTCTTTCTCTTTCTTTTTCTCTCAGTGTAGCAGAGGTTGCATTAGCCTTTACTAATCTCTAATTTAAAAGGCTGGAGTTATATTAACTGCTTGTTATATAATACAAAGGCAAATAGTGATTCAAAAAAAAAACTGAAAGAGGAAACTGGATAAAGAAATAAAGTATATTCAGTTATCCACCACTAATACACAACACAGGAATATGAAACTTGCATTGCAAGTTTAGTTGATAAATGAAAGATGAGAAGCAGCAGGGTGTGAACAAAATAGGTTTTGAGTAACTGTGAACAGAAAGGAAAGGAGTACTTGTGGCACCTTAGAGACTAACCAATTTATCTGAGCATTAGCTTTCGTGAGCTACAGCTCACTTCATCGGATTTCAACAGAAGAATTCCAGGAACAGCAAGAGTGACAGGGATAATAATTAAGCAAGGAATTTATCTTTACAATATTTTCACCAATATATTCAAAACAGACAGAGAGACCTATCCTGATACAAATCTTGTTTAAAGAACTATTTTTAATCGCAAGATATGATAAGTTCTCCTGCTGTTACATTTGCATGGAAAATTATAGTGCAGTGGCAGCTAGGATGTGTGTTCCATAAATTGCAGAGATTCACACCTCCCTTGGACTATTACATTAATTTCTACCTAGAAGACTTAAGCAACTTGAAGAGAATTCAGAGAAGACTAACAAAAATTATCAGGAGGATGGAGTGAACTGCCTTACGAAGTAAGATTAAAATTTGCGGGTTCAAGTAACAACTAAGGAGACACTTGGTAACAGACTACAAATATTTGAAGGGAATAAATACCAAGGAAGGAAAGGAGTTACAGAGGAATCAAGAAGGGGGAGGAGTTGCAGAGGAATAAAAAGTGTAATGGGAATAAATGAAGAAAAAGAAATGCAGGAAAATTTCCCTGATGATAATATGTATTAGGCTGTGATATAGTCAAAAGAAGTGATGGATGCCAAATCACTTGGGCATTTAAAATTAGGCTGAACAAATTATTAGAAAATGTGCCGTAGTTTACACTCCTGCACAGGAAGGGAGAAAGACTGGTTGATCTAGTACAGTGGTTTTCAACCTGTGGTTCACAGACCCAGGGGAGTCCGCAGACTATGTCTAATATTTCCAAAGGGGTCTGCCCCTCCATTTGAAACTTTTTTAGGAGTCCTCAAATGAAAAAAGGTTGAAAACCTCTGATCTACTAGGTTTTTTCCATCTGTAACTTTGATGATATAATTCTGAATCTCACTCTTTCTTGGAGCCATACCATATTCTTCTGTGTGGGCAGGGCACAATGCCCTGTGAGTCCCCAGAGAGTGCAGCCACTGCACCAACTTTGAAGAAAAGGCAGAACATGCTCCCTCTTCAAAAGACCAGCTTTACAGTCTAGTCAGTGCACAGTGGGAGATGGAGCATGGTCTGACACCCTTCAGAGAGTCAAATGCTATTACAGACATTAACCTCACACCATCCTTACACTGCAAATATGTCTGGGTCTTATATATCCCCCCTCCCTCCCAATCTTTGTTCACTTACAGATTCATAGATTTTAATGCCACAAGGCACCACTTTGATAATTTAATCTGATCTCCTGCAGAATAGAGCCTATAGAGTTCACGTGATTCCTGCATCTTGACTTTTATTATTGTACTTTTTCAACTCATGATATTGGAAGAAAATCAAATTCCACCCATTTCCATCAAAAGAAAACAGCCTCAACAGAAAATGCCTCTGGCTAATAATCACTTTACACCGTCTATGGATTTGCTAAGGAAATTCCTTCCCAGGCAAGTTATGTACATTAAAGAAGCTTCCCCTCCCATTAAGAAATCCTAGAGCCCTTCCTTTATGGCAGCTGATCTCCCTTGGTCCAATTTTTAAAAAGCAAGGCCACTCTTCTCATCTGTAGATAATAAGCTTCCAATTTTATATCATCACGATCATCTTACCAGGAAAAACATTTTCCGGTGTATAAAGTTATCGTGTGTGGTGTATTTTGTTTGTTTCTTTTGATCAGTTAGGTAAGGCTTTTATAACAAGGATTCTACAGCTGTTAAGGGACATATTTGGATAACCTTATTCATGCTGACTAGCATCTTACTCCTGAAAGTCAGTGGGACTGCTTGTGGACTAAGTTGTTTCTCATCGTCAGTAAAGCTAGCAGAATCTGTCCCTAGACCTTTAGCAAGAAATATAGTTTCTCTTGTGTTGATCCTATGCATGCTGTACAAGTTCTCCCTCTACTTTTGAGTATATTGTGCCAAAATTACACTATTTTCCACAAACCAGTGATTACTAGTAGCTGGTGGTCAGTGATTACTAGTAGCAGAGTAGTCTCCACAGTACATTTTATGAAGAATTTCAGGAGCAATTTGCCCATCCCCATACTGAAAGATATGAAGTATAAAGCCTGTATCACAGACACATGTTCAGAGTTAGGTACCAAAACTCTGTCCATTTAGCTCTAAGAGTATTACACAATTGTAGTTTTGTCCTCAGAATTCTGTCTTGCTTTCCCTTCATTATGAATCAGAGCTACAGAAAGTAAGAACTGAAACATTTGTAAATATTCCTTAAAATATATGAAGCCACTTAAAAAGTCCCATTTTTGTTGTGGTCAAAATATATGATTTCTGAAATTCACACTGAAAGCAGGAAAAGGTTAAATTACAACTAGTCAAACCTGTAAACTGTCTACATTAGCTGATTTACAATTTAGATTATGTGTTTAAAAGTCCTGGGTTGGGTGGGGGGGGGACGTTATTGCTTGGAATCTGATCTGCCTATAAACAACTTCATGAATTCTGGTGCCACACATCTGAAAACACATCTGTTTCCTTAATCAGCAGAATATTCTGAATCTGTAAAATTAAAAGTAATGAACAAATTCCCTGCTAACCCAGCAATTAGGAATATTTTATTCATTAAAATTCTTTTCCTGTTTTTACTCAGGTGAAACTCTCCCACTGAGGCCAATGGGAATTATGACTGAATAAGGGCTGCAGGAGAATTCCCTTTATTTTGCCATTATATTAAAGGAAAATTGACAACCTCAAACTTGAGCTACTTGAAAAAGGCTTTGTTTATGCCAGACTTTTGTTGGTAAAACTTTTGTCATTGAGGTGTGAAAAAAACACACCCACACCCCAAGCAACAAAAGTTTTACAGACGAAAAGCACCAGTGTGAACAGCGCTTTGTCAGCAGGAGAGCTCTCCTGCCGACAAAGCTACCGCTGCTCTCTGGAGGTGCACGTTTTTTGTCGGTGGGAGAGCTCTCTCCTGCTCTCTCTCCGGCTATAGCAGCACAGCAATGCCACTAAAAGGTGTGTAATGTAGACGTAGCCTAACGCCCTCTGCTGCAAGCTGTTACATGCAGGTAGAACTTTGTGTCTGCATAGAGTTCCATGTTCTGCACTGGCTCAGGGATCTGCCCGCATCTAGCAGTTTGCAGGATAGGAACCTATTAAAGTAATTTTAAATAAATGCACTATTCCATCATCAAAATCTTAAAAATAAAATAACACTGATATGTTGGACACACAAGGAGCATTCCCAAAAGCACTCAGCATTTGCCTGATTGGGAGTTTTGCCACCGATTTCAATGGGAACAGAGCTAGGCCAATGCTGAGCTCTTCTGAAAATTCCACTTACAATAAAACTCTCCTGTGGCAAAAATAACAAAAGGAATTCAGAGCAGCACATGCCATTATCTGGGTTGGGCTGACATTATCAATTAAGGGGTGCACAGAGAAATACCCAAAAAAGACATGCTGATTTCCAGCTCGCTTTGAAACATAGGGAACAAAATCAAAGTTTATCACATGGAACAGGACAAAACTCTGTCCACTGACTATTGAGGGCTTTGGAGTAGTCTTTCAGTTGTAAGGAGAGAGAAATATTAATTCCAAACTTCCAAGTGCTTATCACAAACATCAGTGGATTTTAAAGTAAAAAACAAATTAAAAAAATCACAACCTTTATAGTGACCTGTGATGGGGTGCGCATACCCCGCATTAGCCAAGACAGGGTTAAACCCGCATTAGGGACAGCAGAAGTCCTGCCCCCTAGGCCAAACTGGGCATGCTCCAGATGCTGCAGCAGTATAAAGGGAGGAAACCCAGATCATTTGGGGCTGGCTGCTGTAGGGGAAGGACCTGTGCTGGGAGCGCCTGCTGAGGACTGGCTACGGCCCCTGCCTGCAGAGACTGGAGGCCTCAGGGGAAGACTTGGACCCCTGCAACCAACAGAGCCCCGGGAAGTGACCTGTGCAGCGGAGTGTGGAGACCCCAAAGCCTCATGGAATGCCACACCAGAGACAACGGATAACGGTAGGAAGTGACCAGGGGGGTGACGGAGTGGTATCTCCCACCTGGGTAAGCTCAGTGTGTTTCAGTGAGATTCCCCACTGAGCTAGTGGTAGACCTCTCTGCCACTGCTAGGGCCCTGGTTTGGGACCAAGAAGAGTTGGGTGGACCTGGGCCGCCCTGTCTGGACTGCCAGTGCTCCCCCTCCCCCTTTTTGTTGGTGGCCTCTCAGGTACTGGCTGCTAGGCCATGCTGCCCTGCCCCCCAAGGGTTGCTCTATGGACTCTGGCCACTAGGCCACACTGCCCTGGGCACCAGGGCTATTACTTTTGCTCTGGTCCTTAGGCCCCGGGGTGGCGAGGTTGGAGATGGACAAGCAGACTTAATGGCAATGTCCACATACCCCCTGCACCCTCCTTTCAGGATGGGGTGTACATACACCACCACATGACCATTTTGGAAAGTAAAATGAGTAAAAAACAGAAATGCTGTATTTAAAAAACTATATTCTTAGGTGTGCCTTATTTGTGAATCTGTGTGTGGGTGGGGGGGGAATGAGATTATTAACTGCATTTTTTTATACAAAATGAGATGAGACTGGCTTTGTTTGTTTTTGTGTATGAGAAGTTGTATTACCCTGTTCTAATGGGCTAACTGGGGAGCTTATTTGCTTAATCCAATGATGGTGTGGTTAGTGGTCAAGTTCAAAAAGGAAAATCCTCCTAAAATAGGAAAAATAACGAGGATTCCTCGTTCTTTCTGCTGATCCAGACTAACACGGCTACCACTCTAAAACAGGAAAACTCTCTTCAGATATTTATAGATCAGGGTAATCATCTGGGACAGAGTCCGTAAAAAGGGGGGTTCTGTGGTGCTATATCCTGACCCGCTATTACGACAGACTCCCCCTCTTTGTGCCAACTGTGAGTCAGTGAACCTCTGCCAGGCTATTCCTTTTTCTTCTTTTTACCTCTGCATCCTTTTTTCACAGCAGCCTGCAAAGCCCAGAGGTCTGCTTTGCCAATTCGACAGTAGGGGACATATTCCCCTGTTGCTAAGGAGATTACTTGTGTCTGTGTGTGTGTGTGCAGCAAAAATGTGGGGCACGCTGGGCTGCAAAGAAAGACTGTATCCAGATTGGGGTATTGCAACGCAGCACAGCTCGTGATGACTGTAAAAATCCTGCATTCCAAAGGCAGTGGCTTCTCGTTTTCATATGAATGACTGTAGATTGTTACTCAGGATTTATCCAGGTGAAGAAATTTTCACCCCGGAGGAATAAGGTTTTCTAATTTCAGTTCTTTTCTTAAATGTCCTTCCTCGTTTAAGAAACAAACTTTGAATATGGTCTCCTCAAGACGCTGTTTCTAACAAACCTCAGTAGGCATATTGGCATATGAAAAAGGAAATCAGCCTTTTCTTCTTATATTGATTTTCCACTTATAGTAAGTGCAAGGATTCTGTCTTCCTAAAAATGAAGGATCAAAGTAATCACATTTCCTTTATAACCTGATGAATATTTTCCCCATGGAATCATTCCACCTATGAAAAACAACATAGCCAATAATGTTTAAAATCAAGTTGAGGGTATACTCCAAACTCTGAATGCTGCATTCTTGAATATTTGAAATGATTTAGCACTTGGCAGCTGTATCTTGCTGTGTACTTATATGCGTAATACATTTAAAAGACTGAGCTTCTGGTTAAAAACCTCCCACACAGCTAGGAAGCACAAGACAAGGTTGGCAATGCCTCCCTGGATCTTGACAAGTTAGGCTAGGTGTTTGTTCCTCAAGGCAATTTCCTCAAGGACAAGTGAGAATGGAAATAAAAATAATCACAGACACCTTTCACCACTGTGTAAGTAAGCACAGCTAGAGTGACAGAGCTGCACTGCAGGGTCTCAAGGACAGCTAGTAAAACTGTCAATCTGGTCATATATGTATGGAAATGATTAAGTTGAATTGTAATTTTCCCAATAATTATATGAAGGATCTGTGAACAGGTGACAGCAGTGCTCCAGTAAAGGTACATTCCATTACAACTAAACAGCAGGAAAGCGAGCCTCCTACAAACAATGATTTAATGGACTCAAGAGACAGAGTGAGAACTTTCTTTGTAGAGAAAGAAATAATCCCTAACCCTCCAATGCACAGAAATAACTTCTTCAGACCTCAGTACATTCCAGCTGATATTGAATTGCCTAAAAAGCTCAAGTCATTATTAGAATATTATTCCAGAAAAAATGCAAAGTGCCCCAAGATAATTCTTTAGAACAGAAGAAGAGAGGAGTCTCAAGTGCTTCCCTTTCCTGATTCATGACTACCCATTAAACAGTTTGGGGAAATTTACTCTTTGATAGTTGGTGTACAAAAACATTAGTATTAGGCTGCAGGATAACAATCAGCAGCCCTTTATCCTAACACATAAAGGGTGACCCTTTCAGACAGCTGTACTTTTCACAAAATGAGCTTAAAATGTGATTATAACACTTATAGGACTTGTGCCAAATGGAAGATGCTAAGAGATGGTGGCTCTCGAAAGAGGCAAGTGATTGAGGATCTTTGCATGGAGCTTACTATGATGGCATCCCTTTTTTCTTATATCTGGACTCAAGAACCCACAACAATATTTTTTTTATTGAAAGAAGGATATGAGATTGGTCAAAAAACGAACTTAAGCCTAAACACCAACAGCACATACCCACAGCCCCAGCACTTAAAATGTCCTAAATGCTGCAGCTGACCTAATGTACTATGACACTGAATGAGAAAAGAGGCAATCCTAGGGATCCAGGACTGAAACTATATGGACTTTGTTGATTAATGCAAAAAAACTTTATTTCTCTCCAGAAACAAATATGTTCCCTACAAGCTTCTGCATTCTGAGTTAACTGGAGGCTTTGAGTGCCCTTAAGACTCATGGATCAGACTCTCAAAGGTATTTAGGTGCATAAAGATGCAAATAGATATCTTAGTAGGATTTCTATAAGCTCCTAAAGAAATTAGGTGCTGAACTCCCATTAAAATCAATGGAAATTAGTCACCTAACCTGCTTAGCTGCTTTTGTAAATTCTAGTAGATGCTTATCTGTATCTTTAGGTGCCTAAATACCTTTGAAAATCTGGCCTATGGCAGCACACTACAAAAGACCAAGTGGGGCAAGTCTGCAAGAGATATGGCAATGGTCACCTTATCAGATGCAAACCAAGAAAAGACTATTTTGGCCATAGATATGGAATCCAGGAGCAGTTGGAGAGCAAAAAATACTTGCAAAATATAAACCTTGTGGACAAAGGGCATTTGAACCTCCTCAACAGGCATAGGTATCCCCACCCCCTTTCAGTTGACTTCCTTATCCTACTACCATCACCTCTCTCTTATCTGGAATAAGCTTCAGGCAATTTGCTCTTATTTAAATCTTTATTTTGACCACAGGCCCCAGGGAAGTAAAAACATTGCATTGTCTTGGGCAGATAAGGAGTTGTGCCATACACATACTGATAGCATCACAGTCCATATCATCATCATTATAATGCAGGAAAAACAGAAGTGTACAGCAAATATTTCTATTCTGCATTTGGGATAAAAATAGATGATGCAGTAATTTTATAGGAGGATGATGATGAAAAATATTTCTATTCCACTAGTACCTCAGGAGGATGTTAAATAGCACCCACTAAAGTTATAACATTAAAAAACCAGTTGGAGAACACTTCAATCTCTCTAGTCACTCGATTACAGACCTAAAAGTGGCAATACTTCAACAAAAAAACTTCAAAAACAGACTCCAATGAGAGACTGCTGAATTGGAATTAATTTGCAAACTGGATACAATTAACTTAGGCTTGAATAGAGACTGGGAGTGGATGGGTCATTACACAAAGTAAAACTCTTTTCCCATGTTTATTTCCCCCCCACACACACACTGTTCCTCAGAAGTTCTTGTCAACTGCTGGAAATGGCCCACCTTGATTATCATAGAATCATCGAAGATCAGGGTTGGAAGGGACCTCAGGAGGTCATCTAGTCCAACCCCCTGCTCAAAGCAGGACCAATCCCCAACTAAATCATCCCAGCCAGGGCTTTGTCAAGCCTGACCTTAAAAATTCCTAAGGAAGGAGATTCCACCACCTCCCTAGGTAAAAAAACTACAAAAGGTTTCCCCCCCTCCTGCTGGTAATAGCTCACCTTAAGTGATCACTCTCGTTACAGTCTGTATGGTAACACCCATTGTTTCGTGTTCTCTATGTACATAAATCTCCCCACTCTATTTTCCACTGAATGCATCCGATGAAGTGAGCTGCAGCTCATGAAAGCTTATGCTCAAATAAATTGGTTAGTCTCTGAGGTGCCACAAGTCCTCCTTTTCTTTTTGCAAATACAGACTAACACGACTGCTACTCTGAAACTTGCCACTAAAGTTAGACATTTTTAAATCAGCAGGTCCAGATAACTAGCATCCAAGAGTTTTGGAAGAGCTGGCTGAGGAGCTCACTGACCCATTAATGTTGATTTTCAGTAAGTCTTGTTATACAGGGGAAGTTCCAGAAGTCTGGGAGAGAGCTAATGGGCCAATATTTGAAAAGAGTAAATGGGATGACCTCAGTAATTATAGCCTGTGAGCCTGACATTGACCCTGGGGAAGATAATGGAGTGGCTGATATAGGGCTCGATTTATTTAAAAAAAAAAAAATCAAAGGCGGGTAATGAGATTAATGACAATCAATGTGGGTTTAAGAAAGCAGATCCTGTCAACCTAACTTGATATTTTCTTTTTTTACAAGAATGTAAGTTTGGTTGACAAGTTCTGTAAGACATTTGACTTGGTACTGCACAACATTCTGATTAAAAAAACTAGAATGATATAAATTAACATGGAACAAATTAAATGGATTGAAAGCTGGTAACTGATAGGTCTGAAAATTTAACAGTAAATGGGGAATGATCATTCAGCTCGTGTGTTGCTACTGCTGTCCCTGAGAGATTTGTCATGGTCCCTACTCGCATTAACATTTTTATCAATGACCTGGAAGAAAACATAATCATCACTGAAAGTTTGCAGATGATGCAAAAATTGAGGGAGTGGTAAATAAGGATGAGGACAGTTCACTGATACAGCGCAATCTGAATTCCACAGTAATTTGAGCTCAAGCAAACAATATGCATTTTAATATAGCTAAATGTAAATGTATATATCTAAGAACAAACAATGTAGGCCATACTTACAGGATGGGGGACTCTAGCCTGGAAAGTAGTGACACTGAAAAATTTGGGGGGTGCTGGTGGATAATTAGCTGAACATGAGTTCTCAGTGCAATGTTGTGGTCAAAAGGGATAATGTAATCCTTGAATGCATAAACAGGGGACTCTTGAGTAAGAGCAGAGAGGTTATTTAACTCTGGGTTTGGCATTAGAGTGGCTTCTGTTGGAATACTGTGTCCAGTTCTGGTGTCCACAATTCAAGAAGAATATTGAGAAATTGGAGAGGGTTCAGAGAAGTGCCATGAGAATGATTAAAGAATGAGAAAACATGCCTTATAGTGATAGATTCATGGCACTAAATCTATTTAGCTTCACAAAGAGAAGGTTAAGGGGTGACTTGATTGCAGTCTATAAGTACCTACATGAGGAACAACTACTTGATAATGGACTGGTTTCAGAGTAGCAGCTGTGTTAGTCTGTATCCTCAAAAAGAAAAGGGGTACTTGTGGCACTTAGAGACTAAGGTGCCACAAGTACTCCTTTCCTTTTTGTTGATAATGGACTGACTCTCTAATCTAGCTGGGAAAGGTATAACATGATCCAATAGCTGGAAGCTGCAGCTAGACTAATTCAGACAGGAAATAAGGTGTGTATTTTTAACAGTGAGGGTAATTAATCATTGAAACACTTTACCAAGGGTCATGGTAGATTCTCCATTACTGACCATTTTAAAAACAAGACTGGATATTTTCTAAAAAATCTGCCCCAGGAACTATTTTGTGGAAGTTCTATGGCCTTTATTGTCAGGAGGTCAGATTGGATGACCACAATGGTTCCTTCTAGCCTTGGAATCTATGAATCTCGCTGTTTCCCCCAGAAAACTCTTGCACATACAAGGAGATATGCAATTAAAATAACATTAAGTAATTAAGGCTAGATTGTGTGCCTCTTAGTCAAGCTGGTGAGCACCTAATAGCAAAAGAGCTCCTACTGACAAAATGAGACTGCTTGTGTGAATAAGTGCTAAGGGTTGCTCAGTCTAACATACCATAAATAACACACTCAATTCTGTCTATTTTATTAGAATCCAGAGAGAACTAATTTGTATATTTTACAATGTAACAAGTTAAGTCACACCCGAGTATGGCAGCAGTGTGATGCACAATAGTGCTTTAATATATCAGACTACAGAGTCTCTGGGCCACATATTGCATGTGGCCTATAAATCTGCACCTCTGAAATGTGCACTTTTGGGTGATGAAAATGTTTGTGCATCCAAACCTCAGGCTTGTATGTTTAAATCAAAATTTTGGGATATGCAAATACTGATGGACCCAAAACCGTGCCAAAAAATGCAGGCACACCACTTTTTACATGTATATTTTGGGACCAATCTGAGGGCATGTCAACCTTATAATTAAAACCTCTGATCTGTGTAGATGCTTGCCTTCTGCTCTAGTCTCTGCATGCAGGGAGTGATGGGGTGATTAATCTGCTTCTCCTATGAGGGCCAACTTGCTATGCTTGCTGGCTCCTGGCTAGATTTGTTTCAGAGTAACAGCCGTGTTAGTCTGTATTAGCAAAAAGAAAAGGAGTACTTGTGGCACCTTAGAGATTAACCAATTTATTTGAGCATAAGCTTTCATGAGCTATAGCTCACTTCATCGGATGCATACTGTGGAAAGTGTAGAAGATCTTTTATACACACAAAGCATGAAAAAATGCCTCCCCCCACCCCACTCTCCTGCTGGCAATAGCTTATCTAAAGTGACCACTCTCCTTACAATGTGTATGATAATCAAGGTGGGCCATTTCCAGCACAAATCCAGGGTTTAACAAGAACGTCTGAGGGGGGGGGGGTTTAGGAAAAAACAAGGGGAAATAGGTTACGTTGCATAATGACTTAGCCACTCCCAGTCTCTATTCAAGCCTAAGTTAATTGTATCCAATTTGCAAATGAATTCCAATTCAACAGTCTTTCGCTGGAGTCCGGATTTGAAGTTTTTTTGTTGTAATATAGCAACTTTCATGTCTGTAATCGCGTGACCAGAGAGATTGAAGTGTTCTCTGACTGGTTTATGAACGTTATAATTCTTGACATCTGATTTGTGTCCATTTATTCTTTTACATAGAGACTGTCCAGTTTGACCAATGTACATGGCAGAGGGGCATTGCTGGCACATGATGGCATATATCACATTGGTGGATGTGCAGGTGAATGAGCCTCTGATAGTGTGGCTGATGTTATTAGGCCCTGTGATTGTGTCCCCTGAATAGATATGTGGGCACAGTTGGCAACAGGCTTTGTATCAAGGATAGGTTCCTGGGTTAGTGGTTCTGTTGTGTGGTATATGGTTCCTGGTGAGTATTTGCTTCAGGTTGGGGGGCTGTCTGTAGGCAAGGACTGGCCTGTCTCCCAAGATTTGTGAGAGTATTGGGTCATCTTTCAGGATAGGTTGTAGATCCTTAATAATGCATTGGAGGGGTTTTAGTTGGGGGCTGAAAGTGACGGCTAGTGGTGTTCTGTTATTTTCTTTGTTAGGCCTGTCCTGTAGTAGGTGACTTCTGAGAACTCTTCTGGCTCTATCAATCTGTTTCTTCACTTCAGCAGGTCGGTATTGTAGTTGTAAGAATGCTTGATAGAGATCTTGTAGGTGTTTGTCTCTGTCTGAGGGTTGGAGCAAATGTCGGTTGTATCGCAGAGCTTGGCTGTAGACGATGGATCGTGTGGTGTGGTCTGGGTGAAAGCTGGAGGCATGTAGGTAGGAATAGCGGTCAGCAGGTTTCCGGTATAGGGTGGTGTTATGTGACCATCGTTTATCAGCACTGTAGTGTCCAGGATGTGGATCTCTTGTGTGGACTGGACCAGGCTGAGGTTGATCGTGGGATGGAAATTGTTGAAATCATGGTGGAATTCCTCAAGGGTTTCTTTTCCATGGGTCCAGATGAAGATGTCATCAGTGTAGTGCAAGTAGAGTAGGGGCGTTAGGGAATGAGAGCTGAGGAAGCGTTGTTCTAAGTCAGCCATAAAAATGTTGGCATACTGTGGGGCCATGCGGGTACCCATAGCAGTGCCGCTGATCTGAAGGTATACATTGTCCCCAAATGTAAAATAGTTATGGGTAAGGACAAAGTCACAAAGTTCAGCCACCAGGTTAGCCGTGACATTATCAGGGACAGTGTTCTTGACGGCTTGTAGTCCATCTTTGTGTGGAATGTTGGTGTAGAGGGCTTCTACATCCATAGTGGCAAGGATGGTGTTATCAGGAAGATCACCAATGGATTGTAGTTTCCTCAGGAAGTCAGTGGTGTCTCGAAGGTAGCTGGGAGTGCTGGTAGCGTAGGGCCTGAGGAGGGAGTCTACATAGCCAGACAATCCTGCTGTCAGGGTGCCAATGCCTGAGATGGGGCACCCAGGATTTCCAGGTTTATGGATCTTGGGTAGTAGATAGAATATCCCAGGTCGGGGTTCTAAAAGATCTTCTACACTTTCCACAGTATGCATCTGATGAAGTGAGCTGTAGCTCACGAAAGCTTATGCTCAGATAAATTGGTTAGTCTCTAAGGTGCCACAAGTACTCCTTTTCTTTTGGCTAGATTTGGTGGTTTGAATTCCTCTAACTTTAGACCCTAGAGGGGCTGGTACCTTATTTTAAAATAAGTACAAATCCTCATGAGTACTACAAATACTTCAAAAGTCCCATGTAGTTCATGACAAATATGCCCCGAAGTAGCAAACAGAAACAACTTGAGCAGCCTGAGTCTAGCCCAAAGTCACATAGCAAGTCTTCAGCACAGCCAGGAATACAACTCAGCTCTCCTGTTTCTCAGTCATGTGTGCTTACCAGTAGAGCATGCTCCTAGAAATATACCATTTGAAACTCGAGCTGTGAAACCTTAGGGTGCCATTAAGCACTGGTGATTGGCTGTAAGCTCTAGAGCAGGGATTGACAACCTCTGGCATGCGGCCTGTCAGGGAAATCTGCTGGCAGGCCGGGACAGTTTGTTTACCTGCAGCATCTGCAGGATCGGCCGATCGCAGCTCCCACTAACTGCGGTTCGCCGTTCCAGGCCAATGGGGGCTGCAGAAACCGTCGCGGGCTGGGAAATGTGCTGGCTGCTGCTTTCCGCAGCCCCCATTGGCCTGAAATGGCGAACCACAGTCAGTGGGAGCTGCGATCAGCGGAACCTGCGGATGCTGCAGGTAAACAAACATCCCAGTCTACCAGCAGATTTCCCTGACGGACCGTGTGCCAAACATTGCCCATCCCTGTTCTAGAGCAAAGCTGGGCAAAAAAAATTTTTTTTCCAAATAGTAAACTCACTGACAAATTTCAGAGTAACAGCCGTGTTAGTCTGTATTTGCAAAAAGAAAAGGAGTACTTGTGGCACCTTAGAGACTAACCAATTTATTTGAGCATAAGCTTTCGTGAGCTACAGCTCATGAAGTGAGCTGTCGCTCACGAAAGCTTTTTCACTTACAAATGCATTTTTCAGAATCCTGAAAAGATTTGTATTTGAATTCAGGTCAAATTCTGTGAACAGTTTTGGCTGAAGAAACCCAACAAACATATATATTTTGAAATGTCAAAATAGTTTATTTTCACATTTTTGAAACAGACCATTTTGATGTTTCGTTTTGAAAATGTCAATTGGAATGAAATTTCATTTCAGATGTTCTGATTGAAATTGACATTTTCCTTAACAAACGTCATTTGTTTCAGTTATTTGTTTTGACAAGAAACAAACCAAATTCAGAAATGATTTGGAATAAATTGAAATGGGTGGGGAGGGGGAGGAAGGGGGTCAGTTTGGCCACCAAACTGAAAAATCAGCTAATGGCTCAGCTCTATTCTAGAGATTCTGGAAATAGATGCCACCAAACACTTTCAGAATGGAAAGGGTGGGGGAATTGCAAGGGCAAGTAGTAAATGTTTCAAGTCATTGGTGAGCTGGGCTGCCCAACTTCCCAAGTGAAAAATAGTTGTTTTCTGCCCAAGTGGTTTGCAAGATCTCAGATATTAACATCTGAGAGTGGTGCCTGAGTCTAAGCAGTCCTTTTTTGTCACTGGCCCAGCACTGAAAACAGCCTTGGTTCTGCTGAAGCAGCTTTAGTACCACACACAGTAAACCAGCCTCTAAGATCAATTTCTTATTTTGAGAAAGTCAAGTTTATCTGCAATCATCTCTTTTATGCTATAAAATACCAAGGATCAACTGTGTCCTTATAGATTGCAAAGTTGTTATCTAGGCTCTGAAGAAGAATATTTGTTATCTGCTTGGAAATACAAACATTTCTCTCATTCACACACACATACAGAGAAATCACCAGTCTTCATAACAGAGCGTACGTTCACAGATTTTATTTCTTTGAGTCACACAACACCGCAGTTATGTTTATTACTTTAATAACTCAGTGTGGCACAGACCACTTGAAAGAGGCAGAATATCTCAACTTTTTATCTGCAAAAAACAGAATTCAAAGCAAGTGAACTTGGTAGCTTAAAAGCTGGCAATGTGCAAATATATTATGGAATTTCCAATCGAGGTTTACCTGAGTTGATCTTCTACTATTGCCATTTGAGACTGCAGGTGTTTTAGACACCCCTAAATAGGATGTTTTATTTAAACGTATTGGAAAGCTCAACTTACTAGCCCTGTGAATAAAAGTTCAAATACTTTAATACCTTGGGTTTGACTCTATTTTGCCTGGGTGGGGGAAGGGTGGTGAGAGGATGCCAGGAATCTCTCACCCCCTTGCACCTTACAAGGTGCATTCTTGTGAGGGACCACAGCCACTGAGTTAGGTGCATTCTTGTGAGGGACCACAGCCACTGTTTTGTGCTACTCCTAAAGTGTCTATCCGAAATGGTGAAGATATGGCCATAGCCCCTCAATCTATGTAGTGGCTAGCAGAGATGGCTTGGCGTGGAGGGCACTGTGGTGTACACTCAAAAGAGTATTTAATTGGCTCTGCATCCTGTGTTCCTTGGGACCTCCTATGAAGAATGTTGTGGGAGTCAGTCAGCCAGACTTCTTTCTTGGGTTTCCTGCGGCAGCTTGGCTCCTCTGATCTTCTTCCAGCTTAAAAACTATACTATGACCCTTTCTGGTAATTTAGGGGAATACTGCTCAGACAATAAATGCTTGAGAAAGTTCTGTTCTTAAATTCCCCTGTCACTTTTGAATGGTGAAGAGAGATAAGGGATGAGAAAAAACAGAATGGATGATCTTGTGGTTAAAACATAGCACTAGGAGTCTCAAAGCCTGGGCTCCCTTTCTGGATCTTCCACCAGTGGCCTAATTTTTTTTTAAAGGTGAAACCTGAGGTCTGAGCATTTGGGTGCCTATTTGGGTGCAAAATATGTATTGCAATTAGGTATGCAAATAGCTGATCTATGCATACATTAGCTGTAATTGTGCATGCAAAAGTAGGCAAACAAATATATGTTCAAGAATACATGTGGCTCATGTATCTCAGATTATAAAAATCTGTCTGTTAATTTCTCTTTGCCTCAGTTTCCTCATCTGTATAATGAAGATGAGACCTACCTATCATACAGGGCTCTAGTGATGGCAAATACATTAATGCTTGTAATGCAGTTTGAGAACTGCAGTAGGTGTGATATAAATGCAAAGTAGTCTTATTATGAACCTTCAGTTTGGTGAGAGAGACGAAAAGATAGTGTTGACGTGCTCATATTCCAGCTCATAGATTGCCTCCAGTAAATTTCTGAAGCACACTATCTTGTTTGTTTGAGTCTAACCACTGATCTACATGGTCCTCCAATGAAAACAGGACCATAATTCTTCTGAGCAAAACATAGGGAGCTTAAGCTACGCCTACACTACAAATTACTTTGGTATAATTTACATCACTAGAGGTATGAATAATCCACACACACACCCTCCCCCGAGCGACATAAATTATACCGACCTAAGCACCAGTATAGTCAGCACTAGGTCTGCAGGAGAGCTTCTCCTGTTAACATAGCTACTGCCTCTGGCTGAGGCAGGAGTTATTAAGCTGACGGGAGAGCTCTCTCCTGTGGCTTAAAGTGTCTTCACCAGAAGTGCTACAGCTGTAAATAATCTAATGTAGACATAGCCTTAGAGAAGAGCAGGGCAAAAATACAAATGGCTATGCATCCCAGAAGAGGTACTAACAAAAGTTATTTGAAAAGATTTCACAGAAAAGCCTGGAGCAGTCCCAATTTTATAATACCAATCAACTTCCAAGGCAAGATAATATAGATCAGAAGACCAAAAAAAAAAAAATGAATATTCTGGAAGGACGTGTATAAAGGTTGTGGGATGAAGAGCTAATTTGAAAGTATATTTATATGAAAATGTTTGTTTTTTTCCTGAAATGATCAGACAAGATGAAGACCACAAGCTTTTTTATGAGTCCTTTATAGCTCTTTCTAGGGAATGTGGCACTAAAGTAGCATAATTTGGGTTTGTTTGAGGGTGGTTTTTGTGTTGCGTTTCTTGAGCGGTATAAATAAAACTGCAACATACTGAAAAAAAATCAGTTAAGAATACTAAACTGGATGATTTACCTTTAGTTGCATAAACACACCAAGTTAGTCCTCCAACGTGCAACCTGGAAAGAACAAACTGATGTTGTATAAGGTCTGAAAGGGAAGAAACAGCAAGGAAATTTATTGGTTGAGAACATATTAATAATTTTAAATAATTGGAAAAGCTGGATGCTGAGCTGCTGTAAAACAACATGGCTTCATTAAAGTTCTTCCTTCTTCTTTAGTGAACTTGGAAAACTAGAGTTTTAACATCAGACCTTTTGTTATAATTTATATCTGCTCCTTGGCTTCCAGCTAAACACATTTTAATTACACATTATAAATATTTGTGACCATATTTATTGTTGAATTTTCTCCATTTGAGGATCTAGTTGCAAAAGTGTGGAATTTTCACTAATGTTTATGTTGTATTCTACTTAATATATTGTCCTTGTTTTTCTGCAGATCTGTACTGATGGATCATGCTGTCAGCTGAGTATCTATCCCTGCACATTTGCTGCACAGATCAAACATTTTTTTAACCCAGGCTTTCCCCCGTTACTTCATACTTTGTTCCTCAACAAGATCAACCATGCCTCATTCTGGCTTTCTAAAAAACAGGCATCTTGGCAGCTTCTTTTTATAGATTAACTTTGAACATCTCACGAACTGTGAATACATTATCAGAAGAATAATCAGTGTTCAACTGAAACAGAACAGTCCAACAGCTAATCCTAAAGACCATTACTCGGGAGAATCCTGGGCAACAGTTAAAATAAACAGATATATCTTTAAAAGCAAGCAAAGATCATGTTAGTCTTACTCCATCCAGTAATGTAGTTAAGGATTAGTTGTCGGAACCCTGGAGTTCCAGCTTTAGAATGTAATTCACAGCTGTTAAACCTGTCTGGTTAAAGAAGATCACTAACAAAATGAACTGGAAGCTAGCTGAAAGACAGTAAACTGAAGTAATGATGAGTGGCAGTTAACAGAATTGAAGGGAGATATTTAGTGGGGTGTTGCCAGGGTTGGTGTTGGTGTGATGTTAACACATTCATTAATGATCAGGAAGACATGAGTAAGAAGAGTGTTAATTAAATTTGAAGAAGATAAATTGGGAGGTGCTAAAAACTGAGGACAAACGAATAATGAGAATGGGCAATATATTTCCTGCTGGCTAGTAAAATAACAAGATGTGTCTGGCACATTGTCTGAAAGGCTGGGTTTTTGGCAAATCACACATGGAGTGAATTCCAGAATTGAAGGACCCCTAATCGTCTCTATCAAATAGATATGTGTGTATGTTTATTACTTTGTTTTTCTGAATAACTACTGACTAACTATACCTAATTTTTAAATTATTTTGAGCCCTGTAAGAAGAATGTTGGCATGGCAAAATTTTGTAGATGAAAATTAAAAGGTAAATAATGTCTTCAAGAATGCACCCAAGTAGAGTGCATTAAAATAATCCAATTCAGTAGTGGGAACTGTGGTGAGGTCCATATCCTAGAGGAATATTTACATTCTCTGAGCCAGCCAAAGATGTTGAAATAGATTTCAAGCCACTGCTATAACTTGGAGCTCCAAGAGTGATGATGGATTCAATTCCATTATGAGCCTATTGATGATTGAGATGTTCTCAATTAAGAGCAATTTTAATCCCTATCAACTCATCTGTAGGTTCCCCATTACATACCAGCATTGTTCCCTATCTTGTCTGGCTTGACTTTAATCAAGCTAGCTTTCATCTGGGATCCTTTCCTGACCAGATACTGGGAAAGCAAAGACTGCAGAATATGAAGTTGAAGCAAAGGAAATGTAATTGACTTTCATCAGTATTATGGATACTGCCGCTGTGTATGCTATAAACTATGCTTATATCATGTATTATGTGGGAATAGTGTTTTGCATGTTGAGAAATGATGGGCTAGATTCTCAGCTAGTTTCTCATTGGTTACTACTTTGACTTCAGCTAAATTAAGTTGATTTATAAGATGAGCATCTCCCTGAAATTCACTATACTATCTACTCTCACATGTGTGTGACTATCTTGATGTGCAAGTAGGACCTCCAAGCGGGTAATGAGCAGTTTCATGATGTGGTTGGACAGAACAGGATCTGGAACATTACTGTCTTTTATGTTTTGCTCGTTACCAAGTGATTGCGAGGGTGAGGAGTGGCCTAGGCCATTCCTTGCAGAACTTTTTTGTGCTTAGCCTGGATGATTGAAAGTTTTTTGACTCATGCCTTTTGAACCACATTTATGTATAGTATTACTCTCTGCATTTAGATTATGTTTGTTCTGCACCTATAATTTCACTCCTCCAGATGATCTCTTGAGTCTTTCCTGCCATCATTTAAAAGAAGTCCAGTGTCTTTTTCCAGGCATCCAGTACTTAATCTCTCCCCCACATCCTTAGCCCCCAGGCATGCTATCATTCCATTTGAGATCTTTGGTTGTTAACAATTAGTTGCAATTATTTCTCATAATACACACACTTTTTTTGTGTTACACTGTGTTATCACAGACATATTTCAGTTACAGTGTTATGTACACATAGCACACAAACAGTAAATTCCAGCTCCTGTATGTAAAACTAGGAACCTGCCAACAACTAAGTGAAGCAGTACAAGCTGGGTGTAATGAAAGGTTTGTGACAAGGTGACACACACCACTCCCCCCACCTTAATTTTAAGACATTTACTTGACAGACACTGGAGTCTGAAAGTTTTGGCAAAGTGAATAAAAAATAAATAAAAAGGAGGGAATTTTAAAATTAAATTATTTATTTAATTATAGCACCTACGGGCCCCAATCAAGATTGGGATGCCCTTGGGGTAAGAGAGCTCCTGTCCTAAAGAGCATAGTCCCACAGACACAAAGGTACTTAGGCACCTAAATCAAGGGGTTAGGCACCTAAGTCCCAGTTTTAGGGTTCACTGTGAAGCAAAAAACTCCCACCCAACCCTGTATATATCTAAACTCACTTGGCCCCTAAATTTTTCAGGGTAAACATTCCCCAAGTGCCTACATTTCTGCCTCTGGACATACACACTGCTGTCTCCCTCTAGACATCCAGCTGCCTATCTCCCACCTCCACCCCAGTGCAATCCACAAATCAGGAGAAGATAGGCATTTTCCCACCTATCTCACATGCAGGGCCCAATCGTGTGTGTGTGTTCTGAGTCTGCTCACCAGATCGGGTCCCATTCACCATCAGAAGAAGGAGGTAGTTGTGGTGGTGCTGCCCCTCACCTTATAATCTCAAGAGCTAGAGCAGTGATTCTCAAACAGGGGTCTGGGTCTGCGAGCAGGTTTCAGGGGGTCCACCACGCAGGGACGGCATTAGACTTCCTGGGGTCAGGGGCAGAAACCCAAAGTCCCACTGCATGGGGCTGAAGGCCGGGGCCCTGAAGCCGAAGCCTGAGCAACTTAGCTTCACAGGGCTTCCTCTGGCGTGAGGCCTCGGGCAATACCCCTGCTTGGTACCCCTACCACTGGCCCTGGTTTTATATGCAGAAAAACAGTTGTGGTACAGGTGGGCTGGGGAGTTTTTATAGCCTGTGAGGGGGAGGGGGGCTCAAAAAGCCCTGGGTTAGAGCATTCACCTGGGATGTGGGAGATGCAGGTCCAACTCCCTTCTATGCCTGAGGGGGTGAAAGGATTTGAACAGGGGTCTCCCACCTCTCGGGAGAGCGCTCTGACCACTGAGCTACAGGATATTCTGGTATGGGGCACTCTCACTCTCTGCAGTTGAAGCTATTCCACTGTGAATAAATAGTCATTGGAGCAGGGGGACTAGTCTAAGGCGCCTATCTCTCTCCATTCCTTGGAGCCAAGGTGCCTAACTTAGGCTTTGTGAATACCCCTCTGCCATGTACATTGGCCAAACCGGACAGTCTCTACACAAAAGAATAAATGGATACAAATCTGACATCAGGAATCATACCATTCAAAAACCAGTAGGAGAACAATTCAACCTCTCTAATCACTCAGTGAGAGACTTAAAGGTGGCAATTTTGCAACAGAAAAGCTTCAAAACCAGACTCCAACGAGAAGCTGCTGAACTTGAATTAATATTCAAACCAGATACTATTAACTTAGGTTTGAACAGAGACTGGGAATGGCTCGGTCATTACACTAATTGAATCTATTTCCCCATGTTAAGTATCCTCACACCTTCGTGTCAACTATCCGAAATGGGCCATCGTGATTATCACCTTCAAAAGTTTTTTTTCCCCCTGCTGATAATAGCTCCTCTTAATTAATTAGAAAAGGAGTACTTGTGGCACCTTAGAGACTAACCAATTTATTTGAGCATGAGCTTTCATGAGCTGAAGTGAGCTGTAGCTCATGAAAGCTCATGCTCAAATAAATTGGTTAGTCTCTAAGGTGCCACAAGTACTCCTTTTCTTTTTGCGAATACAGACTAACACGGCTGTTACTCTGAAACCTTAATTAATTAGCCTCTTACGGTTGGTATGGGTACTTCAACCTTTTCATGTTCTCTGTATGTATATCTTCTTACTATATGTTTCATTCTATGCATCTGATGAAGTGGGCTTTAGCCCATGAAAGCTTATGATCAAATAAATGTGTTCGTCTCTAAGGTGCCACAAGTACTACTGTTCTTTTTAGTGTTATTCCTGTGATTTTTTTTTTTTTTAAACATCTGTGTTTGGTATTGTGACACTGAGCCTTGCTAAGACCAAGTCCTTGTGTGGATCTGGGCCTTAGAATCTAAATAGAGGACAGAGGACTATTGCTATTCCCATTTTACAGATAGGAACCAAGACACAGATTAAGTGATTTGGCCAAAGTCACACAGGCAGCAGAGCCAGAAATGAACCCAGAGTTCCTGAGTCAGAGCTTTAACCACCTCTCTACACTACTTTGGAATTAGAATTGCAGGGTGGACTTACAGTAGAGCAGTGCAGCTTTTAATGTAGTGAATAAAATTAAATAAGTAGCAGATAATCAGAATGGATACTTATGAATTAATAACAATCCATCCAGTCAGTATATTTATGGGAGTACAATATTTAAAAGGAGTGTAAACCCTGTGTCACCTTTTCAAGGGAACAAAAACATTGGTTGCTTGACAAAGGTGGTCTTCTAATAAGGTTACCCAAGAGCTGTATATTTCTATGAATTAGCTACCTTGTGCCTTGGGAAAAGAGAGCCCCCATCCATCAGAATATAGATCTTTCAATAACTGTACCTCCAATAAGCAACTGTTATTCTAACATTCCAACATAATATTGCATTTAGTTTTTAATCACTGGGTCTAAAAAGATAGTCACTGAAGTAGAATGGCACATGCTGAACACCTTCTGCTTTGAATCTGTGCCTAGCTGATATTTTTGATAAATGCGTTAAGCTAGAATCTTGGCTAGGGCTCTAGCTGTTTTGCATTTTTGAGGTGCTCTAAGGAGGCAACTGTGGATTCCCTGTGATTGAAGAGAAACCTGTGGTAAGACAGAACGGTGATAGCTCACACTACACCACCTTCTCCTTTCCATCCCCACATTAGAGGGCAGGGAGGGGGAAGGACAGAGTGCAGTGATTCTTGACAAGCACAGCAGACCCTATTGAACTGCTGCAGCTTGTGTCACTCAGAGGGGTGCTTCAGCTGCTTTAAATTATGCCTGTGGAGCCCATTTCAGCCCCAGCTGGCCCACACTCAGAAGAGAAAAGGTGCTATAAACCACTGCTCTCCTCAGCATAAACTTGACACTTACAATAGCTAGCAGCAAACATTTGATACTATTTCATTATCTAGTTTTATGAACCCATAATGCACTGGATTGAATGTTATTTTTCAAGGTTTTCTAGATGTATTTAAGTCAGACAACTTTTGTTTATTGTTCTCTAGTTACCTGAAACTGTTTTCTAATTAGAAGATATATTGAATAGCACTAAACTTTTATTTTCTGGATATAACTTTTTTTCTTTAATACCTTCTCATATAATAAATAGGGTTCTTAATACATCTCTTGCAGTGAAAAACACAGTAGAGTCATTAGGCCAGATCCTAAACAAGAGCTTTTCCCATTGGTGTAGGTACTCGATCTCCCGAAAAGGCAGTAGCTATGTCAACAGGATAAGAAGCCCTCTCATCAACATAGTGCTGTTGACACCGGGGATTACGTCGGTATAACTCTGTCACTCAGGGGTACTGATTTTCCAAACTACTTAGTGACATAGTTATTTTGACATAAGTTGGTAGTGTAGACCAAGCCTTGGAAGGCTTCATAAATAAATGCATTGGGCCTGATTCTCCTCACATTTACCCTAGCTTTCAATCTCTGTAACTCACTTAATTACTCTTGCTTTACACTGGTGTGAGTGAGGCAAAGCAGGCCCATTATATTTAGTGCTAGGCAAAACTTTCATAAAACTTCAAACAGGATCTTGTTGCAGGAGTGGCGTGGAATCCTCTTCCATGTCTTCAGCATTCTTCCATCTCCACTAAACACTACAAAGAGGGTTAAGATAGGTGAGACAATACCTTTTTACTGGACCAATGAGAGTTGTACTTTTGGAAAGGAGCAGGAGGCAAATTCTTCTTTCCCCTATAGGAGCCCTCTTTAGGGGAGTCTAAAATAATCTTTCCTTCCTCTACCCTGACACAGGTGTTGTCAACTGGGTGGAAGAGCTGATTGTTGTGTCTTGTTTCCAGCTCTCTTCCCCTCTCCCTTTACCAGCACTGGTGGGGAAGCTGGCTGCTATGTTGTCTGTCCCCAGTATGGGTCTCTGATGACAATAAGGATGCTCAATGCACACAGCTCACCTTTAATGGGTGCTATTGTCCTTTTGGGATATCAGTAATGCCATTCCTGATAACATCACGCCAATCCACCAGTCTGGCTGGATGCAGTATATTACAGCAATCTGTCACCCACTAACACCCCTTTTTGTTCTCAGAGTAGCAGCTGTGTTAGTCTGTATCCGCAAAAAGAAAAGGAGTACTTGTGGCACCTTAGAGACTAACAAATTTATTTGAGCATAAGCTTTCGTGAGCTACAGCTCACTTCATCGGATGCATTCAGTGGAAAATACAGTGGGGGAGATTTATTTACACAGAGAACATGAAACAATGTGTGTTACCATACACACTGTAAGGAGAGTGACCAGGTAAGGTGAGCTATTACCAATGGGGGGGGGGGGGGAGAACCTTTTGTAGTGATAATCAAGGTGGGCCATTTCCAGCAGTTGACAAGAACGTTCTTGTCAACTGCTAGAAATGGCCCACCTTGATTATCACTACAAAAAGTTTTCTCTCTTTCTCCCCCCCCCCCCCCCCCCCCCCCCGCTGGTAATAGCTCACCTTACCTGATCACTCTCCTTACAGTGTGTATGGTAACACACATTGTTTCATGTTCTCTGTGTATATAAATCTCCCCCACTGTATTTTCCACTGAATGCATCGATGAAGTGAGCTGTAGCTCAAAGCTTATGCTCAAATAAATTTGTTAATCTCTAAGGTGCCACAAGGCCTCCTTTCCTTTTTGTTCTATGACTCTGCAGTCATCGGTGTTAAGGGGCCACTCCACCTTGAATGGTCCCTTCGAGTACCTGCTAACTACTTATGCTAAAGAATCTGTTCCTTTGTTGCATTTTGCTGTGATGGTGGGAATACTTGTGCCAGACCTGAGCTCTGTGTGACTGGAAAGCGGGACTCTTTCACCAGTAGAAATTGGTCCCATAAAAGATATT
Organism: Eretmochelys imbricata; assembly: GCF_965152235.1. Classification (NCBI taxonomy): domain Eukaryota; kingdom Metazoa; phylum Chordata; order Testudines; family Cheloniidae; genus Eretmochelys; species Eretmochelys imbricata. Next base: position 53,465,287 of record NC_135576.1, on the reverse strand, counting down.
ACCTCCCCACGTGTCTAGCACACCATTGGCTAGTCATCAGAGCACAGGCTGGGCACGCAGTCAGGGGCCTCAGTCTGGCTGGCCATGACCTGATCAATGACCTTGGGGAAGTCTCTCTGACTTCACCTGTCTCCGCTTCCCAGCGTGTGGTGCGGACGGCCACTGCCGCCTTTGTGACGAGCTTTGCGCTCGGTCCAGGTGTAGTGTCTAGACTGCTCCCCTTCCGCCTGTTTGCTCAGCGCCCTGGCTCCCCCGCATCAGCGTGGACTGAAGTGCGCGGGTCTGAGTCAGTGGGGGAAAGCGAAGCCGAGGCGGCGCTGGGGAACGGCAGCCGCGGGCTGGGCCTGGCTGAGACAATAGCGCCACCTACAGCTCCCGGCCGAGAACAGACCAAGCCCGCGGGGCTGGAGCTGCTCCGGGAAATGTTGCTGGCTGCCGGCAGCTCGCCCCAGCCTGGCTCCAAAGGGCCGCTCTGGGGCGCCTCGCTCAGCCACCTCCCGTCAGAGATTCCCTCCCCCCACACCTCCACCCCAGGCTTTGTGCCGGCTCTGCTTCCTGGCTTTCTTAGCATCTCCCTGCTGTTTGATCTCCTTCCCCCCCAGCTCTGCTGCTGTCCCCCCGCCTGCCCCTTCCCCAGCTCAGCGCTCCCCGAGGTGGGTGTCCACTCCCTGCCCCATCAAAGGGAGCTCTGTCATGGAAAGCCGCGGCTGTTTCCTCTCCAGCAAACGCTGCTTGCTCAAGGCGGGACTCAATGGGCCTATATGTGCTCCCTGGAGTTATAAATAAACCCCTGTTTGTTCTGGAGGGAGGTGTGTGGCCCGGGAGCTGTCTTCTCCACGGTTATTTTGGTGAAGAGACTATGTGTGTGTGCTTAGCTGGTTCTAATACTGGCCCCTGTGGCCCACTCCTCAATCACCCCCAAAGCATTCCTCTAGATAAACAGAGCCAGCTTGTCTAGCTCCCAGCAAGGGAATTATAATTGTTTAAATTACCACAGACACAAAAATCCCATACATATCAGGGCAAAACTAAAATGGGAGGGCTTGAGGTCAACTTTATTAGATGTCTCCTCAGCTTTGGTTCCTTATTTGTGAGTTGGGGCCCATATTCTGCTTTATTGGATGAACAAGAGCAAAAGATGGTTCCTTTTAAACTGTGGCCCCCAAGCCCACAAATTGTACTATCAAAATGCAAGTCTAGCTACTTCTATGGCATTACACAAAAAGCACAACAAAACAAACAAGACAGCCCCCCCCCCCCACACACACACACAACCCTGCACTCTCAAGCATGAGCATGGCAAAACCCTGAACCAACACCTGAATCCAGCCAAATTTTGGTCCTGAGCCCCTATATCCTGATGCCTATATAGGTTCTGTCTGCTCCTATAGCACCAAGCAATTCCAGCCCCCCTGCATCCCAGAGTGAGTGACATAAAACATGGATCTGACAGGAATCCTGCAAGATCCATCCTCCATTAACGTAACATAAGAACATAAGAAAGGCCATACTGGTTCAGACCAAAGGTCCATCCAGCCCAGTATCCTGTCTGCCAACAGTGGCCAGTGCCAGATGCCCCAGAGGAAGTGAACCTAACTGGTAATGATCAAGTGATCTCTCTCCTGCCATCCATCTCTACCCTCTGACAAACAGAGGCTAGGGACTCCATTCCTTACCCATTCTTGAATACAGCACAAACATAATCATTTGATGCAGTAGGAGAGATTCTAGACCACGATGTTACTATCCTCTCCTATAAAATAATTCCATGCATTGTGTTTCAGTGAAGTCACAATAACCCAAATCTGTCATCTTGATCTGTCTGGATACAAACAAATTTCATTCCATAACATGGAAATTTTGCAATTGGATTGGTCTATCAGATGAGAATGATCACATTATATGTAGTTTTAGTTGATCCACTCTTGACAGAGATTTTCAAAGCAGTCTAGGGGAATTAGAAACATCTTCAATTTAAATATTTTTACAATTAATGGAAGATGTGTCTAAATCCCTTAGATCTTCCATGATTTTTAATCCCATTTAAATGGAAGATGTGTGACTAGACTTCTTTGACAATCTCAGTGGCACAGGGCATAGCTTTTCTACTGTAAAAGGATAGCTACATTTACTGTCTCTCTAGAAAGAAAACCTCTTTCAGTTGGAAGGTATGGCCTGGACCTTGTTGGACACAGCCTTGTATTTGAATATTTTCAAGTGTTTGTGTGCCAGAATGTATCAGGGACCAGTTTTTTTATCCTGGAAGCAGAACAGCTAAACTTAGTTTCTATTTGTGCAGTAAAGGTTAGAGGTTGGTGGTCAAAAATTTGTTGGATCTGGCAAGACCCAGGTGCCAGGTACATGCATTTGTAGGAGTCTTGCGCCAGGATTTGTGGAATTTTCTAGTCCAGTAGTCTTGACAACATGTATTGCCTATTTTGATTGAACAATTTAGAGACTTGGGGGCCAAAAAATGGTAAGATCCAGCAGGCTTCAAGTGCTGGTATTCTGCTGATGCATCAGCATCTGGTTTTCTGCAATGGAACTGCAGTAATTGCACTTCTGTGTTTAGCTGGTAAATTGACGGGGGAGCGGGTGCGGGGGTGGGGGCGGTTCGGGAAAACATCACTGACTGAATCCAAGAGAATCCAGGTGCTGGATACACGTTTTGCAGTGTTAATGTGCCAGTTTCCAACAGAGTCTGAGTTTTCTAGTGTAACAAGTTACAGACTAACAGGGCTGCTACTCTGAATTCGCAAAAAGAAAATGGTGCCACAAGTACTCCTTTTCTTTTCTTTTTTTTTTCCTATTTACATTATATGATATGGGTCCAAAAGATGCCAAGATCTAGATAAATCCAGGTGCTAGATCTGGGTTTGTGTGCTGTTCAGATGCAGGGTTACATCAGGGACCAAAAAACAAACAAACAAACAAACAAACAAAAAAACCCAAACAAACATTAGTGCAGTAGTAGCATCTAGATTTCCACTCATTTCATGTCATGGAATTTGGCATAGTGTCCCAGGTGAGGGACAACCATTGCATGGATCAAGCAGCTAGGTTTTTGCAACGCTCATCCCCCATGATATGTCCGATATTTTTGGTGTCCTAGGAGCAGCGAGGCTGTTTTCTCTTTAGGGGGTTAAAATTGGGGCGTGGAGCCAGAATTTCGCCAGATCCAGGTTTTTGTGACACTCTTGCTGTGGGTCAGTGAGGCTCTCCTTTTTGTAATGATTGAGGCTTGAGTTGTTCTCTGGTTTGATTGTACAGTTTGGGGCTTGGGACCAAAAACCAGCAAGATCCAGTTAGATCCAGCTTTCCCCTTCTCCTCTTATCTCACCGCTTCACTCACTTTCTTTTCCAGAAAAGAGCATCTTCCCATCTTTAGATATAAAGGGGGAAAAGGGCTTGGGGGGGATGGAGAGACAAGTTGTGCCAAGTATCGTGTTTCGGAGGGTGTCACTCACTCTCACTTGAGTGATCCCTTCCTGTGAAAAAACTCTGTCAACTGCTCACTTGGCTTTTAACCTGGGGCGTGCGTGTGGTGTGAGGGAAGTTTTTTAGCTGCCGAGGAGGGCAGGACATCAGGACACTCATAGAGAGGAGGACGTCAGGACAGATGTGAAGGGACAGTGCGTTGTATTGAGACTCCGCGGTGTTCCAGCCTCTCTGGGCACTCATTCCTGGGGTTTGAATGCGCGTTGGGCTGTAATTAAGAGCTCTTGGAGGCGTACTTAACTTGTGACGTGGTGCTTTTCTTTCCCTCTCGGTGAGAAAGTGGCTCCTTCTTCCCTGAATCAGGACCTCTGCCATTCAGAGCCACAAAGAGCCATTCTGGACATATACTTACACACACGCACACACAAACTTAAGGTGAGCACCAAAAACTTCCTCTGCATTTTGCGTCCTCCGTTCCCAGCTGCTGGGGAGTTTTAAGAGCATCTTAACTTTGGAGCTCTGGAAAAGGTAAAAACAAAACAATTTTTTTCGGGGAGTGGGGGGGAAGACTTTCTTTCAGATGTATAGTATCCAGCAGGTAACGTCTCAAGGCATCAGCTATGATAGTGTACTAAAGGGATTTTGAAGAGATCTAGTTTGGCAAAAGTGGGAGAGAGAGCTTGAAACTGACTACCCTCCGTTTATCTGACTTTAAGTGCGCTGTGTTAACAGATGAGATGAGGGATCATATTGCAACCGCAGATTTCTGTTTGGAATATGAAAATGGTATAGTTTAGTCCACTGGCTTTCTCCTGTGAGATTATACATTTCACAGAGATTAAGGTTTCCGAGAGGTAACTTCCCCATCTGTTAAAATCCTATAAAGAGTTTACAGGACTTGGGAGGGGGAAGATAGTGTGGGTTGAATGAAAAGCCGAAGAGCTGTGAATGTGTTTGTCCCACCCATTGCTTTAGGTCTGATCGTATTAGATGGGGAAAGAATCTGGTATGATCCATAGGTTCTTTTTTTCCCCAACATATTTTGCCTATTGTCAACGAAAATTTGAGATAACATATCTTTTGGGTACAGGCTTTTTTATTATCTCCACTTTAACAAGAACGCTAGGTTGCTGTAGTGTCATGAAAGTTAAATCTCTGAGATTTATCGATGCTATAATAGCTATGTAGCCTCAAAAAGTGTTTATTTGCTTTTCATTGTTAAAAGTAGAAAACTCTCATTCCAAATGCTCCTCATGCCAAAATCAGAAGTGTTGGCTATGGATGGTTGAGATGCAAGTGTTTAGTTGGAAAGAACTTGTATAATGTGTTCAAATTAAGTTGTCATAATGCGTTACATTCCTTTATCCCTGGAAAAATACACAATACAGATATTGCAATTAGGAATTTTCAGTGTGGAATGTGTACATGGATATGTTCCAGTATGACGTCACACAGTCAAACAACCTTTGAAGAGTTTCTTGAAAGTTAGCAGTACTTGAAAAAAAATCATATGAATTAATGTCTGAAGTTGAATGCAATATTGATTCACTACAAATTAACTTTACTAAAATGTAATGAGTTTTTAATATTTATGCAGTCATGTTTCATTGAGTATAAGTATGAAGTTAGCAATACAATTTTCATTAGTTTTGTTAATGATAAGAGAAACTTAACATATGATATTTGAAAATATAGATGCCGAAGAAGCGTAACTGGTGAGGGTACACCATCTTGATAAAGCTGTTCTGAGGAGCCAAGCTCCACTGAGTTTAACTGGCTAAGGTTCTTGCCCATATGTACAATCTTTTAATGTAAAAAATATATGTAATATTTCATTTCAGATTAGCTGTCCACTGAACTGACAATCACTATAAAAGGGAAAAAATGAGTTCAGTGGAGAACAACTGCTTTCTTAAGTGAAATAAATAATAAAGTCAATGCAGTAATCAAGACATTGCTGGTCTGCAATGAAAATGAGCCAAAAGGCCTGTCTTCCTAATAAGAGCCCTGAATATCTGAGGAGTTTGAAAGGAGAAAAACCATTTTGTTATGAAGTGAAGCATTTAGCTGCAACAATTTTCTGTTTCAGAGAAATGACTGACAGTATAATTCAAAAGTATTGAAGAGATTTGCACAGTAAAGAATCATTTCATTATATCCCTGATGGGTTGTTTCCTCTCACTTTCTTTTGGCAGGGTTAACACAGCTAGTGCTTGTAAGAAGGGTCTAAGTAGTACACCGAGTTGCGCTTATGCAGGATGGTTTCCGAAAATACAGATTTGAGAGGATCCTAACATGCTTTATATCTTTGTTGTGCACTCAGTGTGTAATAAGGGGTGGGAAGGGTGTTTTCTGGCAGATTGGGAAGACTCCAGAGTCTTAATGTGGACTTAATGTAGAAATGTGACAGGAAAAGGGTATTGGGGTCTCTATGCATGGGCTTTGGAGCCAAGAGAGCTGAATTCAAATCCTGACTTGCTTTGTGACCTTGGTCAAAATCACTTAACCTCCCTACTCCTCTATAAAATGGGGAAAATAACATTGGTCCATCCTTTATGAAGTGCTTGGAGATCTTCTGGTGAAAAGTGATTACACAAGTGCAACGTGTTATTATTGGTATCATATATCTTAATCGTATTGAGAGATATAGTAAGTAATGACAAGAACTAAGCACTTAGGTCTGAATTAATATTTGTTTCTTTTTATATGCTTTTCTACTGAAGTGGTACCTAAATTATCATTAGATATTGAAATACTGTGCACTTCATATATTGCATTTTTAAACAATTTATTCTATCAATTAAAATTCCCAGAAAATTAAACGTAAATTTTTGAAAAAATCATTTTCAGATGACAAGCTTCTTCTGTTGCTTGTAAGGAATTATTAGACATTCTGGCTCCACTGTGAGTAACTGTAGAATACAGTCATGCAGTTGAAAAGGTAGCTTGTAATTTGTAGGTAACAAAATGTTCTTTGGGGTAAAAATGTATGAATATATTTAGGATTTCAATCAATGGCATTTAAGGAGGATTAGAGGAAACAGCTGGCTAAATAAATATTAGGTGTAGGGTGGATTCAATGGTATAAATTAATAATGCTGTTCTTTATTTACTCTATGAATGGGAGGTTTTGTGAAGATAAGATGACTTAAACGTGGTCACTGTATGCCACCTAGTGGATGCTGCAAATTGGGCTTTCACTACAGTATCATCTTCTATTTTTTTAACTATCCACACATCTGTAACTAATCTAGTGCATTACTTAACAATAACAAGTCAACTTTATTCAGTTTTAGCATAAGAGGCAACAGCTAACTTTGTGTGTGTGTGTGTGTGTGTGAAATGCCAGTTGGTTGCAGTAAAGCTCAGTTTAATTCTAGTTTAACATAATTTGACACCAATAGAGCTTTAGCTGTTTCCAAGGGATAATTAAATCATGCAGTAACTAATACCCACAGCTCACATATAGTCAGGCATTTACGGTATTTTAAGCATATATTAAAGAAGTGAAGTGTTTAGGGCTTTTGTGCTAATATTACAACAGGAAGGGATAATGATCAGCAGTAAGTGTTTCAAAGGTACCTCCAGCAGTGCTTCCAAAAACTCCTTTACCAAGCAGAATGTGGTGCTAATAAAACTATTGTTTGGCACTAAATATTTCTTTCCTTGCCTGCAATAGGCAAAGGAAATATTTGATCATTTTCCCAGAAAGGGTCCTCAGCCTCTCCCTCTCCCTTTTCCTGATTCTCCCCCCCATCTTTTTCCTCTCTGCTCCCCAGCCTCCCTAATGTTCTTTCCTTCCCTTGGACCTCTCCATCTCTTCCCTTCATTAGGGAAGGGGAATATGTCTCTTGGTCCACTGGTTTCCTCATTCAGGTATAGATCCCCAGCTGATGTAAATTGTCATTGCTCCATGGAAGTTAATGGAGTGGTGAGAACTTATACCAGCTGAGAGTCTGCCCCTCAGTCTGAACTTTGGGAGTGGGCTTCCAGACCATGTCATCTTCTGACTTCCTGCCTATCCATAACTCAAGTGGCAACCACTGAAACCTGGCCTATGGAGCCAACTACAAGTCTCATTTCTGGGAGGCACAGCAAAGCATCCTCAACTCAAGACTACTCAATGTTGTGGGATCAGGCCCTATACACTTCAGCCACCCCGACTTTTGTCACAGTCTGAATAGTAAAGCAAATGGCAATGCTGACACTGTATAGAGCAAACTGTCCTTTTCATTCACAGAGCTTCAAAACAGGTTCTTTGTTTCTGTAATTAGCACAACAGAGTGGAAACCTTGAACATGATCAGTTGCTCTGAAAACAAACATTTAAAAGAAGCATTAAGAAATCACAGAACAGTAATCTGTCTGAAGCCTCCACTGGGTGCTTTGAAAAGTTTTCTCAAGAGCTGTAGTAGGCTGTTAACGTGAAGCCTGAGCTAATGGCTGAAGGGGGGCGGGGGAGGCAGGAGAGAAGGAATTTGCTCTCCCATGAATCAGGCAATTTAAGTTGGAGAAGATAAAATGGCTCATCAGAAAATGTGCTAATTGATTTGATTCCATGCTTCATAGCTGGAATAGCCTGGAATTGAGAGCAGTTGGAACCACCACTGGGAATCAAACCCAAATCGAAGTAAAGAGAATCCTTGATAGGCCATAAAGTCTGTCCCACAGTAAAGCTTTTTTACTAATGGCACATTGAGCCACCGTCATTCTTCTGCAGCAGTGCACATCAGATATAATGACAGAATCTACATCATTAATCATGTGATAGAATGAAAATAAAATCATTGGAACAGAAAATTGTTATTGGATATGTACCTCCCGCTTGAAAAAAAATGTAATCTTGACATTTATCTAATAGCAAGAGACCATTATCTTGCAACAGCATTCCATTAACAGTATCTTTTAATTATTTTAAAGGCTTACAGGATACAAGGAACATATGGGCAATGGAGACAGGTTAGATTAGAGATGTGTTTGGCAGAAATCTGAGTAGCAGAAAACAAATGCTTTGATGGAGAAGAGAGAAAAATTGTTTAGTGATGGTTCAAATTTAGGGTTGATCATTTTCAGCCCACATTTTTACAAGGTGATGGCTGTATTAATGAAGCCTTTCCATTTTTAGTTTTATGTTACCAATATTGTATTTCCTGGTGAGTTATCAAATCAGCTAAACTGTATCAAAAAAAGCCTAATTCATTATACTAAATTATAATGATATCTATGAAAGGTTTATAATATATTTTCTTTACTCTCTATGGTGCCTTACACATGGTAATGCCATATATATATGTGGGCATATATATGCATGCATATATATTACCATGTCTTAGGCACCATAAAGGATATGGAATATATATATGGGGCGGGGGAGGATTTGCGCCCTCAAGCATACTCCCTTTTGGAACGTGTAATTTGTTCATCAGACCCTGATGATTGAAAATCTATTGTTTTAAATTTCAGGCTGTGTCTGGTTTTTGGTTTTCAGCACATTGGCTATTACTTCAATGTTTTTAAACTGGCATCTCCCTTGTTCCCATGATTGGTGGCCAGCGCTGCTTGTCACTGTTTTGAAACCCATCTCCATGAAACCCATGGCACAGTGCAGCTTCATTCACTTAGGGCCAGATCCTACAAACCACCATATGAATAGCTTTGCTCACATGAGTACTCAATTGAAATTCATGGGAACTCTAATGGGATTAAAAGGAGGCTACCCATGTGAGTAAAGTTGCCTGCATAAGTGTTTGTAGGATTCTGGTCCTTTATTCACAAATTGGATGAACAAAAAGAAACATGTACAATTCCAGTCCTGCAAAACTTTATGTACATTGGTAATTCCATTGACTTCTGTACAGCTGCTCTTGTGAGTAAAGTTATGCATGTGTTTAAAGGTTTGCAGGGCTAGGGCCTAAAATGATTATATCTGTAATCAATGAATATATATGCTTAATACGTGAATTAACTTTACTTAGGCTGGCAGTATGAGAAAATATTGAAAGGCTAAATTGCTGAAGCAACTCAAAAATTGAAAATGAATAACTGTTCAGCTATTCAGGTTTCAGAGTAGCAGTCATGTTCGTCTGTATTCGCAAAAAGAAAATGAGTACTTGTGGCACCTTAGAGACTAACCAATTTATTTGAGCATAAGCTTTCGTGACCTACAGCTCACTTCATCGGATGCATTCAGTGGAAAATACAGTGGAGAGATTTATATACATAGAGAAGATGAAACAATGGGTGTTACCATACACACTGTAACCAGAATGATCACTTAAGGTGAGCTATTACCAGCAGGAGAGCAGGGAGGCGGGAACCTTTTGTAGTGATAATAAAGGTGACCATTTCCAGCAGTTGACAAGAAAGTCTGAGGAACAGTTGGGGTGGGGGGAATAAACATGGGGAAATAGTTTTACTTTGTGTAATGACCCATCCACTCCCAGTCCCTATTCAAGCGTAAGTTAATTGTATCCAGTTTGCAAATTAATTCCAATTCAGCAGTCTCTCGCTGGAATCTGTTTTTGAAATTTTTTTGTTGAAGTATTGCCACTTTTAGGTCTGTTATCGAGTGACCAGAGAGATTGAAGTGTTCTCCAACTGGTTTTTGAATGTTATAATCCTTGACGTCTGATTTGAGTCCATTTATTCTTTTACATAGAGACTGTCCAGAATGACCAATGTACATGGCAGAGGGGCATTGCTGGCACATGATGGCATATATCACATTGGTAGATGTGCAGGTGAACAAGCCTCTGATAATGTGGCTGATGTGATTAGGCCCTATGATGGTGTCCCCTTAATAGATAAGTGGACTCAGCTGGCAACGGGCTTTGTTGCAAGGATAGGTTCCTGGGTCAGTGGTTCTGCTGTGTGGTGTGTGGTTGCTGGTGAGTATTTGCTTCAGGTTGGGGGGCTGTCTGTAAACTATTCATATTTAAGAAAATCTGACTCTGACTGAAGTCTTGCACACATGTTCCGTACTTTACTTCCCAGAATATCAATGTCAATGTTAATTTTACCACAAAAAAATCTGCATAATTCAATAAATGAAATAAAACTCCATATAATATTTAAAAAAACATGTAGAATATTAAAGATACATTCCAAAGTTTTTGGTGTCTGTAGTAACATAAATGTGAACATATTATAACATTCAATCCAAAATAAAGTTTTAAAAGTGGCATATCAGAAAGAATAATTCAACTAGGCGGTGTAATTATTAGACTTAAATTCCAATTACTTCTTACTCTAGGTACAGCTACACTATTTATTTGTTTGTAACACTATAGCATTACTGTACTGCCACCTTGTGGCAGCAACACAACACTGCAAACAACTTATACCAGTATTTTTACTTTACAGGTATAGCTCACGAAAGCTTATGCTCAAATAAATTTGTTAATCTCTAAGGTGCCACAAGTCCTCCTTTTCTTTTTGCAAATACAGACTAACACGGCTGCTACTCTGAAACAATAGAGAAGTTTCATATTTTAAATGTAATCGCCAGACAGAAAAACTAATGAATATATAATTGTTCTTCTTACATTAAATGTGCTTCAAATTTCTAGAAATCTGGAACATGTCAGGTTATGCCTACTCATAGGAACTTAAGCTACTGCATATCCTTGATAATATAGTTTTCTTCTTTGTTCTTACAAATGCTTGCTCCTAACTGGATTTCATTGTGCACTGACTAGTCAGACAGATTTTTTACTAACCCACTGTTATGCGTTGCTTTTGGATCACTGTATTACTGAAAATAAAACTTTATTTATGTGGATGGATGTTCATGTGTATGTGTGACATACATGCACACACATATATAAACTCTCCTGCTGCTCTAATGTATTCTGGAGACCGGATGGGCCCTTCAGTACCAAAGAAATGATGGGAGGGAAAGGAAGAATGCAAAGGAGGCCTAAGGCCACCTTTCAGTTCCTTTCTAGATTTTATTTTTAAAGTTATATTATTACAGTATTTATTAAAACTATTTAGAATGATTTGTTTAAATCTGGTCAGAGTGGGTCAAGTTCTGTTCATACTTATGTTGGTTTAAATCCAGAGTAACTCCACTGACACAGTGGAATTTCTTCAGAGTTGCACCAAATTGAGAACATATATAGGCTCTCTGTCTCTCCAGAAACCACCGGTGCCGCCATATTAAAAAGTGGTGTGAACCAGGGGTGAAAAATGTGCCTTTATACCTGAAAATGCATGGAGAGGACCATCAACAGGATAATAAAATGTCTGCGCATGAGGCCAAACGTCTTCCTTTACCGCCAGTGGTTGCACCACCAGTTGGTATTTTACCAAATAAAATTAATCCTGAATTTCTTTCATTCCCTGTTCATAATTGAATTCCTATTTAAAACACTGACAGTGAGTAGTTCTTCCTAGTCCATTATATTTGCCTGTGGGAAAAGATGCCACAGCCTCATAACACAGTGAGCTCCATTTTGATTTACTTGTATTGCTTTGCTAGTAGTTTTGTCCACTAAGTGTCACTTTTGTTCTTGATATTTTTAATGTGCAATTTATCCCAGGAATTCCCCCTCCACCCACCCCAGCTCAGCTGTTGCATCTGCTTTTCAATGAATTCCTGCTTTTGACACATTTATTTTCCAGATGAGTTAACTGAAGGACAAGGGGATAGAGTTTCAAAAGTAGCCTCTATACCAGGCATGGGCAAACTATGGCCTGTGGGCCACATCCGGTCCATGAGCTGATTTAATCCAGCTCTCGAGCTCCAGCTTGGAAGTGGGGTTGGGGACCGCTCTGCGTGCACGTGCCGTGGCTCCGCGCAGCTCCCGAAAGCAACAGCATGTCCCCTCTCCGGCTCCTATGTGTAGGGGCAGCGAGAGGGCTCTGAGCACTGCCCCACCCCAAGTGCCGCCCCTGCAGCTCCCATTGGCCAGGAACTGTGGCCAATGGGAGCTGCAGGGCAGTGCCTGCGGATGGGGCAGCGTGCAGAACCGCCTGGCCATGCTTCCGCTTAGGAGCCGGGAGCGGGACATGCCTTCCCCTCCCACACCTTGAATTCCTCATTTCTAGCCCTACCCCAGAGCCCACACCCCCAGCCAGAGCTGTTACTCCCTCCTGCACTCCAACCCCAATTTCATGAGCATTCATGGCCCACCATACAATTTCCATACGCAGATGTGGTCCTCGGGCCAAAAAGGTTGCCCATCCCTGCTCTATACTCTAGTTGAGCCTGAACTTTCATGTGCATTAACAGCATACCAATTTAGAAAGATGTAATCAGATGTCTGATTGCTTGGGGGAAATTTTCAAAGGCACAAAAGGCAGTTAGGACTAGGGAGACAATTCCTTTTGAAAATCGATGGGAATTTAACACCTCACCCTCATCTGAAAAATCTCCCCCCCCCTTCAACCTGCATGCTATAATATGAGTTTTTACATGTTCACAATTGCAGGGGTTTAGAAGATGGGTTGAGGTTCCTTTGAAAATGTAGCCTAACAATTTCAAAAGACTTCCACGGGGTCATACAGTGAGTGTCTCCTCCAGGAAAGGATTGCTACCTGTTGTCTGTACACATTTAACTACATGATCTTCTCAACTACATTTCAGCTCCCATCTGACTCCAAAATAACTAACTCTAATCCAAATAAATGTACCCAAAGAGTTATTCTTTTTATCTCATATTGAAATTCTGAGATGACATGAAAAAGGAATCTTTGTCTATTCTTTTCACTGCATTCAAGCATTCATCATGGGAAAATGGGTTGATAGAAAGTTTAGATTGACTATACTTCAGAAAGGATAAATATCAGCAAAAATGTAGAGGTAATTAGGAGATAATGTCACTTGAATAGAGCATTGTCACAGGATAATGTTCTCCTGCTATCAGAGGAATAGCTATACCATTTATGGAAAATACTGTAAATGTCAAAACAAAGCAGAGACATTTATTTGCAAACCAGAGGACATTGATCCTGTAAAATTGTTCAGTGATCATGATTTTTATTTTTGGTACACCAGATGATTGATGGAGATGCTGTTGTTTTATCCAAGGGTTGTTGGAACGGTATTGCACCACTACTGAATAGCTTCATTTTGTTTGACTTTCAACTTTCTCCTGGTATTACAGCATGGAAATATGTCTACTTCCTCTGGCTGATTGGGGTTTGTGCAAATCTATATATAGTTCTGTGGTATAGAGTGTACAAAAATCTATCTCAGAAACACTCTATCCTCTTTGTTGAAAGTGTCATGCAGTGACTCATCTTTTATTATACAGGAAACTTCCAGTGAATCGGTAATTTACATATTTTATACACTGTCTGTCAGTCATTTTTATTTCTGTGATCACTATACAATTTTATAGGGTGTTGTTCATATAAAAGGATAATAAAAACTGCAAGAAAACAGCAGCCTGCTCATGGGGCAAAAACTTTTGATCACAAACAGCAGCTGAAGGGAGGGTGGCTGTGTGGCTGGCAGGAGCCGGTTTAGCACCCAACCTAAGTTTAGCCTCAGAGCTGCTCTAAATTATGCCAGTTAGCAGCAGTCCACCAAAAGGCTGTTATACCCATTCCAGAGCTCTGGTTCTATCCCCTCCTGTCCCCCTGGCACCAGGGTCAGGAGGGTGTGGCATAGACAAAGCTACACTGTCTCTTCATGAATCTGGGATTCCTTCATGTCCAATTAGGGGAAGCTTACAGTCCTTTCATACTGCTCCAGGGCTGTAGCATGAGCAATAATCTGGCCCTACTATTGTGATTAAGGGTTTGCAGGCTCAGGGCCTAGCTGTATACTGTGCAATATGCAATTACGATTTCCAATATGCAAAATAGGCAAATTAAGGGTTTTCTTCAGCCCACAACTACTACTGACGTTGCTCCTTTTTCTTAGGTGTCTCTTTTGCAAGTGGCCATTTATAACTTTGGTCTTATGCAGATGCATAAACACCTTGTATATGGGAATGAAAATCATGGGGATGATATGGGGGATTAACGCCGGCATCATGGCGGAGAGCATCTGGCTCATATTTTACAAACATGACAGTTTAAATTTAGTGTAAAATATAGTGTCAGATTCCCCAGGAACTGCAATGGGCAGTGTTGCCCACTCTTGCAATTCTCATATCTAGTGTGTTTTTAGATCCCCAGCTTCTGGAGTCATATGATCATATGAGAAGCTCAATTTCCATTTAAAATAAAAGTTTCTAGCCTTCATGCCTGCAGAAAAAAGCTTGAACATGTGAACCCTAAAGTTTAAAAAATCAGGAGGCAAATAAATAAAAAACCCTCCACATTTATCATTTTTAAAATCTCATTATCTTTAGCTGATCTAATGATTTTTCAATGCTTGGGGTTGTCAGTTCTAGAAGGGAGACTTTTAAAATTCCTACAGTCAAACTCTATTCTGCATTATTTCAATATGTATCAGTTGGGGTCATGGGAATGCTACCAAGGGAGTCATTCATTTTGGCTAAAGTGGGATGGGTACCTTCCCAGCTCTTGGATATTCCATAGCCAGAGAAAAGGAGGTGGGGGCAAAGACATTGCCCAGTCCCATTCTCTAGTTTTAGCTAGTTCCAGATGATCTCATTTTCATGAGCTCCCTTCCCTAAGACAGGTCTTTGATTACTCCCTCTCCATGCAGCTTTGAATTGTTTTTGGCTTTGACTTTCAGTCCAGATCCTCCCACTAAATAGAAAGCTATGGATATGTCATATTTGATTCAGTGCAGAAAGCATCTTTTGTGTGCCATGTAATCTTTAACACCACAATGCCAAGGCCCCACCACTTCACATGGGTGTATATTCCTAAACAGTGACTAGAGTAAGCCAAATAGAATTGACCCTGGCACCACTTTCTTCAATATGAAATAAAACAACATAAGAATATGTCCAAAAACACAGGTGCACAAAGTAGATAAGTTAAGAGCAACGTAGAGATCACTGAACAATTTAGTACAATTCTCCATTTAATTGCTGGAGGAAATTATAGTATAATTATTAATCAAGGAACTTGAGTGATATTCCAAGCTCCATCACCTTGCTGCATATTAACTATCTGCCACTGGGATTGAGAACTTCTCCACGCAGACTGTAGTGCCAGCAAAGTACTTGCAGGGAATCATTATTTCTATGGAGTTAATACCTTGCCATTTAAGAGTGGTAATTGTAGCTGCTACACCATCAGAGAGAATATAGAATAATATTAATTGGAAAGAGCACACAGGGATCTGTGAACAGACATTATTTATTTTCTTTTAATTATTTCCCTTATCTATTAATTGTTCTGGGGAGGAAGGATAGCCCAGCAGCTAAGGCATTAACTTGGGACTCTCAAAACCCAACCCTAATTCTTCATTTAGCCACAGACTTCCAGTGTGACCTTGAGCAAGCCATGTAGGTCCTCATGGGGAGAGTTAGAGCCCTCAAAAAAGCCAGCACGCTGAGCAGAGATCTGCTAACCAATATACAGCCAGAATAACTGGTGTTATGTGCGTGAAATGCATGGAGTCTGGGTTATTACATTCACTTCCCACATGCCAAAGCAAGAGGTGGGACCTAAGCCCCTCCCCACAAAGGGAGTTTGATGCCCAATGCCAGGCCCGAGAGAGGTGCCTTTCTCCACTTGGGGTTCACAACTGTGAACCCTCTCTTGGAGTTGGGCACCTAAGTGAGGTTAATGGGGTTTTGTTTATGGAAAATGGGATGAGGAGGTGATGTTGCAGTGGTTATAACCTTATAAGAAGGGATTGAGGCACTCACCCAGGATGTATGGTATCCAGGTTCAAAGCTCAATACTGTCTGATGTAGAGCAGAGATGAACTTGGCCCTCTGACCCTCCCACGTAAATGCCCTAACCACTGGGCTATAGGGTAATCTGGGGCAGGTGTCTCTCCATCTGAAGCTGTTCTATTTTGTATAAGTAATTAAATATTCACTCACCCAGAGAGTGCATTAGAATGACTTTGTAGCCCGCTGGGAGATGGGAGACCCAGGTCCAATGAATGAGTGAGTGCTCTCACCACTGGGCTCCTCTTCCAGCATCTTTTATACAGAATTAGGCATGCTGTAAACATGCCTACTGGATCAGGCCCCAAAAGGCAAGATAGGTGAGGACAGTTTGTAGATCCTGTTGGGGCGCATGTGTGAGTTCGGTAAAGAGCTGCTGGGTGTCAGGACTTCAGTGGCTTCACACATACCCACACCCCAAAATTTAGACACCTTGGGGACTTTATCAGTGTAAACTTAGGCACTAAGGGATCTTAGGTACGTACAGGGTTAGCACCAGCTGAGAAGTGATTTTGTGAATGCCAGTGACACCTACATGTTGCAATTATGTACCTAACATGGCAGTTAGCTGCCTAAGTCCCCTTTACAAGTTCTACCCTCTGTGCCTCTGTCCCCCATCTGCCAAACGGGGATATAGCACTTCCCTACCTCGGAGGGTGTTGTCAAAATAAACACATTAAAAATTGTGAGGCACTCAGCTACTGTGGTAGTGAGGGGCCAGATAAGTACCTTAGTTAGATTGAATACATCACCCAGAGAGTTTGCTTTACTGTAAAAATAGGTCATGATACCTGCCCCCAAAACCTTATAACTTAATTTTAGACAAAGTATAACAAATGACCAAGAGGAGAAGTGGAGAAAGGGCAAATAAGCTCACACTTATTCAATGTAGTTGTGCACACATCTTAGCGGCCCAAGATAATGCGGTTTAAAAAAAAAACCCACATGTAATAATTACAATAATGAATTGTTGTCCCATATGGACAATTCTATTCATCTTTTAAATACAGGGGACCTGATTTGTCATCCTGGTTTGGGACCATTTTATGCCCACTTCATACTCACTTTGCACAGGTGTAAATGACTACACGAGGAGGAAGACAGTGAAGAGTTAGGTCCAAAATGTTTGACGCATTCAGGTTATTGTTCCATACAAAAAGACAATCCTAGCTCATATTTGGCTGAAAATGGTCACGTGGTGAATCAGTAACTTTCCACTGTTTACTTCTTCAAAGGTTAATACAGTGGCCTGAAAAATGTTACACAATTACCGTAGATTGCATATGCAAATATCTTTCGGCTGGTGGCTTGGAGGCCAATAATAGAGCTTTCTGACCTTCTAACTTCATTTCCCCTTTGGTAGTTTAAAAATAGTTAATGTACAAATTCCTGGCTAAAGGGGGAAGATTTCTATATATTTTTGAAAATATTCAGAATGGATGAAATAAATGATTTCATTTTTATGAACGCCAACTTCCCCTCTCAGGTCTGTAAATTTTGCTCCCCATCTCAGCTCAATGGGTTACCATCATTGTTACTGGTACAGTGACAATAATTTTTACAGCCTTGTACCAAAGGAAGGATTCAAGCCCCTGGTGAGGTGATCTCCTCCCTGGGATGCCATCAGAGGAAGGCTGATTTAAGCGAGAAGATATGCTGACTCTCCCTGATGCCCTGGCTATATCCCCACCCCAGTCAATGTTGCCCACTTTTGTGGTAGCACTGGTTGGCTCCAAGCCCTCAGTGGAGCAGGAGTTGTGGGTGGGATTGTGCCATCAGCCCTCTCTCAGGCAGACTTTCCTTCTTTGGCATAAAGTGTAGCTGGTCTGAGTAATTAATGTAGGCCCAAACCTGGCAATCAGCACAAGGTCAGACCACCAAGATTTGTTCTGGTGATTTGTTCTTCCCCAGGAACCCGAGGAAGGAAATTGTCCCTACTGGGTCCATGCAGTATTCCCTTAAGGCACAGCAGCCCCCATACTACCTGCAGCCCCACTGCCCTGGGTTGCAGTGGCTTATGGATCACCAGGATGCAGATGTGTGCATAAATTACACACATGTATATACAGATATATTCATATGAATGTGTACTTGACAGTAAAGGGGTGGACAAACTGTGGCCTGTGGGCTGCTTCTGGCCCATCAGATGTTTTTATCTGGCCCTCGAGCTCCCGTCGGGAAGTGGGGTCAGGGGCTTGCCCCGCTCTGCCAGCCTGGTGCTCCCCAGCCCCTGACTCACAATTCCATTGATGAGCACCACCTTCCGGCACGCAGAGCCACTCTGCACAGGTGCGACTACACTGCTCTGTTTCCGGGATCGGAACCCCACCCCTACGCGGCAGCCCCTCACCTCCCACGCGGCAGTGCGCCCAATCCTCTCCTGGTCTCCTATGGCCCCCGCCCTCGAGAGCCTGGAAACCGCCATGGGGCCGCACCTGTCCCAGCTGGGGTGTCTCCATCCATGGCTGTGCATGGTATGGCTGCCTTGGTGTCACTGCTGGCAGGGCCCCTAGGAGTCTTCGGTACCACCCCTGCGGAGCCCACCCCACCACACCAGAATCCATGAGTCCCTTCTGCCCCCACCTCGGTAACATCCCTTATGGAGCCCCCCATGCTACACCCGATAGAGTCCCCCTCCCCCACCAGACATTCATGGCCCACCATACACTTTCCATATCCAGATGCGGCCTTCAGGCCAAAAAGTTTGCCCATAGCGCCGTATCTATGTGATAGAGCAGTATATAGTACAGTACGGTGCAGGATAATGTCACTGGATGCATCAAAAACGTGTATGCAAAGCCCTGTGTCCTATGCAACTCATTAGACCTAAAATATATGGCCTGAACTCTGGAATTATGTGGCATTATCCCTTCAACTCCTCCAGTCATGACTACCTACCCAGTTCAGTTCAGCCCAATCAATATAATGTCTCTTTCTTTATTTATTTCATTTGATATTCAATTTAATCTCTTTTATTCTGTGTCCATATGTTCTGGAATTTTGTGTGCTGGAATGTTTGTCTTGCAATACATGACTGAAGTATAGAAGTTGCCACGGGAGAAACTGGTGTTTTTGACATAGGGTAGGGGACAACTAAGGCTTTTGGCACCCGGGAGGGTATGAGAGGTATTCTGGGGTTTTGGTAATCAGGAGGAAATTGAGATTTTTTTGTACTGGGGTCAGAATGGATCTCCATTTTCTCCCCTTTTGCTCAGACACAGAGCTGACCTTCAGTTTGGGGTGTTGGGAATTGAATTCCACATCTCTCACCCCAAAATCATTGATATTAACTAGCTGTCCCCTACAACACTGCCCCGGTATCTGCCATTATGTCTACGAGCAATGGCTAAGCATGCTAGCTTAGGGTTGCTGCTAAAATGATCACCAATGAAATAGTTAACAATATTGATATTTAAATTGTAACCAGTAATCTTTGACATTACTACCCCTTTGAACTGAATAGGAGTAGTATACACTGAAGTGGTTCCATACAGCTAACCTTATGAAGGTTACCTTCATAGCCATGATAATAATAATACTTATTCCCATGTGGCACTTTTCATACGTAAATCTCAAATCACCTTATACTGAAAAGATGAGTAAGTATCATTATCCCTATTTTGCAGAAGTGGGGAGGGAGGAAGCAGAGACCTCATTTTTTAATGTATATTTTTAAATAAAAGCTTATATTCTGGAGCACAATTATGTGCCAGTTTGAAAACAATAGGAAATTCATAGATCCTAAGGCCAGAAGGAACAATTGTGATAATCTAATTTATTAATCTTCCTATTTAACACAGGCCATAGAACTTCCAAGAATAATTCCGAAAGCACATCTTTTAGAAAAACATCCAATCTTGATTTAAAAATTGCCAGTGATGGAGCATCCACTATGATCCTTCGTAAACTGTTTCGATGCTTAATTACTATCAGTGTAGAAGTGTACACTTTATTTCCAGGCTTTTCTGTGGCCATACAGTCACATTATACATGGGACTCTGAATGTATTCATGTATATCCAGTGGTCACCAACTCCCTTCTAAGGATTGTGGAGGGGTTGCAGCCTCTGTTCCTGTCCAAAGTTGTCATATAGAGCCATCACAATGTCATAAACCACAGACCAGCAAGCAGTACAATGGCGCAAACTATTTTCTGTCATGAACTTGTCTCAGCTAACTTGGGCTGTTGAAAACTTTTATTGACCTTATAGCTTATAACTGCAATAAGTTGTGAATGAGACATATGGACTGAATAATCCTTGCTCCAATGAAAAGGGAGTACAGTGCTGTTTAATCACTGTCATGAAATGTTTGGTCCTTGCTATTAAGAAACAATATTCATTTTGTCAGTCGTCAGAATGTCCAGCCAAGAACAGAAGCAATATCCCTCCATTTCTCTGGTTGCCAGTTAACTGGAGCCTTTAAAAGATACTGTACTTCCCCACACACTCCTCTTCCCCTGTGTTCCATCCCTTTAAATTATTCTGAAAGAAATAACTCAAGTCTCTTGATAAAGGTTAGACAAATTTTTTAAAGTTTATATCTGTTTTAGGGTGTTGATTTTTTTTCTCCTCTAATTGCTTCCCGGGTAAACATATGCATACCAAATCCTTTAATCAGCAGCAAACAAACAGGGTGGTAGAAAGCTGAAATATCACATTACAGACAGTATAGTTTCTGAAGGAAGGATAAGAGGTTGCTTGAGCTATACTTACAATTATCTATTAACAGAATGAAGAAGCTTGAGCGTAACAAACGTCCAAAAGGAGTAAATAGAGTAACAGTTTAGTCTAGAATAGAACCATTAACATCATATCTAGATGTTCAATTAAAAGATACTGGCTTGCACTTTTGGTTGTTCTTTTGGGATCTGCTTCTGTTTACTCTGTGGCCCAATAAGTATCTACAGACAGCTGAATTGAAGGTGTAAGTCCTTCCATTACAGATCTACACCTTATGTTCTTTGTTTTCCAGGCTAAAGGAATCAGATATTATTCATACGGAACAGTGTTATGGTACAGAAATATCCAACAAGTATATCATATAACCGAGAAATCACAAAATGTACCTTCCATTTTTATTGCTCCTGAACTCAGAGTAAATAATGAAAATTAGTGCTGCAACTGAGATACTATGAATAGGCCCTGAAAATATGGGTATACAAGGGAAATACTGCCAACCTATGACTGTGCCAGTATAATTTTTCCAACAAAGTCTAATTTAGGACATTCAAATAGATTTGTTTGCAGTAGTGGACTTGGGCATAAGTCTTTTGCTTATGGCAAATTTAAAAGGTGTCATTTAAGGATAATTCCATGGAAAAATCCCTCATAAAATGTGACTGCAAGTCCTTTTACAGTAAAAATTAACATAAATTCCCTCTTCTCAAACAACCTCTGCCATTACAGCCATCTCTCCCCCTCCCCAGTATATATTAAGTGTAAGGTGTGATGCATAGCTTCAATTCCTTCTTTGCTCCTTGGGAAGCAATTGGTCACAACCCCCTATTGCCATCCCTCTCTTTCCCTGCACTGGTTCAGTTCTGGTGGCTAGTGATTTGTAGGTGTGGGAGCAGGGATTCTATCACTTCCAACTCCTATTTGCCCATTTACGTAAAGAGAGAAGTAGCAGCAGCCATGCGAAGCCATCTCTTCTTCCTGCACCTGGAGTCTTATTTGCCCCTACAACTTTATGTGTAAAACTGGATTACAATCTGTATCTAAGAAACTGCCAGCTTTGTAGTGGTAATATTTAAACATGCAAGGCTACAGTGTGAGGGAGGAACTCCCCCATTCCCTCCTAGAGTTGCTAGGGTTCTGGTTTTCGAGTGGAATGCCTGATCCAAAAGGGACTAAAGTGGCTCCGGTCAGCACTGCTGATGCGGCCGTTAAAAGTCTGGTTCTGAAGGCTGTCAGGCTCCCTACCTGGCTCCTCGCAGCTCCCCAGAAGAGGTGATATGTCCCTCGGCTCCTAGGCAGAGGCTCCTAGGCAGAGGCGCGGCGCTTGGGGCCTCATGCATCCCTTGCCCCAAGCGCCAGTTCCACAGCTCCCATTGGCCGGGAACCATGGCCGCCTCCCCTTAGGAAACAAGGGACATGTCACAGATTCCGGGGAGCCTCCCAACTTGTCGCCCAGAGCCCACACCCCAAAACATCTCCTGCACCTACAACCTCACCTATATTGTGCCCTAGTCAAGTAAATTCCGGATAAAGATATCAGTATCTGAATGCATGAAAAGAACTTGTCCCAATACAATGTGATCTTCCAATGATTCTTTAAAAATGCAAATGTAATTTAATTAATGCTGGTGCGTAATTTTTTTTTTTTTTTTTACTTATATGCTTTTAAAACTAGTAGGTTTTAATTAGAGTGGTGGCCTGATTTTTAGAAATAGAGTTCTACTGTCTGCATAATTTCCAGAGAGAATAGAGTATTGTAAAGCCCATCTACTATTTCAATGCTTTTCTGTTATCTCCACTTTGAGGCACATTGAAGAAATTTTACAATAAGATTAATTCTTTAAGTGGATCAAAGGAGGAGGGTTTTCTTTTAAAACATCTGTCACTGAAAGATTATTATTGTGATGAAGCTAATTAAATTATTTTGTTTTAACCTTCCACTAATTTCGTTGAAATTTGCTTTTAGTATTATTTTGATATATAACAACCTACGGGCTTTACTCAGACTAAAATTTACAACCACTTCCTGCCCTGAGGTTTATGGGACTCAGTGAGTCACATGCCATAACTGTGCACATGATCAACCTAATTCAGAAATAAATTAGCTCACTGTGCAGGGACAAAGGCTGGAGTGGAAGTTTGCATCTTGGTGTTGCAGAGCTGCTCAAGGGACTGAAATAGTCCATTGGATGAACTACCCAATCCCTGTGTGCAGCGCATTGCTACTAGTTAGGTCATGTCTACACAGGAAAGCTTTACCGGTATACTATACCAGCAAAGAGCTCCCACTATGAAGAAAACTATAGTTCTGGAACCACTTTCTCCCCTGGCCCATTGGGGCTGCATGGGCTATGAGAGTTAATTCATTTTTAGGTCAGAAATAACTGTTTATGGTCCTGGTGGAAAGGAGAGAGACAGATTGCAATTAGTTAATTCTTGAGGAATTAAAAAAAAAGACCTTGTAGAAGATAGGGCTGGATGTGGGGGGCATCTCATTCCAGTGATTGGAAAGAAGATAAAGAGGTCGTGAGGGGGCACATCTACACTAGAAAGTTTTGCTGGTATAACTACGCCAGTTAAGGGTGTGACTTTTTTGTGCCAACATAGCTAGGTTGGCAAAAGTCCTAGTGTAGATACAGTAGATACAGATACTCTTTTGCAGAGCTTGTTTCATTTACCAGCCTGGTATAAACTACCCTGGCATAAGCACTTTTTGTCAGTATAACAGCGTCTTGAGTCAGTTGAGCCCGTACCAGTAAAGCTATACCAACAAACCTTTTCTTCTGTAGATTAGATTGTATTAGACATGAGTAGTAGGTCCTGAAACATAAACCCTTGTATCAGAGGCCCGGTATGAGGCCTAAGACCTGAACTAAAGTAATGGTCTAGACTTTGTTAACATAAAGCCAAGTTAAGCTGTGAGCAAGAGGCGGGCCCTGCTCAGAGTCTGGCAAGGAGAGGGCTGATGTTGCAAAACACACATACCTAAAAGGTACTGGGCACTAGAGATATAAACATATGCCAGGATGGTACCAGAACACTCTGATACTAGCACATTCCACACAGATACAAGGAACATGCTGATCCATCCTAAAGACAGGGGCAAAAGCATAATATGATGGATGGGGTTGTTTTGATCGAACCAACATGTACAAGGTGATAGGTGGCACCTTACTACGTAGAGGGATTGTACCTCAATACATCAGGAGTGAGGTGTAACTTGTTTGTACCTGTGCATAAGAATGCACCCCTGAGGGGTTGTCTTTGTCGGGCCTAGGGGGCAGTGGTAAATCCTACTACTTACTGAACTGGTCCATTGTCAGGGAGCACATATGTACTAGCAGAACTGTAGATACCTGTGTGACAGGTTGGGTTACAGAAACCCCCTTGGGACTGTCACCTGATGTGCTGAGACTACCTCTGAGCCCGTTTTCCCTGACAGCTTGGGACTTCAGTACCCTGTCTTGTTGAGCCAGACATGCTAGCCTGCTGCAAACACAGACCCAGGTCTGAACCATGTCCCCCGAAAGCTGCAGACTTAACTGAAAACTGCTGAATAAGTGCTCCTGTCTCCAGCACCCAGATACCCCATTCCCAATGGGATCCAAACCCCAAATAAATCTGTTTTTCTCTGTATAAAGCTTATACAGGGTAAATTCATAAATTGTCTGCCCTCTATAACACTGATAGAGAGAGATGCATAGCTGTTTGCTCCCCAGGTATTAGTCACTAACTCTGGGTTCAATAATAAGCAAAAGTGATTTTATTAAATATAAATATAAAAAGTAGGATTTAAGTGGTTCCAAGTAATAATAAGTAATAATAAGTAATTACCAAGCAAAATAAAACAAAAACATGCAAGGCTAAGCCTAATACAGTAGGAAACTAAATGCAGGTAAATCTCACCCTCAGAGATGTTCCAAAAAGCTTCTTTCACAGACTAGATTCCTTCCTAGTCTGGGTCCAGCAATTAGTCACAGCCCTGTAACAAAACACAGTCTCTGGCAATAAACCTGGCCTGGTGCCTTTGTACCTTATCAGAGTCTGTGGCCTTTGGGGTTTCTCTTGGGGTCTGCTGTGCCATCTATCTGCGCAGAGCTGGGGCAGCACGCAGAGGGAACACACGCACACAACCGACTGTTATCAACATTGGATAGAGCAGAACACCACACTGGTGATGCTTGACAACCATGAGTACTACCCTCCTGTCTGTTGTATGGGAAGCACTGTCGGGCATGAATGTCATGAGTTCTTCCCCACCTCCATCAATTTAAGGGGATTGGTATAAGAAGATTTCAGATCAACAGTCTCCTGTACTCCCTGCTGCTTGGTTCCTTAAAAGCTCTTCCTCATCTGAATGGCACTCAGCCAACCAGTAAAGAACTGTTCCACCTCACCACCGCCACCACACACTTTAGAGACACTACAGCTGCTGTAGTGCTGTAGCATAGACAATTACAGTGACAGAAGGTGTGTTTCCTTCACTGTAGTAAATCCATCCTCTTGAGAGATGGTAACTAGGTCAACAGAAAAGGTCCATAGCTACTTCTACAGTGCGGGTTAGGTCGATCTACTGTGTTCCAAAGGGCATGACATTTTTCACAACTCTAAGCAATGAGGCTAGGTCAACCTAAGTTTTAGGTGTTGGCCAGGCCGAGACCAGTAAATTGGGCTGGACTGAGTCTT
The DNA here is from genome assembly GCF_965152235.1 of Eretmochelys imbricata. NCBI lineage: Eukaryota > Metazoa > Chordata > Testudines > Cheloniidae > Eretmochelys > Eretmochelys imbricata. Next base: position 53,439,716 of record NC_135576.1, on the reverse strand, counting down.
CTCATTTGGCTTCTGAGATTAGGAAATAAATTTGTGTCCTTCCCTGTAAAACTGAAACTATCATTAAGAGGCACACAATGGAGCAGCCTCCATTGCTCTGCTGCTCATATGGCTCATGAAACTTCCACAAGATAGCAGCTGCTGAAGTAAAATGTGGGATGGATACAGTCCTATATCTTTGTGGTTTTTATTTTTTTCCAATGTATTATCATAGGCTCAAACCCTAATCCTGATTTATATAAGCGGTATGATAGCCCTTTAATGCCACTAAATACAGTTCTGAACTGGGCTAATTAATCCTGAGGATAGTCAGTGTTAATACATAAGTGTGGTGGGAAAATTGCATCTGTTCCATAGCTGTGAAGGAACTTAGGATACAGAAAATGGACGCAAATGTAGGTGGAGGGTTTAATAGTTGGACTCCAGGGAGATCACTGATGAACCCAGGAAGCTGAATAACACATACTGTCTCCTCAGCTGCCCTGGAACCTGCATGACACACATAAAAAAAGCTTAGGTTCTTTGGAAGAGACATGAGTTTTTCCTGCTGGGTGGCTTGGAGGTCTCAGGAGGGGAGACATGACATGACTGGAGGGGTGGGGAGGCATGCTGTGGGCTTCTCCAGGCGGGAGGGTGTGCTCTGGGCTCTGGCAGTGGGGATGTGTGCAAAAGATGGGGCCGGGGGGGGGGGAGGTGCTAGCCTCCCAAACGGGGGCTCCACCCACCGCTCATGGATGCAAATGAGCTCCATCATTCCAGAGCAGTCCTTTGTCGATCTACAAGCTGTGCCTTTTCCCACATGGGTCAATTAAAGTTACTGCAGCCCCCCCATTAAGCACTGGCAGGAAAGGACAGTTCCATTCCTGTACAGCGACATTGGGGCATGATGTATCTCCACTCCAGCAGTTTTCAAGAGGAGCTCCTTTGCTTAGTAACTCCACCACTTCTATATGCTTCTCATCTCTATTTCAAAGCTATCACCTTGGCAGTTTTCTGTGGACCTCAGAGCCAGTTCTGTCTCCCTTGCTGTCATTGAGGAACGAGGAGTTTATAATAGGAGATCCCACTCTCTTGGTCTATCACATTGCTAATCTGTAGGGCCCAGAATTTGCCTTCCCAATTCATGTTGCAATGTAAATCCTTACTCACACAAGTAATCCCAGGCCACAGAACAACTCAGATAAATAAGATGCTACTCAGTGTGAGAGAGGGTGGCAAATCTGTGCTTCATATCATTAGTTATATGGCAATTGGAGGCAGGGGTGCCAGAATGGGGGGCAGAGGGGTGGCAGGGAAGCATGGCCCTTCTACTTTTCGCCACGGGTTCCCCCACCCCTCCTCTTCCCCCTGAGGCTGGAGCCCAGCTGGGGACTGGAGCCTCATCAGCGTGGGGTGCCACGCTGTGGACGCTTCACCTGGCCGAGGCGGGAGGGGCCAAGAGCAGCCCCCGGCCCGTATCTCCACCCTGCGGGCTCTCCACCCAGGGCAGGTGGAGGGTCCACAGCTCCTCACAGCTGCCCAGCAGCACAGCTCTTACCATGGCCGGTCTGCAGCTCCAAGGCTCCACCGGCCAGAGTCAGGTTGGGGTAAGAGCCATGTGGACAGCTGTGGGGATCTGCGGACTCTCCTGCCCTGGGTGGGGGGCTTCATGGAGCTGGGACATGGGCCAGGGCCTGCTATCAGCCCCCCAACCTTGGGCAGGTGGAGGGTCCTTGACTCCTGGACCACTGCGGCTTCTGGCTTGGCTGGGGGCGGGGCCTTGGGCAGAAGGGGTGGGGAGGGGCCTCGGGCAGAAGGGGCAGGGTACAGGTAGGGCCACGGAGGCAGCGAGAGCCCCTGGTCCCTCCCCACACACACACTTTTCGGCAGGCTCTTCCACCCCTGATTGGAGGGGGGAGGAATTATTGTTTGCATGACCAATAAGGTTATATGGTTATCTCATGAGTATGCATATAAATCCATGGCAGTGAAGCCAAAGTAACGGACACAGCTCCTGAGGACATCACAGCACGAACGAAATATCTTACTTTTTGTCTGAAACAACTACAGTGCTGACCACTGAAAATAGGGTTTGCCAAGTGAGGCCCAGGAGTCCAGAGTAGGTGAGTCCTGCAAGTTTCCTATTCATTTCTACTGAAGATCTCACAAGATCCCACTTGTGTCCTTGTAGAACTCCACTAATTTTCAGTCAGTTGTTATTGTTGCATTTCAAATTGTCATACTCTATATTTCTTTTCTAGTCAAATAGGCCAGATTTGTTGTCTGACATATTTATGTTGTCTGACATAATTAAAACCATTACATTTTTTTGGTCAACCAGAGGTTCCAATTCAGACAATGGCAAAGCCATCCTTTTCAGCAGGGAATTGGAGCAATCATATTTTTGAATTGCTCTGCTCCAGCTCCGCTCCGGCACCCATAGTACTGCTCCAGCTCCGCTCTGACTCCGCTCCACGCTCCACCTCAAATTAATTTTTAACTAAATAAAAAAGTGCATACTGTAATTTTGCAAAAACATTATTTTTATTCAGACTTTTAAAACAATTTAAATGTCATCAACAATGATACAAACTAGAATCATTCATAATTCATTTTGTAAAAAATTATTGCAGCAATCAAGTCGTCTTTCATAGCCTGCCGCAAATCAATTAGAATTAACTTTAAAGCCGAAAACAGTCGCTCTACACTAGCTTGAATTGCTGGCATGCTCGAAGCAATTCTACAGGCAGCCTGAATGTGGTGTGGGTAGCTGTGAATGGCCTCAAAAACAGACTTAACTTTTAGCCTACCAATAGACTCCATTGCCTCACAATCTTCCCGAAAGTTTCTCTCGAATAATGCTTCGTTACAATTATGAATCACAGAAACTCGCTGGTGTCTTTCTTGTTTATCCAATTCCTTTTTGAAGGCGTCATCTTCTGAAGAATTGGTGCTTGAATTATCTCCATTTCCCTGTGATGGCTGAAGATGTCTCAGGGATGGACGCTCCAACAAGTTCAGAGTGGAGAGGGAAGTTTGAGAACAGCCTGCTATTTCTGAAGGATGTGAACTTTCTGAAACTGCAAATTCAATTGTTGATGACTCCTTTTGTCGTGTTGCATTTTCTTCAACCTCTTTCGCCAAGTTCAAATGTAGCAATAGATTTTGTTTTTCGAGCCATCGAGCAATATCAACGAGCCCTTCCTTTGCTTTTGGTATTTCCCCTGAGGTAAGAAGAGTCTGATACCTTGGGTCAACATAAACTCCAGCAAGGAAATGAATATTGCCAAAAAGCTTCTCTTCGCGTTTCTGCATGGAGGATAGAATTCCTTCTGCAATTTTTCCACCACTTTCTTGCAAGAATTTTGACACTTTTCGCCATTCCTTCATTAAAACTCCCGGGGTTATATTGACAGCTTGAAGATTCATGGTTGTTTGGTTTGGCTTTGCCAAGAGGTCTCGCAGATTCTTCACTTCGTCCCATTCAGCTTTTCTTAACTTGAGTTCTCTTGTTCTAGCAGCAGCCACTTGTTCACAGTAAGATTTAAAAATGAGAAGCTGATCAATCATTGCAAATGCTGAACCTCAGCAAGTCACAGTATCCAATGATTGAGTTACCCCATATAGATCAAGCAGAACACTTCCAATATTTGGGGTTTGTAGTTTGACAACGACTTGTTGAATTTTTGCCAGAAATTTCTTCGCATGTTCTTTGTTCAGTCCATCCCAGATTGCCAACTGAAGAGTGTGAATACCACACCTCATCAGTTGGACTTTTGAGTTGTTCTCATGAAGCCATGTTGGAAGTATGAGGCTCGGGTCATTAACCCATTGCACAGCAGCATCCATGTTGAGTTTGATTTCATCCATTCCTTTAGTTCCTTCATCAGGCAAAATAGCTTCAGTTCTGTCCATATCCCTGTTCTCAGAGGTAGAAATGGTTTCATTGTCCTCGCTGAAATTTTTGACGGCACACATCATGTTTGCTGGATTGTCAACACAGATGCTCAGCACTTGCATTTCACTGATCCCAAATTTTCTAAAATAGCTTTTACTTGACTTTTCACGTACTAAGAATTGTGATGCCCTTCAGTGTTGATTATGTCCAGGGTTTTTACCACAGCTTTATCTTTTCCTTCTTCATAGTACTGAGCATTGATTGCAAGGAAATTGCTGTTTCCATGGGTTGCCACATCCATTTTTAGGTAGCACAATTTTTGCTCCAAAGCTGTCCTGAGCTCTTAGCAACCAGACTCAGCTGTGCTGACAACTAAATGATGAACCGCATCGTGCCCCGTCAAAACGCCAAGCTGCCGACCCATTTCACCTGCAATTTTTTGGAATTCTTTGTTCTTTAGCCTGAAGGTAGTGAGCGGTGTCAAACTCAAACAAACCATTTCCATCAGCCCTTCATGGAAAGTATTGGCATCCATGGTGACTGTAACCTTTGAGGACTTCAAATATGAGTCAAGTTTTGTTTCCTCAGTTTTGGGTTTCTCTTCAGATGAAGCTCTGCAAAAAATCTTTTCTCCAGGAGTTTTCAAAGAGCCAGATGAACATTGTTTAGCCACATCAGCTTTCTGTTTTGCCTTCCTGGTCCTTTTTTGTAACCAGAGCCGCATAGTTTTCAGGATGGTTACATTTTACATGCCGCCAAAGGCGTGAAACTTTTCACGGCACTTGCTTCACTTGTCTTGAAGCTACATGGTTTGAGCTCACCATTCACTTCCTTTTCCACCTTGCATGTTGCCGATTTCTTCTTTGCTTTTCCCAAAAGCCCAGATTTGGGCTTTTCAGATTCAAAAGTAAAGATGTCATTGAGATCCTTTTCTGTAAATCGGCTATCAATCATGAGGGGCAGATTTTATTTTATTTTTTTTTTTAAGCCATGGCCAAATCTTCTTGTGCTGCTACCATATCCAAATGTTTCTTGTTATGATCTTCAACAAGCAATGAACAAAAGCATTACATTTTTTTATAATGTGCCTGCTTGTGATATCTTAACCACTTAAGGTACTTTGAATTTATTTTGGATTTTCTGGACAAAAATGATTGCATTTTCTTTTTACTATTATTATTATTATTATTATTAAGGTATATTTTAACATTTTAACATGTTTCTTGCAGTTTTAATGAAGTAAGAAGTATTTTTAATATACATAATGAATATAAATTTTTATTTATAAATTGCAAGTTAGTTTTTCTTATGAAATTTTGCTGTAAAATATTCAAAATATTTTATCTCAAAACGCTTTAATATAGATATATCAATGAAATTTGGTTTGTGCCGTAGCGTTAGTATGTGTTATCACTGTTCTACAACATTAATTGTTGGGAAGTAACGAGGCTACATGTTACAAGGTTGAAAATAAACTTTAACGGGAAAGTGGCTTCAAATTGCAAGCACAGTCCTTTTAGTAAAGAGATCAAATTTTCGGAAATATGTTTTTGCTTCATCAGCCTGAATAGATTATACAAGATAGAGCAAATAACAGGTTTTATCTTGTATACTGTTTCCAGCCTGATGAGAGAAAAACATATTTCTGAAAATTTGTCCCTCTTTACTAAAAGGACTGTGCTTGCAATTTGAAGCCGCTTTCCCGTTAAAGTTTATTTCCAATGTTCTAACATTCAAATAAAATTATTTAAACTACAGGTGTCGTGAACTGGGGGGACTGGGCAAATTTTATTTAATATTTTTTAAGTCTTTGACTATTTAACAGATACAACCCTGGAATATGATTTAATGCTGGAACATGCATTAAAATGGTACTCTTAATTTATTTTTTATAATTAACCATTTCTGAGAGAACTTTAAAAATTTTAATCTGCTTAGATGCTTAGAATGATACAAACAATTTTACTTATTACTTATTTTTCAACTTTGGAACCATAAATTTTAAATGTAATAATAAATAATAACCAAAATTTATTAACTTATTATGGAACATAATATTACACTTGTAGCCAGGGGCAGTCGACGACAAGCCTTTCTTGAAATATGAAATAAAAATGACCAACCGCCAGTTTGGGACGCTTATGGTTTAAATAATTTTGGATAATGTAATCTGCTAGCACATACTAACGCTGAGACACTGACAATTTCATTACTTTATATTAAAGCATTTTTGAGATATTAATCAGAAATTAACTTTTATCACCTCCTTGAAGGGACTGTAGCTCCCTTAGGAAGAATTTTAGGATACGTGTTCACAGAAACGTTTTTTCTTAAAATGACCTAAGGATTGTGTTGGACATTTTCCAGTCACTCTGGATATATCACAAAAATCACTCCTAATTTATGCAAAAATGTTTACTGTATATTTATATGCCTGCTGCATGCGACTTTTTCAGTAAATTTAAAATTACAAACAATGCTACCAAAAGACCATTGAACAGATGACATATAAAATAAGTCTGCCAGAGTGATACAGGAGCATGTATAAATGAACAAATGTACTGGTAACAGGAGCCCATGTGAGAAATGAGCTTAAGTGGTTAATATTTCTTGCGATATCTTAATATATCAATAAACAAAAACATTATTTTTTTTGCAATATACCCATTTGTGATATCTTAAATGTTGCGTCTTGCGTCACACTTTTCCGTAATCACAGCACTCAGCGTGTCTCGTTGATGAACCCTTACAAAAGAAGTATCAACACATACCAATCTAACTAATCTATGAGAGTACGTACTCGCCTAACCTTGGCGCAAGGGTGGGGGCAGTCTTCAGTGTTGTCGGATGTCTGATCATTATCTGATTCTTTAATAAAACATATCTCCAAAAAACTTTGTAATTTTGTATCTGTACATTAAATCTTGATTTCGGCCCAAGTACGAATAACCGTGACATATTACGTAAAGTGGTAAAGTAGGTGTTAATATCAATTGTTATACCATCTGAAACTTTTTGGCACCTTTAGGACTTTCTTGCTAAATATCATTCATTTTGGACTGAAAATGAAAAAAAACCGGAGCAGTGGAGCAGTCAAGATTTTCTGTGCTCCGGCTCCGCTCTAGCTCCTTACAAAAACCTGCAACTCCACTGCTCCAAAGCCCTTCTTTTCAGAAATCTACACAGCTTTGTAACCCAAAGAACAATAAGCATTTCAATCCTTAACCTAATCAATTATTTCAATCCTTAACCTGTTTTACTAACCTATTAGAGTTCTTTGAAGGGGTCAACAAACATGTGGACAAGGGGGATCCAGTGGACATAGTGTACTTAGATTTCCAGAAAGTCTTTGACAGGGTTCCTCACCAAAGGCTCTTACATAAATTAAGTTGCCATGGGATAAGAGGGAAGATCCTTTCATGGACTGAGAACTGGTTAAAAGACAGGGAACAAAGGGTAGGAATAAATGGTAAATTTTCAGAATGGAGAGAGATAACTAGTGGTGTTCCCCAAGGGCCAGTCGTAGGACCAATCCTATTCAACTTATTCATAAATGATCTGGAGAAAGGGGTAAACAGTGAGGTGGCAAAGTTTGCAGATGATACTAAACTGCTCAAGATAGTTAAGATCAAAGCAGACTATGAAGAACTTCAAAAAGATCTCACAAAACTAAGTGATTGGGCAACAAAATGGCAAATGAAATTTAATGTGGATAAATGTTAAGTAATGCACATTGGAAAAAATAACCCCAACTATACATACAATATGATGGGGGCTAATTTAGCTACAACTAATCAGGAGAAAGATCTTGGAGTCATCGTGGATAGTTCTCTGAAGACGTCCACGCAGTGTGCAGCGGCGGTCAAAAAAACAAACAGGATGTTAGGAATCATTAAAAAAGGGATAGAGAATAAGATGGAGAATATCTGATTGCCCTTATATAAATCCATGGTATGCCCACATCTTGATTACTGCAAACAGATGTGGTCCCCTCATCTCAAAAAAGATATACTGGCATTAGAAAAGGTTCAGAAAAGGGTAACTCAAATGATTAGGGGTTTGGAACGGGTCCCCTGTGAGGAGAGATTAAAGAGGCTAGGACTTTTCAGCTTGGAAAAGAGGAGACTAAGGGAGGATATGATAGAGGTATATAAAATGATTAGTGGTGTGGAGAAAGTGAATAGGGAAAAGTTATTTACTTGTTCCCATAATATAAAAACTATGGGCATCAAATGAAATTAATGGACATCAGGTTTAGAACAAATAAAAGGAATTTCTTCACACAGCACACAGTCAACCTGTGGACTCCTTGCCTGAGGAGGTTGTGAAGGCTAGGACTATAACAGGGTTTAAAAGAGAAATGGATACATTCATGGAGGCTAAATCCAGTAATGGCCATTAGCCAGGATGTGTAAGGAATGGGGTCCCTAGCTACTGTTTGTCAGAGGGTGGAGATGGATGGCAGGAGAGAGATCACTTGATCATTACCTGTTAGGTTCACTCCCTCTGGGGCACCTAGCATTGGCCACTGTTGGTAGACAGGATACTGGGCTGGATGGACCTTTGGTTTGACCCAATATGGCCATTCTTATGTTCTTAACCTACCTTTAGCTCAAGGACAGCAGATATTACTGGCATCTGAAATAAATGACATTTTTATTCAGGAAACTCCAATTACCCATGGCATCCATCCTAAAAATCATCAGTTTGGAGCCACACACCACAACGTACAGCATGGCTTTTGACTATTGTTCTCCCAATCTCTCTGTCAGATGGTGAGTTCCCCTCAACTCTGCGCTTTCTGTGGCTTTCCACATATTCCATTTCCTGGTGGATCATTATAGCGGCACTTATTTTGTAACACAGAAACAAGGGGGTTCCTGAATATAGATTTTCCAGCCACACTTCAGTAACCTTGACAATATTTCACACTGAAGCTAACTGGTGCTATAACTTTGCTTTTGTACTAGACAACGTGAGCTATGGTTTTTGTATTCTATTTTGTTTAAGCAAGTTAGAGAGTTTTACTTCCCAAGATATCTTATTATGGCATTATCAAATGGCTACACATTCTTTAATTAACCTTAGTTCTGCATTTTTCTATTCATTGAGAAATTACCCATAAATCTTATATTAATCCGCTATAAAAATAGTGTGTGTGGGGAGGGTTTGATGAGTCAGAACTTTCACAGTATTTCTCTCTTGTCCTTGACCTAAGACATTCTGTGTTATCTACCTTTTCAAGGCAATGACAAAGGATGTTAAGTTAGTTTGAGTAGTCTGGTAGTGGTAAGCTTCCCACCCTTTCACTTTGAGCTGCTGTTTTCCTTTCCTTTTAAAACCATCCTAGATCCCCAAGTCAGTACAGCTATTGTGCATATCTATAGCTAGGAAGACAGACAGTTTATGAAGATTTTGTACTGCAGTTCTAGGGTTGCCAGGCATCCAGTTTTCGACCTGAATGCCTGTTCAAAAAGGGACCCTGGCGGCTCCAGTCAGCACTGCTGACCGAGCCGCTAAAACTCCGGTCGGCAGTGCAGAGGGGCTAAGGCAGGCTCTCTGCTTGCCCTGGCTCTGTGCAGCTCCCGGAAGTGGCTGGCATGTCTGGCTCTTAGCACAGGGGCAGCCACAGGGACTCCATGAGCTGCCCCTGCCCTCAGCTCCCGCTCTGCAGCTCCCTGGCCCCTCTACCTAGGAGCCGGACATGCCGGCCACTTCTGGAAGCCACCTGAAGTAAGCGCCGCTGGTCAGAGCCCACACCCTGAACCCCCTACTATACTCTAGCTCCCCCCAGAGCCCTCACCCCTCTTGCACCCCAACCCCTATCCCAACCCTGAGCCCCCCACACACTGTAAACCCCTCAGCCCCAGCCCAGAGCCCCCTCCTGCACCTCAAACACCTCACCCCAAGCCCCACACCAGAACCCACACCTTAACCGCCTGCACCAGCCATAAGCCCCCTCTGCACCCAAACTCCCTCCCAGAGCTCGCACCTCCTCCTGCACTCCAACCCCCGTCTCAGCTCTGCGTCCCCTCCTGCACCCTAAACTCCTCATCCTGGCCCCACCCCAGAGCCCACACCCCCTGCTGGAGCCTCCCACACCTCAACCCCCTGCCCCAGTGCTGAGCCCCCTCCCACACTCCAAACCCCTCAGCCCCAGTCCAGAGCTACCTCCTGCACCCCAACCCCTGCCCCAGCCCTGAGCCCTCTCCTACACTGTGAACCCCTCAGCCCCAGCCCAGAGCTTCCCCTGCCCATCAGATACCTCATCGCAAGCCCCACCCCAGAACCTGCACCCCCAGCTGGAGCCCTCACCCCCCCATACCTTAACCCCCTGCCCCAGCTCTGAGCCCCCTCCTGCACCCTAAACTCCTCATCCCTGGTCCCACCCCAGAGCCCACACCCCCAGCCAGATGCCTTACCCCCTCCCACACCCCAAAGCCCTGCCCCAACCTGATGAAAATGAGGGAGGGTGGGGGAGAGTGACTGACGGAGTGAGGGGAAATGGAGTGAGCGGGAGGTGGGGACTCATGGCACGGGTGAGGTCTTTGGAGGAGTGGGGGGTCATGACTGTTCATTTTTGTGTGATTAGAAAGTTGGAAACCCTATTCTGTTCTATGCATATCATTAGTGGTGGTCTCAGAAGCAATGTAAGATGCCTCACCATGCTTTGAGCATAATTTATGCAAATCTTCCATTGCAAGAGCCAAACCATTAGACCAGCCACGTGTGCCTGCGTTCATTTGTATCTTGCAGATATTTACTTGTTTGAGTCAGGAATAACAACACTCCCACCTCCAGTATCAAGTCTATTTAGTAAAGTTACAAAGGTTTGCAAGCCAGCCTTAAACTGTTGATGTATGCTTTCAGGAGACTAATTCTAAGAGAAAGCAATGATCCAGCATCTTTTAAAAGACTTGTAAATGATGGCATCATGTGTATTCCAACATCTGTAGGTAATCCAAGCACAGTAGGTAAAAGTGTTTCAGATTTCATTGAACAAAGAGTAAACATCAGCTGAAAGATTGCAAGTGTTTTAGGAAAGCTTACATAGAATACCTAATGCCTTTGTTACTTTTTAACCAATGAGTCTGAATAGTGGATAAAATCATGTTTTGAAATAGGATATGGAGTAATACGCAATCTGATTCTGCATCTTGGAACGTCTTATTTATGACAGTCAGAAGAGTTTGGGACTGCAACAAAAGGAGAAACAGAGAAAGTTTCTGCTTTTAGTGAGGATTAATTATCCTACTGTAATCAACGCCTTTACCTTGAGTTAACTATATCAAACTATAGAATTATAATTGCTATCTGTCTACATCTATAATATCTGAGCTAGTCATTCACAGTTTGGGATATCATAGCCTGATCATCTGCATCTTTGCAGACTCTGACTGACTGGAGAGTCTGTGGAAGTTACCTGCTTGTTACCATATCTGTAAATCAGCTAAGTTTTATTTTTATAGTAATTCCATGAGTCTGATACTTACTTTACAAGAAATATTGAATTAGATCACAGAATTGCTTTCAGGCTGTACGATGATAATTTCATGATATTCTCATGAGATGTTTATGCTGTTGGAACTGTTAAAATATTAATTTGTACACGATACTGAAGAAACAAAGTTTAGCAGTAGACTTTGAAAGGATTTTTTTTACTTTTAGGCAAATGAAGACTATTTGTCAGAAATCCATGTTCTCAGCAATATTCTTTATCTGTTTCCAACATAATTTATCGAAAGAAAAGTTAACTAAACAATTATATGACTCATATTTTCCAGAATATTTCTCAGTATCCATCTCCCTACATTCTGATGAAAACATATTAAAAATTAAAGAAAATGTTTTTTCTGAAGAAATATATGTATACACACACACACACTGCATGGTGCCTCAGGAAAAACAAAATCTGCTGTTTTTAGTTATAATTGATGTGGAAAAGTCCCCCTTCCCTTTCATCTATCTTAGTTACCTATATCCCCCTCTCCCATAAACACAGTATTGGAACACCTCACAGTCTTTAATCTATTTATCCTCAGAACACTCCTGGAGGTAGGAAAGCACTGTTATCCCCATTTTATGGGTTCTGAACTGAGGCCCAGAGAATCTAAGTGACTTGCCGAAAATCTCACAGAAAGTCTAAAGCAGAGCAAATCCGTAGCAGAGCAGGAACACAAGTTCTAGGCTCATGTCATAGCCTCTGACATAGAAACCATCCTTTCTTCCCTTTACAGTAACAGATCTCAGTAGAAAGTATATTTTATTGTAGTTTCAGTGAAAAAATACTGTCAAAAGAACATCAGATTGTGTTTTACAGTTAATCCATACGTGACTTTCATTCAGATGTACACATATAATTCTTATTGTGGTATGTCCAAATGAAACTATGTATCACAGCAGTAAGAAGCAGATGTTTCATGAACACACGTATGTTTGTCAAATTAAAATGTTTATTTAAGTGATGATTCAATAGAAATTTGCCCATGCAACGTGTACAGCAGTTTAAAGAAATACACACTTTTAAATATGTTTTGCAGCAGATTTATTGCATTACCGTTACTATTTCTTTAGAAGACTGAGCTGTCTATGAAATAATTTCTTGCTACAAGCTGCTATTCTTCAGTATGTTTGGCAGCACGTCTTTATGCACGTGTATATATAGAGAGTGTGTATGTTCCTGCTTGTCACTAATTCCTCTTGAGTGCATAGATTTCTGGCATGTCTCCAGAAAGGAAACTTCTGTTTTATTTTGCAGCAAAGGAAAGTGGTTTTTTTTTAAATATGGAAAATTATTTTTCCCAGCTATTAATAACCCTTTTTCCTGATGGAAACTATGCAAGACCTGGGCCTCGTAAAACCTGTAAGTCTTTGCCACCTGCTCTCTGCCCTGCTCAATCAGGAAGGGGAGGGGGGAAGGAGGAGTGTTTGTATGTAGGTGAAAGCATCACAGGAAGTTTGAGGGGTGGAACCATATTACACTGTTTGGAGGCGTTTCCCAGCCAAAGGAGAGGTCCTGAAAGGATGCTCTAGCCAGTGTAAGTTAGAGCAGCCCTTAGGCTGCTCCGAATTATGCTGCAGATCAGTTCAGCCCCCATTCAGGAAACCAGAAAGGTGGCTTAAAGTGATCTTTCTCTTGCCACCCTGGTTCTTATACCTAACAAAGCTCAGCTGGATCTAGGTATATGGCCTATAGTTAAGCAGTTACATATCTGCTTTAATCCTTAGAACCCTTAAGATGAACACAGTACATTGAAGGTGAATGATGTGAGTTGAGTTTCTTCTCTCCCTCCTTTGCCATCAGTCCCACATCCTCCCTACCCATTGTTACGAATTACACCTTGTAGGACACGCACACAACTGCTGCGAATTATACCTGGTAGGACATGCACACAAGTGCTACGAATTACACCTGGTAGGACATGCACACAAGTGCTACGAATTACACCTTGTAGGACACGCACACAAATGCTGCGAATTATACCTGATAGGACACGCACACCAGTGCTGCGAATTATACCTGATAGGTCACGCACACCAGTGCTGCGAATTATACCTGATAGGTCACGCACAGTTCGAATCTAGGCTGAGGCACAGAAACAAAGTCCACAACTGCAGAGTTCCCAAAAGACACTAAGTTTATTACGCTCGAGCGTGGTGCCCCCCTGCTAGCCAGGAGGGGACCCTGAATGCAGATTATACAAAGGTTATATACCTTTTAGCAAAGCATGTTGCCCTCGTGCATCGGAAACCTTAGCCAATAAACAAACCCTTGTCTTATCTACCACCTATCCCTGCTTGGTGCATTCCTCGTGTTATACCAGTATGTTAATTACACAGCATGGTCCTAAAGCCATGCATCAGTAACTTTTATTATCAGGATGGGAGGCCTCACATCAAGGCCAAGAGACAGGGAGTTAGAGACTGACAAAAACCAGATACTGGGAGTCAAGGCAGGCTGGAGACAAGGAGGAGGATTTTCACAGGGATTCAATATCTAAGGATTACTCCTCCTGGTGTATGATGTGCTGGCATTTAAACAATGGTGGGCCCCAAACCAAAATGGAGTCACATGTGCTAACTTTTCCTTAACACCATACATCAGGGGCTCTCAAATTTTTGCTGGCATGAGCCCATTTTAATGAAGTATTTCCTGCCAGAACCTCAGACAGCATGGATGACACCATTTTGAAGAGCAAAATGGCATCCTACACATAGTACGACAGTGCACACACTATGTACAATGTCACACTACATGGAGGATTCCATTTTGTAGAGCAAAATGCCATCCTCCTTACATCATGACCTCACAGACACACACCATACATGTGAGTTCATGCTATGCAGAGCAAAATGGCATCCTTCATAGACTAGGGATCACCATGAACCCATCTGCTGATGGCACAACCCCATTTGGAGTCCTGACTCACATTTTGAGAAACACTCCCATAGGGCCTGATCCAAAGCCAGTGAAATCAATGGGAATCTTTCTATTCACTTCAGGGAGCTTTGGATCAAATCCTTAGTCTCCTCCCTCTCCTTCTCCTGCTTTGGATGAGTACCCTCCCACCAGGCATAAAAACTAAACCTTTAAATTTTTTTTCACAGCAGAAGAAGAATCTGATTTTTCACTGTCAGACAATTCACAAACAGTTGTGGTTTATAAGTAAACTTCCCAACAAAAATTCACATTCAGCCTAGAAGAAGCATGAAAGTTTGGACTGGAAAGTTGGACTGAGAATAACCACATCCAAAAGGAGAATTTGTTCAAAACTTATGAGCATGTAAATACAGTGGGTTGTAATGTAAGCCCACAAAGAACCCAGCCAATGCTTTAATACATCAGGCCTGGCAGTTTCTAAAGGACCTGAGGGAATCAGGCACCAGCTTCCATAAACTTTCAATGTGAGTTAGGAACCTAACTTCCTTAGGCCCCTTTGAAAATCCCAGTCAATGTGCAGGCACTGGAAGTCTCTTGCAGCTATACCTGCCTATGGCATCAATATATGCATTGTCACAGTACACGCCATGAGCCTGTCCGATCATACCTCTACTCTACTGTAGAACTCCTGCTGAGCTCATTGAGGAATTCCGTGAGCAGAGCATCTGGAGGGATTATGTTATGATGCCTACTCTAGTTGCACTTTCATGACACTTGCATAGGCAATACTAACAGTCTAAATGCAAGAATCCTATTCTCTTTGAGGTGCACCAGCTTGACATCAGAACATCTCCAGTGTCTCCAGGAGTTACTCCTGATTTACACTAGTGCAAATAAGAGCATAATCAGGCCATACATTTTCTTCTTATATGAAGACACGTAGACCAGAGATAGCTGGAGGAAAAAAATATAGTGATCATTGTATAATGAAAATTGATTTATAAAAACAAATGTACAAAAATGTTGGCTTACAAACAGTAAAAGCATTTGAATCAAAAAGGAAGAGCTGCT
Source organism: Eretmochelys imbricata (assembly GCF_965152235.1). NCBI lineage: Eukaryota > Metazoa > Chordata > Testudines > Cheloniidae > Eretmochelys > Eretmochelys imbricata. The sequence goes on along the minus strand of NC_135576.1, from coordinate 53,424,387 downwards.
TCCTCATCATATTTCCTGTCATACTCTTTTATCCTTTCTTCTTTTTCTTTGTCCATCCTCCCCTTTATTCTCTTTGTCATCCCATTGGAAGACAAGGATACTCATACAAGATGAACCCTAGGGAGACAAGATGAGAATGCTGTTACTTAATGACACAGGAAGAAATCATCAAGCTATACAGGAATTATTTCTTGCTGAGCACATAAAGCATGCCAGGGCTGTCAAATGAATGCTTCATTTTAATGAGAAACAGTGCCAGAATTATGACTTGTGCCTTTAAAAGTGTAATTGGTAATAACAGAGATGCTATACAAATGTAAGCCATTGACTATGGCAACACAATTCTTCTTTATTATTCCTCTTTCTCATCTAGTCCTTAATTTTAAATTTAAAATAAATATTAAATGACTATTTATAAAGGCATCCCAGGCCTTAAGGTTCCTGGGTGTCTGACAATATCATAACTAATATGTACAAATAGTACAAACTATGGAAATGAAAGTACCCAGTTGAGGAAAAGGTACCAATGAAAATGCTTAGCACTTATATACTGCTTACTCTCTTCAAGGCTCTTTGCAATCATTCATGAATTAATCCTCACAATCCTCCTTCTCCTGTTGGTGAAAGTAATTTATTGTCAGCTCAAATTTTCAAATGTACATGGGTAAATTCATATTTAGGTTCTTAACTGAGTGGCCTGAAGCTCGGAGGTGTTGGAAACCCCATAGTTCACATTGGATTTCAGTGGGTGCTGTGTGTACTCAGCACTTCTGGAAATTAGGCCCTTCTGCTAAGAACCTAAATGTAAATCTAAGTGCCTAATTTTAGGCACAAGATTTTGAAACGTTCAGCCACATTGGCCAGACAAGAAATCTGGGACATAGAGATTAATGACAGGTTTCAGAGTAGCAGCCTTGTTAGTCTGTATCCGCAAAAAGAAAAGGAGTACTTGTGGCACCTTAGAGACTAACCAATTTATCTGAGCATAAGCTTTCGTGAGCAACAGCTCACTTCATCAGATGCATACCAGTGAAGTGAGCTGTAGCTCACAAAAGCTTATGCTCTAATAAATTTGTTAGTCTTTAAGGTGCCACAAGTACTCCTTTTCTTTTTTTAGAGATTAATGACAAATCCTGCATCTTGGAAGGGGGTTGGACTAGATGACCTTTGTGGTCCCTTCTTACCCTATGGTGCTATGAATCTAATATTATGAAACACAGATAACTAAAATTAGGCATCTCGGGAGGAGAGTTTGGAAGCTAGGCACTCAGCTCCCGTTGACTTTCAGTGGGCACCGGACATCTAACTGTCTTTGTGACTTTGAAAATCTCCCCCTAAATCTATACCTAGGTGCCTAAATAAGTGGTCTGATTTTCAATGTTGCTGAACACCCACAAATTCCATTGACTTCAGTAGTTGCTCAGCACCTTTTCAAATGAGGCCACTCATTCAGTTGCCTAAATATGTGTTTAGGTGTCGCACTTTTAGCACAAGTGCCAACATTTTTGCCTAAATGACTGGCCCAAAGATATTTATTTATTTTATTTTAATGTAAATATTAGTGAAAAGATACCTATCCAAGGCTCTTGGTGTCCAAATAGAGTAGCAATTAAATCGCAGCATAACCATATTCTGAATCAATCTTAGCACCAGGCTGAAAACACAAGGGTTCTTGGCTGCCTGTCATATTTGACCTTGCTTCTCTCAAATATATGAATAATACACAAATTACTGTTATATCATGTCATATTTGAAGGAGGATCACTTCTGAAGGCCCTGACTCCTTTCCTCTCAAAAATATAACACGGGTCTGTCATCGGTTCCAATTTGCTGAGGACCCTAACGAGAGGTGAGACACCAAACAATAATTTATACAGATTGAGCCAATAATGTTTAAGGTTACGGCTTTATGTACTAAATATAGATCTTGAACTACAATGTTTGAATTACAGGCAGCCCCTATAGCAGAGATCGGCAACCTTTGGCCCTCAGCCTGCCAGGGAAAGCTACTGGCAGGCCGGGACGGTTTGTTTACCTGCAGCGTCTGCAGGTTCAGCCGATCGCAGCTCCCAGTGGCTGCGGTTCACCGTTCCAGGCCAATAGGGACTGTGGGAAGCGTTGTGGGCCAAAGGATGTGCTGGCTGCCCTTCCTGCAGCCCCCATTGGCCTGGCCTGGCAAGCTGCAGGCCAAATGTTGCCAATCCCTTCCCTATAGCTTGCAGAGAATGATCCTCTTTGACTTTCATGCATGAAACCCTTGTATATTCATGGTGTACCATTTTGTATTAGCTGGGGTCTATGAGTTATTATTTTCCAGGACGGTCCCAAAATATTAGTAATCTGTCTTCAAGGTTGTGAACGCATGAATCATTGTTGTAAGGTCCACAATTGGAAGAAAAAAACCCAACAGCCTCCAGATAGGTTAGTGATTAAAAAATAAAAAGCCAGTTCTAATCTATGCTAAGTGTGGGCTTCCAGTTTCAGATGATGGTCAAATATGGGTCCCCGTGTGTTCAAGATAAAACTCATCTATCCTAAGTCACTGCAGAGACACTTGAGATATTTCCCTCACCCTGAAAGCAATTTATCTGCCCTCTTGCTGGAGGACCAATAGAGGTACAGGGGGTTTCAGCTATCTCTGAGGAGTCATTCTGCATTTTCATTGAGCTATTCTGTCTATGGTTAGAGGACTATTATGGCAACTTGTTATCCACAAATACTGGCAGTCTGGCACTTACATGTCCCACATCCTCACAAGTTTACAAATTATCTAAGACTAACGAAGTGGCAAGGGAGAAGCCAGTGGAAAACTTGTTTTGATTCAGAATGACTACATCATAGATAGAGCATTTTTACATTCCTATTCTGTGGCTATGAGAGGCAAATCAATCATTCTTTTCCTTTACCATAGCATCAGCAAAATCCCATCCCACCAATTGTTCAGAGTGGTGGACAGCCTGCTGATCCTGACCGGCCTGAACTCTGCTGCGCAGCAAGGTGTTCTCATGACGAGGAATTTCTGTGTCTATTTTTGATGCAACGAAGATTAGATTTAGGCTGACTTAGCTAGCAATTAAGAGGGCAGTATCAGGCAAAAAGTTAGAAATATACCAAATTCTCCAACTGAGTTTCATTCAATTTTGCTAAATGAGGTCTTAGACATGTTGGTGGAATTGTATCCTGTTACCTGAATACCCTTGCCCCAGTAAATGGTAAAGACTATGATGAGAAGGATTGTTAGCTTTATGAAGAGAGGGTGCCAGCTGCCCTTAAAGAGGAAGTATAGCTGCACAGGCTCTAGAAAAAAAACCTCTTGCTTAATATCTTTGACATTTACTGCCCAGTCTCTATCCTTCTATTTTTAGGGAAGGTTACTAAGGGTATGTCTACACTACAAAATTAGGTCAAATTTATAGAAGTCGATTTTTTAGAAAGCGATTTTATACAGTCGATTGTGTGTGCCCCCACTAAGCGCATTAAGGCTGCAGAATGTGTCCAGTACCAAGGCTAGCGTCGACTTTCAGAGGTGGGGTTGGGGGAGGAGGGAAGCACCAGGTGGGGTAGGGAAGGACAAGGCCACACTGCACTTCAAAACTTGTTGAATGCTAGCCTTCTGTTGCTCGGGCAGTCCTCTGGGGTGGAGGGGTTGGGTGCCCAGAGGGCCCCTCTCTCGCTTTCTTGGGCATCTGGGTGAGGAGGCTGTGGAACTTGGGGAGGAGGGCAGTTGATTACACAGGGGCTGCAGTGCAGTCTGTGCCTTTTCTGCACCTCAACCATACGCTGGAGCATATCAGTTTGATCCTCCAGTAGCCTCAGCATTGCATCCTGCTTCCTTTCATCACGCTGCTGCCACCTCTCTTGTTGCTCCAGCCATCTATCCTCTCACGCGTCCCTCCTGTCTTCGCGTTCATTTTCTGCTTTCCTGGACTAAGCCATTGTCTGCCTCCACGCATTCTGCTGGCTCTTTCAGTTTGGGTGGACTGCATGAGCTCAGAGAACATTTCATCACGAGGGCATGTTTTTTCGCCTTCTTATCTGTGCTAGCCTCTGGGTTGGAGATGGTAGTCGCAGCGCTGAAACATTTGCAGCTGCGGGAGGAAAAAAAGGGAGATTAAAATTGAAAAAGACACATTGGCCATTTAAAAGGAGGGGCTGATGTTTTCGGGTTAACGTGCAGCAGAAACCCAACTAAACCCCTCCCCCCCACACACACACCCAATTCTCTGGGATGATTGCTTCACACCTCTCCCCACCATGTGACTAACAGCGGGGATGAATTCTTTACAGCCCCAGACAAATAGCCCAGCAGGAACGGCCACCTCTGATGTCCCCTTAATAAAATTCCCCTATTTCAACCAGGTGACCATGAATGATATCACTCTGCTGAGGATAACACAGAGAGATAAAGAACAGAGGTTGCTTGAATGCCAGCAAACACTGGGACCACACGCTACCATGCTTTCTTATGCAATGATTCCAGACTACATGCTACTGGCCTGGCGGGGTAAAGTGTCCTACCATGGAGGATGCAATAAGACTGCCCTCCCCAGAAACCTTTTGCACAGGCTTTGGGAGTACCTCCAGGAGAACTTCACTGAGATGTCCCTGGAGGATTTCTGCTCCATCCCCAGACACAGACTTTTCCAGTAGCTGTACTGGCCACGAATGCATCCCAAGTCTTCAGGGCAAATTAATCATTAAACATGCTTGCTTTTAAACTGTGTATTATATTTACAAAGGTTCCAGTCACTAGAGGTGACTTCTCTGCCTTGAAGGTCCGGGAGCCCAGGTTGGGAGGGTATTGGCTCCAGGGTGATAAACAGTTCCTGGCTGTCAGGGAGAACGGTTTCTCCGCTTGCCTGCTGTGCGCAATCATCAACCTCCCCCTCCTTATCAACTTCCTCTTCCCCAAAATCCTCATCCCTGTTGCGTGAGACTCCCTTGCAGGAGTCCACATACATGTGTGAGGTAGTTGTAGGGGCACCCCCTAGAATTGCAAGCAGCTCATCATAGAAGTGGCATGTCTGGGGGTCTGACCCGGAGTGGCCGTTTGGCTCTTTGGTTTTTTGGAGCTTAAGGAGCTTGCCTGAGCTCCTTAAGTTTCACGTGGCACTGCTGCAGGTACCTGTTATAGCCTCTGTCCTTCATGCCCTTGGAGATTTTTTCAAATATTTTGGCATTTCATCTTTTCGAACGTAGTTCTGATAGCATGGATTCATCTCCCCATACAGTGATCAGATCCAGTACCTCCTCTTTGGTCCATGCAGGAGTTCTTTTGCGATTCTGGAATTCCATGGTCACCTGTGCTGATGAGATCTGCACTCACCTGCAGCTTGCCACTGAGGCCAAACAGGAAACGAAATTCAAAAGTTTGCAGGGCTTTTCCTGTCTACCTGGCGAGTGCATCCGAGTTGAGAGTGCTGTCCAGAGCGGTCACAATGGAGCACTCCAGGATAGCTCCCGGAGGCCAATACCGTCGAATTGCATCCACACTACCGCAAATTCGACCTGGCAATGTTGATTTCAGTGCTAATCCCCTCGTCGGGGAGGAGTACAGAAATTGATTTTAAGAGCCCATTAAGTCAACAATGGTGCAGGGTTAAATGGATCTAATGCTGCTGAATGCAACCTAAACTTATAGTGTAGACCAGGGCTAAGAAGATGGTATCGGCACAGCTCTAGCTGATCTTTATTTCATTATCAATTACCTACCAGTTTAGTTGTAGGCATGGGATGGTACTGCGGTGCTGTTGCTATCTGTAGCTGGCAATCATCTCCGAGAAATGTATGCATTTATTCTTATTAATAGGCATCTCTATGGCACTTATTACTATTTTAAGATGAGGAAGCACAGACATAGAGAAGAGCACTGACGTGCCCAAGCTAACATAGGAAGTTTGTGACACAGTTGGGAATAGCACTGAGATCTGTCAGCTCTGAGCCTTGTCCTCTCCCCTCACAAAAAGATCAATCTTCTTTTTCCCCTGAAGTAGCCACTTTGGTTTTATTGAATCTATCATCTGCATTTGATAGTATTGACCACTGGTTTTCCATATAGGGTCCCATCTTATCACCTTTCCTGTTCAATGTGTGTGTACAGCCACAAGGGACAATGTGAGATGTTTGGTCCTGCAGTATTAGCTATATAGCAGACACTCGGAACCATATGTGTATTTACTCAAACCTAGAAACTGTGGTCACTCTGCTTTCCTTGTGTCTGTCAGAGGTGTGTAAACAGGTAGAAACAAACTGGCTTAGGTTCAAACCAGATAAGATGGAAGTGGCACTGAGCGTGGTTTGTTGAAGATGCCTTCTACTGGAGGTATATAGCTGAGCATTGCTAATCACTTGTGGTCTTGGGATCATTTTTGAGACATTGTTGCTCTTTAGAGTCTCCGGTAATAGCTTTGGCATGCAGTGCATTTTCTCATTACAATGGGCCAGGAGGCTGCAACCATGCCTGTCTGGTCCAGACCTTCCCACGGCAATCAGCACATTTGTAACCTCCAGGCAGGAATACTGCAACTTGCTCTACTTGGGGGTTAAAGGGCTCAGGAGTGAGAGCAGAATGCAATGGCTTGTATCTGTGAGCCACTATGAGTACATAACACTCATGCTCAGCATTCTGTCGACTTCCTGTTTGCTTTCAGTCATAGTTTAAGGCGTGGTTATAATCTAGAAAGTCATAACTGCTACCTCAGGGATGCCTCTCTGTCCCATTTACCCAGGCTGCTGTTTTCTGGGATTAAACACTCCAGGGTGGCAATAGGGTGTTCTTAGACCTGCTGCCTCCAGTTGTCTGCCAGAACTCGAGTTTGTTGAGTTTGTTCAGGACAGTGAGACCAGTTTGCCTAGTTTAGCTCTTGAGTGATATTAAGGAATCATAAGGAATGGGGGGAATTGGTTAGTAAGCCTGGGTTCTGTTACATTTTCTTATTAGCCGCTGTGCTTCAAAAATGTAAAGCCAAAAGGTGCCCCACTGGTGATAAACGTGTATGCAGGGGGTCAATCGTGCACTCCCATACTAAAACCTACAGGAAAGGAAAATTGTGAGATTCCCCATATACAGTTTCCTAAAGATTATTCTTTGTGGAAGAAGCGGTAGGTCTAGACCCAAACCCTGAGGACTCCACATCAGGTCAGGACCATCCATTCAGAGACCCTGTGCCTCTGCATTAGCTCCAGGAGCTTCAGCTTTCCTCCAGTTCCTCATAGTGCCGTTATCACAATTCCTTCCTCTGCCTCTGCCTCCTTCTGGCGCCCGCCTAGCCCCCAGATACACACATACACATGCAATGAAGTGGGAGTTCTGCTGCTGTGAGGTTCCTATGGGATTCTGGGTGGTAATGAATGTCCTCCTTGCCATACCTCCCTACTCCTCTCCTTCCCCAGAGGAGCAGATGGTTCCACAGGGTCTGAGGCAGTGGGGATCGTGCACCGATCCCCACCTGTCATCACACAAGTGAGGTGAGAGACAAGCACAGAGGTTCCCCTCCATGTGCATACCGAGGGAAAAGATTTGCCATTTAAGCTATTCTACCTCCATTTTGCAGTCTAATACAGGCAGAGTGGCAGTGCAGACATAGAATCACTGGTGTGATCATGAGAGATGGAGACAGAGAACTGCCTTGTAAAATGATTGTGTTCCAGTCTTCCTGCAATCACATGGTAACTTTCTTCTCTCACTAAGGAAAAAATAATTTGGAACAGCACATCATAATCTCTTCAGAAGAAAATTAAACCTATGAAAATAACTAGTTAACATTACACTTTATACATCACAATGTTTGAATATATCTTCAAACAATATTTCTTACCTAAATGGTGGAATTGCTGAATAAAGGTCTGTTACTGATTTTTAGACTATGCTACCAAAAATACAATTAATAATGATAGTAGTAATCTAGATTAGTAATGGCCACTTAAATATAACAAAATGTACTCTGGTTGATGAACATCATGATTTCCTACTGCACCAAGGGGGAGCAAATTGAGACAATTTATAAACTGAACACAAAGTAAAGCCCTAAAAAGAGATTATGTAAACTAGAACAATCTAAACCACTGCAAACTTCTTGAGCCCAGAAAACCATTCTCATTTTCCCCCAACATTCACTGACTGCCATAGTTGTATTCATTTTAATATGAAAATATTCACACCTATCATTTCACCCCTGGAGTCTTCCCGGACTGCTGCAGAAGCAGAAACTGAGATGGGCTATTTTTTTTTTTTTTTTTGAGGCTAGAGTGGAAGATGCAAATTGCTTTGGCTAATAGTTTCTAGAAAACCTACAAAACACTGAGTGTCAAATCACTGGCCATGATAAGGGGCGAGGTCAGAATGCACCTTGATTCCGAAATTCTCAATATCCACAACAGCACCTTGAAGGCCATTGTAGGTGGTGATAAACTAGAGAAGTCTTGAGGCAGCTCTAGTTTATGCTGATGGTCGAACTGTCGCCTGGCAGCCCTAAGGATATAGCCACTTTTTTCCTGCTGCAACTTAGTCCTGCATTGATCACAGCTCAGCCAGACCCAAGATTAAGATGCTGCATGACTTTTTCAGGGGAGAAGGATGAATCTTTAGTGAAGGAATCTTAATATATTATCCCCCAGGACCTATCTTAAAGTCCCTCTACGATCTGGTGTAATTCCGGTGCATTTCAAAAGCAAAGTCAGCCTGGCAGGGATGGTAACCATAGCAGGAGATAAACTTGATCAGAAGCAGGAAAAGCACACACACAGATCCTAACTTTGTGTGTGTGTGTGTGTGTGTGTGCACATGCATGCATGCGCACACAGGCATGTATACTGACCATTTCTTGGCTAGCCCCTCTAAACATAATCCTTTGGGAAAACCCTTTGAATGACCTATTGTAAATTATTTCCATTGAGAAAGCTGATACAGCACTGCCATCCTCAACATATAAAAAATCATGAGATAGAGCTTCCAAAAAATCAAGAGATTAATATAAAATACACAAGGGTTTTTGGTTTTGTTTGTTTTAAAATCACATTTTGGGCCTAGTGTGTGATTTCTGCATTTTGAACTCTTAAATCTAAAGATCTGGACACCCATTCGTGTGCACATGTTTCAGTATGCAAACTGAACCTGAAATAAACACAACAATATGGGGGGGACTTCCCCACCCATCGTGCTTCACTTCCTCGGGTGGTACTGGGATCATCACATTGCCCCAAGTCTTATCACACCATAATGAAGCTGGAGAAGGGTAAGAGCATGCAGCTGTCTGCAAGTAGGACAGCAGCTTCTAGTGGCCAGCAGTAGGGACTGCAGGCAGTTCAGCTTCTAATTCCTGAGTTACCACCTCGCCTGCGGTTTCTCACGTGGTTATGAGAAAAATTTCAGCACCTTCAGTAATCTCATGAGTTTGCAGCTCTGTTGTAGAAGTTAACTATACATTCAGTCAGACTGTGTATCAGAGGGAAAAAGATGCTCCTTACCACTGAGATATGCAGACCTAGCCTTGCACTCTGCCACTAGGATCGGTTGTGCAAAGCCTGCCTGACTGAAAAAATTATGGAGAAGAGTCATGAAAAAGAAAAAAAAGTATGACTGTGGTATGCAACCTGATGGGAGATTAAGAGGGAGAATTTGAGAAGTGATTCATGTTACTGGACATCTAGGCCCTGATATTTCTGATTCTTTGCTCCTGCACCAAGCACATCAATGGCAATGGGAGCCATATTTGTGCTCCTGATAGCAGCTGGTTCAGGAGTGTGACTAGTTCTCAGTATACATTAGGTTAGCCTCAGCGTTTCTCTAATTTATGTTCTGGTTGCAACCGCCGTGTAGGTGGGGGGAGACTGGCTCTAAAGACATGCATTAAAATCCTGGCTTAGTCCACAAGCATGCAATTTTGCATGACTGGTACTTTCTGCTTAAGAAAAGCTCAGAGTGGGTTAGTTGACATGTCTTGGTAGAGCTATTGTGGTAAACTTGTACAATGCCTGCTGACAGAATGGGCCAGTTTCACCCCGGTACGTATTAGAGGGAATGTTATTAGTACATTGGGAGTCATCAATTGGCAGGGCAGGTGGCATGACATTGCTATCTGTCTTTCCCTATTGGTTTCACCAGAGAAAAGATTCTTTAAAAATTCAGCCAGGAAACATAGGACCCACTCCAGCAGAGGCTATCCAAAAGATCACTGAACCAATGCATCAAACATTGTTAAAGAAAGCAAAAATCAAACTTTAAAGTCAACTCACTCTAGAATCCATGATAACACTAAGATTCATCTTTGTCAGAGGTAAGGGTCCATGGACAGTTGGACCCCTGTTTGTTAACATTCTGCCCTTGTTCTTGTCCCCAGCATTCTGCAGCAGTGCTGACGTGAAAGTTCTATTATAGGGGGAAAATAGCCACACAATTGCTCAATTTGTGCTTGTTAGCACATGACGAGACATAGGCTCAAATCACATTTGGATCTGGATTTGAAGCTCCTTTGTGTTCATGATTAATTTGTTTAAATCCAGGGGCTAGTGTATTTTAGGGATAGAGACTGTTTGCAAAGTTCAGATTTTGATCTGGGTTCTGACTGTGAGCACCCCCTTAAATTTGGTGGTGTTTGGATCTGGGGTTTGAGGTCAGACTCATGTCTAGCTCTGATATAAGCAAACAAGAAAATAAAATGTGTTTTTGCTATTAGTAAGCTATATTCAGTAAGAATATACTAAGTATGTCATTAGTAGTTGTGATTCATAACATTCTCATTATTTGAAATTTATTAAAAAAAAATCCTAGTCTCTTGAAAGGCGAAGTTTGAGAATATGTTCCTTTATTTAGAGAATCCAGTGTTATAATAGTGATTGCTATGAAGAGTAGAATCATAGAATATGTTTAGAAGAGTACATGAGCTTAAACCCTCTGCAAAAGACGTCTGGTATTTTATGCCCTGTTATCTATTTCAGGTCTTCATTTGCCTAATTATTACTCTGAGGCTGGCAGAGATTTTCCCTGCAGCGCTCAGCTCTGCTGACTGCAGAGACCCTACCTGGCACACTAAGTTAGTGCGTCAGCATTCTAGGTAGAAATGAATGAAAAATCAATCAGGGCAACTGCAGTGATAGCGTATACAACTCTAACCTACTTTGTGCATGGTTCCCAACATTTCACTGTATACTTAGGCACTCTTTAAAATGGTAAGTGGATCTGAAATAAAATATACCTTTTCTGATCTGTCTGACAAATATTCTGTCATCTTTTCTGTTTGGATCAAGTGAACTTAACACCCAGTTTGCTAAGCTAACTTGCAGCCTGGACTAAAATGCCAAAAGCCATGAAAATTCCATTTACTTGCTGAGGATTCATTTGTATTTATTTGTATTATACAGTGTATGGTTATAGATTAGATCATTGTTACTTGCATTAATAGACCAATATGGAGTAATTTGGGAAAACCAAAAGTACACTAAAACATTTTTAGAAGCACAGTTATTGCTTATCTTTGGTCTTCCAAGTAGTTTATTTTGTGTATGTTTGTGTACTTGTATATATTCATATTTGCACTTCTGCACAGATAGAGTTAAATATTCTTTGATTTCTTGTTTCATTTAACAGGATATAGGTAACTCTAATGAGAAAAGCTTCAGTCTTCATGTCTAAAATACTAGCTACTGTAACTTTTTCAGCAGAGAGGGTTAAATATTTTATAGACCCAGTATCCCATGATCAGGCTGTAACAAGTTGTGCAGTGCAACCCTAAAGATTTCCAAAATTCACAAGCCTTTTTGTGTGTGATGCTCTCACAGTGAAGAAGAGTCTTTTGGCTATAAAAAATGAAGAGTCTGCTTTTCCTGGTGCTGATTTCTATCTGCTGGGCTGAACATACTGGCAACTACGCTCTGGAGCGCGACAGAATTATTCACATCCAAGGTAAGGAAATACAGATGAATGCAACAGAAATTACCAATACATTCATATTCCTCAGAGAGATGATGTTGGGCTTATTGTTCCTTAATTTTCAGTACTGCTGCACTGACAATTTTTTTTTTTACACTGTTACTATTGAGCCCTTTTTCTTCTGTTCTATTGCATTATTATTCTCTGAAAGAAATTTGGAAAATGAAAGTTGCGTTGCTTACTTTTAACAACAGTTAGTCAATAATTGCAATAATTTGTGAGTAAAAGTCAGCATATTTAAAAAAAAATAGAATGCAGTCTAAAGTAATCAGCAACTGCAGCAGATTTAAATACCTTTACTTTATTGTGGCATAAATATGATTTAAAGCTAGATCATACCAAATCTTCACATCACAGATTATGATAATGGCTGATTATTACTGAGAAAGGCAGGCAGTGAAATGAAATCAGAATCAGGCAACACAAACATCAGAAAAAGTAGCTTACCCCAAAATAAATATGTCCTTCCACATAGCTCTAATTAATGTGTAGAGTTATACTGCCCCTGTGCATAATCTTGTTGGGTTCATTCGAATCCTAAAGCTTAGAGCTGTATCAGGATTTGAGGCTGCAGCATAATGCAGCTGTTTTTTCAGTCCCAGCTTCATTTGTTGAGGGTCATCCTGTATGAGGAAAGCCAGGACATTTATGCCATAAGGACAGGCAGAGATTTGCCTTCCCTCATGTATATGTTTACTAGCACTGGCTGAGATAATAGCTCTAACATATAAATTTTGCAGAATTAAGAAAGGTGGTGTTTTACTGCTCTGTGTATATGTGAGGGAGAGAGAGAGAGAGAAAAAAGTTTGGTGCCTTTTTCTTACTACTCATCAAATTATGTTATTTGAGCTTCCTTATAAAAGTGAAATATCAAGCTAGGGCTTGATACCGAGAGGTGCAGAGCACTTACAAATGCCTGGAAAGTCATTGGGAGTTGCAAGTGCTCTGCACTTGTTAGGACCAGGCCCTTATATCTTCAAGGTCAAATAAGAATCACTGAGAGCTGGTTTCACTATAAAGAAATTCATGCTATGAAGGTCAAAGAAATATGCAAATCAAACTGAAGACATAATGGTACTGTGAGACAGTGAGCATTCATTCCCAAAAGTGAATTTTATATTTGACATTGGTGTCTAATTAATATATAAGTCTTCCTTTCTCATCATAACACTTCATTGCTTCATAGCACTGTACTTCTTTATTTTTTGGAAGATCACCCTTACTCCTGAAGCAAACATTTAAACAAAGCCAAAGGCAGCTGTGCCTAAATTTCACCTCTTAAAATTGCTTATTCACCTACTAGTTTGAGTTTATTTTTCAAGCTGCACAATTCACTTATTGTCAGTATCCCTGCATACAATCAATTCAGTCTATAAAAGGGTATAGCAGAATAGTTCAAAGCTGGCAAAACATCTGCTAAACCTCTTCCCCACCCACAAAATCTGAGCTCTTCTGCTCTCAACTCACCTCCTCAGAATAAAGCCTGAGTAATTATTATAGTCCATCTTTCCTATGAGCCCTGAAAGTCAGCTGATTCCGGCTCTCTAAGACCATGTGGGAGAGTGAATTTCACAGTTGAGGGTCATCCACTGAAAAAGCCCTAATCCCGCTTGCGGATATACACAACATCAAGTGACTTTATTTAGCTGTTGCACATCATCTGAACTGAACAGCCAGTATAGAGCACAGAGAAGGTGGGTGAGATAATATATTTTATTGAGCCAATTTCTGTTGCTGAGAGAGAAAACTACACTGCACAGTATAGAGGCAGTTCTGCCTGTCTAACTGGTCCTACATGGAACTGGTAGCATTTCTAAGAATGTATCATGGATGTCCTGGACTGCAGTCTCTTACCTAAGAGCATAAATTTGGCCTCCATGACTTATCTCCTGCCTGTCCCTGTGTCATTGGCATTTGCATGTACCACAATCTCTGGCTTCTTCCCAGGACTGCACATAAGTTTGTTTCGAGAGGTTCTCAAGCGTCGCACCTGGCAGACAATTCACCATGAGGTTCTCCTGGTCATCACAAATCCAACTATCTATATTTCTAATAATTGAATCCTCCATTACTATTACCTTCATGCAATTACCGTCATGTAATCAAGAAGATAATTACTATTACCTTCTTCCTAATAACTGGATATATGTCTATGTGTATTAGTGTGCCTTATACTAGTATAGCTTATTCTCCTATGAGTTTGTTTACACACAAAAACTGTACTGCTATTAACTATACTGGGATAAAGATAATGGAAATATAGGAGAATGCGCTAAACTGGCATAGTCACATTTATACTGGTATACCTGTGTCCGCACTAGGGATTATACCAATTGAATGTTCTTGGAGGAAAAAATCACATCTCTAACCAACATAGTTAAATTGGTATAAAACTGTGTGTAGACTAGGCCTACATTTACAGAAACAAATTATAGCAGTATAAGCACCCATATACTGGTGTAACACTGGGAGGACTGTACAGGTTTAACTGTACTGGCATAGTTAAAGCATGTAATTTTTGTGCAAAGACAAACTCTTAGGGACTCTGAGAAACTGCAAATAAGGAAAAGTATGATTTCCCCCAACACTCACTTTTGGGTATCTTTTGAACCCATTAAAAGTGCCACTTGCTATGTAATAATTCAAAGACTCAGGATATCTATTAGAGAGAAGAAATACTCCTCTTCTAAGTAGCAACTCTGCAGTAAACAAAGTTGACTCAGCTAAAGCACTAACTGCCAACTTAATTCCTTGAGGGTGGCAGGAAGCTTTAACATATGCATCCAATTTGTCCAAGATTTAAAAAACAAACAAGAAAGCCCAGGGAAGAGAATGCATGGGACTTGTTTGGCTAGGCCCATGCTGTAGCTTTTTCTCAAACAGTTGTGATTTAAAGTTAATGTTAAGCATAATATCTCTACCCTTTATATAAAGAGTAAACCCTCTACATGTACAGTAGCAAGTTTTCTGTTGTGTACACCACAGTGTAAGCAGCAAACTTGCAAATTTGATATCTTTGGGAAAAGAAAGACATATTAATCAACCAAGAACAGACAAAATTTCCATGTATGGAGAGGTCCTCTACACTCAGAGCTCCCCCTTCCTCACAATAAGAGCTCAGCTAGTGAGGGGCTGCTGGCAGCCAGAGTCGCAATACAAGGTATCTGATACCGGCTACTTTCCGAATTAGCATACTGACCTGGAGTGTTTTGCTCTTTTGTCTGGGAGGAAGTGGGGGGGAGAAGAACCCTGATTTTACAGTGGTCTCTATGGCCCCAATATAGCCTCTTTGCAGCAAATCTCTCAGGCCTGTCTCTGCCCTCTCATGGCCAACTGTTTCCCAGCAGTCCTTACTCAGACAAAAAAAATCTCAACACAGATCAATAGCAAGAAGAATATCTCTATTAATCCTTCTATGCTCCTGCTTCATTTTTCTTGGGTTTGCTGCATTTAATTGAACTGAATACTTATCTGCTTTCTCTTCATAATATTACCAAAAAAGTGTAAAATCATCTAAATTAGAGGCAATCTGGTGCAAAATAATAGTTCACTACTTGAAACTTGAATACAAGTCATAACTTAAGGGCCATCTGATCTTAGATCCCTAGTGGGTATTTATCCAGATAACCGATCCATCACCTAAATTGGCCAAGTTGTCAGTCTATGCTCAAGGGCAGCACAAGATAGTGGATTCTTTCCTTGAGAAGTGTTGATGAGCCATTAACCGCTGTCTGGCTACTCCACTGTTGTACCTGAAAAGCTGGTTGTGTGTGTTGCCAACCTAACAACATATTTCAGTAACACACACATAAGCAAAATTTCATAACTTCACATATAATGATAGCACATAAAATTCAATAGGATATTAATGTTCAACAGATCAAGACTTTTAAAATGATACCTCACAAGGCATACTTTGTACAAAACATATTCTAATTATCTGATAGTGGTGAATATGGGCATTCCAGGGTGCTACTCTGAGGTACAGAATGACATAGCATTGTTGATTGGTAAAGTTTTATGTGAACTTTCAACCTAGATTTATCTGGCATCTCTTTGACTAGATGATGAGACACTGTGCATCAGAGGCTTATATCTGGCATTAATACTTATAAAAATAATGTGTGGAAAATAATTTTTCCTGACAAATTTCAATCTGGAAGAATACAACTTTGACATTTATGCAGTTTTCTCTCTCTTGATACAAATGAAGTGTAGTTGGTGTTTCAGCCAAATAAGAACAAAAATGTTTGTGTTGGCCTGACAACAAATTTTGAGAGGTTTTTCACCAAAAAACAAAACAAAACAAAAACACAGAGGAAAAAAAAAAGTTTCCATGCATAATTCTTCCTGGTTTATGTTAAAAATGTGTCACTACCACAGATTCTTCACTTCAGATACTCAGATGTAGTCTTATTAATATCAATATTTCCTAGTTATAATGGCTGATTAGTGTTACCTTTGTAATGACTACTGAATCCTTAAATAAAGGCAATATGGCCCACTTTGTTGCCCTATCTGAGGAGCGAGTGATCATATTTTAAGACTAAGGTTAAGCTCAAATTATATAACGGAATAGCAAGGCTCTTGAAAGCAGGAATCAAATCAAGCTAATAACTCCATGCATGTTTTACCAGTGGGAGCAAAATAGTATTCATCAGCTGAAACTATAGATCATGTAGGCAGTACAGAGAAGCTACCTGACAAAACACACTCAGTGTAGCTGAAGGAAAAATTCTTAAAATTGTGGTTTTCTTCCACTATTCACATATTTTGTAGCTGGACTGTAAGTTCTTCCCTTCAACTCTGGCCTGTGCTTATTTATCATGTTGAGTGGCATTACAAACATTACATTCTGAATAATTTTTGATGGATAAAATCTAACAAAGACTATTCTACAAGGGCCATAGCTAGCAGCATGAATGGTGTCTACACACTTTCTAGACTCTTGCCTCCTGCCCTGCAATATTCTCATAATTTCCCAAAGCAGATATGCCATTAGTCATAATGGGCTAAATTCTGTTCTCGTGTGCAGAAGTCAGTGAGAACCACTGAAAGCTATTAGTGTGGATTGAGGGCAGAATTTGAGCTAATATGTCAATAAACCAGCAGGTGCAACTAAACTGAGAGATCAAGCAGTGTGTTAATAAATCAGTCTGCTAGCCATCCACCTGGGAATCCACTGAAGTCAATGGGGGAGGTGTATGCATAGTGATAGCAATGATGGGAACAAGAGTGCTACTTGTATTGCAGAGACAAGGTGGGTGAGATAATATATTTTATCTGTTGCTGAAAGAGGCACCTTTCGAGTTACACAGCACTATTCTTCAGGTCAGACAAGGGAAACAGTGAGGCAAGACACAAGAGAGGTGGGTAAGGGTATTTGCACGCCAGAGCAGGAGGTGTAATTTCTTACCTAGGGTTTCAGATGGGCTCATAGGAAGCGCAACTAGCCCATCCTGCTGCTAGCTCCGCCACTGCTACACTTCTATTTTTAACCTGCTAGCTCAATCAGAGCTATCACTTGTAAGTCTATCCAAGCTGGCAATTACACCTCCAGCTCTAGTTTAGAGGTACCATAATCCAACTGAACAAATTCATTTCTTTAACAAGTTGAGATACTGCAACCTACTCTTTTGATAGAAAGGAATTTCTTCTTTTAAATATTCTTCTCACAGGAGCTAATTTGAGAAGGCTCCAGTAAGTCGTTCTGCAAATTTTACGAATTTTAGTGCAGTGAGAGTCTCCTTATGGGTCATTCTAAAATGAAGGAAATGGTGATTTATTCCCATGCCTATTTCTGTTATCTGATGTATTGAACTTCTAGAATAAACTGCTGCTTACCTTATGAGGCAAAATGTTTTATCCCTTTGGCATGGCCAGTGCCTGGAATTACTCCATTGAAAAATCTGCCCAGCGAATTTCTTTCAACCTACTTCTGATCATATAGAGGAGGATAAGAGTAATTGCCAGGATATTAACTTTATCTTTGTTATCAGATCTCTCTGCAAGTCACAAGGAATGTCTAGAGGTTATCCAGCCCCTTCATCCCTGTTACCCCTTTGTAGAGGGCTCAGGTGCCCATGTGTATGGCTTATTTAATCTCAAAAGGAGATAAATAGTCGCAGCTCAAACAACCATTGAGCTAGATGTCATTTAAAGCAGCATGAATTTGGGTTGATAGTTGGACATGTGATGTAACAGTTATAAATTCTTTAATGGATGCCTCTGCTGCCACCCAGCTTTTCCCTTTTTTAGTTTAATTGTTTAGTCTTGAGAAAAGAAGACGGAGGGGAGACCTTAGAACAGTCTTCAGATATGTTAAAGGCAGTCATAAAGAGGATGCTGATCAATTGTTCTTCATGTCCACTGATGGAAGGAGAAGTAGTAATGGGCTTAATCTGCAGCAAGGGTTATTTAGGTTAGACATTAGGAAAAACATTCTAACTATAAAGGTAGTTAAGATTTTAAGAACAAGTTAGACAAACAGCTGTTAGGGATCATCTAGGTAAACTTGGTCTTGCCTCAGTGTGCGGGGCTGACCAAGGTGAACTCTCAAGGACACATCCAGCCCTATAGGTCTATTATTTTCCCTAATGTGCTGGTCAGCCTGAATACACTCAATTCATACACTCTCTGTCTCTTCCCTACTCAGCACACCACCTGGATCTGTTTTGTGGTTTTCCTCTGAACTCTCTGCGATTTTTCCAAATCCTTCCTGAAGTGTGGACTAGAGCTGGGTGAATAATTGATCTTTCAGTTTGCTGACTGTTCTGATATATGGCAGGGGAGATGGGGGGATTGTTTTGGGTTGGCCCAAAACAATTTTTCAGTTTTTCAATTTTTTCAGTGAACCAAAAACAAAATGTTTCATTGTTGAGGATCTTTACCCTTTAAAAAAAATAAAATTTGAGTCAATTTTGTAAACAAAAAGTCTCTTTGAACAGAATAATCAAAACATTTCATTCTGAACTTTTTATTTATTTATTTGTTTTCAGATTTCTTTTGTAATGTATGTTTTTGACTGAAACAATTCAGTAAATTTGACATAAGTTTACAAAACATTTTGGTTGACCTGATTTTTTTTTATGGCAAAAAATAGAGTTTTGGCAAAAAAATATCATCCAGCTCAAATGCAGACACCTGAACTGGACACAGTATTCGAGTGAGACTATGTGGATGAGGTAATACGCTGAAGAAGAGCTCTGTGGCTCTCGAAAGCTTATTTCTTTCACCAACAGAAGTTGGTCCAGTAAAAGATATTACCTCACCTACCGTGTCTGTCTCATATTCTGGGATTAAAATGGCTACAACAATACCACAAATAATAATCTAGTAGCTCTTTTAACAATGCTGTGTACTGGGACAAGATCACTTCTATAAGGTGAAAAAATAAAATAACTTTTATTTTTCTTATTTGGGTAGGAAAGTTATGAAGAACAATATGCTCAATGTCTTCAATGTCATATTCTTATCTTTTCCAAACATGGGTTTTCAGGAGACTTTCCTTGCTCAAAGTTTAGCAGGCTTTGTGAGCACTTTCACTTATTGCATTTTGAGGAATGATTTTTCAGTTCAGACTTAGCACTTAGCTCTTCTCCAACACTTCCCTACTTCTGCTTGATTTTCCTCTTTTTATACACCCAAGGATTTCATTAGCCCTTGTAGCCACAGCGTTTTATTGAGAGGTCACGCTGAGGTGGTTATCACTGATGATTCTGTCCTTCTCTGCTTTCTAAGACCGAGTCTTCCATCCTATAGGTAAAGCCTGCATTCTTTGTTCCTAGGTGTATTACCTTCCATAACTTCCGCTGGCAGGGCTCCAGGCTGAAGCGTCCTATCCAGGTGTATATTGGTGATGGATATATTGCCTGCCTTCCTCCAGAGCTCGATTCTCTAGTGCAACAGGTTTTGGTGGCACAGGAAGTAGTGATTTCTGATTCATTCTGTTGAATCTAACCCAGAACAATAAAAACTCTGCAACTAGACAAAGGAAAATAAACATAACAACATACAAATGTGACGACCACCATCTTGGCTGACACAGTGGGGATTGAATTGTGGACCTCCAGATTTGAAGGCTGAGCTGCTACACCTTGAGCTAAAGCTGGTTTTAATGCAGTCAGGTGCTCTGTGAGTCAGGTGGGGGCGGGGAAGGGTCACAACCAGGGCCGGGTCCAAGCACCAGCTTTCCAAGCAGATGCTTGGGGCGGCATTTAGAATGGGGCTGTTGCGGCGGCGGCAATTCGGCGGTGACTGCTTGGGGCGGCAAAATTGATAGAGCCGCCCCTGGTCGCAACATACAGTCACCAGAAGGTTACCCAATATTGCCAGCTCCAAAAGTTCAAAAATCATGAGTCAGACCCCAAAAAATCATGAGCGTTTTGTTGGATTTTTTTATTTCTTTTTTAAAAAAGATAATCTTGTATTTTTGGTTTTTCTTTTGATTTGTGAACTCCCTCCTGCCCAATCTGTGTGTGTATGAGAGAGAGACAATTAGTGTTGCTAATTCCCTCTGATTTACTGAGGAAGGTGATTTTGGCCCCGGCCGTAGGAGCTCTCACTGGCTGCCTGATGGTACAGAGCTTCTAGCTCTCCTCAAAATTCAACACTTTAATTCATTTAACTTGTGCCCTCCCTAGCCACACATCTGCCTGTTTCTGAGCCCATTGTGCACCCCCTGCAGACTGCACAGCCATTCCTCCCCGATAAGCCCCACATCTGTCTTTCCCACAACCCAGCTCTGCTTCTTCAGCAGGTATTGGGGCTTGTCACCCTCCTATCCCAGGCCTGCGCAGGCGGAGCTACTGTGGAGTTCAGTTCTCTCCTTTCCCAGGCTTAAGAGAGAGGCAGAGTAGCTCCAGGGATTCTCCTCCTGCCTGCCCCTTTTTCTCTTGCCTGGCCTGGTGTTGCCAAGATGGACACAGGAGCAGGGGAAAGAGCAGCCCACAAACAGATGCATTTTTCACAGGGGAGTAGGGGGAGGAGTGAGCAGAATCACCTGAGTTGATGGGGTCTTTCTGCTCCCTCCTCACCTCCTGTGAGAATGGTGTCGTCTGCTCTCTCTACCCATCCTCTATCCAAAAAACTTCTCTATCCTGAGGGGAGGGGGAAGGAATTCTGCCTTCCTCCTGCAGCAGCCCTGATTGGTGGTGGGAGTGGGGAAGAGCAACCAATCAGAGGGGGGGGTTCCCCCAGGTAGAATAAGAGGGATGGAACGTCTCTCATTATAATGAGACTGGTTACAACTCAGCTCAACCTACGTTAGTCAGGAGGAAATTGAAAGAGCTGCCAACACTGATTACATAGGCATTCTGCACATACATTAGTAATTTTTTTTTTTTTTGCACATTACCTGCTGACTAAAAACGGAAGTATTTGGGATGCCGTATATCTTACTCTTAAATCTATCTCTAGTAAGTTGCTGTATGAGTTTGTCTCTGTGATTACACCTTCTGAACGTGAATAGATATGCAAATTATGTTATGATAAAAGGCAGCATTTCCTGATGTGCTTACATGTCTTTTGCTAAGTTTCATGTACCCCAACATGTAGTGCATACGGGAGTCAAGCATATGCTGCCCATTACTGGGGAATGAATGTATCATTTACCCAACAGATTTTTTTCAAACGATCAAAAGCCTAGAGCTGCTTCCAAAAATATTGACATTATTGTGTGGCTCCTGCAGTCACTGCAATGGCAGCACAAAATGAGTGCTTGCACTGCACAAATTGACAACTGGATGAGTAAGGTGTGGACCACAGTATAACGTTTTTCATTCAGAACTTATCTTGTCTGATCCTTTTTTTACCCACTCACTCACTCACCCACTCCCCCTGGGGGGACGGATAGCTCAGTGGTTTGAGCATTGGCCTGCTAAACACAGGGTTGTGAGTTCAATCTTTGAGGGGGACATTTAGGGATCTGGGGCAAAAATTGGGGATTGGTCCTGCTTTGAGCAGAAGGGGTTGGACTAGATGATCTCCTGAGGTCCCTTCCAGCCCTGGTATTCTATGATCCTAGGGCAGGGGTAGTCAATAGGCAGACCATGGGCTGAATCTGGACCGCCAGATGATTTTGAACAGACCCCAAATCTTTTTATTTACATGTTATATTATTATTATTATATTTATTATTATTTTCTTTGGAGTCTTGACTATACCTTGACCAAGAAATTTTGACTTTGACAAAAAATAATTGACTACCCCTACTCTAGGACATCCACCTTTACCCAGTTCCCAGGGCGCAAGGCGTAACCCTCTTAATTTAGGAACCCACCCGTACCCGATTCCTGGAGCTCAGGGCATAACCTTCTGCGGGTTTGCGGGGTATTTTATCAGTGAAAGAACCTTACACAGTAATATCCTAAACCTCTATTTATTAACAATCACCAAAACAGAATGCACACACTAAGCATACAAGGCTCATCACTCCCAATAAGGCAGATGAACTTTTCCTGGTGGCCAGTCAGGTTCAGGTCATCTGGGACTCCAGTGTTTGAATGATATAGTTGGCAGAGTGTTGAGGTCTGGTAGCTCTGATCTTGGGCTGTGTCCTGGAGTTGGTTCCAAAGAACTTCCTTTTGGAGCCCAGTTTATATAATGAACCTTAAGTCCTGCTTAGCTATACCATAACCCATCATTTTACTAAAGTATTACAAAATAATTCTTTGGCCAATTCTAACATATTGCAAAACAATTATTTAACCATACCCCATCACCTTAGTTGATTTAAATCTTGCAAAATTAGTAATTTAACAGACAGAAACAATCAAAGAACCAGGCAGAACCCATACAGATAAACAATAGAGAAGTAGGGACCCTAAAGGCAAAATGATAAAGTAGAGATTTCACAAACACAACAGATGATAAGTGATTCCTTGCCAGACAGAATGCTATCAAACAAAGGGTTTTTTTAAAAAAATATCTTAAGATCTGTTTCCTTATCTAGTGGTGGTGGGTATCATTAGTACAGGAGTGCCTTCGTAAAAGCCTGATATTTCGTTGTTCTAATGCACTTTAGATGGAATGTGAGGATGTGACTTTCTGCTTCTTGGCTCATGGCTGCTGCTGTGGCTGCAGAAAAAGGCCTCATACTTGCAGTTCCATAGTCTTTTCTCCTGCTTCTCAAAGTCCCATCTTACTCCTTTCTTCCTCCAGGGCTTCTTTGCCTATCTGGACTGCATGCCTTTTGTGCATTCAGTCATAGTAATTGTGTTTACACTTTTTCATGTGTCTCTAGGCTTTTGGTCCTAAGGGCTTGATCCAAAGCCCACTGAAGTGAATAGAAAACTGCCATTGACTTCAATGGGCTTTGGATCTGTGCAATTAACATAGGCAGTGTGTGAACCACCCATTCAGGGAGGATAGCCCCCGGCCACGCCCTTTCTGCCCGAGGTCACTCCCCTCCCCTGCTAGAGCCCCGAGCTCCCCTCTGCAGCCTCCAGTGCCCCCAGCCCTGGAGTGCCAGGCAGGCTGCACGACCCTCAGCACCCGCAGCCACAGAGCACTGGGCTGCACGAGCACCAGCCCCAGCTGCCCTGAATCCCAGTCTACCGGCCAGCCTGCCCTAGTCCCAACCACAGCCTAGGCCCAGGGGAAGAGTGGGAAGCAGGACAGGGGCCTCAGAATGGAGCATAGGTAGCCCACACCTTGCTGTTTGGGGAGGCTGAGCATCACCTGGTCTGCGATACTCACCGCCCATGGCCATTAACTTCAATGGGAGCAAAATTAGACCCTATATTTGGGATGCACATTTCTAGGCAGTTCAGTTCAGTACAGATCACATTTGTGGAATTACAAAGTCTTTTTTCTTGTCCTATTTGTACAGTGAGTTTAGTAATTTTCTTGTAATAAGTGGATATTCGGTGATTCCTTACTTAGTATTAGTCAGTGTCTTTAATGATAAAAGACAACAGAATCTAGAGCTATTTCCAGAAGGACTGAGCTTACTACATCCATTTTGGCAAGCTACGCATGGAGCAGAGGTGGGGGTGGGGGAGGTGTGCTGCGAAGGGAATTAATCCATCTACTGGGCAGCTGGGCTGCTGCGCTGATTGCCACCTCAAATCTTGTGCTTTCTGGGGTTAGCCTAAGGCAGGGATCGGCAACTGTCATAAATATAAGGGGAAGGGTAAACACCTTTGAAATTCCTCCTGGCCAGGGGAAAGCTCCTCTCACCTGTAAAGGGTTAAGAAGCTAAAGGTAACCTCGCTGGCACCTGACCAAAATGACCAATGAGGAGACAAGATACTTTCAAAAGCTGGGAGGAGGGAGAGAAACAAAGGGTCTGGGTCTGTCTGTATGCTGCTTTTGCCAGGGACAGAACAGGAATGGAGTCTTAGAACTTTTAGTAAGTAATCTAGCTAGGTATGTGTTAGATTATGATTTCTTTAAATGGCTGAGAAAAGAATTGTGCTGAATAGAATAACTATTTCTGTCTGTGTATCTTTTTTGTAACTTAAGGTTTTGCCTAGAGGGTTTCTCTATGTTTTTTAATCTAATTACCCTGTAAGATATCTACCATCCTGATTTTACAGGGGGGATTTCTTTATTTCTATTTACTTCTATTTTCTATTAAAAGTTTTCTTGTAAAAAACTGAATGCTTTTTCATTGTTCTCAGATCCAAGGGTTTGGGTCTGTGGTCACCTATGCAAATTGGTGAGGCTTTTTATCCAACATTTCCCAGGAAAGGGGGGGTGCAAGTGTTGGGAGGATTGTTCATTGTTCTTAAGATCCAAGGGTCTGGGTCTGTAGTCACCTAGGTAAATTGGTGAGGCTTTTTACCAAACCTTGTCCAGGAAGTGGGGTGCAGGGTTTTGGGAAGTATTTTGGGGGGAAAGACGCGTCCAAACAGCTCTTCCCCAGTAACCAGTATTAGTTTGGTGGTGGTAGCGGCCATTCCAAGGACCACGGGTGGAATACTTTGTACCTTGGGGAAGTTTTGACCTAAGCTGGTAAAGATAAGCTTAGGAGGTTTTTCATGCAGGTCCCCACATCTGTACCCTAGAGTTCAGAGTGGGGGAGGAACCTTGACATGGTGGCATAGTGGTGGGATTAACCTGAAATCATTTTGAGATCCAGTTGAGATTTTTTGAACTAGAAATACAGATTTTAAAAAGGAATTTTTTTTTCCTGTGGCTTTGAAGCAGCTTTGAAACTGAAAGCATCTTGGGTTTTCCCTGCTTTGTGGCCAAGCAGAGACAAAAGGGGATTATCTTGTGAATTGCAGGTTTTCTTTGCCTGGAGGCAGGGTACTTAACTCCTGCAGGGAAATTCACAGTCTTCCAACCCAGAGGTTTTTTTTTTCTTTTCTTCCTAAAAGTAAATAGGGGGTGTGTGTTCTACCCATTTGCTTTTTCTTTGGGCTGGGTAAGCAGGTTTCCAAGTAGTTTGGAGGTTTTTTGCTTTAAGTTGGGCCCAGAACAGAGACAAGGGAATTGTCTTTTTCTGTAGGCTGACAATCACTATCAGAGAATAGGTATTCTATTCCAGCACAGCAAAATTTTACAGCCAAGTTTTGTTTGTTTATTTCTAAACCTCGGGTGTAAAGTTAGTTAAAAACAGAGAGGTTAGAATGACCAAATCCTCAGCTCGACTACAACTGGAATTAGCCAAATTTCAGGCTGAGGAAAGACAAAGGGAACATGAAAGACAGATAGAACTCATGCGGCTGAAGAAGGAACAAGAAAGGGAGGCAGAACAACACCAAGCGGCTGCTCACAGGAGAGCTATGGAAGCGAGGGACAAAGAACTGGAGGAGAAGGAAAAAGAGAGGAAGTATGTGGAGGAGATGGAGAAGATAAAGGCTCAGCAGAATATCCCAACAAACCCTAGTAATCCTTCTCCAAGTACCACTTCCCATCCCAGAAAGTTCCCCACCTACAAGGCAGGCGATGATACTGAGGCCTTCCTAGAAAACTTCGAAAGGGCCTGCCTTGGATACAACCTCTCTACTGACCAGTACATGGTAGAGCTGAGGCCGCAGCTCAGTGGACCCTTAGCTGAGGTGGCAGCTGAAATGCCTAAAGAACACATGAACAAGTATGAACTGTTTAAATCCAAGGCGAGAGTCAGAATGGGGATAACACCCGAGCAGTCTCGTCGGAGGTTCAGAGCCCTAAGGTGGAAACCAGACATGTCATTTACCCGACATGCCTACCACATTGTGAAACATTGGGATGCCTGGATATCAGGAGCAAGTGTTGAATCTCCAGTAAATTTGCCCTTCCTAATGCAAATGGAACAGTTCTTAGAGGGTGTTCCTGAGGAAATAGAAAGATACATCCTAGATGGGAAACCCAAAACTGTAATCGAGGCAGGAGAGATTGGAGCCAGATGGGTGGAGGTGGCAGAGAAGAAGAAAACTGGTCGCAGTTGGAGCGGAGACCAGAAGGGACCACCCCAGACCACACCCTATTACCGGGGGCCGCCCAAGGCCCCACCTACCTCCCAAAGAACCCTCCAGACCCCTTATCGTCCTGCCACCCCGTTCTCCAGCAACCCTCCTCGCCCCAGTGACCCGTCAGCTGGACGATGTTTTAAATGTAACGAGCTGGGGCATGTAAAGGCCAACTGCCCCAAGAACCCCAACAGATTACAGTTCATTGCACCGGAATCACACCAGAGGTCCACAGGCCCAGATACTTCCCAGATACCCTTAGAGCGGAGGGAAACTGTGAGTGTGGGCGGGAAGAAGGTCACCGCGTGGAGGGACACCGGAGCACAAGTGTCAGCTATCCATGCTTCCTTAGTGGACCCCAATTTAATCAACCCAGAGATCCAAGTGACGATTCAACCCTTCAAGTCCAACTCTTTCAATTTGCCTACAGCCAAGTTGCCTGTCCAGTACAAGGGCTGGTCAGGAATGTGGACTTTTGCAGTCTATGATGATTATCCCATCCCCATGCTGTTGGGGGAAGACTTGGCCAATCATGTGAAGCAGGCCAAGAGGGTGGGAACGGTCACCCGCAGCCAGGCTAAACAAGCCGTGAGGCCTAGCTCTGTTCCGGAAACTGCTATCAGGACCCAGTCAGAGGTGATGGACCTGGACCTTAGGCCAATGTCTGCAACAGCAGTAGTGGATCCAGTCCCAGAGACCCAGACGGAACCAGTCCCAGAACCGGAACCAGCTGAACAACCAACACCAGACCCTGTGTCAGCACTGAATCCAGTACTTGCAACCTCAACACCAGAGGGCCCCACTGAACCTGAACTGGCAGCAGCCGATAACCCTACACAAGAGGCTCAGCCGGAGCCTGAATCCCAACATAGTGCACCAGCGGAGAGCGGTTCACAGTCAACAGAAACAGCTCCATCCCCTATATTGCTTCCAGAGGGACCAAGCCTAGGTCCACAATCCAATGAGGGACTGATGTCTCCAGCATCAAGGGAACAGTTCCAGACCGAACAGGAAGCAGATGAAAGCCTCCAGAGAGCTTGGACAGCGGCACGGAGCAACCCACCGCCTCTCAGCTCTTCTAATCGATCCAGGTTTGTTGTAGAAAGAGGACTTTTATACAAGGAAACTCTTTCTGGTGGACACCAGGAAGACTGGCATCCTCAGAGACAGTTGGTAGTTCCAACTAAATACCGGGCCAAGCTCTTGAGCTTAGCCCACGATCACCCTAGTGGCCATGCTGGGGTGAACAGGACCAAAGACCGTTTGGGGGGGTCATTCCACTGGGAGGGAATGGGCAAGGATGTTTCTACCTATGTCCAGTCTTGTGAGGTGTGCCAAAGAGTGGGAAAACCCCAAGACCAGGTCAAAGCCCCTCTACAACCACTCCCCATCATTGAAGTTCCATTTCAGCGAGTAGCTGTGGATATTCTGGGTCCTTTTCCGAAAAAGACAGCCAGAGGAAAGCAGTACATACTGACTTTCATGGATTTTGCCACCCGATGGCCGGAAGCAGTAGCTCTAAGCAACACCAGGGCTAAAAGTGTATGCCAGGCACTAGCAGACATTTTTGCCAGGGTAGGTTGGCCCTCCGACATCCTCACAGATGCAGGGACTAATTTCCTGGCAGGAACTATGAAAAACCTTTGGGAAGCTCATGGGGTAAATCACTTGGTTGCCACTCCTTACCACCATCAAACAAATGGCATGGTGGAGAAGTTTAATGGAACTTTGGGGGCCATGATACGTAAATTCGTAAATGAGCACTCCAATGATTGGGACCTAGTGTTGCAGCAGCTGCTCTTTGCCTACAGAGCTGTACCACATCCCAGTTTAGGGTTTTCCCCATTTGAACTTGTATATGGCCGTGAGGTTAAGGGGCCATTGCAGTTGGTGAAGCAGCAATGGGAGGGATTTACACCTTCTCCAGGAACTAACATTCTGGACTTTGTAACCAACCTACAAAACACCCTCCGAACCTCTTTAGCCCTTGCTAAAGAAAACTTACAGGATGCTCAAAAAGAGCAAAAAGCCTGGTATGATAAACATGCCAGAGAGCGTTCCTTCAAAGTAGGAGACCAGGTCATGGTCTTAAGGGCGCTCCAGGCCCATAAAATGGAAGCATCGTGGGAAGGGCCATTCATGGTCCAGGAGCGCCTGGGAGCTGTTAATTATCTCATAGCATTCCCCACCTCCAACCGAAAGCCTAAGGTGTACCATATTAATTCTCTAAAGCCCTTTTATTCCAGAGAATTAAAGGTTTGTCAGTTTACAGCCCAGGGAGAAGATGATGCTGAGTGGCCTGAAGGTGTCTACTACGAAGGGAAATGTGCTGGTGGTGTGGAAGAGGTGAACCTCTCCATGACCCTTGGGCGTATGCAGCGACAGCAGATCCAGGAGCTGTGCGCTAGCTACGCGCCAACGTTCTCAGCCACCCCAGGACTGACTGAACGGGCATACCACTCCATTGACACAGGTAATGCTCACCCAATTAGGGTCCAACCTTACCGGGTGTCTCCTCAAGCTAAAACTGCTATAGAACGGGAGATCCAGGATATGTTACAGATGGGTGTAATCCGCCCCTCTGAAAGTGCATGGGCATCTCCAGTGGTTCTAGTCCCCAAACCAGATGGGGAAATACGTTTTTGTGTGGACTACCGTAAGCTAAATGCTGTAACTCGCCCAGACAACTATCCAATGCCACGCACAGATGAACTATTAGAGAAACTGGGACAGGCCCAGTTCATCTCTACCTTGGACTTAACCAAGGGGTACTGGCAGGTACCGCTAGATGAATCTGCCAAGGAAAGGTCAGCCTTCATCACACATCTCGGGCTGTATGAATTTAATGTACTCCCTTTCGGGCTGCGAAATGCACCCGCCACTTTCCAAAGACTTGTAGATGGTCTCCTAGTGGGATTAGGAGAATATGCAGTCGCCTACCTTGACGACGTGGCCATATTTTCGGATTCCTGGGCAGACCACCTGGAACATCTACAAAAAGTCCTTGAGCGCATAAGGGAGGCAGGACTAACTGTTAAGGCTAAGAAGTGTCAAATAGGCCTAAACAGAGTGACTTACCTTGGACACCAGGTGGGTCAAGGAACTATCAGCCCCCTACAGGCCAAAGTGGATGCTATCCAAAAGTGGCCTGTCCCAAAGTCAAAGAAACAGGTTCAATCCTTCTTAGGCTTGGCCGGTTATTACAGACGATTTGTACCGCACTACAGCCAAATCGCTGCCCCACTGACAGACCTAACCAAAAAGAAACAGCCAAATGCTGTTCAGTGGACCGGAAAGTGTCAGAAGGCCTTTAACAAGCTTAAAGCGACACTCATGTCTGACCCTGTACTAAGGGCCCCAGACTTTGACAAACCGTTCCTAGTAACCACAGATGCATCCGAGCGTGGTGTGGGAGCAGTTTTAATGCAGAAAGGATCTGATCAAGAATTCCACCCTGTAGTGTTTCTCAGCAAAAAACTGTCTGAGAGGGAAAGCAACTGGTCAGTCACTGAAAAAGAATGTTATGCCATTGTCTACGCTCTGGAAAAGCTACGCCCATATGTTTGGGGACGGCGTTTCCACCTGCAAACCGACCATGCTGCACTGAAGTGGCTTCACACCGTCAAAGAAACTAACAAAAAACTTCTTCGGTGGAGTTTAGCTCTCCAAGATTTTGATTTCGACATCCA
Organism: Eretmochelys imbricata; assembly: GCF_965152235.1. NCBI lineage: Eukaryota > Metazoa > Chordata > Testudines > Cheloniidae > Eretmochelys > Eretmochelys imbricata. Next base: position 53,394,370 of record NC_135576.1, on the reverse strand, counting down.
ACACATCTCAGGAGCTTCTAACAAAGTGGCTGATGCACTCTCCCGTGAAAGTTTCCCAGAATCAACTGGTTAAAATCGTCCTTAAGATGTGGAAAATATTGTTAGTCTTTATGTACTTGGTAGTATATTTAGAGATGCATGTGTCTTATTAACTCTGTTTTTCCTAGAGCTCCAGGAAGAAATCCCAGCCAGTGTTTCACCCTAGCTGAGATTTGGGGGGCGTGTCATAAATATAAGGGGAAGGGTAAACACCTTTGAAATTCCTCCTGGCCAGGGGAAAGCTCCTCTCACCTGTAAAGGGTTAAGAAGCTAAAGGTAACCTCGCTGGCACCTGACCAAAATGACCAATGAGGAGACAAGATACTTTCAAAAGCTGGGAGGAGGGAGAGAAACAAAGGGTCTGGGTCTGTCTGTATGCTGCTTTTGCCAGGGACAGAACAGGAATGGAGTCTTAGAACTTTTAGTAAGTAATCTAGCTAGGTATGTGTTAGATTATGATTTCTTTAAATGGCTGAGAAAAGAATTGTGCTGAATAGAATAACTATTTCTGTCTGTGTATCTTTTTTGTAACTTAAGGTTTTGCCTAGAGGGTTTCTCTATGTTTTTTAATCTAATTACCCTGTAAGATATCTACCATCCTGATTTTACAGGGGGGATTTCTTTATTTCTATTTACTTCTATTTTCTATTAAAAGTTTTCTTGTAAAAAACTGAATGCTTTTTCATTGTTCTCAGATCCAAGGGTTTGGGTCTGTGGTCACCTATGCAAATTGGTGAGGCTTTTTATCCAACATTTCCCAGGAAAGGGGGGGTGCAAGTGTTGGGAGGATTGTTCATTGTTCTTAAGATCCAAGGGTCTGGGTCTGTAGTCACCTAGGTAAATTGGTGAGGCTTTTTACCAAACCTTGTCCAGGAAGTGGGGTGCAGGGTTTTGGGAAGTATTTTGGGGGGAAAGACGCGTCCAAACAGCTCTTCCCCAGTAACCAGTATTAGTTTGGTGGTGGTAGCGGCCATTCCAAGGACCACGGGTGGAATACTTTGTACCTTGGGGAAGTTTTGACCTAAGCTGGTAAAGATAAGCTTAGGAGGTTTTTCATGCAGGTCCCCACATCTGTACCCTAGAGTTCAGAGTGGGGGAGGAACCTTGACAGCAACCTTTGACACGTGGCCCTTCAGGGAAATCCGCTGGCGGGCCGGGCCGGTTTGTTTATCTGCAGCGTCCGCAGGTTCGACCGATCGCAGCTCCCACTGGCCATGGTTCGCCGTTCCAGGCCAATGGGGACTGCAGGAAGCAGCAGCCAGCACATCCCTCAGCCCGCACCACTTCCCGCAGCCCCCATTGGCCTGGAAGGGCGAACCATGGCCAGTGGGAGCTGCGATCGGCCAATCATGCGGACGCTGCAGGTAAACAAACCATCCCAGCCTGCCAGTGGATTTCCCTGATGGGCCACATGCCAAAGGTTGCCGATCCCTGTCCTAAGGCAACACAGTCTATTGAATGATGTATGTTTGACACAGAGAAGCTCCAGAGCACACGAGATTTGAAGAGAACAATTGGTTCAGCTGACTGTACTAAACATGATGATCTGTCAGAGTACCGGGAATAGCGGTCTGCTGAAGGCAAAATGGAGCTTGGAATAGGGAATCTGGGGTAGAGGGGAAAAGGAGGAGTTGATGACGTGTGCGTGCGTACATGAAGGGAAGGGGAGAGGGGATTTCATTGGCTTGAAAGAAGGCTGGTGATAGCATAAAGAAAGGCATTTGAAGAGGAGTTGACAAAAGTTTTAGATAAATTTGGATAAGCTTCCAAACACTAGGGAACCTCAGTCAACTGAATTTAATGCTAACTCCAGGGCTACAATAAAATATGAGGAGAAAATTGGACATCCTTTCATGTACTGGTGCCTGCTGTATTATTATTTTAAAAAATGCTCATCAGTAATACAGTTTGGGCCAAAACAAGCCTCAAATGAATAATCTTATTCCACCCTGTCAAAAATCTTCACTGACTGCAAGGTCGTGGTGCCATCAAAGTAGTATGTGAATCAAGGGTCAGATTGTGGAGTTCTTCCTCACACTGGTTGAGCGCTCTTATCCACTTGTAGTCCCCGTTGCTTTTAGTGGGACTATTCACATGAGTAAGTGCTCACCAGTATGAATAAGGGTTCCATAATCTGGACCCCAAAGGACCACACATTTTAAGAGAATGATCCATTGTGAGTGACCACACTTGTGCATGACAGATTTTTGATGGAAGGGCACTGGGTGTTCTCGAAAACCATTGTTGTGTACAGGGTTACATTGAGCAAAGACATAAGGTTGTGATTTGTACAACGTAAAGGATCTCTGACTCTTTGGAGTCATGGGAGATTAACTCTGTGCTGACCATTGATACAAGTCTTTTGTCCTTTGCCTTCCTGAGCACAGATGCTGGTTCCTTTCTTTATTCAAGGGAAAGTAATCTGCCCCACTCCTATACTTGTCATAAATTACTTCCTGCAGGGTGGCAGCTCAGCTGTGCGGATTGGCTCCTTAATCCTCCCTCCTGCCTGCCCACTCCCTGACCACCAGTGTTGGAAGGAGAGTAGTGAGACCACAAACTGCTCTACCTTTTGAATTGTTACCTGTTACAATGTAGCCTTGTACCCCATCCTTCATGCATTCGCTGGGTCACAGTCTGGCCCTTTGTAAATAGATGAAATCAATAATTTACTTACTAATGTTAATTTATCAATTATGTATTAGTAGCCTATTCATCAATGAAGCAAGGACTACATTAGCGGTACCTTCTCATTTCAAGTTGTAGAGATTTATTATCAAGGATAAAGCTAGTATAGTAAGCCTGGTACTAAATACCTGCAGTATAGTACAACACAGCTGTAGGAGAGTGATCATGCAGAACTATTGTATCAAATAGCTAATGTTTACTACTGCACAGATCATGTATCCCATTTTGTAAAAGCTAGAATGCAGACTAATGGTTCTTTTTATTTATTTGTTTGTTTTGTTTTCTTTTTTTTTCAAATTCTATCAGAAAATGGACCCCGTCTCCTTGTGGAAGCAGAACAAACGAAAGTCTTCTCACACAGGGGTGGCAATATCACACTACCGTGTAAATTTTATCGTGACCATACATCAGCCGGCTCAGGAACCCACAAGATCCGTGTCAAGTGGACCAAACTCACCTCAGATTACCTCAAGGAAGTGGACGTCTTTGTCGCAATGGGACTCCACCAGAAGAGTTATGGAAACTACCAGGGCAGGGTGTTTCTGAAAAAAGGCAGTGAAAATGATGCTTCTCTTGTAATCACAGATATAACACTGGAGGATTATGGGAGATATAAATGTGAGGTGATTGAAGGATTAGAGGATGACACAGCAGTAGTATCTCTGGATTTACAAGGTAGGAGGCATTTGCATTACAGATTTGTGGGGCATTAACAAGCACATTCTTTTCCAAGTAAATATGGAAGAACATAATGGTAACTGTAATGGCAATGTGGAAAAGAGATTTTATACTTACCCTATTTAGCAGTTACATTTATTATTCTAGTGTATATTGTAATCAGTTTTTCAATATGAACTACTGTCTACCCTAATGACAGATTTCAGAGTAGCAGCCGTGTTAGTCTGTGTCCGCAAAAAGAAAAGGAGGACTTATGGCACCTTAGAGACTAACAAATTTATTTGAGCATAAGCTTTCATGAGCTACAACTCACTCCGATGTTAGTCTCTAAGGTGCCACAAGTACTCCTTTTCTGTCTACCCTAATGATATGCTTATGATCATTGGAAATCTATTCAGGAAGTGATGGTTATGGTTATTATAAAATTTCAGTACGGATATTCACATTGAATAATAGTCAATCAAAAAAGTGGATTGATCACACAGGGTCATATTCTGCCACACATACTCACATTGATTAGTACCATTACTGATTTCTGATTTCTCTGGGACTATTGAGGAGTAAGGTATTACACATGACTGAGGGTGGCAGAATTGGTTTGCTAGCTGTTACCTGCTTCTTTTGCATATTGGTTGCTCTAATAGCTAATGTACAGTGTATTCTGACGTAGATTCTTCTCTTAAAACCATTTATTAAGAAAAAAAGAGAGAATGTTTGTTCCTAGTCTGCAGCATATCAAGCCATGATTGTTTTAAGATCTAAACACATAAACTCCACCCCCATCCGCTTACCCACCACTACTACATTTAAAGCTGTGTTCCTGTGTCAGTAAAAGCAGTGGCTTCATTTAAAAATTTAAGAACTGCTCTGTACTTTCCAGGGAACCCTGTTTAGGAAAAAGCACAGGTCATACTGTATTTTTTGTAGTTCAATTCATTTTAACCCTCTTCCTTTGCATAGGCCCTTATGTCTTCTTTAACTTATGATTTCTGGCCACATATATTCATGCTAACATGAAATGTAGAAATTAATTCCAGAATACCAAAACTTCAAACTCTCAGGAGCTTTCAGTGAATAAAATTTGAATGGCTCTTGCACAGAATTCTGCAAATTGTGCTTATCTTCAAATGGTAATTTTGCAGGAACACGACACAGTATGTCAGCTACAACCATTTGGTTTCATACTTATTTTATTAAGTTCTTCTGAGTTACTGAGCCGTGCTTGCAATGTGGGATGGCCAGAGTTCTTTAGGGACAGAAGAAACAGCTGTCAGATTGCTAACACCACCATATCAGACCAAATCATATCATGAGTGATAGAAGCATTACGGGAAATGTCTGGAGTGCATTGTACTCTGGGAATCTTGGGCTACTAGACTGTGATAGCCATCATAAATTAGACCAGCCTTGTTTATGTGAGGATGGGGCCAAGTTAGCCCCCAGCCCATTCCTGTATCAGAGGAAGCAGAAGGTGACTAAGATCTGTGCTTGAAACTCCTTAAATTTGGGCCTATGACTTTACAGACAGCATTATGAATTACTACCATAGACACAGGGTAAAGTCATATTTTATAAGGCTTTCTGCCATTCACTTAACCAAAAGGACATGAAGAGGGAATATGTTTCAGTAGTTTCCTAAGAAATGCCAAAATTTTCTTTAAAGGTTGGTAAAGTTGAATATTTTTTCCCAGCTCTAGAATTAAATACTGCTCTAAAATACATTTGCAAATGATCTGCAAAAGCATCTGCTATATGTAGTCAATAGTTATTTCACTCAATGGGGCTCTTGCAAACAGTGAGTTTAACATACAAATAAAATAGAAAAATCTGCGAAATGGGCCTTAAGTTTTTTGTGCTATAAATAAAGAACAACAAATTCTGATCTCATATATATTGTAAGTCAATGGAATTACATCAGATTTTTCACTGGTGTAAATGAGATCAGAATTGACCCTGTTTTTTCCAAGGTATTCAATATTGATTTGTGTAATGAATTGAAAAATTTTACATTCAAGAGCGCTGTGTCTGTTTTTGTGGATGCCTCCCTGCTGTCCATACATGCCACCAGGTGTGTGTCTGAGAGAAGACCCTTACAGATGCCAAGTTATCTCCTGACACTGTTTAGAAAAATATCTGACTTGTGCACCTGCAAATCAATGAAAGATGTGAATCCTTGACCTTCACAGTGGTCTATTGTATGCTTTGGTATTTATTTTATTTGCAAGTAAGACTATCTCTCTGTTTGTTGAAGCCAGATATGTAGAATGGCCTTGCCTTAGTTCTCCATGTTCATTTCTCAACTCCTGGTGCATTCCACCTGTCAATACAGAAAAACCCACATAACTTCAATGCTATTGTGAAAGGCAAAAGTATTCAACTTACATTTTTTCACCCCATCATTATTATTAGTCTCTATCTCTTCAATATCACAGAATAATGTAACTCTTTGTTAGAGAAAATTAAACTTGTATACAGGTTAAGTCAACTAAAACTCATTTTTGGAGAGAAAAAATGACTAGGAGGCAAAAGGCATTTGGCTTTATAGAGCAAACCCAATTTATGCAAATCCAAGCTTACGGAAAATTTCCGTAAGCTAGAAATAGGAGGGTTTGGGTTGTTGGGTTTTTTTGCGTAATAGCCGGAGATACGTTTCTGACTTATGCAAATTTCGACTTATGTAAGGTGTTCCGGAATGGAACGCTTGGGTAAGTCAGGGAGCGTCTGTATTATCCTTTTGCCAGAGGCATCCATGTACTCAGTCACATCTTTGCACAAGGAAATATTGTATTAGCGACTCAGTGCAGCTGTTCTGATTATGCTGTTCTGATTATGACACGAATCACTGAAGTGATATATCAGGTTCAGTTATTGATCAAAGAAAGTCAAACGCTGACTGACTGATACTTAGGTGAGATTCTGTGATGAGCCTCTTAGAGGCTCAAAGCCCAGGGGGAAGAGGGGCTATGGTAGTCTCCCCTTCCCTTAAACAACCATGAGGGCTGCTGTATGGACCATAGTACTGCTAGGGTGACCATACCTCCCTTATTTTAAGATGTATTGAGAGGTATTAAAATTGATACTAAGTACCATGTTGAACACTGAATTGACACTTATGATAATTGAATTGTATACTTGCGAGCAGTAGAAATGTACACTTGAGAGAAAAATATATGATATGCTAAGGGAAATGGTGTTTCCCTAAAATGTCCCTTTAAAATAAAGCATTATCCCTTATTTTCACATGGTTTACCCTTATTTCCATCCAACAAAGGTGGTTACCCTAAATTCTGCCCAGAATCATTGCCTGCTGAGATTTGACCCCCCAACATGCCCCAATCACCCTCCACCCCATATCTAGTGTGACCAGATGTCCTGATATTATCAGAACCGTCCTAATATTAGGGGCTTTGTCTTATATACGCAACTATCGCTCCCCTTTCCCCCTCTGAAAAAAAGGTATCTTGATTTTTCACACTTGCCATCTAGTCATCCTGCCCGTATCAAGTGTGCTCCCTGTGCCATGGCTAGCAAAAGGTCCTTGAAGTTCAGCTTTACAGCTGTCTTTTGCAGTGCCATCACTGGGGAGAATCCTTTCTTAGATGGATATGGAGCTTTTAGGACCTCTTTACACCACTCCAGCCCTTTTATTGAATGTAAAGGGGCCAGAGTGGGGGTAAGATCTCACCGATAATTTTCTGTCCTTAAAAAGTATTCTTCATCATATTACAAATTTGAAATCAGACAGTGCAAATCAGTGTTGCTCCTTTGAATTCAAAAAAAGAAAAGGAGTACTAGTGGCACCTTAGAGACTAACCAATTTATTTGAGCGTAAGCTTTCGTGAGCTACAGCTCACTTCATCAGGTGCAGCTCACGAAAGCTTATGCTTTTTACGAATACAGACTAACACGGCTGCTACTCTGAAACCTTTGAATTCAAAGTTGACTAGTTCCCTCCTATTTAAACTGAAAGGGGTTCCAGCTCACTAGCAACCACTGTAAGAGGAGTGTATGAAGTGATCACTTAGATAAATGAATGGGAGTTCTTGTGTGAGTGAGGGTTCTACAATCATGCCTGTACATAAAAACGCTTGTACATGCATTCAGAGCTGTGAACTTTCTGAATTATCTAGATCAATATTTGGAAGTTTTCAATATGTAAAAAAAAATAGTGATCTTTTTGATCTTACCAGACATAGCCGCTTAATAACCAAGATACACTTTCCAACATTTGTTATGAAAATGACAATAGTTTCTCCTAAGAAGATTACATTTGATTAAACACACTTACCTTTGAAGTGAGCATATATTTAATGTGTTGTAATCCTCATACTCTCCCTTTGCGTTCCTCCATAACTCATTTCTTAGCTTCACAATGCAGGCTTTGATTGCAGTTGTATATACCTGTACAATGCAAAAGAGATCTCTTCAGAGCAAATCAGTTTCTTGAGGGGAAATAAAGGGTATCAGCCCATCCTTTGCTACCCCAACATTCCAGAGCTGCTACAAATAGTAAGGTCAATCTCAGAGGAGGAAAGTTCCACATCTGTAGTGCAGTGTCTTTTGATGCTAGCCCAAGGATGCTAATTGGCAGAGAGACAAAACATTTATTTCCAGGAATGCCCCGGCAGTACAAAAAACCTAATCACTTTAATGTGAGTTTACTGTACAAAACGCTAAAGTTTTGGCTAGGTGAAGGTGTATTTATCATCTCAGTGACCTCGTCCTCTACTTCAGTTCAGATTAGTGTTGTTATTCTTGTAGACATATTGGACTCCTGGAAACATAATTAAAATAAACTGTCCATAGTAATTGGACAATATTTCAATCCTAGCTTTCAAATAGCAATGTAAATAATTTCTTTTAATAATTGATATACATTTTTAAACAGCTTGCTGTATTATATATTATTCTATTTCATTTTAATAGGACAAAACTGAATACACCCAAGAATACACCAAAGAATATCACTTAGAACAGTACTAAAGTCAATTGACTCCACTTTATTAAATACTATTAATATTTTCTGTCTGCTCTCAGAAGCAGTGTAGTCAGGTGGATAGAGCATAGGTCTGGGACTCAGGAGACTTGGGTCATATTTCTGGCTCAGCCACTGGCCTGCTGGCCAACCTTGAGGAAGTCACGTCACTGCTCTCTGCCTCAGTTTATCTATCTGTAAAATGGGGATAATGAGCCTTACTGCCTTTGAGACCCCCCACACAAATACTTTGAGACCTACTGACAAATAGCATAAAAGCTAGGTATTATTACATTACTTATAAGCAAAAGCCAGATGGCTTAAAGTTTACATTTAATGTTCTTTACTTCAGCTCTTCCCCTATATTTAGGGCCCTACCAAATTCAGGGTCCATTTTTGTAAATTTCATGCTCATAGCATTTTAAAAATCTTTAATTTCATGGTTTCATATATTTAAATCTTAAATGTCATGGTGTTGTAACAAAGCATAAATATGTATTTAAAAACAGCAAGATATAAACACATAAAGCTCTTAAATCAGCATTTCTCAAACTGTGGGGGGGGGGGCGACCCAAGAAAAGGGCGCAAAGCTATTGTGTGGGGGGGGCGGGGGCGGGGGTGTCACTGTATTGGCACCCTTGCCTCTGCACTGCCTTCAGATTTGGGTGGCCAGAGAGCAGTGCAGTGATCAGGAGCAGTGCAGACATAAGGTTGGCACTATACCAAACTCTCCGGCTGCCCAGCTCTGAAGGCAGCACAGAAGTAAGGGTGGCAATATCTTCCCCCTGCCCCCACCACACACACACAATAGCCTTACAGTCCCTTTTGGGTCAGGACCCCACTTTGAGAAATACTTTTGAGAAATACTTTTGTACACATTTATGCTCTAGTATAGTACAGGGTAAAAGTACACAAAAGATCAGCAATCACAAAAGATTCATGGGGGAGACCAGATTTCTTGGTCTGTGATACGTTTTTCATGGTCATGAATATGGTAGAGCCCACCTATTAATGTTGATGTAATGATATCCAATTGAGCTCTTCACATTTTCATTACATACAGTACTCTGCACCCTGGGCTAACAGTAGTATTGTAATATTTTCCTCTTAATTTATGTCTAGCTAACAGTGGATCTGTAATTGAAATAAATGTTCTTCTGTGTGCATACTTTTAAATTCACACACCCACAAACTACTTTAAAATAATATTAAAAACCAACTTCTGTGCTGCTGCCTATAGTGAATCTTGTTTGCAGTGTAGCTGTAGCCGTGCTGGTTCCAGTATATTAGACACACAAGGTAGGTGAGGGAATATCTTTTATGCGACCCAGTTGGTTCATTAAAAGATATTACCTCACCCACTTTGTCTCTCTGTAGTGAATTTTGTTGGGATTGCACAGAAAATCCCTTTTGTTGTTCCCCTTCTCTGGCTCATCCCTTTTTGTATTTCTAGACAACACCTATCACATCGTGGGGAGCTACTGCAAAGAAATATATGCATTGTTATTACTATTGTTTATTAGAGTTTCAGTACTGTGCATGGATATATATATAGTCAATCAGACAACTGCTTTTGGTCATCCATGCTCTACTCCTGGGGGAATTCTGTGCCACTGCACAGAATTCATGTCTCCCACAGATTTCTTTGCTTCCCCGCAGAAAAATTACTTTCTGACGAGGAAGCAAAGGGAAGTCACAGGAGCGGTCATGCACCTCTCCCCAGCAGCACGGGTGCATCCTTTTGGGCACACAGAGCAGCTGGTAGAGAGGTAAATTACTGTGGAGGAAGGGGAGGGGAGGGGACAGGGGGCTGGTGCTTGCTCAGACCCATGTTGGGGCCATGTCAGACCCATGTGGGGTCAGGTCAGACCCACCCTTTGACTGCCCAACCCCTGTGCATCAGAATCCCCATACCCAAACCCCACTGCTAAGCCTCACCCCTGCACCCAGAACCCCTACCCCTGCACAGAGCCCCCCACACTTGAACTCCCACTCCATCAAGCTCCACCCCCCACATCTGGCTGTGGATCCTATCCTGTGCTGGGCTCAGCTGCTAGCCCTGGCTGGGCTGGGAGTAGGGGAGGAGTTCACTTTCCCAGCATGAAGTGGCCAGGGCTGGGGCAGACCCACCCTCAGAAACCTCTCCGGGCTGCAGAAAGCTCCCTCCCCCCACTTTCTGCCTTCATCACTCCTCAGCTGCAGGGGGAGGTGTCACTGTATGGTGAGCTGCTCCCCCATCCACCCAAACTCCATGAATCTGGACCCCCCACCCCCATACCCAGGCCCCTTGCTGAGCCTCACCCCCCTGCATTCAGAACCTCCCACTGGGCCCCCCTGCTGAGCTCACCCCCCCCACCGATACCCAGAACTCCCCACTGAGTTCCCCATACCCAAACCCCCACCATGCCGAGCCTCACCCCCTGCATCCAGATCCCCATCCCTGCACCCAGACCACACCTCCGCTGAGCCCCCACCTCAAACCCCAACCCCGAGGAGCCCCACTCCCCTATGCACCTGAACCACCTTGACAAGCCACCCCACACCTGAACCCCCATCCCATTGAGCCCCAACCAGCTGCACCTGGGCCCCACCCCACCCTCTACTGAGCCCCATTCCCCCACCCCCAGACTGCCCCGCCAACCCCATCCACCCACACCCAGACCTCCCCCCCCCCACTGAGCCCCAACTTCCTTCACTTGGATCCCCCACTGAGTTCCATTGCCCCTGCACCCAGAACCCCATGAGCCCCTGTACATCCAGATCCCTCCCCCCTCCCACACACGGACCCTCCTACTAAGCCACCTGCACCCAGATTGCCCCACCCAGAACCTTTTCACCCCACACCTGGTTCCCTCCCCCCCCCCACCCCATACCCCTCCACACTTGGCTCTTGCTGGGCTGAGCCTGTCTGCGCACACCTGGCGTGCCTGGCGCAGAGGGGCAGGGCCCTAGGGTGTTTCTGGGGCAGGCCCAGCCCTTGCTCTGTGTCAGGGTCAGATGCAGCCTCACCGCTGAGTCCATGTCCTCGGGGGGGGGGGGGGGGGGGCGGCGAGGGCTGCTGAGTGATCTCCCACCTCCATGCAGCCAGTGCTCCCCACTGCCATGCTGGAGCCTCCACATTTATTTATTTATTAATTAATAATGAATAAAATTTGCAGAATTTTAAAATGTGCCCAGAGTTTTTATTTTTTTAGCGCATAATTCAGGCAGGAGTAATGTTCAAGAAAGATGAAATCATATTGGAACAGGGGCAGAGAATTGCTGCTAGGATGATCGGGGGAAAGGAGGCCTTATCTTATAAGAGGAGACTGGAAGAGCTTGGCTTGTTTAATCTAGCAAAATGAAGGCTGAGAGGTGATATGATTATGCTATAAATATATCTGCAGGGTAGACACCAGGGAAGGTGAAGAGCTATTTAAGCTAAGGGACAAAGCTGGCCAAAGAACAAAGAGGCATTAAACTGCCCATGAACAAATTAGAAGAAGGTTTTAAACATCAGAAGGGTGAGGTCTGGAACAGCCTCCTAACACGAGTTGTTGGGGTAAACAACTTAATTAGTGTTAAGTGAAAGCTGGACAAATATATGATTGGGATTGTATGATGAGGTTTCTTCTCATGGTGGGAGGCAGGGCTTGTGAGCTTTGGGAGTCCCTTCTGCTTTATAAGCTATGTTCCTAAATCTCATGCTTCAGAGCTTCAGCTGGTCACCTGCAGGTAGGGTGACCAGATGTTCTGATTTTATAGGGACAGTCCCAATATTCTGGGCTTTTTCTTATATAGGCACCTATTACCACCCCACCCCCATCCTGATTTTTCACACTTTCTATCTGGTCACTCTAACTTCAGGAGTCAGGAAGGGATTCTCCCTCCTCCAGAGGGTTTGGGGCTTTTTTTGTCTCCTTCCTCTGAAGCGCGAGGCATGTCCATGGCTGGAGATGGGACACTGGATGGGGTGGATCAGGGCACTGATGTGATACCAAGCATTCTCCCTCTCAGGTATGTAGCTGGCTGGTTTTTGCTCACATGCTCAAAGTCGAAAACTGATCATCATCTGTGGGGTCAAGAAGGAATTTTCCTCCAGGTCAGGTTGGCAGTAACCTTGGAATTTTTTTAGCATTTTTCTGAAGCATGTGGGTGCAGATTTCTTGCTGAGATTATCCGGGTATATGTCATTTAATCAATTCCTTGACATTGCAAGTGCCTCGGATACTGGTGCACTTTGATCCCTCCTATTCTCTGCCTGTGGCACATAATAGTTTGATCTCTTGCAGGCTGTAATGCTTTGGTCTAATTTTGGTTGCTGGGTTTAGTGTGTGTGTACTGTGTGGTATTGGTGGGCTGTGATATTCAGGAGGTCAGACTAGATGATCTGGTGGTCTCCTCTGGCCTTAAATTCTATGACTAACTGCTTTTGAAATAAATGGAATAGCATAGCTAAATCTTCATACATCACACTGGAAATGTGTTCAGAAGAGTCTGGCTTTTAATACCCATTGAAATTGAAATATGGTTTGAATTATATATGCGATTGAGACTACTTCCAAAAGAAAAGTTTAGCATAGCTTCCAATGAATTCCCTTTCATGCAGCTCATAAAGCTTCTGCCTGTGAACCAAACAAGTCCCACTTTGCATCTCTGCTGAGCTGTTATGCAAGTCAAATAAAGAATCCATACATTTTGTTGCTGAGGTGAAAGGGTTTGGCACACAGTCTCCTACAAAACCTGCCAGGATTACGGGAGAGTGGAGCCACTTGATGAACTGGCTGCCCAATGATGGCTAGATCATCTGGGATCTATGGAGCAGTGTGAGAATGCCCAGCAGCCCAAAAAGTATAGCAGATTGGGAGACGGAGATGGATTCTGAAGGCGAGAGAAGGAGTTTCCATGTTCACTCTGAATTATAAAAACATGAAGTGGAAAATGCTGCTTAGGCCATCTAGTGTATCCCCCTGCCAGTGTAAGGTTGCTCCCTGCAGTACAGTATATAGGGAGCCTTACTGTATCCTGTGTTGACTCTGGCTACAAGAAGCCTTGCTTTTCTGTTTAGACTAGAACTAAAGGAAGCCTATTTCTTTACTCTGGCTATGGATAGCCTCTCCACACTCCCACCCACATCTGGGCTAATAGAATTTTGGGTTTCAGAGTAACAGCCGTGTTAGTCTGTATTCGCAAAAAGAAAAGGAGTACTTGTGGCACGGCTGTTACTCTGAAACCTGGCATTGTGCAAGGCACTGCATTTAGCCGTATGGAGTGGAAATCTATTTAAAATTGGTTAGTCTCTAAGGTGCCACAAGTACTCCTTTTCTTTTTGAGAATTTTGGGTTGTTGCCTTCTGTCTGTAAATACAATGGTCACCCATACAAGCTTGCTGACTGCATATAATGGTATCTCAGTAGAGCCACGACTCCTATTTACTGCTGTCATTACAGTCCTATTTAAGCTTACTTCATTATGTAAGGCACAATTGTGATGGTTTTAAGGGTGACTAGTGTAAACTGCACTTGTTTACACTAGGAGCATGACACTAGCGACTAGAGAATTTAAGAAGGCTAATACTGGGTTTGTATTTAGAAATATTGTATTATATTAGAAGCACAAATGTAATTGGCACTTCTCAAACAGGCCTGTTCATTTAAGATGGATTTGCAAAAGTTCCTTAGGCACCCAATTCCCACTGATTTTCAATGGGATTTGGGCACCCAGCTCCCATAAACTTGGTCAAAAATCCCATCCCTTAATACATGCGTAAAGAAAGCATTTCTCAGCCAGAATAAAGAGTAAACGTAATAGGCTTCCTTCTCCTGGTATCTCCTCTACTGGTATACAAAGTAATAGACTTCCTTCTACTGGTATCTCGAGACCCCAGATGGAAGATGAAATTAAAGAAGGATGAGGAGGGAATGTAGCCATCAGTTGTTGTCAGTAGTTTTCAATGCACTCAGTTTAATAGGGGTTTGAATGTGCACTGCGAATGTTCACGAGCCAAAGATCTGTCTGAATAGTACCAATATTCATATTATTGGGTGAATTTGATATTTCTCATCCCTAGCTAATTACAGTCATTGCACTCACTTCATTTCCCCCTCCCCCCCGAGAATTATTAGGTGATTCGGCACTTTCCTTAGCTCACCAGAAGTATTGAAGGAAATACAGTTCTGTACTCCAGTGTCACAGAGTAGTCAGTGAATTTGGTTGTCATGTGAGCAACAGTACTTCTACACAAAAGGGTGAATTTTATGGGGAGAAACTCAGCACTAAAGAACAATCCTCAAAGGTATTTAGGCACCTAACTCCCATTAAAATCAATGGGAATTAGATTCCTGGGTACTTTTGAGGAAGTGGGCCCAACTGTGTTCCTTTTCCCTTTTTCTCTTTCTAAATATTTATTTGACTAAGCTTGTAGTAAAAGCCAAACCATGTGTTTGTCCACTAAAATGAATCATTCAAATAAACACAGGAGTGTTTATTGAAATGTGCATTACTTCAAATAGTTGTCATGCTAACTTAATGGACTCATTCTAATTTCTGTTACAATCACCAGCTCTCAGGACTCTGATTTAATAAGTACAGAATCCTAAAACAAGTGCGATTGTGGGTCTGTCATTTAATTACAAATATCTTCAACAGCAACCTGAAGTGGCCTTGGTTCTTCTTGACCTTCTTCAGATGTAAAGAGAAGACAAACTGTTCTTTGAGAGGGTATATTTAAGTGAACTGAGTACTTATGAAAGGTCCTATATTGACAGTACTATAAATGGTGGTGTTGTAGCTGTGTCACTCCCAGGAAAGTAGAAAGAGAAGGTGGATGAGGTAACATCTTTTACTGCACCAACCTGTGTTGGTGAGAGAGAGCTTGAAAGCTTGACTCTCTAGTATTGTAAATGTGTAATGCTCAAAGGATTTCTAACCTGCTTCACCAAAGTGAGGAGTTGCACCACTGAGGTCAATAGAGGTACAGGTTTGGGGCCCTGACCTTCCCCAAGTCATATCAATGTTCCAACAAATTGGCATGATGAACTCCTCCAGGATTAAGGTAGACGGTTGCAAATAAGCGTCCTACAAAGAAAAATCCCTTGAGTGGGTGGTAGAAGCACATAGATAGTGTGGTCAGCATGTTTTTTGTCTTGGAGGAGTTACATTTGACATGGTGACATGGAAAAAAGGGTGGGAAGGGAAATCACAATGCAGTTCTTTTTAGTGAATCAGGGGCAAGGCTAAAGATGAGAATTATCATAACCACTACATTTGGTGGGGACATGCCAGACTCTTACCAGCATAAGATTTATGTGGTATTTAAAGTGCCCAAAGAGGTATCCATAGGCAGAAAAAGACAAATACACAAGAAACTGTCTTCCTTTTCCCCAAATCCTAAACTGAATTGATCACCATTATGGAGAGGAGACGTTATCTAGTCATGGGATGAGATACGGACTATAAATCAGGAGTTTTTGATTCCATTTCCAGCTCTGGAAAAATGTAACCTTCAGGATGGTCTTTTGCTCCATCCAAATATGTATGTGATGGATTGTCGTATAGAGATTGGTGACAAGAACTGAAGCTGAAGATGTTAGGTAACTAACTAGTGCACAAAAGTGTAGGAAGGGTAGCTACAGTAGTAGAGAGGTTTGTAAAAAAGGTCATCCCTATTAATTCAACATTAAAAGCTATAGGGAAAGAAGGCACAGCAGCAGTAGATAACAATTAAATGCAGGGTAAAGCGGAGCTACACAAAGCCTGGATCACAGGACAAATCCAGCCTAAACTATCATCTAAATCATCCTTAGACAGCATCTCCGTGTAACTGCAGAGGGAAGTCAGTTTCATCAGTTGCAGGTTTTTATTGTAAATGAACTCCAGCAAAAAGCAATTTCTAATCTGTTGAGGCAGATACACCCACAAGCTAATATTACAGTTGTGCGCATATTTCTGTGTTAAAACATTATAGCCAAAATTATTAAATGTGAGTGGAAACATTAAGCACCTAAATCCATAGTTAGCCACTTAAATAAAATTGTGTTTTACAGCTGTACACAATACCTAAAGATCCTAAACTCACTTCAACAATAGTCACTGGGTGGTCTGGTCACTGCTCAGCACCTCTGAAAATGAGGTTTTTTTCCATGCCTGTTTGTGGATTTAGGTACCCAACTTGGACTGTTCACATTTATATGCAGAATAGATACAATCCTTGTTTCTGGTAAATTACCAGTATTACCCTCAGTAGTTCAATCCTTGGACACCCCTAAAGTAAAAAGAATAACAAGGAAAAAGAGATCCGGAATGAATTTAAACATGTAGAATATGTATACCTTATTATTTAAGATATCATAGTTAATAACATGATATGTATTACCTTTATTTTCATAGTTTTTAGTTCCGAATAGCTAGTAATTGAAGCTTCTTAAACAGAAGAGACTTGCGAAGGATAAGAAAATTAGCAACTAGAGTTCAAGAATAGGGAGAGAATAAAAAGAAAGGTAGATTTCTATTTAATCTTGGTGCCTTTTGGCCCTTCTCCTAATGCTCCATCTCATCCTCAACTTCCTCCCCACCCTACTCTACTCTGTTCTACAGTTGAGCAGAAAACTTCAGCTCTGGATCTTGTTTAGATCAGGTATTTTGTTTCACCTTATAGAGCCTGGGCTGATGAACTTTGTCTGCTGAATTCAGATCCGAGTTAAGTTTTGAAACCCTACCAAAAGCTGTGATCCAAGCTTTTGCTTTAGTGCTATCTCTGCTCTTCACTGAATTTTATGAGAGCCAGATGGGGAGGTCTCTTCTGAGATGTTGTCTGCCATCTCTCTCCTGTGTCCAGCTGTGATTTTTTTGATTGAAGTGCAGTGGGAAAATCTACAGGGTTGAGGGGGGTGAGTGAGTGTCAATAAATATTGCTGTTCAGACAATTCTGAAATTTCCCTAGGTTCCTCTGTCTCTACTTAGAAACTCCTTCTTTTTAAACCGAAGTTATCTGTGTTGTATCCCTCTTCAAAGGCTAAGACCTGATCTCAGAGTTTGGGCCAGTCAATGATTGGTCCTCATGTGTTGTGAGGAAACATCTCACAACCTTGTGTTCCCTACACTTGGGCCAGCCACAATCTCTGCTCGCACTCCTCTGAATGCCGTCTGGCTATGCTGTTAGCCGCCCAAAAGGGGACAGGGAGAAGGTGGCATCCCAAATCCTCCATGGTGGCTAGCAGAACTGTCTGGCTGTGCAGGAGAACAAGTGCTGCATCCCCTTCCAAGGTGTGGCAGCAGAAAGGGGGAGATGCTTCTCTCTGTGCTGCTGCCATTGAGGGGCTGTGGCTAAAACCCACACTATAGCCATTTAACAGGATTAGCTGACCATTCTTTTAAATGGTCCCTTAAACGAAACCCACTAAAAATAATCCATTGATTTTCTTTGCTTGCTTTGACATTTTCCTTCTAAAGATCTCCAGTCCCTTAACCACTGCTGCTGCCCTCCTCTGACCTAACTGCAGTTTGTCTGCATGTGGTTGGTAATAAGGGAGGCAGAACAGAATGCTGTCAGAATGTGCAAGGGTGAGGTTCTGGTGTCAGTACAAAGACTGCAGCTGAGAGCAGGAGACAGAACTGGTGAGGTTCCAGCAAGAAAGAGTGTGAGGCTATCAGGCAGGGAAGCCTGCCATGTCAGGAGATAGTCAGACAATGTTCTCAGACCAAACAGCTGATTTGCTGACAGAATTTCCCTAGAAATAAAATCACCAGTTGCCGTTATATTATTCTGGCATCTCACATAGTTAACCTTAAATTTGTCCTTTTGAGGCCAGTAAATGATGTTCCCCTCTGTTGTGTTTTTATATGGTTAAACAGCTAATAGCCTTTTTTCTTCCTTTCTGATGTAGGTGTTGTATTCCCTTACTTTCCACGGCTGGGCCGCTATAACCTAAACTTCCACGAGGCTCAGCAAGCTTGTCTGGACCAAGATTCTGTTATCGCCTCCTTTGACCAATTGTATGATGCATGGAGGTCGGGGCTGGATTGGTGTAATGCAGGCTGGCTCAACGATGGATCAGTTCAGTACCCTATCACCAAACCCAGAGAGCCCTGCGGAGGAAAGAACACAGTGCCTGGAGTCAGGAATTATGGGTTCTGGGATAAAGATAAAAGCAGATACGATGTTTTCTGTTTTACATCAAACTTCAATGGTAAGAGTTTTGAATCATTTCTGTGCTTCAGAAAATAAACTAACTCCAAAGGTACTGAAAAGCAGCAAGAGATATTTGATTTGTCAAAGTGCATGTTAGTTTTGGAAAGTGTTATCACTGAATTTATGAGGAAATGAGTCTGAAGTGGAAAAAGAACAAATTTTGCCACGTTTTCATGTCATTCATTTTTAAAAGCAATAGTCAGAATGAATATTGGCAGCACATTCATGTGTCTCTGTTTTCATTCCTAGAAATTTGTGCAGGTATGTTCCATATTGATACACTGCCTAGTTTATTTAAGTTAAAGCAATGGAGAAATCAGTGTTTCCTTTCATTGAGTTGCCCCCTTAAGTAAATAGTGAGAATATACTACAAGTTAAAAACCTACCAAAAAGGAAAAAACTACAACGAACAAGTGTGATTAGGAATTCACTGTTCCTATGTAACTTTAATGCCACTTTATACTCTCTAATAAAGTATCAAACAGTTCCATTTTGTATGGTAACCCTCGCCTAACAAGGGCATACAATATTTGACAGGGTAACAAGCGTTGTGGATAGGGGGGAAGTGGTAGATGTGGTATATCTTGACTTTAGTAAGGCTTTTGATACTGTCTCACATGACCTTCTCATAGACTAGGGAAATACAACCTAGAAGGCACTACTATAAGGTGGGTGCAGAACTGGTTGGAAAACTGTTCCGAGAGAGTAGTTATCAGTGATTTACAGTCAAGCTGGAAAGGCATAATGAGTGGGGTCCCACAGGGATCAGTTCTGGGTCTGGTTCTGGTCAATATCTTCATCAATGATTTAGATAATGGCATAGAGAGTACACTTATAAAGTTTGTGGATGGTACCAAGTTGGGAGAGGTTGCAAGTGCTTTGGAGGATAGGATTAAAATTCAGAATGATCTGGACAAACTGGAGAAATGGTCTGGAGTAAATAGGATAAAATTCAATAAGGATAAATGCAAAATACTCCACTTAAGAAGGAACAATCAGTTGCATACATACAAAATGGGAAATGCTGCCTAGGAAGGAGAACTGCAGAAAGGCATCTGGGGGTCATAGTGGAGCAAAAACTAAATATGAGTCAACGGTATAACACTGTTGCAAAAAAGCAAACATCATTCTGGGATGTATTGGCAGGAGTGTTGTAAGCAAGACACGAGAAGTAATTCTTCTGCTCTACTCCACACTGATTAAGCCTCAGCTGGAGTATTGTGTCCAGTTCTGGGTGCCACAAATTAGAAAAAGTCCAGAGAAGAGCAACAAAAATTATTAAAGGTCTAGAAAACATGACTATGAGGGAAGATTGAAAAAATTGGGTTTGTTTAGTCAGGAGAAGAGAAGACTGTGGGGTGGGGAGTGGGGGGGAGGAAACGACATGATAACAGTTTTCAAGTACAAAAAAGGTTATTACAAGGAGGAGGAAGAAAAATTGTTCTCCTTAACCGTTGAAGATAGGACAAGAAGTGATGGGTTTAAATTGTAGCAACTACAGTTTAGATTGGACATTAGGAAAATACTTCCTAACAGTCAGGGTGGTTAAGCACTGGAATAAACTGCTTAGGGTGGTTGTGGAATTTCTGTCACTGAAGATTTTTACGAGCAGTTAGACAAGCGCCTGTCAGGAATGGTCTAGATAATACTTAGTCCTGCCTTGAGTACAGGGGACTGGACTAGAAGACCTCTCCAGGTCCCTTCCAGTTCTATGATTCAATACCAATCTTGTTAATTCCTGGCTTTTGTGACTAATAATTTAGGCTCTTTTGTCACACCTTTCTACACTGCCATTGCTCTGTTCCTATATAGTTTTGTAGGCTACCTGCTCTCATCTTGGGTTGCTCTAAACTTCAGTTTTATGACTGCAAGCCTTGGATTTGGAGCAGTCTAATCTTCGCTAGACATTAGTATGGGTGCAGCTGAACAGAAAGCAGTAGTCACTGCTTGCTGTAGCTGAAGGGTTAGTCTGAGAACCTTGTAGCATTGCTTAAAAAGATGGCTACAACCAATAGCAAGGATCAGGGCCATCACAGACCACAAGCAAAGACAGCTTCCCTCCTCAGCATCTCCACTGACAGCCTTCTGTGACCATGTTAGGGCTTCTTGCTTGTGAATAATTTTTATCCATCTTGGAAAGCAGATGTTTGTCTTTTAGCCCACCAGCATAGGATGAGTGCACTTCTTTACTTATTCACCATGAAATGTGTTCATCCTCAAATACACAAGATTAAATACATCTCTTGCTTTAAGCACAGGTACTTCAATTTCTTAACCTCAAAGAGGTCTAATTTTTAAATGCATCATCTGCCAGAGCTAGTAAGTCTTTGACAAAACTCAGTTCTCTCTCTTGAAGAGGATGTTAAATATGGACATTAAATTAAATCATGAAATGGAAATACCCTAGTACTGCTTTAACTGCAAATTTGAATGTAACAACTTAAACTCTGGAGCTTCTAGGTCACCTCCATAGTGGATTAGGTGAATCATATAACTCAAAAACTATATATACACTTCATAAAGAACTAAAGATTGCAGCTTTGTAGCATCTATTCCTAAGAGCTCCTTAAGGGAAGATGTTGCAGCAAAACTCTCTCATTCTCTTCAATAACACAACACACTATAAAATTAGTTTCAGGACTTTATGAAATTACCTGTTATGATCTCTGATTAATGCCCTTTATTGGATCTACTACCTGACCACTGTTCAATCCATCTGCAGCCATTTCACTCTCAAAACATATTTTATTAGATTGTATAAATACAGGCTTGTGATTTGTAGTTATGTAGGCAAAGTAAAACACACACCTTATGCAAGTCCTAATAATGTCTGACCATGGTTTATGCTAATACTGCATTTGGCTGCTGACAATCCCTTGGTGTTGAACTGTAGTATTCTTAGGGCTAGCTTGAGAACACTGGGGGGAAGGGGGGTGTGGGTGGAACTGCATCAGGAATGTTGGCTGGCAAGTGACTGAGATTCAGCCCTAGAAAGGACGTTGAATGCAGTCCACTGGTTGGATCATCATTGTCCGCAGTATGAATTGGGAACTCGTGGGTTGCACAATGAGAACACTGAGCCATAAACCCCCATCATCCAGGTTAGCCCTCTGCTGGGCTCCAGTCTGGCTCCATTCATCTCACGTCAAGTTGGTTGATATACTACTATATTCAACCAATTGCATCATAACTGGGATGATTCAACCAACACTAATACCATGGCTCCCCATGTTAAGCAACATCACTCCTCCACACATCCATTGTGAGGGTGCCACAGTCAGAAGAGTTGAGAAGCTCAGGGAAAATCCAAGCCTTCCACTATACACAGGCCCCTTCGACCACCTGAGACCTCACTTGTTGTCGAGGCACCCACTATGGGCCCACTTGCCCTGCCCAGACTGCTCTGCGACATTGATGCGCTGGGCTGCAGCTGATGTCAGAACCTGTCTCTTATAATTGACCTGACCATAGGCATACCCAACTTTGATTTGCCACAGCACTAGTGAGCCCTTCCAAACAGCTTATGAATGGACCAGGGTCAATGTGCAGGCAGCCATCATACCTTGGACCAATAAAAGACCCTCTCCTGTGGTGGTGGCCAAAGACAGACAGCGTCTCACATCACTGTCTGCCCTCTGACCAGGTTTGATGGTGGTTTGAGGGTCTCTGCAGTTCGCTCTTGTGGTTGCTGCAAATTGGCTTGGCAAGCACTGTTAAAAGAAGAACTATGATTTACAAAAGGTCATAGTGGAACATTTTATAAATCTAAACAAACTTAACATTAAGAGAATTTTAAAGCTGTATGGTTAGCTCTCAACGGTCAAGAAATACCAAAGTTAAAGATGTGCACAAAAACCTTACCGCTGCTCCTTTCTACATATACATTACAACAGTCTTTCATTAAGTGCGCAGATACTACAGGTTGTATATATGTATGTAGCTAGGTAACATGATTGCATACAATATATAATTTTTCTGCCTCCCTAAATACACATCTAGTGTGTTTTTCATTCTTGTATGTTTACAATTAATTTCTTTCTAATAAGAAAGACTATTGGAAATGAATATGCACAGGGGAGCACCATTAAAATTGTACTTGAAATCTTGGCATTTCCTGATGTCTGTGTGTCCCTGCAACTTTAATTGGACCCAGACCATATACTTTTTACTACCTAGTTAAGTTAGTCACACATATGTGCACATTGTACCTTTTCTTAGATTTAGCAGTCTTGCAAGAAACGTGGAAAATGCAGTGTACGTTCTGTAGTAAGTGGTTATTAGAGGCAAAATCAAAACTAATTTATATCAGAGAGCATTATACCTCTTTCAACTTTCAACCTCCAACTGTTCCAGCTGTAAATAAAAGTTCACAAAGTGAAACATGTTTTCTTCACAGTCCTTGTACTCAAAAACAGCTGAACTGTTTTTACTCGGACGTCCCAGTGAAAAAGTTACTTTTGGGCAGATACATCTTTGGGGCTGAAATTTTTCATTCAGGGTGTGTTTCAGAAAGTTGTGAGCTACGGAAAATAAGGATTAGGATGGAAACTATCCTGCAACTTTAGCTAAAGTGGTCATTGCCGATCAGGGTTTCTCAAACTTCATTGCACAGCAACCCTGTTCTGATGACAAAAGTTACTACATGACACCAGGAGGTGGGACCCAAGTCTGAGCCTGCCCGGGCCCCAGCACCCTTGCAAAGCCAAAGCCCAAGGGCTTCAGCCCCAGGCTGGGGGCCTGTAACCCTGAGCCCCTCCACCAAGGCCTGAAGCCCTCAGCTTCATACCTGTGAGGTGGGGCTCGGGCTTTGGCTTTAGCCCCGGGCTCCAGCAAGTCTAACACCAGCCCTGGTGACCCCATTAAAATAGGGTTGCAACCCACTCTGGGATCCTGAGCCACAGTTTGAGAACCTCTGAATAGTAAAAGTCCTTTCTAGTCTAGGTACTATATTAGTTTGAGTGGGTTGAATGGGATGCTGGACCCATGTGTTTGTTCCAGGATGGGTCTAAGAGGTGGAGGGTTGGGTGAAACTCAGCCCAGCAATCTTCCCTTACTCCTATTACAGTTTTTCTGGAAGTTCCCTGTGCAGTGTCTGCTGCTTCATGTCCAGTCCTTTAGAACATGCCATGATTTGACAGTCTGCATGTGAGAGGCAAAGAATGCTGATTTTTTTATACTTCAGTTAAACTTGAACAGAATTTTATAAGACAAAGAAAATATAGACCAGCAAGTTTCTCCCTGCCAAATTTCAAAGGCCTGCTGCAAACGATGGTGCTTTTAATGCTTCTTGAAAAAAAAAAAAAAAAGTCACCAGTATTCTTTATACTGGAAAGCAACTGAGTAGAGTACCAGCTTCCTCTATAAAATATAGATGAGGTATGAGTGGAGTTTGCTTTACACATTCTGCTCATTAATATGTATTTTGTTACATGCTTTGCACACTGAACAGCACCATATAATTGACTTTTTTAAATCTGTCTAACAGTAAAATCATAAATCTCTTGTGTTAACAAGTTACAAAATACAATGAATAAATTAAATGGGATTTTTTGTAAAAGAGCAGCAGCGAAGTGCAGTTATATCAATGCTGGAGGATACAGACATCAGACGTTAAGTCACCATCTTCCATTTAATGAAAGAAATGCACAGAAAAACCTTTTCTGGCTTATATATTTTTATTGCTCATTTTACCATTCAAGAAAAATAGGACATCAAGTAATGAGTCATTGTTCCTCTGAATGAGAGACCAAAGAAAATGAGAAAATACAACAATATTAAAAATAAAATGGATTCAAAAAGTCAGTGAGTGAATTAGCCTAGGGAATGGAAGGTTGCTAAGCACCGACCTCACTGCTGAAAGCTGGTGCAAAAAGGACCTTTGAAGAAATGTCCCTTTTCTAAAGTGGCAGAATACAGGCAAGTTACTGTAGTTCTCCAACATAGGGAAAAATAGATGCCAAACCTAATAAGTAACTTTCCCATTTAATGAGTGAGGAAGCATTTCACTTCTGAAGCTCTTAACAATTATGAAGAACACTGGCTTTGATCAGCAATTCACTGTGGATATTAAGATGTGCTGAACTTGAGTCTGTTGAGCAGATGACGGGCTAATGTAGGGCTAACATTGTGCGAATGCCAGCAGCCTTCGGGATACATCCAAGAATATGAAACACTCCCATCTTTTACTGACATGTTGCCATCTGACACTTGGAGAACAGTTTACTTTTCCAAAAACACACAATGATGTGATTAGTTGGGTTGGGTCACAGTAAAGGCAGTATTGCCAACTCATGATTTTATCTTGACTAGCAGTTTTACGGTGGCTTTTATAACCTGTCATATGTGCCATCTATGAATGCTTCGAGGTGAAGGACACAGCCCTGCCCTGCTCTTCATGTATGGTCCTATAGTAGTGAGAGGGTCCTGTGGGAGCAGGGCTGCACTGGAAGGGGAATTCAGGGAAAAGCCCAGCAGCAACGCTTCCTGCTCTTTGGGATGTCTTCTCTGGTTCTGCACCCTGGCGGGGGCAGTGGGAGACACCGATCGATCAGGTGACACACATAGGCAGAACAGTAGAGGGGAGTTAAAAAGTTAAGAGAATAAACATATTTTGATGATTTTTTAAAATCATGTGATTTTGGGGCTGTAACATGATTTTTGATCTCTTATGGTTGGCACTACTGTGAGAGTTTCTGGGGTTTTTTTTTTTGTTTGTTTTGTTTTTAATTTTCCTAGCTCACTTATTACATGTCTGTGGTGTAGTGGCAAAAACTAACAATCTGGCTTTAGCCTTCAGTAATTCAGTTACTCCAGGCAAAAACCCTAAGAGGACAATGTTTACATCCAGGTTTGCCAGCCCCACAGAACTGTCCTGGAATCTCCAGGAATTAAATAGTGATCTTTAGTTAAAAGGTTATGTCATGTGATGAAACCTCCAAAAATATGTCCAGTCACAACTGGCAACCTTTTTTCCATTGGTCTGCATACTCCATTATGTCTTCCATTCCCTCCTCCCCACCAACTTTACTTATAGCAGAATCCTACTCATTCTAAACTGAAAGCAGCTAGAGCAAACAAAAGGTATCTGGTTGCCACTGGAAAAGTATAACAAAGATGTAACATGAAAGAAGTTACAGTCAGACGACTGTAGGGATCAGTGACCGGGATTGTCAGTACAATGTGAAGGAATTCTACGGACAAGTGGTTTCACAGCTATCACAAAGCAAAGTTTACCCCATTGCTCAAGATCAATTCAAGAGCCTCTACGCTAACAAATGTCCCTGAACGCCCCCCTCTCCCCCAACACCTTTCTAAACCTGGAGTTTAAGTGGTACATAGGGCCTTCTGTAGTACCTCTTTATCAGTGTGCATTTCATGCCTACTGCACAGCAAACAAAAAAATGGGACAAAGGAAGAGGAAAATAAGGAATTAACAGACAAGTTCTTGGCTTTCACAAGTGCAAGGTGAAAGTTTCTACTACCACATCCTGATGGGTTACATATTAGAAAGATTTCAGAGTGGTAGCTGTATTAGTCTGTATCAGCAAAAACAACGAGGAGTCCTTGTGGCACCTTAGAGACTAACACATTTATTTGGGCATAAGCTTTCATGGGCTAAAACCTACGTCATCAAATGCATGATTTTTATATTAGAAAGAGAAAAGTGTAGTTCTAGCCAAAAAACGGTCAGGCATCACTTCACACTTAAATCTTCTTAATATTTGGGGATGAGATTAAACCAAATTGGAGTATCTGTTCACATATTGTCTGTACGCATTGTAAAGTTTAACAACGTTTTATTTACTCCCTGGAAATCCTCTTCTCAAGGGGGCCAGCAGATGTGCACACAGTTGATTGGTTGTTTTTTAATTTAACAAAATATTCTGGATACAGATGAACATTTTATGCACAACGTTTACTGTAGGCGATGGCCTATTTAAGGAATGGGCATATTAAGAGTGCTGATATTACTGAGGTCATGGGTCAAATGTACAACCTTATTGCAAATCCATGGGAAATTGCCCTTCCACTGACACATGGCTTGACCAGCTGCGAATAAACTCAGTGGGATTTGCAGCCCATCAGGCAAATCTGAAAGCTCATTCACTCCACAGCAAACTATCTTCGACTCTTAACAGAGTATGAAGAGTTTGTATCCAGTCATAGAAACCTTCTACATTAGCAAATGTTATAAAATGCTTTCAACTGCATTGAAATAGAAGAAAGCATGTGCTTTGCTAAATAGATATATTACCTGATGTCACCATTACTCGTCTATTGAAACGCCATTTGGAAAGTTCTTAGCGATACCGCTCAGTGAATTACAACAGATCTGTGAAAACAAATATGAAACAAAGGAAAAGTTCTGTAAGTTACTCACCAGGGCCACAAAAGTTTGTGCTTTGTTAGGATTTGTGCTCGAATATAAACAAGTCCTAATATAAAAAGGTGCAAGCCTAAAAATGGAGCTATTCCCTATTTCCATATATATTCCATCCAATCTGGCACTCCTTAATTAGGCAACAAGCCCTTTTGGGTAGTTGGCGCCAAAGGGACAGATCCTTTCCCCAGAGAAAATCATTTGAAAGGAGGCAGAGATGGTTTTCTCACAAGGAGAGAAAAACAACAACAATCATTTGTACTCCTTAATAAGGAAACATAGTATTTCCTTCTGGCATTAAAACAAGAGGGCCCCATGCAAAAATAACCTAATTTCTTATATAAATTGTTCTCTGGAAGTGCATCAGTTTGAAAGCCTACCATGCATATTTGGGAATTGTTAGCCCATCAGCTGACTGCAGTTCCACCTAGCAGTTGCTTTACTGTCAGTCCAATAATGATGAATAACCCTGAAGATATTGAATAAAAGGAATACCATTAATTTACGGGATATCTTTCCTTGATGGATGAAATTAATGTTTATATTGTTGCTGCTTACAACTCAACAAAAGAGCCCCCCACCTCACCCCGCTTAGTTTTACTAGTGACATATATTTGTATTACCTTGGTCAGAGACAGTTTTCCTCATAGCACTATCAGTGTTATAGCATTCTAGGATGAGAACATACTCTGTGATTCCTAAAAAGAAACCGTAAATGTTTTTGACTCTTGTAAGGAAGACTTATGACAGGCAGGTTTTTGGTCTACTACGAGCTCAAATTTTGCTTCTCAGAAGTTGTGCACTATTTCAGCCTTCTTACGGCAAGACTGGAAATGGTGCTTGTACTTAATCAGGGACATTGTGTCTGCCATATCAAGGAATGGTTCTTTCTGTAATGAATTAATAAAACTGCATCTGTTAGGCCTAGTTAGCTTTACCTAAATACTATCACAGGTCAGCTATAAACATACCACTCTGTGACAAGAAAATGGATCATCATGATGGGTTTAATTTAATTTGCAATGTAGATTGCAAAACCAAAATAATGTAAGCATTGAACTAATTTTTCATCCCCGTAAATAAACTAGAAATGTATGAATCTTGTATTGTCTGAGATTTGCAAACCTCTAACTATTTTCTGGGACTTGGCATACATGGATAACCTATAGATTGGGGGGAAAGGGGGAAAAAGGGTTCAACAGAAAATTTCTGTCTTCCTCCCCCTGCTCTGTTCCTTCAGACTCCCCCTACTCAGAATGTGAACTTAATGTAGTTGAGTCTAAGTCCCAGTTTTGAAAGAAATAAGTGGGTTTGAATCAAGTTCCCAGCACTAGAATAAACAGATTGTTGATATTCTTCATTTTTGTATGATTTTGTAGTAAAGACTCTATTTATAGAATTTCTTAATCATTTCATGTGACTGACAACTTACCTTCTCTCTTTGCATTAGGCCGTTTTTACTACCTAATACACCCAACCAAGTTGACCTATGATGAAGCTGTGCAGGCCTGCCTCAAGGATGGATCCCAGATTGCTAAAGTAGGCCAGATATTTGCTGCCTGGAAACTTCTAGGATATGATCGCTGTGATGCCGGCTGGCTGGCTGATGGCAGTGTCCGCTACCCAATCTCCAGGCCAAGAAGACGCTGCAGTCCTGATGAAGCAGCAGTGCGCTTTGTAGGCTTCCCAGATAAAAAACACAAGCTATATGGTGTTTACTGTTTCAGGGCATACAACTGAAAGTACCTAGAGCACAATTTTAAATTCATTAAGAACATGTGAAAGATTTTTTTTCAATACGAACTCATGCAAGTTACCAAAACTGTGATAAACCTTTTTTACTTACTGTAAAGAGTCATTTTCATAAGTCCAACCCTTTAATTTGGTTTTGTTTTTTTAATTCAATAGATATTTTAAATTAATATAAATTGAATGAAAGCTCTAGGTAAGGAAGCTTTAGAGCCAAATTCTTTAAGCCACACCATCCCAACAAAATATATTTTTCATGAATGGGGCATGCAATAGCTTGACAATTGCTAGGACTAAATTAAGGAATGTAAGGCTACTCAAAGCAGAAGCTTTTACAAGCACAAATTTTACACATTTGTACCAGTTTGAGATGCACTACAAAAATAAAATTAGATCTGCAGTTTTGAAATATGGTAATTTTTTCTTAACAGAGGTTCAGTGAGGTTTTGCAAAATAAAAAAAACAAAAAATATTTTCACAGGGGGACAATATATACAGTTTGATGAAAACAGCAATTCAAACAGTCCACAAAATAGGACTTGTTTTACCATTTAAAATCTTGCCTTTCAGAAAAATAAGCTCATAAATGAGCCCATGCATAGCAAAAAGCACAACTAGATCTCCTGAACATTTCAATTGTGTTTTTATTGTGTATAAAACATTGATGAGTGGGTGAATAATTAACTAATGAGTGAACCCTGCTTTCTTCTTAATTCAAACTGAAGATGCCTGAGAAGTGTTGTATTACCTTTGAGTAGCTTTACTGAGTTATTTTTAAACTCTAAAGGCCATTTGCTAAGTAGCATTTAGCATCTACTCAGGGCAGTTGTATAGATGAACTGCTGGACAGACAAATTGTAAAATTTAGCAGCTTGACTTTATGTTAGCCTTTGAAATGTTATTGTCTTTATAAAAAACACAAACACATATTTCTCGCTTATTTACACATCATGAAAGATAAACATTTGGAAAAACTCATTAAAAATCAGTACAGTCTCTACAATGAGAAAGAAAAATCTAGTCCCAACAAGCAAAGATAAAACAAACAAACAAAAACCCCCACCTTATTTCCTGTTTGCATGCATACTTAAGCCCAATTTATATCCCAATACAAATATTACTGTTTCTAAACCCATCAAATAAAGATAGCAAATGTGGTCAATTCCACCTGGTTTTATGATTGATCTTTATTAAGATTAATGGAAATCTCTAGAAATTCTTAGCAATTTCACTACAATCTGCAGAGGTCTGCATGGGAGACATTTACCTTTGTCTTCCAGTATCTCAGAAAGAAAACACCATGCACAGTTCATGGAGTTTCCTGAGGGGCTTGGGCACCACAGTCTCATTAAATTAATATCAAATTCAGGGGAACTGGGTGTCTGAGGCCAAGATTTTCAAGAGTGACTAGTGATTTTTGGATGCTTCAATTCTGGGTGCCCAACTTCAGACACCTTAAAGCAGTCTAGTTTTCAAAGGGTGAGTGCTCAGCACTTTCTGAAAATAGAGACCTTAAAGGTATTTCAAGTTGGGCACCCAAAAATTGGTCTACCCAAAATACTAGTCACTGTTGAAAGTCTTGACCTTTGCAAATCCGTTAGACAACTTTGAAATTCTCATCCGTATTAGTATATCTATTAAAAACAAAGCAAATGTAGAAGTCTGTTTTCCTACACCATGTTTGCTGACTATGAAGATTTCAGAGGACCAATATTTGTATTAAATGAAGTTTTACAGTTTCCATAGCAAAATGAAATATAGTGGTATTATCCCAGTACGACACAGCTGGTATGCTTTCATGAATGTTATTGTGTAGATTTTTTTCCCACAGATCTGAGTAAATAAATCTCTGATTCCTGAAATGATTGTGGTTCCATTTTAAATGCATGACGGGATTGTAGTAGAAAGGTATTGAATTGATGAGCATGTTGCCATTCCCAACAAGAGCAGAAGGCAAAATTCCTTCCTGGTGAGACCTTTGTGAAATATGGATATTGGCTCATACTTTCCAGGTGAAACAAAGTCATTAAAAAGAAAAGAAAAATACAACACTATAATAATATTTGCTTCCACAAGAGCCAGGGTTTCTGGAAACTCAAGCACAATGTAATCATAAGTGATTATAACATATTAATTAAGAACAATTAAGAGGCAAATCATACCTCCCTATACCCACACACTCTCTCCTCCTTTCCCTTCAGAAGGAGGGCTCAGTTACTTTCAAAGCATCCCTCCCCTCCATACACCTCCCCTCTCCCCCCGCCCTACCCACTATCTCTCACACATACACACACACTCTGCAAAGACTTTTCTGAAGGGTCTGAAGTACATCCAGGGGAAGGAGCTGGAGAATGATTGAGCCAGGGAAGGTGTGGGCAGGACAGGGAAAGGAGTAAGGCCAAAGGGATGCAGATCATCCTCCTTCCATGGAAAGTGGACAAGAGAAAACATTGCCTTATCTTTTCTGGACAGCCCCCTCAATAGTCCTGGGGGCAGCAAAAGCCAGAGGAAGTCACTCATAACATGGTTCCAGTTCCGAAGCAAACTGTTAGTCCACTTGGGGTGACATAAAGCCACAGATCCTTCATACAAGTGACCCTCTGCTCCCGCACGATCCTTCACATTTGGGGGATGTGCATGACTCTTTCATACGGAGACAACTCACCAGACAGCTTTCTGCTGAAGTTGTCTCAGCAATCTCTTTTTTCCAGAGCCCTTTCCCACAGGTTTCTTCTTATTTTGGAGGAAGAGAGAATCTGGCCAAGGATTCTACTTGCAGAAATGTGAACATCCAAGTCTAGATCCTTAGGTCAGGCCAAGATGCATTTGGATCCACAGCCAAGTGGGGCAAGTCAGCTTTAGAACACCTTTGCAGCTCCCCGATTCTGAAGCTAGCCAGCCTCCACCATAAGTTAGATTCAGGGCTATTCTAGTTTGTGCCCCAGTACCCAAGAAGCCTTTCTGACAGCCAGAATGCAGCAGCACATACATCCATGGCCATGCTCTTTACATAAGGGGCTATGATGCAGCTGGTGGCTAAGCTGGTTCTATGCCAACCAGAAACTCCCCCTACAACAAGGAAATACCCAGGTGGACACATCCTCAAGTTTTGCAGCACAAAGAAGTCATAGCACAGAGGAATTTGGGACCCTGGAATGACAATGAGCTGTAATATGATCACTGTTGGCCAAATTCTACTGTTCATTTACACCTATGAAACCCCACTGAATATATTCATTGTCAGGAATCAAACTCAGACCCACAGCTTTGTGAAGGTCTGTGTGAAATTTATTATATTATTTTAGGAAAGGCCTGATGGCTTTCTCAGAAGTATTCTAATTGAAGAAGGCTAGTCTTAGCTCACCAGAGATATAATATCTATTTATCATTATAACAGAAACGTTAATGGGATAGTTTGCTGGGAGCACAAATGTATGGAGCAGAAATTATTAACTACACTGTAAGCAGTTTTAAAGAGAAAACCATCCAATTATGTGTGAAATGGGCATAAATGAATAGTCAGAAATTATATTTATTTTTTACAGCTATGGATGTAGCTCCATTTCACTTTTATAATGTCAAAGTTAGAAAACAGCCTTAACTTTTGAATACGTTTGCTAGGTGCTTGGATCATATCTGAAGAGGATGCTTAAGACTTGTTAAAAATCTGTGCTATTTCTGTTCTTGAGGATATAAACCTTCATCATAAGAATGAACTCATGTGCTGTGTCATCTTGTATTTCATAATGTATCTGAATTTTAATGCCCATGAATGACAATTAAATCACATTTCTTTTTATTGACTGGCCCTTCTTTTCTTTCCCAGAGAAGACAATGAGAAGACTATGAAAGCGCTTACTCTGCCAGAGTAAATAGAAAATTGTCACAGGTATAGACATTGTCAAAAAAAGAACCAGTCTACTCTGTGGATATAAGTTATAACCAAAAGAAGAAATAATGTGTCGTTAGTGAGCACAAAGAATTGTTACACACACAAAATGCAGCCAGGTAATGATTTCCAAGGTCAGGAACCAATCTGTATTCAAAATACTGGGCCATATTCACAACTGTAGCTCCACTGTCTTCTATGGAGCATTGTTGATATAGCCCAGCTGAGGCTTCAGCCTACACAGTTTTACAAGCAAAGACACTCTGCTTTGCTCAGAACTGTACTGGCGCTATTTGGATGACTAACCTAATTCATGTTTGAAAACAAACAAACGCATTTACCAAAAAAGAAGAGGGCAAACACCTAACATAACTAACGTGCTATTTTAAGATCAACAATACATTATTTTCTAACCATTTATTCAAACCAGTGTCTTGATGAAACCATCTTAGACTTTATGGGCTGGGCACTGGTGCCACACCATCCACACTAGTCTACTTACCTTGACGCTGACAGGTTCCATTGAATGACATCCCAACAGGCAACAAATGAGAAATTGTGCCGATGTTGGGAAGCCTCTAGTGGTGAATCATGTATTTTTCTTTCCACCACCACCACTGCCATAAACCACCAGAGATAAAAGCTTCTGGAATTTCCTGACAGATTCAAGGAGCCTGCTGATAGGGCAGTGGCTAGAATTGGAAACTTGATTACCTTATGTCAGTAAGCTTGAGTCGCTGGCAATAAAACTGATAAGGCTGCCATTTAATTTATCCAGTCTATACTTTGAACACACAGACTACCAATAATAAAGAGATTTATTGGCTATAACTAAAATTAAATTGTCCTGGAGAAAGTTTTATGCTCCTGGATCAGACTCCTGGGTCTTGCGCATTTGTGAGCATTTTTCCCCAGCAATACTTACTGAAGTCAAGCAAGCCCATTGCAGAGCAATTCAATTCAGATGATGGATTTTATTGTGTGGGGAGATGCCAGATCTCAAATTTATTAGGGCCCTAACTCATCCACAAACAGAGAAACAAATAAATAGTCTCCATTTTAACAGAACTGTATGAAACAGTCATCCATTCAAAAGGTAATGTTGAACTGACAAAACATAACTGGTATTAAAACCTTTTTCTTTTTTTGGTGTGCCACATATTGTGATGTTTCTCCTAACATCAGGATAACCTGACAGGTTCCTTTTAAATCCCCATAGTTCCGTTTCTAATGATCTTTCACACCAAATTCACCCTTCCTCACTTTGCACCTTAGGATAACCCTTGGTCTTTAATTTTTGGGAAAAGAAACACCACATAGTAATATTGGACACAATATTTGTCTTATATTGTGTGTCTGTCCCCAGACTGCAACACCTGAGCATTGAAGGCAGAGAATCATCAGTGTAGGCCCCTCTTGAGTCTGGTATTTGTTTCCTCCTTCCTTTGGTCTGAGAGAGTCTGAGTCTGCAAATCTTCAGGGTAAGGTGAAAGGCTCAGCTATTTCCTCAAGCTTTGGCCTGGAAGTGGGTATTTGTATAGCTTAATTGTTCACTGGAAGTTTACTTATGGTGACACTGGTCAATGAATTATTGTACTGTTTTTATTTTTGTCATGTGCTCAATGACTATATGATGGGTCCATTTAATAAATCTAACAAAACCACACGAAAACATAGCTAGCAACTTATCAAATAAAAAGAGTTCTTTTGTTATTCTTCAGTGAATCCTTACAGTAAAAGACTAATTCATACACAATTGTCCAGACTTAAAAATGATACACTTTGCCTCCTAGTTAGATATTTTTCTTCAGACCTCCTTCACATTTGGGATATCAAATCAAGTTTGTGAAAGGAAGAGAGTTGAGATTCAAATTCAGTCAGTCAATCATTTAATCAGTCCCAAGAGAACCTGAACTCATATATCTTGTCAGACTCAAGGAGACATTAAGCTAAGTGAAAAACCTAGTCAATGTTATAATGAACTCATGAATTACTGTTCCAGTTTTCAGGTATTTTTACTTTTAACCAACAATAAAATATACCATCAAGAACCACTCCCAAAAAATAAATCACATACAAGGGAGGAGCAGAAGGTGGAAGCAAACAAACTAAAGAATTGTTCACTACTTGTGGTGATATATCTTTTCAGAAATTATAGTGGTAATGTTAAAATATGAGAACCAACAGAATCATGGCAGGTGACCACATTAATCTTCGTAATTTCTGTGGATGAAGTTTATCCATTATATTGGGAGTTGTGGACATCCCCTAACATAGCTACTGTGTGTGGTTTTGGTGGGTTTCTGGCAGGTTCATGATGTATTCTGAAGTTCTTCAGTTTGCCACAGCAGGGCCCCATGCCAGTTTTGCATAGGATAGTGTGAATGGGATATTTGGGGATTAGGAGGGGATGAATGGATGAGTAGCCAGTCAGTTCACTGTTATGGAAAATGGTAGCCACAAACTGCCACCTAGGGGTAGGGCAACTCCACAGCCTCTGTTACAGGGGGGGCTGTAAAGTTGCCCTCTGCCTGCAGATTACAAGGATGAATTTCATCCCAACCATCTTCTGCTTAAATCCGCAGTAAACCCACTTAATAAGACTTTGTGTCAGGAACGGGTTAGGTGGGTGAATTTGTCCCAGTGAAACTCTGTAAAAGATGAGCGTTCTCATACACATATCAACATTCCCATCATGTTCTCCCAACTTATGATGCAGTGACCTGCCTATCTGTATCACTGATGCCCTCTAAGAGGTAAAATATATCCAAACTGTTCCTTCTACCAACTGAGCCAGTAGACCTATTCTTTAAGCTCTAGTCAACATTCATATTTTTGAAGCTGAAATTGCACACTAATCTTAATGCCACTTTTGTGCAGGTTGTCTGATAAGTCTG
Source organism: Eretmochelys imbricata (assembly GCF_965152235.1). NCBI lineage: Eukaryota > Metazoa > Chordata > Testudines > Cheloniidae > Eretmochelys > Eretmochelys imbricata. The sequence continues at coordinate 53,358,907 of NC_135576.1, read as the reverse complement.
GTTATCCAGATGCATGCAGCCACACAAGCCCACCAGTATTTCATACTAATACTGGTTTCCAAACACCAGAAGCAATCCAAAAGGTTTGGCACACTTGAGCATGCAGTAAGTGTCTGATCCATCTCCCATTGAAGTCAAAGAAAAGGCCACCACAGCATTCAATAAAATGTGTATTAGGCCACACACAAACACACACCACAAAATCGTAGGACTGAAAGGGGCCTCAAGAGGTCTTCTAGGCCAATCCCCAACACTCATGGCAAGACTAAGTATTATCTACACCATCCCTGGTGTGTTTGTTTAACCTGCTTTTAAAAATCTCCAATGATGGAGATTCCACAACCTCCCTAGACAATTTATTCCAGTGCTTAACCATACTGACAGGGAGGAATTTTTTACTAATGTCCAACCTAAACCACCATGGCTGCAATTTAAGACCCTTGCTTAAATACACACACAGTGCTTTGCACTTTTGGAAGTTTTGTTCTCAGTTCTAGGGTTTTTTGGTGCCATTTTTCAAAAGTGTTCTGCAGTTTTGGGTGTCCAACCTAAGACACCTGGGGAGATCCTCCTTCTGCTCTGGCTCTTTTACACCAGATAAAAGGCTGGATGGACAAAAAGGGAGTTTAAACACCCCAGATCCAGTCAGGAGAAATTTCCCATGCATAGATCCTGGAAGACAGCCATAAGACCACTTTCCAAGAACACCTTGCAAATTCTGGTGTGTGCATGTTGGGGGGGGCATACCTGGCATGGGGCTGAGGGCAGGAGGGACATGTAATGGTGGGGCCACAGCATGCAGCAGCAAGGAGCTTCCAGGCTATGCTTTGGCCCATAATCAGCTGGGGAAAATACCATAGCTTAGATAAGGATCCTGGGGCTATCTAAATTACACTGTGGGTTGAGGAAAAGCCCAGGATTGGGACAGCTGCAAAGTGTCCTCACCACCCCACCCGCCGAATCTCTTAGAAGTGCAGTGCAGAATCTTACCCTTGTTTTTCAGAAGTCCGGAGCATGTGAAGCTCCAATTTATCTCAGTATCAAGCACCTCTGAAAATCAGGCCCTAGGGCCTTTGATTTAGAGTGACTCCATTTTTGGGTGCTCAACCTGAGACACCTTAAATTATCTGATATAGACCTATAGATGAAAACACCTAAAAGTAGAGGCTGCTTTTGAAAATGTTGTCAGAGATATCTCAAGTTGGGCACCCAAAAATTGAGAACCCCAAACTCACTAGACACTTGGGAACGTTTTGGCCCTAGTGCTCAGAGATGGGCTCCCAAAACTAAAGCCCCTTTTGGAAAATTTGGCTGAGAGTGATTTACCCCAAACCACTCAACAAGTCAGTCCCAGAGATGGGATTATAATCTAGGCCTTCACGCAGCCACTCCTGTGCTCTAACTAGGCTGCAATTTTAATAGTTCGATTCTCATCTGGTTCTTTCACCTCAGTGTAGCATGTGGGTACATTAGTTTGGGTTTCTAGCCTTCTGTCTTTGAAAAATGTAAGGTCATTACATAAAACTAAAACTATTTCCATTTATAATGACAGGTTTCAGAGTAGCAGCCGTGTTAGTCTGTATCCGCAAAGAGAAAATACAGTGGGGAGATTTTATATACACAGAGAACATGAAACAATGGGTGTTACCATAGACATTGTAACAAGAGTGATCAGGTGAGGTGAGCTATTGCCAGCAACGGGGGGTGGGTGGGGGGGGGGGGAGAATCATGGTGAAATTCCTCAAGGGCTTCTTTTCAACAATTTCCATCCCACAATCAACCTCAGCCTGGACCAGTCCACAAGAGATCCACTTCCTGGACACTACGGTGCTAATAAGTGATGGCCACATAAACACCACCCTATACTGAAAACCTATTGACCGCTATGCTTACCTACATACCTCCAGCTTTCATCCAGATGACACCATACAATCCATTGTCTACAGCCAAGCTCTACTATACAACCGCATTTGCTCCAATCCCTCAGACAAACACCTACAAGATCTCTATCAAGCGTTCTTACAACTCCAATACCCACCTGCTGAAGTGAAGAAACAGATTGACAGAGCCAGAAGAGTACCCAGAAGTTACCTACTACAGGACAGGCCCAACAAAAAAAATAACAGAACGCCACTAGCCATCACCTTCAGCCCCCAACTAAAACCTCTCCAACGCATCATCAAGGATCTACAACCTATCCTGAAGGATGACCCATCACTCTCACAGATCCTGGGAGACAGGCCAGTCCTTGCTTACAGACAGCCCCCCAACCTGAAGCAAATACTCACCAGCAACCACACACCACACAACAGAATCACTAACCTAGGAACCTATCCTTGTAACAAAGCCCGTTGCCAACTGAGTCCACTTATCTATTCAGGGGACACCATCATAGGGCCTAATCACATCAGCCACACTATCAGAGGCTCGTTCACCTGCACATCCACCAATGTGATATATGCCATCATGTGCCAGCAATGCCCCTCTGCCATGTACATTGGCCACACTGGACAGTCTCTACGTAAAAGAATAAATGGACACAAATCAGACGTCAAGAATTATAACATTAAAAAACCAGTCGGAGAACACTTCAATCTCTTTGGTCACTCAATTACAGACCTAAAAGTGGCAATTCTTCAACAAAAAGGCTTCAAAAACAGACTCTAATGAGAGACTGCTGAATTGGAATTAATTTGCAAACTGGACACAATTAACTTAGGCTTGAATAAAGACTGGGAGTGGATGTGTCATTACATAAAGTAAAAGTATTTCTCCCATGTTTATTTCCCCCTCCCCCCCAACACACACACACACGCGTTCTTGTCAACTGCTGGAAATGGCCCACCTTGATTATCACTACAAAAGGTTTTTTGTTTTGTTCCTCCCCCCCCCACACCCGGTAATAGCTAATCTCACCTGATCACTCTTGTTACAGTGTGTATGGTAACACCCATTGTTTCATGTTCTCTGTGTATATAAAATCTACCCCCTGTATTTTCCACTGCATGCATCCGATGACGTGAGCTGTAGCTCACAAAAGCTTACAATCAAATAAATTTGTTAGGCTCTAAGGTGCCACAAGTCCTCCTTTTCTATTTCTATTTCTATTTAGTTAGTTATCAGTGCTACATGATCTTATTAGCATGCACTGATTGTTGTTTATCTGGAAAGCTGATAAAATAAAAATGTTTGCACTGTTACTGACTGCTTTCAAGCATAACCAAGCTGCGCTGTACTGTTCTGCCTCAAGGGAGGCTGCTAGGTTCTTTAGATGGGAAAAAACATTCTAAGCACAAAACTAATTTGCAGTCTATTTTGTAACCCTTGTTTTCTCTCCTCTGACCCTTGTTACGTTTCATACAAATTCGCCTTTACTACACTGGAAAGTGAAATTACACCTTTTCTAATCCACAAAGAATGTTTCCTACTGGGAAGCAGAAAGCCATAAAAATGTATCCCTTGATATAGCCTGTCCACATTTTTAATTATAATAAAGATCTTAAATGGGGTACTGGTAAGGCTGTGCCATAAAAAATACTTACGTTTGCCAGAAATGTTGTATCAACATTACTTTAATGATAGAATAGGATTATTTACGTGTTCTAAGCAAAAGAAAATGCTTTGCACCAATGCCATGAACAAGATTATATTAAGCTATTTTATAAGACTGAGAATCATATTTACTGCACTCAGAGGCTTATTTTTCAATGCATCTTTCAAACTGAATGGTTTTCACAGTGAGCCAGAGTTGGATGGACCTGATAATTTGTCAGTCAATACTGTGATTGGTGCCTCATAAAAGCTTATACTAGGTAGTAGTAAGTGGCAGTAGTAAGAGTAGTTAGATGTACAGCGTTTCCCCTCATTCAGTTACAAACATTTTTGGAGTAAGTTTAATATTTCCTAATTAAACTTCACACGGACCAGCATCTCTTTTATTCTCCTGAATGGCTAGCGCATAGAATATCAGGGACTTCAAAAATCTGTAGCATCAGTATAATTTTTTGCATTATGAATATTTTCATGTGATTTTATTTGTTAGTTTATAGAATGCTGTTAGTACTATAGGCAAAAAATATAAAAAGCATATGAACAATGTCAAAACGAATTAAAAATGCCTTATCTCAGAACTAATTCTCTGCATGCTTTCAGATGAAGGTGTAACCACAAGAATAGGTGCTGCATTGTGACCTGAATGGTCAATACATTCAGGCTTTGTTGTACCAGCATGGAAAGAAAATTCAAGAGCTGAAGCCTTTCCACCGAAAGCCACAAAGAGAGATCTCTAAAACAGTCAGGACCCAAGCCATATAAGGTTTTGCAGGTTAAAATCCATCACCTTCAATTCCATCCAGAAACCTACTGGAAGCCAACACAGTCTATGATATAGGAGTAATAGGATTCTTGCAGAGAATCGTAAGGCTGGTATACACTTAGAGATTAGATCAACCTATCTATGTCTCTCAGGGCTGTGTACAATTTCATGTCCTGAGCACCATAGTTAGGTTGACTTAATCCCTAGTGTAGACACAGCTGAGTAGACGGACGGATTCTTCTGTTGACCTAGCTACTGCCGTTCAGAAAGGTGGATTATCTACATCAAGAGAAAAAACCCTTCTGTCACCATAGGAAGTATCTACACTACAGCGCAATAGCAGCAGAGTTGCATCACTATAGCTGTGTCATTGTAGTGTAGATGTGCCCTAAGGAAGAGAGCAGTCCTGTTCTACACTAGCTGAAATTTCTGAGGTTAAATATACATTAACCCTAAGGAGAGTGCAATGTAGTATTCAGTCTGCAGTTGACAAAGGTATGAATCACTATGGCAGGGTTGCAATAGGAAAGGTTGCAACATTCTTGCCAATCAAAGATTTAGAAGAATACAGTTGGCCACTGCTATTATCTGAAACTCTAAGGACAACCATACTGCCCATGTTGTGAAATGTATTAACAAAAACTAAACTAAACTGAGATAGTACATGCCACCTTTGCTATGTGATGCTGGTAACCAAGTGCCAGCTCTGGCCAAGGCCATAGGCATTAGCTAAGAACTGACAAACTTGTAGCTGGAAACCAAACCAGCTCACCTCCATGTTAGTTTTGTTCAAAATAGGTATTAGTCTTATAAGAATGTATTTAGTGTTTAGACTCTAATGCATGCAGCAACTCACAAGCATTTCATAATCTCACTTGTAACATCTGTATTCCATGCTACAAGGTAAAATATAGGTTTGTTTTATAACAGCAATAATGCCTGCTCTGAACTTGTGAACTCAGATAGGAAGTGTGGTTCCCCTACCTTTCAAGAAGGACTATTAAGACTTAATGGGTCATCTAGGTCACAAAGCTTTTTTGCTTGCCCTGTCCACCCATGAAGATGTTATGTGCAGGAGCTCTCATCCCATCAGTTAGAGCTCTGGGGAAAGATGATATAAAGGAACTCTCAAGAAAAAATGGTTCTCTCCGCTGTTTGAACTCTCACAGGGACGGCAACACTAAACTAAAGCGGAGATCTCCTGGGTCAACCTGGGTTCGCCCTGGAAGACATTTTGAATGGACAGATTACTACATCTCTGTCACCTTTAGGAACCATAGATGTTAACTCATTTATGTGTATATATTTTTTTGCTTGCTTTAACCTGAAAATCTCTCTTATTTCTTTTACCATCTTCATAAACTTTTAGATAGTTTATTACAGGGTTGGGTACAGCTGTTGTCTTTGGTGTAAGATCTAGAGTATAATTGATCTGGGGTAAGTGACTAGTCTTCTGGGACTAGAAGCAACCTGAATAGTTTGTGATCTTTAGTGCAAATGATCAATTATCATGAAGTCCAGCTTGCCTGGGTGGCAAGACAGACTGGAGTGCCGGCCCTACGGGGACTGTCTGTGCTCCATGTTAAGACTGTTACAGTGATTCAGGAGTTCATATTTGTTACTGGGTTGGTGAAATCTAATTATAGACCACACCACCAATTTTGGATGTCTGTCCTATTTTTGACAGTCTGCCCTGAGGTAGGCACTCATGGTCATGAACCTCTCCAGAGAGTGTGACAGCCATCTGAGCACATCTAAAACCTGATACCTGTCAGAGTTTGCATCAGGAGGGTTAGATGCAGGCCACCAATCAGTGGGGAGGCAGCACAACACCCACACAAAAAAGACAGCCGGGGCACAGGGAAATGTAGAGTGCACATGTGAAAAGTAGTGAGTGTAAGTAGAAGACAGACGGAGATGGTTTTGGCTGCTAGGGGCTGGGCACCTAAGCCAAGACAGAGGCTTAACTCCAGGAGAGGGATCATGACTGAAGATCCTGAATGGAAAGAGATGCCTATGTGTGGCCCTTCAGCCAGGTGCACTAAGTCAGATGCCCCTCTTCTCTCTCCCCAGCATTTCACTCCTGGCTAGTTTAGGTGGCTCCCTGCTCAGCTTGCTGGCTTCTGAGGATTCCTTTCTTAAACTCCTAAGTCTCCCCATGCATTGTATGAGGAGCTTGGGCACCTAGGTCAGGGCCCAAGGATTCCACTGGACAGCAGAATGCCTATGGGTTCGTCGTTGCAACACTACCTTTGAGGATCTGGGCCACAGTGCTTAAGAAGGGTGATACATTAAAACTCTGTGATGCCACACATGCCTTCAGGGCAGATGTGTGGCTCCCTACCAGCACCTCAGAGACTTCTAGACAGGAAGACTGGAACCAGTCAGATACAATCCCATCTCCTTCTGCTCAGTGTCTTGTACTAAGAGATGTTGAAATCTGCTAGGTTTAACTTAGATGACTGCCAGTTTCTGCCAGTCACTAGTTGGATCATCAGTCACTACACTACACTGAAAAGGGACAATGAAAAAATAAATGAAAAAATTAGGCAGTTTAAAAAATGCTTCTCCACAAGCTCTGAATAACCTTCCCTAAAAGAGGAAGGTTATATACTAGACAAGACATGTAGAGATCATCAATATCAAAAGCTAGCTTTCTGAGCATAAATTTGACAATCACTCATTTAAAAGATGCTGGCACCTTTCCCAGATAGCAGCACTGATATTCTCCTCTAACAATGAAACCAAACACCCTAATTCCAGATTTTGCCTGCCAAGAAGAGTAAAGGTCCAACTTAGAGGTCATAGGAAAAAGTCACTATTTTCAGTTAGAAGATCAGGATTTAGGATGGGCAAATTGACAACAAGATAAGAAATGACCTGAAAAGTCACCACACAAACTAGTTTTGGAATGGTTTATTTAGCTTGTTCTACTTCTTCAAACAGGGCCCAGCTACCAGGCTATTTAAATCCACTGCTTGCAAATCCACCCGAAATTAATATGACAACAGAAATGAGACAATAAGGATTATAAAAATTGAAAGGGTATTGAACACATTGGCAAAATAAAGTAATAAGAGGAATGATGTGTACATTACTTAGAAATATGTGTAAATTGATGAGAAAAATGTATAGAAGGAAAGAAAAGAGGAAGGAAAGTTAAGGAAAATGAAAGGATATTTTATCTTTATTTGAGACCACTGATTGTCATGTACTGTAAAGTATACCCTCAGTAGAGCATTCTCTAATTACCACCCGCTTTTGCAAACTCACAGGTCCAGCAGACCCCTGCTCCTTTGGTTTTAAGGTGATGACTGTTTGGACTATAGGGGCCATGCCCCAAATTGAAGGGATCTATAGGTACGGAGTAGCCCAGGAAAGCAATTTAGGCTATGTCTATACTTGCACTTTTGTCAGTAGAACGTAGGGATGTGAAGAAAACCACCCCTCTGAGCGACATAAGTTACACCGACAGAAGCACTGATGTGGACAGCGCTATCTCAGTGTGAGATGCTCTCCCATCAATATAATTAAACTGCCTCCAACGAGCTGCAGTAGCTATGTCGATGGGAGAGCTCTCTCCTGTCAGCATGGCTATAGGATCGATCTTACAACAGGACACCTGCATCAGTACGGCTGTGCCTCTGTAAACTTAGATATGGCTAGTGTAGATATGGCCTTAGACCCATTGCAGTGAGGACCCTGCCAGTGTTGTGGCCCAGTGGAAAAGGAAGGCCTGATCCCCCTACCACACCCTCTCAAGGGCTTAGGCCCAGATGTGCTGTGGAAAGCTGAAGATCCCAAGCTTTAGGTCAGAAACAGTTACCTCTACCAGAGATGCCCAGGGCTGGAAGTTGGGAGTTTTAACCACTAGACCACCTGGCCCTCCAAGCTCCCTATCACATGCTATAAGATTTGAACATCTGTTAAAATAGGTAAGTTCCAAGAGAAATCTTTAAAGTTACTTTAAAAATGCAGATATATATATAACTGAACATATTGTATTTTACCCCCTCTCGCTTGTCTAACGTATACCGGGGCTAGACCATCCCCAGGACTCAGGCTACGTAAAGATGTCTTAGAGCCACCCAACCCTGTTTACACTCCTGCATGTGCTACTCAGACTGTAGGCCCTGATACATAGGAGTCAGCAACAGTATGTTGATGCTGCCATTAGACATCTGTGGTTGGCCCATGTTAGCTGACTCAGGCTAAGAGGCTGTTTTAATTGTGGTGTAGACTTTCAGGCTCGTGCTGCAGCTTGATCTCTGTGACCCCCCACTTCACAGATTCCTAGACCCCAGGCTCCAGCCTGAGCCCAAACATTTACAGCTCAGTTAAACAGGTGTAAGGTGAGCTGAGCCCTGCAAGCCCGAATCAGCTGGAACGGAGCAGCTGCAGATTTTCAATTGCAGTGTAGGCATACCCTCAGTGGGCAGGTAGCAATGAGAAACAGGCGGAGTCTTAGCTCCAACCCCTCTTCTTACTGACCAGCTGGGGTACTATTTGCTACTCCTAATGGCCAGCAGCAAATTATTACTGCTCCCTTCCATGGAGAAAGGGAAGGAAATGTGCCTCGGAAGGGTGTCTGGAGTACAGTTGCTCCCAGCCAGAGCTCCTTTGGGGTGCTCCATGGTACCGTCTCCATGGTACCATCCATGAAGTTACAATTTAGTCACACCGGTCAACTGTGCTGAACTACACAAAACTTAAATCAACCTCCTTGAAGCTCACACTCATGCACACCTTTTGGTTACTTTTAACTAATGGAAATTCAGAGTCATTCACCAGAAAGAATAACGAGAAACATTATTTGTTTTTTCAGATAATTGGAGGTTGCCTGGCCAAACAGCACAGAAAAATGAGAGACCAAGAAACAGGGCCATCCTTAGGATTTATGGGGCCCTACACAGTATTATTAAACTGGTGCCTGTGGACCCCCAAGAAGAACCCCTCCCCCCGCCATTGTTGACACACACTGAGCTTCGTATGCAGCAGACGCTGTGGCAGCCCGGGCTCACAGCCTGGTGAGGGGAGGGGAGGTAGCAAAGGATACCGAGCCGCCCAGCCCACCTCACAGCAGCAGAGAATCACAGCTCCCCACAGAGACCCCTGTACCCTCTCCCTCACTCAGAATGAGCTGTGCCGGCACATTCAGCTCTGTGAATACAGCTCCTGCCTAAGGAGGCTGCAGGACGCACTGGGTGTGTGGGAGCCAACCCGCTCTTACCTGCTGTCCGAGTGGTGCCCCAAATTTTTGGGTGCCCTATGCAGTTGCATATGCTGCATATGCCTGAGGACAACCCCGCCCAGAAACATTAAAAGTTGTTCTCTCTTTTGTTTGTGTCTGGATCACACTGGCATTCCATTAAGGGCATCAGGAGGTCCAACTACCCTGCAGAGCACATGGATAAAGAAGGTATTATTTAATGTTCAACTAAGCACTCAATCTACTAATTACCCAAACCAATTTGGGCCTGATTGTGGCATCTATCAGATACTCTGAACTGCGGTTTTATAATACAAAGGGAAACAGTAAACAGATGCCTGTGAGATACTGTTTGCCACCAGGTTCTGCCATAGGCAAAGACTTTTTGCAGAGGTTATTGTTAGCCAGGTCTCCCCACCCAAGATTATGGGAGAAGTACAAATGGGCCTAGAAACCAATTCCCTCCACGTCTCATGAAGCTGCTTTTTCCATTGCATTGCCTGTGTCCATGGGTTTGCTTCCTTCAGCACTGCTCGATGAAAGGGAGCATAGGGGCCATGGTTTTCAAAACACTTTAGGATCCTTTTGTGCTACATAAATGTATCTAATATGCAATATAAATTTGGTGACCTATATGGAATAAAGTGGTGGTTACAGTCCATTTCCTACTGGACAGGTGTCCACATTGTAAAATCAACATCACAAGACCTAGAAACTGGCTGCATGACTAATCGCTACTGAATAGATAAGGCTAGGAGAGAGAGGACTTGTCTTCACACAGCACTTTCTCAAACACTTACCAGAGAGTGGAGCTCACAAGTAGGGCAGGGTGAAGAAGCTTACACCGGCACTGCCCAGGCTGTATTTCTTGTGTGCATACAAGGGAGCTCAGCTGCCAGTACTGCCAGTTCTGGAACCATGGCCTTTCACTACATTTTCATTATTATATCGAAAAAGTAGAAAACTAATATGGAACCAGTATTGGTGTGATGCTAAGGAGATATTTACTTTTTAGACTGAAGCTGATTAAGAAGCAGCCATACTTTGACTCTCTATAATGTCTATGTGTGGGTATGGATGGGAGCGGTCTCTAGGATCACCAGAAACACTGAATGTGTTGGGGAGAGAAGTGCTTAAGCAAAGTAAAACGAAGGTGTCACTCCCTGTGCACAAGATAGACCCTGGACAGCTTCCCTAGATATGTAAACACCATGGCTCTGACTTTCTAAAGTGACTGGTGATTGGATGCTTCTGTTTTTGGATGGTATCTTAAGGGGGCCTGATTTTCTTAAAGTGCTGAGCTCCCATGCTCAGCAAATCAAGCCCCTGAAGGTCCCTCAAGAAAGATGAGGCTGAAGCCATTCAGCAAATTCATGTCAAATTTGTGAGTAGTCCCAAGTTGGCTGAAACGGTATTTTTCAGCAGATAAACTATTCACCTGAAAAATGTCACCTGGCTGTATTCCACACAGTGGTGTGTGGATCCAGGTACAATGGTCCAGATTTTTAAAGGTATTGAGGCACCGATAGATGCAGATACGTGCCTAGTGGGATTCCATGGAAATTAGGCACATAGGTTCCTAGGTCTTTTCAAAAGTACTTATCTGTAACATTAGGCACATAACTACCTTTAAAAAACCTGGCCCTGTGATTCTGGACACCATTGTTTATACCACCTCCCACGGTGACTCAGGCTCCCAGACCCTTAAGTTAGTCCTTAGTTTTCTCAGCAATTACAACTCAAGTCTATGTCCTCAAGGTGTAACCTGAATAGGCTTCATGCAGGTAAACAGCTTTCACTCAGCCTAGAAATCTTCTGTTACATACAAGGCTTGTTATCAGGCTAATCTGCCGAGGATTCATTTCACACATGTGGAACAGCAGGTAAGGTCAATTCAAGCCAACATTTCCCCATCACATCTGTCTTTATAAACTACTAAAGACTCTGCTTGTGTCACTATGGAATGGTTCATTCTATAAATAGGAGGCTTAGCCAAACAGAGCAAGGGCGGGAAAAAGAAACAAGCCTAAATTCAGTATTTAGAGAAGAGTGGAAACCATTCAACAGAGCTGTTCAGTTTAGCGTACATCAAGGAAACCATAACCTTTAATGCTCTTACAAATAAAGTCTGTATGAAGAACTGTGACACGTTGCAATTTCCTTTGTGCCCAATGGGTTATGCATTTTTCCTTAGTTACAGTATGGTCTCTCTATCTCACCATGCTTTAGATGAGGAGGTGAGGGGAAAGTGGGCTTATTTATTTAACATCTCCTCCCAAAGCACTAAACCTTTCCTCCTCTAGTTCACTGAGATCCCTGAGGTAAAATAGCAATATAGTGTGAAGACAGAGATTAAATTTGGGTTTGCTGTGTGGCCATGTGTTTCGTTCAAAGCCCTTGATATATGCCAAGCCCCCAACACCCTGATCAGAGCCAGACATTTAATGGAAATTGTTTTCAGCCCTTATTTCCCATTGCAGGTTTTCTGAAACACTCTCTGTGAATTTCTCCTAAAGGAAACTGTAATAATATTCCATGTAAATATTTATTTAAGGGTGTGGAAGAGGAATCACCTTCCGCACCGCACCCTACAAAAATGTTGGGAAAAATGGTACATTTTTGGTAGTTTGTTTTAAACAAGGACAGTCTGTTAAGTTATTTTACTTGCTGGCTGTGTGCCACTTCTGACTTTGCTCAAGCCAACCAATATGGAGAATATTCAGTGTATTTTGTATAGAGCAGAGAGTTTCATTTTTTTCCTTTCATTTTCCCTGGGTTTGAGCTTAAAACTTGCTCACAAAAAAAAAAGTCAGTACTAGACTAAAAAAATGCTTATCTGGTTTATGCCTTTTTAAAGGATGTTTCCACACTGTGAGTATAAAATAAGCCCCCTCTGTACACTGTATAGAGGGAAAAGATTCCTAGCTTCTGATTCAGGAAATTGCAGAAGAGTCCCTATATGATTTTCTCATGGAACAGCAGAGGCAAGGGTATTTGAGAATGGAGGGGTGGGCCCTGCCAGCTACTCCCAATACAATTTCTTTGGGCCCAGCCCCTGCCTTTCTGCAGGGATCAATAGCTGCTACCTCCTGCTGCTCCTCTACTTTTCATGGGATGCAGGGACAAGTCAAATGGAGCAGGCTGGCCCAGTACACTTTCCACAGGTGGGAGGGGAGAAGAAGTGGTGAAGCCCCCCAGCATGTGAAGATTTCAGGAAACTGACTCCTCTCCCTGCACCCCATCCCTTCCCTCCTGTGAAGAATGTAGCCCCAGCCTGCCCTCTTCAAATAAATCCCTGCTGACTTACCGAGTTTCCTGCCTAGGACCCTCTTCCAGCTCCTTGGAGTGGCAAGGAAAGGCAGAGAGGGACAGGAGGTGCACAGCTGCCAGGGGCTGGTCTCTTCTTTCCTCCACCCTGCCAGCCACCTGCTGTTGCTCCGTGTCCTGCAGGTCACTACTTTAGTTTTGGGGCACAGGGTGGGAGAATATGTGGTGATGTTGTAACCCACACACCGCCTGGGTGTGGTGTTCTGTCCCATCTAGTGGCACTAAGACCACTTAGAGAGAGAGATAAACTGAGTCTGCTCTACAGCCCTAGCTAACAGCTAGTTGGCTTTTAGCTCATGAGGTAGAGGCTCATGCACTGAGGTCCCAGGTTCAATCCTGTGCACCGACAACTGAGGTCTGTCAGCATTACAATGTACCCCCCACAAATGTGGTAAACATGACAGGTCTGTTTAAGAGGTCAATTTGCATAGCTCTATTTAGGGATAGCACTTGGTAGCCTACCTCTTCTCAGCTAGTTTAAGATAAATGTATACTGCTGGAGGTGTCCCAGGAGGAAAGATTTGTCTGCAGTTTCCTGTGTCAGAGGGAAATCAGGAAGCTGGATCTCCTTTTACTTACACCATTTACTTCTGTTTATTCCGTGGAGTTACTCCTGATTTACACTGGTGCAAGTAAGAAGAACCAGACTCCACAACTCCTACCAAAATAAAAACAAGTCCTTTACCTAGTGTGCATGTATGGTTCCTAGGCATATGGCATTCTGCACTTTCCAGCCCCTTGCAAGTTAGTCCAATATTTTTGATCTTGCTGTCTGTTGTCCGGGAAGGAAGAAGGTATATGATAATTATGACATTCAATCAAAGTTTCTCTCTCCAAACTCCAGAAAAGATGCTGGTGTACCAGAATATTTTTAAAGGATTGCATTAATATTTTACCATTCTGCCCTGAACACTGGGTCTCATGGAAGAGCTCTGAAAGTCTCTAATTCTTAAAGTCTGGGGCTGCAATGTACGCACCCCAGGAGACATTCTTCTTGTCGGTCTGAAAGTACAGTTGGTAGAGCCTGAATATTATCCTACAACCTCATAAAGAACAGAAGATTCACAGTTTGCATGACTAGAGTTACAGTATGTGCTATATTTAGTGAAAGGAAGCAAGAGAGGAATGTGTGTACTATAACTAATAAACAGAAGAATCAATAAAAAATTTTGAGTCAGGACTTAGCTCCCACACTTCTTGAACTGGCTTCATTTATTTTCTGATCCACATGGCTACGACTCCATGTCAGTTGGTGTTCACAATGAATTTAGACAGACAAAATGAGGCTGTTAAATACCTATCTTTTTTTAAACAAAATAAAAAACTCTCATGTTACATAAAAGGTTAATAGTGCACGAGTGTCTAACTTCTAATTTAAGAAGTAATTATCAGTGAAAATTTAGCATTCTCAGTCAGATTATTGAAGACTAAAAAATTAGAATATTTCTTCTCTTACCCAGAAACGAATGAATATATATATATATATAAATTAAAAAATTTCTAAAGTTTTTGTTTAAATCAAATTGGGGGTGATATATTTGGTGAAATTTATAATTTGTGGTAAATTCTCAGATTAAGTTAAGGCTCCTGGCTTTAAATTAAGACCAGATATCTTTCTAAAATATATATTCCAGTTCATCCACTAGTTATTGGGCTAGGTCACTGATGAAATGTTATGGCTGTGTTAAATAGGTGGTCAGATTAAATTTTCTAAATGGTCCCTCCTGGGATTAAAATCTATGGGTCTAATTCAGAGGTGGGCAAACTATGGCCCGCAGGCCACATCTGGCCCACGAGGCTGTCCTGCCTGGCCTTTGAACTCGCGGCCAGGGAGGCTAGCCCCTGGCCCCTCCCCTGCTGTCCCCTCTCCCCTGCCACCTCAGCTCGCAGTGCTGCCAGTCCTCAGGCCCGCCACTCCGGCCAGGCAATGCGCTCCTGCGGGGCAGCGCAGCAGCATGGCTGGCTCCGGCCCGGCGGTGAGCTCCTGCTGCTCTGAGAAGCATGGTAAGGGAGCAGGGAACAGGGGGGTTGGATAAGGGGCAGGAGATCCCGGGGGATAGTCAGGGGACAGGGAGCAGGGGGCAGTTGGATGGGGTGGAGGTTCTGGGGGGAAGGAGGGGGCAGGGGAAGGGGAGTGGGGGGGTTGGATAGGGAGTGGGGTCCCGAGGGGGGGCGGTTAGAGGCGGGGGTCCTGGGAGGATGAGGTCAAGGGACAAGGAGCAGTGGGTTGGAGGTTCTGAGGGGGGCAGTCAGGGGGCGGGAAGTGGGAGGAGGTGGATAGGGAGCGGGGCCAGGCTGTTTGGGGAGGCACGGCCTTCCCTACCCAGCCCTCCATATAGTTTCACAACCGCGATGTGGCCCTCGGGCCAAAAAGTTTGCCCATCCCTGGTCTAATTGCATCACTGAAATCAATGAGAGGTTTTTTTGTTACTTCAGTAGGAGCAGGATTAGAGTTTATGAATCAAGTCATGTGTCCTTGAGGACCATGGCAAAAGGGTGGAGAGGGAACCTGCTGAGGTCTGAAGCCTCAGCAAAAAGTGAAGCCTAAAATGGGGTATGTTTCAGAAGAAAGAAGTGTCTGGGAGCTGAGACTGAGAAAAACTGAGCAACAGCTGTAACAGAGTGAAAGAGAGCCTGGAAAGAAGGAGACTGTAGATGTGAATTTTCTAAACATATTTTCATACAATAGATTTAAGAAGATATTTTAAAATAGAAAACAACTTCACAAGATAAAATTCAGACTAGCAACAAAATTGCTAATGCTCTACAGGTTGAATCGACTCTTCCTATTGAGTCTTAGAGGGCAGTTAGAAAGATGATATATACAGTTTGCTCCTTCCGGGCTCATTCTGCAGCCCACTGACTGATGCTGCAATAACTGTAACCAGCATCTGCTCAGCACCTGTGCAGAGATGCCTCCACGTACGGTAGAGATACATGTATGGTGCTCAGGAGCATGAGCAAACATCTATGCCTACACTGAACTGATTGCTGGGGAGAATGTGCATGAGGGAGGGGGAGCATAGTGTTTTAATGCAACACAGTGAACACCCATAATGGGTGCTGTTTTTAAGATTATCACTTCTCACTGCTCCCACCCAGAAGTAGTGACTTCAGAGCTGCACTCAGTGGCTGCTTCTGCTTTCAGTTACTTCGGAGACAGATACATGTCAAAAAGGGGTCCTACGAAAACAGCACCAGCAACAGCCAATTTCCTTTGTTTCACAGGACCACAAGTATCTAGCACTGATGGTCCTCTTACAACCCCCATCTACCGGTTGGAGCACTTACAGAGGAAGTTGATACAATGACTCAGGGTTTCCCAAATTGTGAGTTGGGGCCCAGGGAATTCAGGGGCCTGGTGATTACGCAAAAGATGTAAACTAGGACTCACTAGATTTAATATGATGACAATTGGAGACAAAAGATAAGCTCTGTAATGCTGTGGCCCTTTAAGGCCACTATTTTGTTATAATCTGAGAAACTACTTAGTGTTTCAGTGTACATTAGTGCAGAATGTGAGCATATGCAGCAGATCTCTAATAATAAAACAGTATTAAACGTGTGCATACTTGGATTTACCTTATACAAAACAGTACAGAGGGGAGCAAAGAAAGCGGTTAAGAAAACTTGAAGCCTTGAAAACTCCACAAGACCAGTTACTCAGATTGGCAGTATCAAGATGGATGCCGTCAAGTGTTATCTAGTATTTCTGTGAATCATACAACACAATAAGGTTAAGGTGCATAACATTGTAGAAAATTTTATTCTTCTCTGTGCAATAAATATAATTTCAAAAGTTATTGGGCCTGAATCAGGTACCAAACTGGAAACAGAGCCTTTGTTACATTTCATTGCTTCACGCTGCATTAGCAGCATTGCTGAAGATGCCCAAGAGAAATGAGGTTGAATCCTCAGCACTGCAGCTCTGAGCAGAGGCCATTCTCTTCTTCTCATCTTCAGAGCCAAAATGGCCCTGGGAGTAACTTAGAGCAACCCAAGGTCTTCTCTAAGTTCTGCCAGTTACAAGAGTTCCACACAGACTTTTCTACCAGATGAGGCTCAGCTAGAATGCAGTGTATTCCATATGCATACCCAGCACACCTCTAATCATTTCTGGCATGCCTCTTTTGCATAATGCAGGTGAACATGTGGCTGGCACTAGATTTCCTGGGGGATTCCTTTATGCCAGGGACATGCCCAGCCACCCTTTAGGACAATTTTGTTGCACTGTCTGAGCCCTGAATCTGACCCACCACTTTCCAACTTCAGGAAGTGATGAAGCAAGGGGTCAACTGATGTCTCCAGTGCTGCACACAGTGTGTTATGCTATGTTTCTGATAGTTGTATTGAAGATGATTTGTAAAGACATGCCAGGGTGCACAACAGGAGAATGTTGATTCAAGACATCTCGGGAAGCGCTCAGGATTTTCACATTCAGTGGCACCAGTGAATTTCAACCTGTACCAAGACAATGACGGCGAAGAGTAGGGGCCTGGCCACACATTGAAAACATTACACTGAATGTTTCATGGGTTCAAAGTTTCATACAAAATCAAGTTCTTGTTGCTATGAAAATCCTTGAAACTTCTGCCAGCTGGTAAAGTAGCAAACTTCACTGAAGGCCATGCAATGAACTTATGGCTTTTGCATTGCTCTTTGATGACAGGGGTTCTCTCTGCACCAGCAAGTCCTCATGAGGGAGAGAAGAAGGATAGTCCAGTGGTTAGGAGACTAGTTTAGGACTAAGAGATATAGAATCAAGTACCTGCCCCACCACAGACTTCCTGTGTGACCTGAGGCAAGTGACTTACCTGCTCTGTGCCTCAGTTGCCCATCTGTAAAATGGGGATCATAATGCTATCCTACCTCAGAGATGGTGTGAGGCACTTGGCTAGTATAGTAATGGCGATCACTTATAAATAAGGATCAAACTCTATCACAGATTCCATGACTTCAACAGACCTCTGTGACTTTTTTGGCTTCAGCTGAAGCAGCTGTCCACAGCCCCCACCCCCAGCCCTGTGGTCAGTCCTTGGGGCTGGAGCAGTGACCAATGGTCAGAATCCAACTGTTAGTCCCCCCATGGGGTATTTTTAGTAAAAGTCGAGGACAAATCACGGGCTTCCTTGAATTTTTGTTTATTGCCTGTGACCTATCCATGACTTTTATTAAAAATACCTGAGACAAAATCTTAACCCTACTTATAAGTACCTAAGATATATAAATAAGCAGAGTACAAACTTGACTGAAGAGCACAAGTATAGGCTATCCTGAAAAACCTGCACTCTCCCCTTGTGGACCCTTTCAGTAATCCCCTGTGGGTGGCATACTTATCTTCTCTTCTCTGGGAGTCTTCTCACCTCTAGGGTGGAATATGAATGTTCTATTCAGGTATAACATGGTAGAAACATTTATCAGAAAACTTGGAAATTGGCTTTTCTAAGTGCAATGGAGAAACTTGGATCTGCGGCCTCTCTTTTAGACTGCACAGAGGGAACCCAGAAGCCATTTGGGAACCATCAGGAACTCATAAATCAGTATCTAAAGCAACTTCAGACCCACAGAGGGGAAAGAGGTGGATCACCAACCCCGTCATCCTGTTTGTTTATGACTCAGCAGCACGGGCGAGATCATTGCAAAGAGAAACATCTTGAGTGATGAGACCCTGCTGCTGACTGTCTCTAGCCAAGCACAAAACTGATTTTGGCTGTGTCTAAGCAGGAATACACAGAAGTAGTCATAGAAGCCTTGAATGTTTTTCATCCTAATTTTGCTCTCAGATCTCTACAAATCAGAGTTCTCTTTAATAATGGCAATAACACTGAAGTATCACAACTAGCTAGCAATCAAAGACTACTTAAGATGGGGGTCATTCCCCTGTTCAACCTTACATTTGGGCTGTAAGGCAATGAAAGGCTTTAACTGTACATTACACTGAACACATTATACTACTTTCAGCTTATTTTATCCATAGGAACACAGAGCTGCTGGTTTTTGCTCCTGCCTGCACCAAAATGCAATAATGAGGAAGTTGTTGTGGTTTAGGTTAAACCCTGTTATTATGTGTTGGGGAATCTTCCTTTCATGTCAAAGAAGTGATTGAAGCACTGCATCCAATATGCAGGCAAATTGAAAAGCTTGGCTAGAAGTTGAATGATGTGGCCCAACGGGTATCAAATGCAGGGGCTAAGGAGGCATTGACTGGTGGAACTGCTTGTGTACCCACCCACACAGAAGGCCAAAGTGGGAAGGAAGGTTTGGAACAACAAGCAAAGAAACTGTCTTTCCTGCTGTTTGATTTCTTCCTTGTTCAAGGAAATAGGTCTTTATGTATAGGGTGACCAGACATCCTGTTTTTAAAGGGACAGTCCCGTATTTAAGTCTTCCTGCAAGTGTCCTGACCTTTTCTTAAAGATGAGCCCTGCAAAGACGTGGGCAGGTCATCCCTCCCACCCCCCCAGCTGGAAGCAGCTCCCATCCTTTCCCTCCCGCACAGTGCCGAAAGGCTGCTGCTGGCCACATTCTGCTGTGAACCCTGGCAGAAAAGTGGGGAGGGGGACATCTGACCCTGCGCGCCCTCCCACATGTGTTGCCTCGGGAAGACGTGGCGTCAGGCACCAGGAGAGTCAGGTCTGTCCCAGGAGCCCAGCCAGGCAGGGAGTGCGGTGAGCGCCGGGTTGGTCGGTCATCCCCAGTGTGAGAGAGGTGTATGTGAGTGTGTGTATGTGTACCACCTCTCCCTGTGTGAACCTTAAAGATGAGTAGGTAAATAAAAAGAATCCAACTATGCAGGGTCTCAGTTAACAGGGTTTCAGTCAACTTGATGTTAATTTAAACGTTTGTACTGCACAGTTCTGATTGACTGCGGTTGAACTCACTTGAATATGAGTAATTTTACCAGGTGTCCCATATTCAGCATAGGGAAATATGGTCACCCTATTTTTGTATTATTTTTATAAATAAACAAGACTGCACCAGAGAAAATACCTGGCTCGATCAGTAGTTTCTCCTCCTAGTGGAAACAACTTGCAAGGCCCCAAACTTTGACTAGCTGCTTGGGTCAAAAGGGGTAACAGTATCTTTCATCAGCTGCCTCTTCCACCCCAATGAATTGAGAGTGTATTTAAAATGTTGTACCTTCTTTACTAATGAATGACACTTGAAGTTTCATTATTAGTTGTTATCTCTGCTGTAGTCCTGGCTACAAAATGTCACCTGCTCCTGGCAAATGGTGGCATTCTCGGAAATGCAGATCAAAAAATATTTCTTACTAATTGTGAGAGCATCAGAATCTTGCCCTGCCTGGCACCTGACTGCAGGAGTGGCCTCACTGATTCCAGTAGGAGTGCTTAGGATACTAGTCACCATGAATAAGCGTATCAGAATCTGGCTTAGTCTGGAAGGGAGGTCACCATAGAATCATAGAATCATAGAATATCAGGGTTGGAAGGGACCCCTGAAGGTCATCTAGTCCAACCCCCTGCTCGAAGCAGGACCAATTCCCAGTTAAATCACCAGCTCTGAATCTCCCGAAACTCTGCTATAGCTGATGCTGAAAATTGTTATTAGTTGTGATATGGAACCTGATTCTGAATTCTTTCAAACTCCTATTGAATCCACTGGGAGTTAGGAGTGCATGGGCAGAGAACAAGAACCATTTTTCACTGATGCAGAAAGTGCTGCTTTTTAAATAAGAAACATTTACTCCTCCTCAGCACCAGAGCTTTCACATATCTTAGCACAACCATCTCATTGCATTGGCAGAGTTTAAATCAACATAAATGAATGCCTTTTGTTAATGCTTGAATCATACTAAAGTTTACATGATTCATCCAAAAGGAAAAAAAAACCATGATTTTGAAAAGAAATCATGTTTACATTAATCAAGTCAATAAGAGTATAAATATCTTGGCCTCTCACTGTAAAATTTTAGACAAACAAATTTCAGTCCAGCAAAGATTCAAACTCTTGGAATTTGTTTTTGCATCTGGAAAACAGCTGTTTTAGGAAAATATTCCAAACCTTGGGCTTGATCCTCATTGAGTCCCATTCTATCCCTTCACACTACCCTGGCAGCACAAAGATGAGAGAAAGTTGGCTCAAACGTGGCAAAGTTGGCAAGCAGATATTCCTCTTGCCATGGCAACATGAAGCCTATTCAGACAGTTACATAGTCTGGGAGGGAGTATATCATGGGTGTGTTGGGTGCCAGGGGGAAACACACACCACTGTGGAAATTCAATACCAGCGGAATTGCCTCATGAGGTCATTACTGCTGTCTTAAGTTAGAGCAGCACTGGGGTTGGTGTTTCTTGGAAGTCAGACCAGCCCCTGGCTGCCTGAGAACAGCGGTAATTGAGTAACAGCATCTCTATAACCCCACTTCCCTCCCTCCAAATCCGAGTCCATACGTAACTCAGCAAAACCTGAGGATCTAGCCTTCTGTCACTGCTATGTCAATAAAATTGAAACTTTTTTTGAAGTCCAAATTTACTGTATAGTGGCTCTCCAAAAGGACTCAGTCCTACAGTGCGTGCACTGCCAAAACTTCCATTAACTGCTATGGGTTTTTTAGTGGAGAAGGCATGGAGGAGTGGGCCAAAATGTGTAATGAAACAACATGGTTTGATTATGTTCTTGTATCTTTAATGTTACTTACCCTAAATGCTGTAATCAACCTAAATTAACTTTAATGAGTATAATCAAACCACACATGCTCCTCCCCAAGAAAGTGCATGTGAAATGCCACAGCTCACGGAGAATGAGTATATATTCATGTCATCTTGTAGCCTGTCTCCACTATTTAATTTCCTGCAGCAACCCACAGACTGCAATAAGTGAATTGTTGCCCAGAAATCCTCACAGCTGTATGAAATCTGAGTGGATGGAGGATTTTGAAGTAAAAGCAAACCAAAGACGTGATGTGTCTAGCCAGAGATGTGATCCGGTCTCTAATCGCTTCGGCATTATGCAAAATTAATATTTCGGTTTGCAATTTTTTTTTGCAGATGGAACACAAATGGGGACCCAGTGCAAAAATGTCAGTACTTTCTTTGCTCCCGTCTGCTTTGCTTTCGCACAAACTGTTCAGATACCATCGTGTAGTTATTTACAGTGCTTCACTTTACCAAGTTTTACATACTCATGCAGCCATAATATTTATGGAGTCATTCAGCCTAACTACCCCTTCTCCCAAGGTGGGGAAGACGGGAGAGATTGGGGAAGGTCTCTCCTCAGAGAGCTCCCTTTATCAGAGCAGGTCTCCCTCCCTCCCCTTGCACTTCCTTCCTTTCCTCTTTCATCCAGTCTCCTTGTTAGTGAGCTCATTAGCTATCTAGTCCCAATCTGATCTGGTAATCAGGAACTCCTCTCCTTACTCAAAAAGAAAAGGAGGACTTGTGGCACCCTAGAGACTAATTAATTTATTTGAGCATAAACTTTTGTGAGCTACAGCTCACTTCATCGATCCAATGAAGTGAGCTGTAGCTCACGAAAGCTTATGCTCAAATAAATTTGTTAGTCTCTAGGGTGCCACAAGTCCTCCTTTTCTTTTTGCGGATACAGACTAACATGGCTGCTATTCTGAAACCTCTCCTTACTCAAGGTCTCCCAGGGGCTCAGCTGATTAAACAATGATTAGCCTGTGGATTCCCAACACACCGTCACACTTCCCATTATTGCCAGAAGAAGTTATGATAATTTCAAAGGTTGGGTGTTCGGTTTTGCTTTTTTCTTTTATAAAATTATTCTTTGCTGCATTAATTTTCATGCTGACAAAAATGGGAGCGAGAGACCTGGCTGAAGTTAATATCCAAGTTAATACCCCCACTTGCCCCCCTTGGGAAAAAAAATCCCCTAGCTCTCATGCAAACCATCCTGGAAAAAATGTGAAGCAAACAAGCCAAAATTAAGACTTTTGTAGTTCTGGAAACCCCTTTTTAAAATATACTCACTTGGTTTCTAGCACTGAGCATTTTTTTTACTAGCTCTAGCTCATTGGTTCTCTTTGGTTGTACCATCTAGTTCAGTTAGTGACCTGTTCTCACAGCCAATAGGCTGTTAACTGAATAATTCCAATACAGATTCTTTGTGATTTCATGTCACAGAAAAATGTCCAAATGATATTTTCTTTCCTGAATGAGCAAGACATTAAAAAATTGCTACCGAAAATATGGCCGTGCTTTGACTGTAGCCACTCTTGCCCTGTGATGGGGACATAATCCTGCCTCATCTTATATGACTGGGTCAGGACATCACGTTCAGGATCTTCCTGTGTGTCACAACTCCACTGAAACTCTTTAGTTTAGGTTGCTTTTAGGGCTGTCAAGCGATTAAAAAAATTAATCGTGATTAATTGTGCCATTAAATAATAATAGAATACTATTTATTTAAATATTTTTGAATGTTTTCTACATTTTCAAATATATTGATTTCAATTACAACACAAGGATACAATGTGTACAGTGCTCCCTTTATATTTATTTTTGATTTAAAATATTTGCACTGTAAAAAACAAATAGTATTTTTCAGTTCATCTCATACAAGTACTGTAGTGCAATCTATTTATCATGAAAGTTTAACTTACAAATGTAGAATTATGTACAAAAAATAACTGCATTCAAAAATAAAACAATGTAAAACTTTAGAGCCTACAAGGCCACTCAGTCCTACTTCAGCCAATTGCTCAGATAAAACAAGTTGGGTTACAATTTGCAGGAGATAATGCTTCCCGCTTCTTGTTTACGTTACCTGAAAGTGAGAAAAGGTGTTCTCATGGCACTGTTGTAGCTGGGGGTGCAAGATACTACCAGATGTGCTAATGATTCACATGTCCCTTCATCTTCAACCACCATTCATAGTACATGAGTCCATGCTGATGATGTGTTCTGCTCGATAACGATCAAAAGCAGCAGACTGATGCATGTTCATTTTCATCATCTAAGCCAGATACCGCCAGCAGAAGGTTGATTTTCTTTTTTAGTGGTTCGGGCTCTGTAGTTTCTGCATCAAAGCATTGCTCTTTTAAGACTTCTGAAAGCATTCTCCACACCTCGTCCCTCTCAGATTTTGGAAGGCACTTCAGATTCTTAAGCCTTGAGTTGAATGCTGTAGCTATTTTTAGAAATCTCACATTTTACCTTCTTTGCGTTTTGTCAAATCTTCAGTGAAAGTGTTCTTAAAATGAACATATGCAAGGTCATCATCCAAGAATGCTAGAACATGAAATATATGGCAGAATGCAGGTAAATCAGAACAGGAGACATACAGTTCTCCCCCAAGGAGTTCAGTCACAAATCTAATTAACTCATTATTTTTTTAACGAGCATCATCAGAATGGAAGCATGTCCTCTGGAATAGTGGCTGAAGCATGAAGGGGCATACGAATGTTTAGCATATCTCTCACGTAAATACCTTGTGTAAGGGGACTGTTGCCCCCTTACTAACATTCAGTGGAGATGTTAAAAGTACTAAAAGGGAGAAGGGTTGATGGGGAATCAGAACCCTGAGACTGACAGCCCCCAGGTACAATAGGGAGAGGCCAATGCTCCAGGTCAGCCTGAATGACAGGGCGAGCAGGCTAATCAGACAGTCAGGAGGCCAGGGAGGTCCCGTCCTCCATGTGAGCTGGATTTGCCTGGGTCAGACAGAGTGGGGCCAAGCTAAGGAGAAAGCAGGGGCCCAAGCTAAGCTGGGGAGCAGAGCTGGGCCAGATCCAGAGAGAGCAGACCCTATCCTGGGAGCAAAGCCAGAGGCACAGCCCAGAGAGAGCAGACCTGTCCTGGGAGCAGAGCTGCAGCAACCAGAGCCAGAGGGGCCAGGAAAGCAGCCCAGGAAGCAGGTCAGTGCTGGGAGCAGAGTCACAGAAGCAGCCTGCAGAGCAGACCTGTCGTGGGAGCAGAGCTGCAGCAACCAGAGGCAGACAGGCCAAAGAAGCAGCCCAGGGAGCTGGAGGCAGAGCAGCAGCAGTGCAGAGACAGAGTGGTGCAGCTGGGGCTGGCGCAGTCTGGAGCTGGGTGCAGTGAGCAGCTGGGGAGACCAAGGGGGACCCTGGGCAGCGGACCCAGCACAGGGAGATGCCTCAGCCAAGGGGCTCTGCAGGCCAGGCTTGGATCATAACCCTGACAGGGCGGGGGCAACACTGGGAAGAAGGGTCCTACCACTTAGAGCCTGAGAGCGTGTGGCCACCACCAAAGCGAGTGTCCAACCCACAGCATCCCTGCAGCACAGCCAGGGCCTGAGAAGGCGGCCTGAGACATACAAGGAACAGACTGTGAACTGCCCTGACATTCCAGAGACGCTGTTTGTGATGTTCCCTGCCACAGAGCGAGTTGATGTGTTTCCTTTAATCTTTCCCATTTTTCCTTATTCTTTTTAAAATTAATTGTTGATTAAATAACTTGCATTTGCTTTAACTTGTATGTAATGGTCAGTGGGTCAGAGAAGTACCCAGTGCAGAGAGAGTACCCCGGAGTGGGGACACCCTAGCCCCTGTCCTAGGTGACCGCAGCAGGGTTGGGGGTCGAGCCCCCCAGGAATCCTGGGCCCAGCCTTGTTGGGGTTACGAGGACTCTGCCAGACAGGAGAGTGGAAGGGGAGTCCTCAAGGTCAGGGAGGCCACTGGGTAAAGGAAGTGGGAGCGAGGACTCAGATCCTTTCGCTAGCCCACTTCACCGGGGTAGTGCAGAAGCCAGGAAAGTTCCCCACAATAGCAGGACTGTTCCCCCGCTTACACTTGCAGTACTGGCTACAAAAATGCCATGTGAATGCCTCTTCTCACTTGCAGGTGACATTGTAAATAAGAAGCAGGCAGTAGTATCTTCCATAAATGTAAACAAACTTGTTCGTCTTCGTGATTGGCTGACCAAGAAGTAGGACTGAGTGGACTTGTAGCCTCTAAAGTTTTACATTGTTTTGGTTTTGAGTGCAGTTATGTAACAAAAAAATAAAAAAAATCTATATTTGTAAGTTGCACTTTCACGATAAAGAGATTGCACTACAGTACTTGTATCTTTTATTTATCATTTTTACAGTGCAAATATTTGTAATAAAATAATAATATAAAGTGAGCACTGTACACTTTGTAGTCTGTGTTGTAATAAAAAAAATCAATATATTTGCAAATGTGGAAAAACATCCAAAATATTTAATAAATTTCAGTTGGTATTTGATTGTTTAACAGTGCAATTAATTTTTTTATCACGATTAATTTTTTTTAGTAAATCGCGAGTTAACTGAGATTAATTGACAGCCCTAGTTGTTTTATATTATTTGTATATGATTTTTCACTAATCACAAACAAATACAACTGATTAACCATAAATAGAAATATCTAGGCTAGAGGTCAGGGTGTTGAATATCTGTTAGCAACTTGAAAAGGAGTCCTTTGGCACCTTAGAGACTAACCAATTTATCTGAGCATGAGCTTTCGTGAGCTACAGCTCACTTCATCGGATGCATACCGTGGAAACTGCAGCAGACTTTATATATACACAGAGAATATGAAACAATACCTCCTCCCACCCCACTGTCCTGCTGGTAATAGCTTATCTAAAGTGAGCATCAGGTTAGGCCATTTCCAGCACAAATCCAGGTTCTCACCCTCCACCCCCCCACACAAATTCACTCTCCTGCTGGTGATAGCCCATCCAAAGTGACAACTCTTTACACAATGTGCATGATAATGAAGTTAGGCCATTTCCTGCACAAATCCAGGTTCTCTCACTCCCTCACCCCCCTCCAAAAATCCACCCCCATACACACACAGACTCACTCTCCTGCTGGTAATAGCTCATCCAAACTGACCACTCTCCAAGTTTAAAACCAAGTTAAACCAGAACATCTGGGGGGGTGGGGTAGGAAAAAACAAGAGGAAATAGGCTACCTTGCATAATGACTTAGCCACTCCCAGTCTCTATTTAAGCCTAAATTAATAGTATCCAATTTGCAAATGAATTCCAATTCAGCAGTTTCTCGCTGGAGTCTGGATTTGAAGTTTCTTTGTTTTAAGATAGCGACCTTCATGTCTGTGATTGCGTGACCAGAGAGATTGAAGTGTTCTCCGACTGGTTT
Organism: Eretmochelys imbricata; assembly: GCF_965152235.1. NCBI lineage: Eukaryota > Metazoa > Chordata > Testudines > Cheloniidae > Eretmochelys > Eretmochelys imbricata. The sequence goes on along the minus strand of NC_135576.1, from coordinate 53,331,983 downwards.
ATGAATGTTATAATTCTTGACATCTGATTTGTGTCTATTTATTCTTTTACGTATAGACTGTCCAGTTTGACCAATGTACATGGCAGAGGGGCATTGCTGGCACATGATGGCATAAATCACATTGGTGGATGTGCAGGTGAACGAGCCTCTGATAGTGTGGCTGATGTTATTAGGCCCTGTGATGGTGTCCCCTGAATAGATATGTGGGCACAATTGGCAACGGGCTTTGTTGCAAGGATAAGTTCCTGGGTTAGTGGTTCTGTTGTGTGGTATGTGGTTGTTGGTGAGTATTTGCTTCAGGTTGCGGGGCTGTCTGTAGGCCAGGACTGGCCTGTCTCCCAAGATTTGTGAGAGTGTTGGGTCATCCTTTAGGATAGGTTGTAGATCCTTAATAATGCGTTGGAGGGGTTTTAGTTGGGGGCTGAAGGTGACGGCTAGTGGAGTTCTGTTATTTTCTTTGTTAGGCTTGTCCTGTAGTAGGTAACTTCTGGGAACTCTTCTGGCTCTATCAATCTGTTTCTTTACTTCCGCAGGTGGGTATTGTAGTTGTAAGAAAGCTTGACAGAGATCTTGTAGGTGTTTGTCTCTGTCTGAGGGGTTGGAGCAAATGCGGTTGTATCGCAGAGCTTGGCTGTAGACGATGGATCGTGTGGTGTGGTCAGGGTGAAAGCTGGAGGCATGCAGGTAGGAATAGCGGTCAGTGGTTTCCGGTATAGGGTGGTGTTTATGTGACCATTGTTTATTAGCACTGTAGTGTCCAGGAAGTGGATCTCTTGTGTGGACTGGACCAGGCTGAGGTTGGTGGTGGGATGGAAATTGTTGAAATCATGGTGGAATTCTTCAAGGGCTTCTTTTCCATGGGTCCAGATGATGAAGATGTCATCAATATAGCGCAAGTAGAGTAGGGGCTTTAGGGGACGAGAGCTGAGGAAGCGTTGTTCTAAATCAGCCATAAAAATGTTGGCATACTGTGGGGCCATGCGGGTACCCATAGCAGTGCCGCTGATCTGAAGGTATACATTGTCCCCAAATGTGAAATAGTTATGGGTAAGGACAAAGTCACAAAGTTCAGCCACCAGGTTAGCCGTGACATTATCGGGGATAGTGTTCCTGACGGCTTGTAGTCCATCTTTGTGTGGAATGTTGGTGTAGAGGGCTTCTACATCCATAGTGGCCAGGATGGTGTTATCAGGAAGATCACCGATGGATTGAAGTTTCCTCAGGAAGTCAGTGGTGTCTCGAAGGTAGCTGGGAGTGCTGGTAGCATAGGGCCTGAGGAGGGAGTCTACATAGCCAGACAATCCTGCTGTCAGGGTGCCAATGCCTGAGATGATCATCTTAATGGAATACTACTTTTTTTTTTAAACTGGGCTGTGGTATACTGTAAATTGTAGTCTGCTCAGCTTTAGATTCCAGCTGCATTAACAGATAAAAGGCCACAATACTGGCTCATTTTGTCAATTCTTTTTGATATATTAGTCCAAGCATACTGATGCAAGTCCTTACTATGGACAGTGAGATGAGTTAGCAGAAAAGTCAAGACAAACAGAGAAGTTCCCTAGCGGATACAAGGAATCCATACTTAACATTGTTAGAATATCACACTCAGCCTCACAATGTAGTAGGAACACTTACGGGCAGATGAACAAAAATCTCAGTGCCAACATCTAACAAGCTTCTTAAGCCAGAAACAATTAACCCTAAAGTAGTTACAAAAGAAACTAAAGAAGACTTTCTAACAAGAATGCCAAACTGTTACCCTTTTCCAACTAGGAGAGAATACTAGATTCCAAACAGAAAAGGATGAGCAACTGTCAGGATAGCAGCTCTACACTTAGCTCTAAAGTCATATAATATAACCACCTGTCAGGATAGTAGCTATTCACTTAACTCTAAGGTCATATATTATAACCACCTGTCAGGATCAGTCTGACAGAAGGAACATAATTGCTATATAATTCTGTAAATAAACTCCATGTGAGTCCACAGTTCTAACAAGGGGTAATTTGTCGTCCACCCAAAATCTTCAGGTCTTCGTTGGTCCTGAAAAAGTTTCAATTAGCAATAATCATGCCTCAGTTGAGCCTCACAGACTATGATACTGCCACTGCGCACGGCAGAAGGTAACCACCAAAGTCCAGCTTTGCCAAAATTAGGGTTACCATCAACTCCACTCCAGCAGCTTTGGGTTTGAAACCAACTGGAATCACGTTTCAATTTCTGAAGCATTAGCCTTGAGTTAAGTGCTACCACATGAACATTAATACAAAAAGAAAAGGAGTACTTGTGGCACCTTAGAGACTAACAAATTTATTTGAGCATAAGTGAATACAGACTAACACAACATTAATACAGTTATTCTGTTTCTTATGGTGTCTAATTCCCAGACCATTGTAACATTATACAGAAGCCCTGAATTATTTATTTGATTAAAAGGCTATCTAATAACTTTACTTGACAGATAAACTATTTCACAATGCCCTTAGGCAAAGGATATTAACATCTGGCTTTTTCACATAACACCATAACTTACAAATAACCTTTGTAATATTTAATTATGTAGTAGTCTTGTGCCGAAAAGCTCCACCATCTGTGATACGGTTCATTGACTTTGTCTGTTCTTGTACACATAGTTTGTTGAGACACTGTAAATTCATATACTAACCATTGTAAAGCCCTATTCATTCTGATGTTAATCACGTAGGAGTAAATCCCGTTCTTTAATCATATTTAATCTGCATTTGAGCTTTGCAATTTTGCTAAAACAAAATTTAATTACTCACTATTAGGGGCAATTCCACGATTTATAAAAAACAAAAGTCCCTAGCACTACTTCTATCAGAGACTTCTGTAATGAAGATGGTGAAGTTCATGGATTTAAAGTATTAAGAGTTATTGGTATACAGCATTTATAGCAGTATTCTTATAGAAGCAAACAATAAATACATTGCAAAGATGACTTGCCAGAATTTAGCTTAATTTAGGGAAACTTTATGTCATATATTCTAACAAATAAAGATACTTACTGACCTTTAGAGAGACAGAACTATTCATGGAAAATGCTTTACGGGTGATTGCAAAGACCCACTGTCAAGGTTCCTCCCCCACTCTGAACTCTAGGGTACAGATGTGGGGACCTGCATGAAAAACCTCCTAAGCTTATCTTTACCAGCTTAGGTCAAAACTTCCCCAAGGTACAAAATATTCCCCCCGTTGTCCTTGGACTGGCCGCTACCACCACCAAACTAATACTGGTTACTGGGGAAGAGCTGTTTGGACGCGTCTTTCCCCCCAAAATACTTCCCAAAACCCTGCACCCCACTTCCTGGACAAGGTTTGGTAAAAAGCCTCACCAATTTGCATAGGTGACCACAGACCCAGACCCTTGGATCTTAAGAACAATGAACAATCCTTCAGTTTCTTAGAAGAAGACTTTTAATAAAAATAGAAGTAAATAGAAATGAAGAAATCCCCCCTGTAAAATCAGGATGGTAGATATCTTACAGGGTAATTAGATTCAAAAACATAGAGAACCCCTCTAGGCAAAACCTTAAGTTACAAAAAAGATACACAGACAGAAATAGTTATTCTATTCAGCACAATTCTTTTCTCAGCCATTTAAAGAAATCATAATCTAACACATACCTAGCTAGATTACTTACTAAAAGTTCTAAGACTCCATTCCTGGTCTATCCCCGACAAAGACCAGCATACAGACAGACACGGACCCTTTGTTTCTCTCCCTCCTCCCAGTTTTTGAAAGTATCTTGTCTCCTCATTGGTCATTTTGGTCAGGTGCCAGCGAGGTTACCTTTAGCTTCTTAACCCTTTACAGGTGAGAGGAGCTTTCCCCTGGCCAGGAGGGATTTCAAAGGGGTTTACCCTTCCCTTTATATTTATGACACCCACATTTTCAATTTTTTTATTTTTTTTGTGTTCTGCCTATTTGATGAAGGTCTTCCATTTACATGCAATATTCAGTACTGAACTTAACAGTTTGATTAGTTAGAGAGCTACATCTATGCAAAGAAATTAGTGCCCTCTTTTTGCATTGTCTATTGTAGAGACACATTTTAATTAATGACAGGTTTCAGAGTAACAGCCGTGTTAGTCTGTATTCGCAAAAAGAAAAGGAGTCCTTGTGGCACCTTAGAGACTAACCAATTTATTATTAATTAATGTTGTATTTGTTTTCAATTATATCATGCACATTTTTATAATAGTAGTTTGCATTTCTTCAGTTACTTTCATCCAAGGATCTTTGCAAACAAGGTATTAATCCTCACCTCAGCTCTGTAAGTATTTTGACCCCCACTTCTAAGAAACCAAGGCACCGATCTATTAAAACAGATGCATATAAAATCTGGGTCAAAGCTGGGAGTAGAATTTAGATCTCTTGACTCCCAGTCCTATTACTTAACTGTAAGATCCGCCTTCCTCTACCAATAGGATATTTCATGCCACACTATCATGTGTCAATTTTGTTTGAAATCCTGGCATATTTTTGTTATTTATTACGAGATAACACATCTATTGTTAAAGAATGCAAAGCAAAACAAACCCCCCTCACACACTCACACAAAATGCCTCCAGAATTCCAGCTACTGCTCACCCAATCTAATACTGTGAGCCATCTGCACCAGTGCTCACATAAAGGACATGAAAGAAGTCTGAAAATCAGTTGATTTATTTTCCTTTTTGAAGTAGGTAATGTAGGACACAATCCAATAAACCTCCTGTTTGTGACATCTAGTGGTAGTTTGTTTGAATGACAGTTTCTAGAAGGAAAAGCGATAGGTCAGTCCAAGGCACTAATCTCTCCACAACGCCCTCATAAGTCTCCAGCAACTGGTATGGCATAGCTATGGGTTGGGGTGCAGAATTTCAGGACCCCCTCCCCATCCCCAAACACAGGGTTTGTGTACCTCCTAAGCAACAGAGAATTCTGCTCTGCCAAGTGTCCCAGGACCTCGTGTCAAGGTTCCTCCCCCACTCTGAACTCTAGGGTACAGATGTGGGGACCTGCATGAAAAAACCTCCTGAGCTTATCTTTACCAGCTTAGGTCAAAACTTCCCCAAGGTACAAAATATTCCCCTCCGTTGTCCTTGGACTGGCCGCTACCACCACCAAACTAATACTGGTTACTGGGGAAGAGCTGTTTGGACGCATCTTTCCCCCCAAAATACTTCCCAAAACCCTGCACCCCACTTCCTGGACAAGGTTTGGTAAAAAGCCTCACCAATTTGCCTAGGTGACTACAGACCCAGACCCTTGGATCTTAAGAACAATGAACAATCCTCCCAACACTTGCACTCCCCCTTTCCTGGGAAATGTTGGATAAAAAGCCTCACCAATTTGCATAGGTGACCACAGATCCAAACCCTTGGATCTGAGAACAATGAAAAAGCATTCAGTTTTTTACAAGAAGACTTTTAATAAAAAATAGAAGTAAATAGAAATAAAGAAATCCCCCCTGTAAAATCAAGATGGTAGATATCTTACAGGGTAATTAGATTCAAAAACATAGAGAACCCCTCTAGGCAAAACCTTAAGTTACAAAAAAGATACACAGACAGAAATAGTTATTCTATTCAGCACAATTCTTTTCTCAGCCATTTAAAGAAATCATAATCTAACACATACCTAGCTAGATTACTTACTAAAAGTTCTAAGACTCCATTCCTGGTCTATCCCGGCCAAGACCAGCATACAGACAGACACAGACCCTTTGTTTCTCTCCCTCCTCCCAGCTTTTGAAAGTATCTTGTCTCCTCATTGGTCATTTTGGTCAGGTGCCAGCGAGGTTACCTTTAGCTTCTTAACCCTTTACAGGTGAGAGGAGCTTTCCCCTGGCCAGGAGGGATTTCAAAGGGGTTTACCCTTCCCTTTATATTTATGACACCTCATCTGCAGAGTAGCTCTACCCCTATTCCACGGCTTGGCAGGAAGCTTTCTGGCGCACTAACCTCTGCCACTGCCCTCTACCATGCCCAAACACTTGTCTTTAGTGCACTGGGGAGAATTTGCCCCTTGAAGGATTGACTGTGTACATATGTTTGTCAATGACTCTAGCCGTATTCTTCAGTACTGTATCAGTGAAATAGCGTGGACTGCACTCCATCTTGCCACCTGGAAAATGGAATTCATGACATCACCCTGATCTCGGGCTCTACTCATGCTGAGTAGAGAGGACTGCTTCGTGGGAGGAATGTAGCGCCATATGTCCAAGTGTTTTGTCAGCAGTGGGGATCAAACCTGTCATCTGAGGGGGCAAAAGACCTATCTGGCTTTGAGATTAAACTCGATAAATTTATGGAGGAGATGGTATGATGGGATAACATGATTTTGGCAATTAATTGATCTTTAAATATTCATGGTAAATAGGCCCAATAGCCTGTGATGGGATGTTAGATGGGGTGGGATCTGAGTTACTACAGAGAATTCTTTCCTGGGTATCTGGCTGGTGAATCTTGCCCATATGCTCATCTGATGCTGATCGCCATATTTGGGGTCGGGAAGGAATTTTCCTCCAGGGCAGATTGGAAGAGGCCCTGTAGGTTTTTCACCTTCCTCTGTAGCATGGGGCACGGGTCACTTGCTGGAGGATTCTATGCTCCTTGAAGTCTTTAAACCACGATTTGAGGACTTCAATAGCTCAGACATAGGTGAGAGGTTTTTCACAGGAGTGGGTGGGTGAAATTTTGTGGCCTGCGTTGTGCAGGAGGTCAGACTAGATGATCATAATGGTCCCTTCTGACCTTAATATCTATGTATCTATGACCTCTGGATTTTGAAGCACGAGTCTCTACTACCTGAGCTTAAAAAAAAGGAACAACCAAAAAAACAAAAACAAAAAAACCCTCTAGCTTTTAGCCACCACTGTGGCTGACTCAACCTTTGTATGTGGCCTCACTAGAGAGGGACAGAGCACTACACTGAGTGGATGTGTGTTACAGCGACATAATTAGTGTCTAGGCTGGGAAACCTGCAATACAATTCTTCCACAACAGCCTCAGTGCAGAGTAGCCTGGGGAAAAGGTGGCTGAAATTATCATCCTCTTGTTGGTGGAGAAGTACGCCCTGCCAAAGAAAGGCATGGGAAGAGAGTTTCGGAATATAAAGTTCATCCCCAAAGAAGGCAGTGGAAAACTACAAACTACTTACTCATGCCCGTGCGGGGGAGGGAGGGGGGGAAGGGGCATCATTGAGATACATTTGATAGCATATATGAAATTGTTCTATGCTTTGTAGCAAAAGGAGTAATAGTATTTTATTCCATGTGTATAGGGGGAAAATATTTCATAGGAATTCTCTCCAAAATTGACAATTTTATCAACTCAATCAAAAACTGACTAAAGTAGTGAACATTGCTGAGTGTTATTGCTATCATTTACAGACAAATTGCCAACAGGATTGGAATTGTATTTTTGGTCTCAAACTGGCTCCCAGCATAACCCATACCAGTGGATACCGATTCTTGTCATGTACCAGGTATATTAATGTTTACAAACCTGACCTATGCCAGGTGAGTAGAGCCAGGAAAAAGTATAGGGAAGAGGCTTTCAAGAGCATCTAAGGGATTTATGAGCGCAAACCGCATTAAAAGTTATCGGGACATATCCATGCTTTTGAAAATCTCCCCCTATCTTCTTACCAGCATTTCAGTGTGTCCGACCTTTGACAGGTATATCTGTGCAAAGGGCAAATGAAGCCATCTGACCCATCTGCCTGGGAGGGGAGCTGGCAGATAACTGCCAAAAGGTGATTACAGAGCTTCCATATTTTCCTAAAAGTAAGTAGTATTCAAGACAAACTAGAAAGGGTGAAATATTGTTCTGTGCTGTAGGGCCATAAGCATTTGAGAGATGTACGGCATGCCAATGGGAACATGAAGAAGGCTAGAGACTACTGGACAAAGTCATTCTAAAATTTCAGTAATACTTTTATCCATGCAAGAATGCCACTTGAGAAAGTATACAGTACATTCTCAACAAAAACCCCAGCTGCCAGTTGAGACAATGACCATTGTGTTCTTGGGGTACATAATTACTCTTTTTGGCATGAGCAACTTGCCAAATATTCAGGGTCTTCTAGGTTGTTCCAGTAGGGAGAAGAAATTGGTGAGAGTCAGATAGTCTTTCTTTGCAAATAAAAACAAATTGCATCAGTTTACAAAAAGTCCTGTTTCTGCGAGCACAAGAGGAACCAAACAAGAAGAGTCTCCTTGCTTACAAAGCCAAGCCTCTTCCAGCTGATATCCCAACCCAGAGCTGAATCAGTGAACTGATAAGTTTTGAGACTGAATTATGTGTGGAATAACTGGAAACCCCAGGTCAAAGCAAGGTTATTGTAAGAAATGAACCTCACATGGTACATATTTGTTAATTCCCAAATTAAAGTGTTAACAAGCAGTGAGAAAAAAAATAATAATGAAGGAGCTAGCAGAAAGTCCGAATAACAGAGAACCTGATTTTAAAAGCCCTGCTTGATCCAAAGGATCCATATTTAGTACTGATTATTCTATCACATAACACCAGTCATAATACATCTTCTGAACTTATGGACAGAAGGACAGAAACTTTAGTGCCACAGCTAACGAGTGTCTTGAGCCAGGCAATTAACACTGAAATAGTTACAAAAGAGGGCTATAGCAGGAAAGAAGAAAGACTGGACAAGACTGCAAAACAATTATCCCCACTGCAAGGAAGATAGAATATTAGATTTCAAACAGAACATGGGTGGCAGCCTACCAAGAGAACCAAGATTTTCTGTATCAATGTCATATGTCATGATCACCCCTGAAGGTCAGTCCTATAGGAAGGCAGCCAAACAAAACAGAGGAGGACAGTAGTTTTCTGTTTCTTGAGAACATCCAGAATGCTACTGACACTGCTTTGGGGCTGACAGAAACAGCACATGCCCACCCAGTCAGTGACAATGAAAAACACCAGGAGCAGCAAACGGACTCCAGTCCTGCATCAACCACTCTATTATTTTGCCAGAGATCAATGTCTAGCTGACAGGTCTATAAGTCGCTGGGTCATACCATTTAATCTTTTAAAAAAATTGGCACAACATTAACTTGGTTCCAATCATCTGGAACTTCCCCAGTACTACAAGACTAACTGAAAAAAATAAAGTAAAATCAGTATTAGTGGTCCAGTGAGCTCTTCAGCCAGCACTTTTAAAATTTTGGATGCAAATAATCTAGACCTCCTGATTAAAAATCTCTACCTTTAGTAGCTTCTGTTTAACATCCTCTAGAGATATTATTGGAGTGGAAAGAGTGTTCACCATATGTATTACCACATGATTAGACTATATTATCTGTTTCCCCCCCCAAATAAGGAACAAAATATTTATTGAACACTTCTTCCTTTTCCGCATTATTGATAATTCTACCATTTCGATCTAGTAATGGGCCAATACCATTGTCAAGATTCGTTTTATTCCTAATTTTTTTTTTTAAAACCCTCCTTGTTATTGTCCTTAATTCTTCTGGCCACTCTTGGGTCCCTTGGCTTCTCTTATCAATTTTCTACAATTCCTAACTTCTGATTTATATTCATGACTACCAGCTTCTTCTTTCTTCTATTTGGTGCATGTATATTCATTTATTCTTACAGCTGCCTTCATTTTCCTTCTAAACCAGTCAGTTTTTTTTTTAAATCAGCATGATTTTTTCCCCTCAATTGGGGGATTGTGGCTTTTTGGGCATCTCGAAAGGTGTTATTAAATTATTCCCAATCATCATTTACATTTTTCTGATTAAGTACTTCTTCACTGTTGATTTGGCTCATAATTGTTTTCAGCTTTGTGAAATTGGCCCTATTAAAGCACCACATATCTATAGTATTGGTCTGGACTTTGGTTACTTGTATCATGATCACTTGTGACTAAGCTTCTATTAATTTTCCTCTTTATGTGTTAGGACAACGACTAATATAGTATTCCCTCATGTTGATTACAACACTTTTTGAGTGAGGAAATTGTCATCTATAATGATTAGAAAAAGGATATTTTAGTACTTGCAGCATGAGAATTCTAGCATATATCACTCAAATTGAAGTCCCCCCTGATCACACTTCCCCCCCTCCTACAAATTATAGAGGCAGTCATCCTGTTCCCTAGTGTGATTTGGTTGTCTGTAACAGACAACATCTAGTATTCCATCTTGTGCATTAGCTGTTAGGACATCAATCTATAAGCATTCAAGATCATTTTCTTCCACATCATCAGTGATTGGTAATAGGCAATACCATTTTTGATTTACAGTGCAATGTCCAACTCCCCTTTTGCCCACTTGATCTTTCCTAAAAGAAATGGTTATAACGTATTTAATATTCCAGTTGAGCAAATCATCACAGCACGTTTCAATAATACCAGCTAGCATAAATTTGGTCTAATCAATGAGCAATTCCAGTTCCTCTTATTTGCTACCCAGACTCAGAGTGATAAATTCCTTCCCATAGTACTGAACATCTGTTTTGTTAGAATTATTTTCTTCACTCATTTCAATAGAGCATACCTGATCCACTGACTTTTTGGGGGAGGGGGAGGATGGAAGGGGGAAGGGTCCTGACTTTTCAAACCTGATCTTTTTTGTGTGCGATAAAGATGTGCTTTATAAATTTAAAATAATGGTGGGAGCAAATGAGGACACAGCGGAATAGAAATTTATACCCACAGACAACTAGACATCTATATGCCTTCAGTTCTGCCCACAAACAGAGGGTGCAAAAAAGAAGATTCAGTTATGGCTCCTTTAAAAAAAAATAATCAGGCTCTTAATTGCCTTGTTCTGTTATGCGGATGAATATTTTGCCCAAATTTGCACTGGAGTGTTACTACTTAGACTTCATTCTTTGTGAAAATGCAAAAATAATCAACTTTAATACAAGCCATATACTACCATAGTTCTTTGCTCTTTTATCACATTCTTGATTGCAGCAAGGCTACAACTGGAAGGGGGCTTGGCCCTGTATATCAAAAACATATCCACAGTCATCAAGGTCTTTGAAAACTTCCTTTAGTCTTTTGCTCTTCTTCCCAATTTGGACAGGCAACAGATTAGTGAAAAAAGGATGTTTATATTAAAGTGGATACTTCTTTGCCATTTTAATGCAATGAGAGAAAAATAACTAGTTGGTTTTTTTGTGGACTTATACAATGTTAGTATACATTCCTGGCTCTATTGAATTTACATTTCATTATTCATTTCTCACATCTTTCCTTTTCAGACTGAGGGATATCTTAGCTCCCAGACAGCTTGTTATACTGTGCGTGATTATCCCAAAGTATTTCTGGTGTGTAAATGAAATGCAGTTTACCACTTTCAGTGGCAGCAGTTTCTTAAAGTCAGTTTTATAGTGCTCATGAAAGCTGCTGTGTTGACAACATTGGGGACTAAGTCTGTCTCTCCACATAACAGACAGTTGCAATGCAAGCTTACCACTTGCTACTCCATCAATGTACTTCAGTCACGACTTTCAGATAAACACCTCTAGGGATGTGAGTAGTTCTGTCTCCATGACTACTCAGTTCTTGGCTCCTTTTCTGAGACAACCAATAAGGGTGCCAGTTGTGTTGTTTTTTAATTAGGAAAGGATTCGTGTGCACTGTTAAATTAAATCCTAAACCTTTTAAATAGGGGCTACAATGTAATCCAATTCCAGTATAAAGAATTCTGTATGTTCAGGACTCCAATTGTCATCACGGTAAGACAGCTGATATTAGTAAACAGTTGTATTTACAGAAGTTCCAGACTTAAAATGCGTGCATACTCTTTACTTTGAAATTCATCTACTTTTCCTTTCATCTCTAATCAACTCTTTTAGTTAACACACATGTACTTCAGCCTGTTTCAGGTGTTAATTCCACAAAGCCAGATAACAATAAAACAGCCTATGTTTTTTAGTTGCTTTCTGCTGAAGATTTTCCGTGGTTCCCTGAACAAATCTCATGGACATATCTGTCTTCACCATATTCCCTAAACCCTACGCCATGGATGATCTGTAGTCTTTGAATACTAAGGAAGGAGATTTAGAGTGGCTATCTATAATAGTACCTTCAAGTTCCTTTCTAGGAGAGCCTGCTAGGTTTTTCCTACACTCAAAATTGCACAAGAATTAGTGAGTTGGAGAGCATCATGTTTTACAAGCTTTAGAAGAGACAGCTATATAGCTCTATCCCACAATGTTTTAAGTTAATCACCATAAAAAGCCTATGTCACAAAAGTAACCATTGCTGGGTTTTTTTTTAACCGGTTTCAGTTGGCAATTAGGTATTGGAATCAAGCAATAGATAATTTAATCCCGTGGTCCTCCACTTGAAACCAATAGAGCTCAAAGGAATTGAACGTTTTGCTAGAATATCCACTAGAAAATAATGTTTGGAATGTTCGGAAACAACTCAGGGTTATCTTTCCACTACACCCAAGCATTCAGCCTGAGAGCTCAACATGCCTGACAGAGTGTTAGCCCTATTTCACAGATAGGGAAACAGACATATGGTGATGAAGAGACATGCCCATGCTCACAAAACAGGTCAATGGCAAAGCCCTGACTCCCTTATTCTGAGTCCATTGCTTTAGGACAATGAGGAGGACTGGAAGCAGAGAAGTGAAACCCGCCAGTCTGTTTTCATTGTCCAAGCTGAGTGAATCACAAAAAGTAAACAGCAAACCTGTGAAAAGCTAAAATAGATTTATTAATTTAAGAAACTGAGATTTTGTTCATAAAAGTGGTGAAAGTCTCTTAAAACAGAGATTGTTGACAATATGTAAAGGACTGATATTTGCGTCACATCTGGGAAAGTGGTTTCAACCAGTTATTGAGTCCAGTAACTTATAATTTAACTACATGCTTTGACACATTTCTGGAAATTACATCTTGATTATTCCCGTAAGGAAGACTGGCTAATGCTACTGTTGGTAGCAGATGTAGGAAAGGGGGCTCTTAATAAAGACATTGACACACAAATACATGTATGTTTTGATACTACTTTAATTGAAGTAATTATGTCTATGATTGTATTTACTAAGAACCTATTTTCCCACGTCTGCTACCAACAGTTGCATTAGCCAGTCTTCCTTATGGGAATAATCAATGCATAATTCCCAGAAATGTGTCATCATTTAACTCCGTGCTTTGCAAGCTATTGGACTGTAATAACTAATTTAAACCACTTCCCAGATGTGATGGAAATATATCTGGTGACGATATGTATTGAGAAGTACGGTAAGCTTTGCATTTAAACTAAGGGCTTTACTTTGAAGTGGCATAATGGAATATTTAAGTTGTCATATTTCACTATACACAGGTTTATAAGCAAAACAATACAAAGTTTGAAGATTAAGGAAACAGAAAGAATGAGTTTGCATTATTTATACAATGACATATACTTGCTGGTGCTTGACAGATTAATTAAAGTCTATTCATAGGCCAGCAAGGTGTTGGTGGAGATCTGAGATTCACATCACACGAGAAAGCTGCTTAACTCCCTCTATAAATCATAATTAAAGGATGTGACGTTATCTTAGGGCTATGCAGCTAAAAGGTGTCTTTCAGGGCTTAGAGGTGAGTTAAAGGCAATTGAATCCCAGTTGAGAGCTGATGTTACAGCGAATTTACAGGACAGGATATGGGACGATGTACCTGCACTGAAGAGCTTGCAGAAGACACCAAGAGGCAAATTGATGTGTGATCATTATAAGCAGTTGGAGAGTGGTTCGAGAGGACAAGAGAATCACCAGTAAGATAACTGGTTTGCTTTGGTTGGTAATGCATGCATTACAGAGGTACCAATAACTGTTTTAAATTGATTGTGAGCAATAAAATGCCTTTGAAAGGGAACACTAGGATCTCTGGGCCTCACAGAAGTGAGTCTTAAGAAACTCAGATGAGGACAGGGTGCACACAGGGTAGTAGGCCAAACCAGAGATAGCAGTAATGGTAGGCTCTATGACATATAGAGACAACAATTTTTATCTAACTAGCGAATACAACACTGGTGCACTCCTTAATGCCAACAGACTAAAAGGCCCAATTCTGCAGTCTGGGGATTTGTGCTGATCAGGACCGGAACTTTGTTTACATAGACACCATTCCTTAACAATAAGATAAATAATAAAAAACATCACCTCCCACAAGTAATGATTACAAAACATGTTACTGCCAACTTGGGAGGGGACGGGGTGTGCCTCTAGGGAAATAAGCTCTGGCTCACAAATGCCGTTCTCATGAACAGGAAGCTAAGTAGTAGCTACAGAAAGAAATGAAAAATGCAGATTTACAACAAAATAAAATTCTAAACTTACAACAGCAACAACATTACCCAGCTTTGCACAGGACACAGTTCAGCTCTGAAATGAAGTCTTCTTCTCAGGTCTTCCCCCTTATGTGGGATTTTCAGAATGTACACAGCATGTTAGCTGACTCCTTTCCCTTCAAAGACCTTTCCTTAATTGCCTTGAGTTGCTGTTCTGCTGGGCTTGTATAGCTCTGACTCCCAGCAGCCATTGCAGTTCTGCCCTATCACCTTCAGGGAGGTGCCTTTGCATTTTGTTGTTCGCTTTTGCTCCCATTCCCTTGCTTTTGTAAGTACTTTGGCTATGTTAATTCAGGTTTTTTCCTTTAAAAAAAAAGGCTTGGCGCGGTAATTATTGCACGCAGGTCATAATCCAAACAGCTCTGGATACATCGGGGGGGGGGGGGGGGGGGGGGGAAGAGGCTGGGTTAACAGCTACCACACCATCATAGGAATAACCATTGTGTCTTCTCTCTCAAAATCGTTTCCCTCATGGCAGCTGCTGAAAATTCCAGTTTTGTGACTATTCCAGAATAGTCACATAACTATTCAACTGGATCCATTTCTGAGAGTCTAATGTATCCCCATGAACAACAGGAGAAGGAACTACAGTATCAACAGTAGGGCCTGAAGAGGATCCCACTGATGGTGATTCAGCATGAAAGGTGAGTAAATTAAATGTTTCTACCCCCAGCCCTGGCCACCTGTGTTGCCAGCTGGTAACACAGTCACACAAAGGACCTGTGTCCACTGCTGATGCCAGAACTCCTGATCTGCCAGTGCCGGCTCATGCTGCATGAAAGTAGCTCCAAATCACTTTCATCACTCGACAGATGAGTGATCTTTCATCACAGTAGGGCTGCTCTCAGTTACCATGACAGAGCACTGGAGGGCCCTACCTCACTTAGTGTGTGTATGTATATATAGGAATATATTAGCAATGCTTGTGTGAATGTCTACAAGTTGCTGTGTCACCCCCCGTCTTCACTCCACAGACCAGGATTACCACGGTAAGTGTGTGCAACATTTCAAATGTGCAAAATTCCAAAAGCTCCTTTTTTCAGAGCTAGAAGTGGATTTTGCAAGTTGATGTGTGAACAAATATTTAATACATTATGACCCCCTGTCCTCTCGAAAACAGAACTGGAGTGCCTGACTCTATCTAATGTATTTGTCCCCACAACACCCTGGGGAAGTATCACTATCCTCATTGAGTATATGTGGAACTGAGAAACTAAGTGATGTGCCCATCACACAGGAAGTCTGGGGCAGACCCAGCTCTCACAAATCCTAGGCCAGGGCCATGAGTAGTGGACTGTCCTTCCTCTCTTTAGACCCTCACAGTTTAACACTAGGGATTACTGGAAAAGAACGGAAAACACCACACAAATACTGAATGCAATTTTGCCATGAAGATTTTTTAACCTATTTTTACCCAGCTCTTTTTGAATCTGCAAGGCTGTGCTGGAACAACAGACTCTTATTACATTTCTCTTTCTGACCAGGCTTGAGATAAAAGTACTGTGCCAACAGCCTTTCTTGCAGTGCACAGACTCTTTTTCTTCCACTCCTGGTCTGTAATCCAAGTTTTCAGTGAAGGTTCTTCTTTTATCCAAGATGGATCATCCATCCCTAACACGTGCACTGCAAGTACAAAACTGGAGGAGATTCTATTTGCGTTGACATTCCAATTCCAACTTCATCATCTCTGACCACAGACAAAGTCAGGTATGCAGTTCAATTTGCCTCTATTGGTTCTGATTTCAGGGAAGTGCCCACGGTCATCAAGCTTGAGCGGTGTTTCATAATTGAAAGGAGGGGTGTGTGTCCCTGCGGACAGCCTGGATAGGAATATAGGAACCGTCAATCCATGCAGCATACTTCTTTGCTGAAGCGTTGCAACGTATCCTGCAATATGCAGCAAAGTTTACTCCTGCTGTAAGTAGTAGCATCCCAACTCGCCCTCTGGAGCATATAAACACAACCAGATGAAGCACATGTCTGCAGCCAGATTTACAAGAGCCAGATGTACTGCCAGTATTGGAGGGAAGGTGCACAGAATAATAGTTGCTCTGCACAGATATTCACAGATCCATGATGTTGGACCTTCTTTCCTTGTAGCATTTTGGGCTCTGTGCACAGGCTTCAGCCCTGACCGCTGTCTGTCCCAACCATCTGCTGAGCCTGCGTACAAGATGGGAATATGCAATAGATTTTTGACCTCTTCCATACTGTCAAATTTTACCATTAACATCTCCCTTCCATATCCAACCTGATGTAATCAGCTTCTGTACTGTGTGGAATAGCACAGACCGGGCAAATAGAGAGGAAAAGTTTAGTAATTAACCTTGTGGTCAAAAGTAAATTTAGTGGCAATATTTCTTCTATTAATTTGGTCTTTATCTGAAAAAAAATATTTGCAATACTCTCATCTGACAGAGATCGGTTTAAAAAAAAATAGAAAGATTGTGCTGGACTAATTTGGTAGCCAAGAGGAAGGATCCATGAAATGCTGATTTTGACATCTATATTCAAATCTCAGACTCCTTCTCCTTTTCCTAATTTTGACCTCAATAACCTTGAGTGTGTTTGCGTTTAGTGCTCCTGGAAGTGAAGGCTAATACTACTGGCTTGAGTAGAGTTTTGGCTTCTCTTGAGCAGAAAGATTAACAAGCATACGTACCTAACTGCTGTCCACATCACAAAACCGCCAGGCTGTGCCTGATGGCCGAGAATGTGACCATCTAACTAACTTTACTTTTGGGATTTAAATCAGGAATTAAATTAGGTTTCCAGAGGTGAAGAAAGTTCAATTCACTTTCTAAATAAAGAAACATGGGTTTGTTTTTAATAAGGAAAGTTGTCAGTCCTATTTTATTATGAGCGACAGAGACAGAAATGGAAAGAATCAACATACGCGTTATACCTAACTTACTTAAACTACAATCACCATGGTATCTGAATGCCTTACAACATTATTTAAATCCAAAAGCAAACAAGTAAAACAGATTTATACAACAGATTTGTACATATTGTAAGAAAGTTGACAGAGTGCTAAAACCTATTCTATGATCTATATGTGTTTGCACAACGAAATGATGTATAGTATACTCTATATTGTGAACAGAGCCTTGATTTACACAAGTAATAATCTTGCTCTATATTTTAAAACACAGTCCAAAAATCCTGTACAGCTACTCATCTAAAATCTAATCCAAACCCTATTAAAGTTCAATCAAAAGACTCCCTTTGACTTCAGTGGGCATTGGATTGGGCCCATAGTACCTGTGAATAACGGTGAGTACAAACAGCCTAGCACATGATCATATGTAAAATATCACATTGCATAGATTTAAAGTGGAAGACATGCAATAACAAGACAAGTCACAGTATAGCAAAACCTTGTTTCTTTGGTGAAACAGAAGCAGATATTAAAGTTACAAAGATTTTAACTTTCATTCACAAAAAACCCAGACATTCACATTATACACTATACAAGTTATAATATAAATAGAGAAAAGCATTATGTGTGCTGTAGAGGGGAAAAATGTACAAGTCAATGCCGTGGGGTACTGCAGTAAAGAACACTCAAAGGTTAAGTTCCACTTGGTTTAGCAGTCAATGGAATTTCTTAAAGACACCATTTGCAATTGTAGCTACTGTATTTGCTGAGAAGCCATAGAAGGTTTACTTTATGGACAGCTCAGTAGGATACAAATTCCTACATGTTAGCTGGATTTTCACTTTTTTTCTTTTGCTCGCTACTCTCTCCATAATTTTTGTCTACATCAGTAATATAAGAGACCTAGACCTATGTCTTTATATTATTATTTTAGAAGATGTATCAGAGGGTATTTATCTTTTTTTTATTTTTATACAGCCCAAAAGTGTGCTAGGTGCTTTGATGAAACAACCAAATTGACATGATCCTTGCTGTGGAGAGCTTATTTTAAATACTACCTTACTATGCGTGTCCAGGCCAATGATGAGCGGAATGGGTCAAAGTAAAATAAAGCAATCAAAATAAACAAGTCCTACATGCACACTTCATTCACTATGATCTTTTTGTGCATTTCTTTTTAGATCACCAACATGCAGATTCTTCTACAAGTCACCCATTTCATCACAAACAAGTGATCCTGTTTGCTAGGAATTTAGTTCATCAGGGAAATAGCAGTTGAGGTGGAATATGATTCCAAATGCATCAAGGGAGCTCAGGGGCTAACACTGAACTACCAAGCGCTTTCAATTTTCTTTGCATGGGTAAAATAACATCCAATAAGTTAAATCAGTATGGCTTACTTCATTTATTTATGTACGCTTCACAGCTGCAGCATTCATACACAAACATTCATTACTTTATAAAAAAGATTAAAAATGGTTATATATACAAAATTATTTACTTTTTTGACTTTTTTGTTTGTTTGTTAAAAAAAAAAGAACACCGCAAAAAACCAACCCTAGGTCTACCTCCATTATAAAATGCAGAGACTTGTAACATAGACCTATGGTTAGTATTGTGAAAGTCATTTTAAGAAAGTAACCCTGGTTGAGAGAGTTAATGTATTAGCACTTTGACTCTTACAGGCCTCCTTTGCCATATACAAGTCCTCCATGCAGTCCTTTCTCACCAGTGATGAAGCTGGAATGGAGAGCAGGAAAAGTTCCACATTGCAGTCCCTAATTCAGGCTTGATCTCACTTTATGTGCTACTTCTAAGTTTTGCATCACATGGACAAAAACTGTTCCTCTGATGGGAAATGGCAGAGATAAAAAAAAAAAAAAAAGACATATAACTTGCGTGTTTATCTTCATCTGGCAGTTTTCAGTCAATACAATTATATTTAAACCATCTCCAACCTAGGTGAACGACAGACAAATAAGGAAATCAATGATTACAGACCTCTGAGGCCATATAACCATAAATATGCCTGAACTTAGTGTGACTTTTCATTTTATATACAGGATTTTAAGAACAACACACAATTAAACATAATAAAATCATCTTATTTACATTTTCATTGGTGCTAAAATTGAGCTGTTTAAATATTGCAGTAGGCTGGTATATGTTATAAAATAGTCCCCACTGGTGGCATATAGAAAACTAACATTTCTGATTGGCTGGAAATGGTTCCTCATATTTTTATTTTTGAATTTGCTGATAAACCCCAACATTTTTGCAAAATGTGTTGTGAATTCTGGAGTCCATAGTTCCAAACAATTTGCTAATACTTCTATAAGTGATAGAAAAGGCACAGTAAGTTAGGACTTTGGCTGAAATGGTGAAAATCCCCATTCACCATTTAGCATTCAGCGCCTTGAATCCTGCCACGTCCTGATCCAGCGGTGATAATGTTTTGATGAATTTAAGAAAGTTCCCTTTCCTGGTGAAGGATGTTTATAGTAATATTTCTTAGAATAAGTCCTTTGGAATGTGGATGCTGCAAAGAAGGGGGAGAAGAAGGAAAATATTAAAAGAATACCTTGATCTGAACAATAAACTGATAGATAGACAATATAATGAGTCACACTGTATATAAGTTTATTAATGGTTTATATTTGATGTATTTTTAAAGCCCCTGCTCCTGACATTAAGTGAGTATGGGAGAATTTCAGCTTTCACTGTCATTTGTTTTTTTTAAAATACATTTATAGCCCTGATGATTGTGGAGAAAAGCTTGAAGACATGATCCAGGGACATCCTAAAGACTGAGAAACCAGAAGACAAATAACACCCCCCACACCCTTTTTTTTAAATTATGATTTTTTGAGGCCTGATTCATGGTTTTGAACACCTGAGATTAATAATGCTGCTGGAACAATCTATATCAATTGATTAATCCTGTATTAAAACATCTATTAATCATTTATTAATTCTTCATACACAATCTGAAAATGGATCCTTAATAAAAATTTTGACCAAATTGGATCTATAGTTTCCGATACAGCTCACAGTCAGCAACTTACGATTCATGCAGGTGATTTTAGGCATATCCCATCTTCCATTCCCTTGACACCGGATAGTTGGAATATGGCGCTGGATGAAACCATCTTTGCAGTGGTATCTAATCAGGGAGTTGATTTCATAGCGAGGCTTCATCTTCCCAAAAGTCTTTGCATTTTCTACAACAGGAGGCTGACCACAGGCAACTAAAGACCAAAAAGAACCAAGTTCATAGGTGTCATTCCAAAGTGAGTCTAACCCAGCAGTCCTTACTCAGGAGGGCACCAACTTACTTCGTAGGAGTCTTGCCTGAATCAGAACTGCAGGATCGGCCCTGTTGTGACATGGTTGAGCATATTTTAATGTCACAAGAATGTAAATGGAAACTTGTAGACAAAACTGATGGAGTTTCCTTTTTGTTTTTAATTTACTATGTGGTTTGATGGCCAACAGAAAATGGGAATAAAGTAGCAATTTCTGCAGAACTCCAAAAGCCATTAACTCTACATCAATAGGTTTTTCAAAAAGGGCTAATTCATAAACTTAGTCTGGAATTCTCCTTTTGAACAAGACTATATGTGAAACACTGGAAACCTATGGATCCATCAGTGATATATTGATAAAGCACTTAGAGGAGAGGAAAGTGACCAGGAACAGTCAGCATGGATTCACCAAGGGCTAGTCATGCCTGACTAATCTAATTACCTTCTATGACGAGATAACTGGCTCTGTGGATGAGGGGAAAGTGGTGGACATGTTGTTCCTTGACTTTAGCAAAGCTTTTGACATGGTCTCCCACATTATTCTTGCCAGCAAGTTAAAGAAGTATGGGCTGGATGAATGGACTATAAGGCGGGTAGAAAGCTGGCTAGATTGTCAGGCTCAACGGGTAGTGATCAATGGCTCCATGTCTAGTTGGCAGCCGGTATCAAGTGGAGTGCCCCAAGGGTCGGTCCTCGGGCCGGTTTTGTTCAATATCTTCATAAATGATCTGGAGGATGGTGTGGATTGCACCCTCAGCAAGTTTGCAGATGACACTAAACTGGGAGGAGAGGTAGATACGCTGGAGGGTAGGGATAGGATACAGAGGGACCTAGACAAATTGGAGGATTGGGCCAAAAGAAATCTGATGAGGTTCAACAAGGACAAATGCAGAGTCCTGCACTTATGAAGGAAGAATCCAATGCACCACTACAGACTAGGGACCGAATGGCTAGGCAGCAGTTCTGCAGAAAAGGACCTGGGGGTTACAGTGGATGAGAAGCTGGATATGAGTCAACAGTGTGCCCTTGTTGCCAAGAAGACTAATAGCATTTTGGGCTGTATAAGTAGGAGCATTGCCAGCAGATCGAGGGACGTGATCGTCCCCCTCTATTCGACATTGGTGAGACCTCATCTGGAGTACTGTGTCCAGTTTTGGGCCCCACACTACAAGAAGAATGTGGAAAAATTGGAAAGAGTCCAGCGGAGGGCAACAAAAATGATTAGGGAACTGGAACACATGACTTATGAGGAGAGGCTGCGGGAACTGGGATTGTTTAGTCTGCGGAAGAGAAGAATGAGGGGGGATTTGATAGCTGCTTTGAACTACCTGAAAGGGGGTTCCAAAGAGGATGGATCTAGACTGTTCTCAGTGGTAGCTGATGACAGAACAAGGAGTGATGGTCTCAAGTTGCAGTGGGGGAGGTCTAGGTTGGATATTAGGAAAAACTTTTTCACTAGGAGGGTGGTGAAACACTGGAATGTGTTACCTAGGGAGGTGGTGGAATCTCCTTCCTTAGAAGTTTTTAAGGTCAGGTTTGACAAAGCCCTGGCTGGGATGATTTAGTTGGGGATTGGTCCTGCTTTGAGCAGGGGGTTGGACTAGATGACCTCCTGAGGTCCCTTCCAACCCTGATATTCTATGATTCTATGATATCAATAAAATGCAGTAAATCTAAGGATGTTACAAAAGCAGCAGTGGTGAAGATCTGGGTTTGGGTTTTGACTGCACCAGTCTGTAAAGGCTGAGAATTTCAGATGATCAGCTGAGTGCACAGCTTCTAGTAACAGCAAAGTTTCATAGTCCCACCCATTCTAATGGAGCAAAGCCACTACATAGCTGAGCTGTATGAACCCAAACATGGTTCAGGTTTAGACAGCATGATAAAATAATCCTGCTTTGTGCTTTGGAAAACATGTGGATAAAGGTCTGTGAGAAAATGCCTTCAACAGGAGCTGAAACTCCAGCTCAGTAATAGTAGGCATTGACTGTACGCTCAGTGCAGCCCATAATTCTGTTAACTGAAGAGAGTTCTCAGGGCAAACAAGCTCTCTCATTGGTTTTCTTTTCCATCAACCTAGCAGTAGGAGTACTCCAGTACTCTCTGCAGTTAGAAGGGTGACTCCACCTTCTGACCCTGCCCAACCAGTTGTTTTTGGTTAATTTAGGCTACTGAGTTGGTGGAAAGCTGTACAATCTGCCCAAAATATAATCTTTCTGGGCTAGAGAAAAAAGAAGCCGGTTTAAAGCTGGTAAGCGTAAACCCATATGAGGATCCATTATGCCGGTCTCCAGCCAGAATTTGTCCGCATTACTTTATAAAGCAGGGTCACTCAGATGTATGAATTCAGGGAATCATGCCTATTTTAGTCACTATCACATGGTGATGGTTTCTCACCTGTTCCTTTCTTGCAGGTATATGTGAGGTGGTAGTTGCATGGCACATCATTCCACTGGCCATTCTCATGCCAAATTATAACAACACAGTCTTCTCCAACAGAAAAGAAACTGTCTGGCTGGTTAGGTCGCCAGTTTTCATATTGCTGCAGAAAAGAGGAGCAAAGTTATTATTTCCAGAGTCAGGGCATATTACATTCTGTATTAGAGAAGATCACATAATATTTCCTCAGAAAGGGAAAATTCAATAGTTCAACACAGGCAATTCAGCACAAATTAAACAAAAATGGATGTACAATTAATAGAAGTGGGAGGGAATTGATTATCTTAATGGAAAAAAAAATAAAGCTTCCTCCTCTTGCCTCGGACCTGCTTCTACCAGTCCATTTTTATTAATACCACATTCATACAGAAATTGAACAGGAGCAATTCCTGACATCTAAACAATGCAGTTAAAAAAGCGGTTCAGACACAGAGACACACAAAGGAAACCAACGACATGCAGTTTGGAGCAAACCAAACCAAACACAAGGATGCGTTGCTCTTGTTTGTTTGTTTGTTTAATTGTAAGCCTGGGGTTGAGCCTAGCGAACAAATAGAGACAAACTATGGACCTGACCCTGAAAAGAGTTCCATCCCTGGCAGGTTTTGATGGGGCTCCATTCACAAAATTGGTCCACACATACCTCATTGCAGGACATGGACTTTAGATCATTCAGTGATGTCATTTGTGGTGGTGTGGGGGAGGGGAGAGAGAGAATTAAATCCGCTCTGTTGAACAACAAGCCAGGAGTGCATGAAAAGTTGCAATATAGGAACAGTCAATACTGGATCAGATTCAAGGTCCATCTAGTTCAGTACCCTGTCTCTGACATCGGCCAGTACCTGATCCTTCAGAGAAAGGTGTAAGAACCCCACAGTAGGCAGATGTGGGGTAAGTCTCATCCTGGTTTCCAAACAGATACAGCAACTAAAGACATATTTTCCCCTCCATTAATGGAGACCCCACCCTTTTTGGACTTCTCTGACCCTATTTTAATTTCTTCTTAAAAATACATATATCATAAAAAACAAAACAGAATTTTTTTTTTGGAAAACTACATATAATAATTTTATTCTGTATTCCTTCTATGTCACTGCTGGAAAAATTATACGAAGGATAAAAATAAGTATCTGAAAACAGGAATTCATATAAATGCCAGAACACAGCCAGCCAATCAGCTCCTTCTATGGCCAAAGTGGCAAGATCCCCCCAGTGTTCACATTTGAATTTGGCACTTACATCATCCTGACTGGACCTTGTCCATATAAATGTCCTTAAAAGCATAGCTTTTAAAAAAAATAAATAACTTTATGAAGTTACCACAATTCAATACCCATGTGAACACATTTAGAAATAAAGTTAACGAGCCACACACAATGCTGAATCAAGCTATTAAAAAGCTGAGTTTAATGCTTAACCTCTTCCTACAATATGTCATTACAAGTCTTTAATTATCTAAGCACTTCTCAACTGTAATGTTCTAAACTGAGCTGCACTGAATTTATTACAGGTGCCCAACTCGTAAAACATCCTCCTTGATGTGTGGGACTAAGTTAATTTAGGGTTGCCAGGTGTCTGGTTTTCAACCAGAATGCCCAGTCGAAAAGGGACCCTGGTGGCTCCGGTCAGCACCACTGACCAGGCCGTAAAAAGTCCGGTTGGCGGTGCAGCAGGCTTAAGGCAGGCTCCTTGCCTGCCCTGGCTCCGTGTGGCACCCGTAATCAGCGGCATGTCCCTCCAGCCCCTAGGCATAGGTGCGGCCAGGGAGGCTCTGCGCACTGCCCCCACCCTGAGCACCAGTTCTGCAGCTCCTGTTGGCCAGGAACCACGGCCAGTTGGAGCTGCGGGGGTGGCACCTGTGCGCAGAGTCAGCACCTGCAGGCAAGGGCAGTGCACAGAGCTGCCTGGCCACACCTCTGCCTATGGGCTGGAGGGACATGCTGGTCACCTCCAGGAGCTGCGTGAGGTAAGCGTTGCCTGGCCGGAGCCCTCCTCCCACACCTCCTCCGGCACCCCAACCCCCTGCCCCAGCCCTGAGCCCCCTCCCGCACTCAAACTCCCTCCCAGAGCCCACACCTGCACTCCGAACCCCTCGGCCCCAGCCAGGAGTCGCATCTTGCACCCTAAACCCCTCATCCCCATCCCCACACCAGAGCCCGGACCCCCAGCTGGAGCCCTCACACACACCCTCCCTTCCACACCACAAGCCCCAGCCACAGCCAGGAGCCCCCTCCCATACTCTGAACCCTTCGGCCCCAGCCCAGAGCCCCCTCCTGCACCCTAAACCCCTCAGCCTCACCCCCACCACAGAGCCCGCACCTGCACTAGAGCCCTCACCCGCTCCACACCCCAACCCTCTACCCCAGCCTGGTGAAAATGAGCAAGTAAGCAAGGGTAGGGAAGAGCGAGGGTGGGGGGATGGAGTGAGATGGAGGCTCAGGGAAGGGGCGGGGCCTCAGGGAAGGCATGGGGCAGAAGGTGGGGCAAGGATGTTTGGTTTTCTGCAATCAGAAAGTTGGCAACCCTAAGTTAATTTCACCTCTGCACTTCAATGTTCAGCATCACTAACGTAAGACATATACAGGTCCTTCCTCATTAAGGGCCAGAATTCAGCATTTTGCTGTGGGAGTGCAAATCCTCCAAGCACGGCAGCTAAGCACAATGCACAGCATGCAAACATGCAAAAGCAGGGATCTGCAGTGTGCATGACTTTCTGTATCACTCTGTGCACAAATGCAAAATGGATCTGCATGCATCCCACAGTGCAAAGTGGTTGGGTCAGGGAGGCCTTACCTGGGCATGGTGGTGCAAATGTTATTGAGGATGCATAAGCATGGGTCAGAAATTCTGCCCTAAGTAATGTCAGTAAAAGAGTAACTCCATGGAAGTTAGTGGAATTACTCTGGACTGACAAAGTAAAATCCAAAGTGGATGTTCTTCTATGCCTGCTCTGTCCAATGTTGGGGCTCTTTTACAGCATGCTCAGATAAGACACTTAGGAAAACCAGATATTAATTACAGCCAGGATCCTGGTAGATGCCTGAGCCAAAGTGTATTCAATAGAAAGAATCTCATTGATTTCAATAGGTTCTAAAACTGGCCCAATCTTTCAGCACTCCTGGAAGGTTCTGTGGACTTGTGGAAGTCGAGGGTGCTCTGCACCCCAGGTGTGTGAGCTGAGGAGGGCTCAGCTCCTTGTCGGATTGAGCTATAATCATGTATAGCAGTTTGTGGGAGTTTTACATCATAATGGATTCAAACTTTTTGTTTTGTTAGCAGGGCTGCAGCCTAATGGTGCAGGATCATATCTAGACTCTGTAGTTTGTGCAAGAATGTCTGATATCCCTCGACATGACACGCCATTGCCTCACATCTGATATCATCATTGCACAGATTTCTTTTGGCTGGGCAGCTCTGATTTTGCTTGGTGTTAATGCCGGAATTGCTTAGCAGAGGAATTTCCAAACTGTTGAACTGCTTTCCTAAGTCTCCACCCTGCTCCTCTGCAGTTTTTCAGTACCTTATTTAGCCACGCTTCACTGATTGGGAGATAAGGATGTGGAGAGAAAGTATCTCACCGTTTTGGATGGCATGTGTTGCTTTACAAATGCATTAATATCCTTTTTCTTGTTAAGGGAGAGATTTTGGGGAACCATGATTCTCCTCTTACTTACAATGGCGTAAATCAAGAGCAACATTATTGAGATCAGTGGAGTTACATCAGCATAAAACTGGTGGGAGAGAAGACTCAAACCCCACATGTGTCAGTTACTAGGCTACAGCGTTTGTGTTCAAAGATATCCCATGTCTACAATCACTGTACTTGCGAAGTTTAAAGGCATCTCCTATATTTGTGAAAATGCATCCAAAATAGTTGATTAATAATTCATCTGTTGGGAAACACTGCTCAAATATCCTAAACAAAGCATCTTTCTTTTTAGTGGTTATGTCATTTGAGATCCTTATATTTCAACTCAATTACTGTATTTTACAAAAATACATTTTACCGAAAAATAGCATATTTCAGTTCCCCATTCCTTGGCACTGTTTATTGTGCAGATATTTTTTTTTTTAAGATCACGTGTAAAAGAGTTCAGCAACTGAACTCACAGATGGATCCAAAGAATGCTGTCACTGTTCCAGTCACTCTGCAGCTAGCTTATATCTTCACGTAAATTGTTAATCATGAAGCCATTATTAAAGGGCTCTTACTCTTATCCTGACAGTTTTCAAACCAGCCTGAAGTCATCAATCAAATGCCAACTGACATCTTACCAATATCATTAGTCTTCATTTCTGAAAACCTGAATACATTCACATTTCAAGTTAGCTCAAGGTGGAAGAGCTACTATGGGCTTTTTTATCTACAACAAAAAGATTATGGAGTTATACCATCAAACAGACCGACCTAAAGAACAATATGGAAGCAAGACCAGGAGTTACAATCACTGTAACATATAATGTGAAATGATGCGTGAGATCAAAATGTTAAAGCACATCT
Source organism: Eretmochelys imbricata (assembly GCF_965152235.1). Lineage (NCBI taxonomy): Eukaryota > Metazoa > Chordata > Testudines > Cheloniidae > Eretmochelys > Eretmochelys imbricata. Next base: position 53,304,528 of record NC_135576.1, on the reverse strand, counting down.
AGGCAGCGTATATAGGGACCTATACTCATGGCCATTTGTGCAGCCCTGAGGGGAGACCAATGCCAGACAAAGGTTGGGCTCACTGCACTTGTTTCCTCCAGCCACACAGTGGATCTGCAAGGATGATGTTGATGGAGGGGAGCTATACACTGGAATTAACACTCCGATGAGATGCACGGAGTAGTTCATCTCTCTCAATGCTATTGTTTCAGTCTCTCTGCAGACTCGGGCAGACATTGCTCTGTTGGTAACACCCAGGTCACATTTTCAAGCTCATCTTCACAACTGTGATGGCTAGAGATTTAGGTCTTGTCTATTCTACAAAGTCTTTGCTAGTCATGTATACATTATGTCAGCAAAACCTCCTAGTGAAGACACAGCATATGCTGGCTAAACTTTTCTGCCAGAATAGCTACACCTCTGAATGACATTAGCTATGCCAACAAAACCACTCTTCTGTCAACATAGCTGCATCTACACTGGGGTTTTTTTACCAGCATAGTTATGTCAGCTGGCAGTGCATGATTTTTTCATTCTCTTAGCTGACATAACTATGCTGGCAAAACTTTGTAGACTACACCAAGTCTTACTCGTTTTCAATGACAGTTGAAATGCTGGTGTCATCGCATTACTCCAGGAGCTGGTCCTAGGCATAGGAGTAGGGTGTCTCTATGCTTTAACCTGTCTCTTAGGAATCACACAACAATACTGACCTGCGATCACGGTCAAGCTGAGAACAAGAGTAGGCCCTTAATATATCTTCACTGCTTATAACAATAATGCGTCCCTTCAAGGCTTCTGTGTAAAGTTTGCTGGTGAAATTGGGGGCCAGAATTCTTGGAATTAGACATCATTAGACTAAACTTTGCAAGCTTCCTTTGCTACAAAGACTTCTTTTGTAGCAAGATGAAGGAGGGTCCAACAGTTAGGAGTCTAGTCAGGGACTTGGGAGATGCAGGTTCAATGCCCTGCTGTGCTGCAGGCTTCATGTGTGACCTTAGACTATGTCTACACTGCAATTAAAAACCCACGCTGGCCCGTGCAGGTGACTCAGGCTCTCGGGGCTCAGGCTGCAGGGCTGTATGATTACAATGTAGACTTCTGGGCTCGAGCTGCAGCCCAAGCTCGGGGCCCTCCCCCTTTGCAGGTTCCTATACCCCAAACATCTACACCGCAATTATGTCCCTTAGCCTGAGAACCACAACCTTGAGTCAGCTGACATGGACCAGCTGCGGATGTCTAATTGCAGTGTAGACATACCCTTCCTCTCTTGGTTCCTTATCCGTAAAATGGGAAAACAGTGAGGCACTCAGATATGATGGTAATGGAGACCATATAAGTATCTAAAATACATTTACTATTCTGTCCCTCAGGTGCATGGATTTCTATAAACTTCATTTCCCCCCATATTTTGCTTTGAATTAAACTTAACCAGACCCTGACAACTGAGTGACAGACTGTCTTTTAAATTAAGTCTAAGGAAACAAATAGTTAACAGCAAACCTTTGTCATTCAGAAGTGTCACTAATCAAAATGAGCAAGCACAGTATTCCCATCATGAAGACATCTCTGCAAATATCCGAATAAATTCTGCTTTATAAAAGGTTAGGTACTTATAATAGTTTATGATAACCACCCATACTTTGGAAACTAATAAGTAATCCACTTAGCTCTTTAGCTGTTTGCACACTGTCAAGGTGAATCTGTGGGGAACAGCATCTAAGCATTGTAATAGCCATCCAGTGATAACAGCCGTTCCTTTATCACAGAAATACATACCAAGTGGCTGTGATCAATAGCTAGGATTTTACATTCCAAATAGTCAACAGACACTGTGTGTAATGAACCACAACAAAATAAACCTCTGAGCAAACAAAACTTAATTACTTGACCTTTTTCTTGTGTAAAGGCCAATAATCCCTTCTATAACTAAACCCAAGAAATTATTGACTAGAAGTATGTCTAATCTTTACACTTTCAGGGTTGCTGTTTTTTCTCCTGGGGGAAGGGAACCTTTTCCGCAACCTTATATGACTCTCCAGTATAAATTTATCCTGGCGTGTTTTGGGCACTTGTTATTATGAATGTGATCTGTATTCCCGTGGCTGTTCTCTTTGAATGCTTCACAATGAGAAACTGATATGGCATATCACAAAACTGAGAAAAGGACATCAGGAGTGGGCTGAATGATTTTTCTGTGGTCTGTTTTATCTTAAATTAAAGTTAAGCAACATTTCCTGACTGTCATTTATCAGTAAACTGGTTTAAACTGAGCACTAGAAGCCTTAACAACACCATGACCACTTGCAATTGTCTCCTTTTCCCTAACGCTCCCTGAGAATGGGAATATGCTCTTCCATAATGACAGATAAGCCCTTAGAAGTTCTTATCAGGAAAGTCTGCTGACACAGTCATCCACTGGTGGGCTTCTTTTGAAATTCATTTACCTAGGATAGCTCAACTCAGATGTTATATCTGCTTTTGAATGAGGTCCTGCTATTAACCAGTTTTACAGCTGATGCACAAGGAGGTCAATTGACTTGTCCCAGGTTACAGTGAGTCAGTGGATCAGTTCAGACTTTACTGGCAGATTACTCTGTTAGACAACATTGCTTCTGTTAACTGAGAGACCTGGAAGAAGACGGGAAGGAATTTCACTTTCCATAAACAGCAAGAAAAAAAGGCCAAGGGTTTATTTGTAAAGATTCAACAAAGATCATAACAACATTTCCATTTATAATCATAGCATCACTTAATATTTAAATTAATCTGATATTTGCTCTGGGAAAGACAAGATGTTACATTTGAACTGTTGCACTGAATTAGGTCCCAATCCTGCAAACAGTTCCACATGTGCTTAACTTTAAGCATGTGAGTAGTTCCATTGACTTCTCTGGGACTATTCATGCATTTAAAGGCCCCCCGTTCAGTCAGGTATTTAAGCACATGCCTAATCTTAAATACATGAGTAATCCCATGGAAATCTTTGAGGCAGCTCACATGTTGAAGCACCTTACTGAATCCGGGCCAGGGGTAAGTGTGTGTTTTTCAGACTCAGAGCCTTAATCATTAAGGGTGAAATTGTGGCCTCTTTGAAGACAATGGGAATTGCCACTGGCTTCAACGAGGCCAGGATTTAACTCTAAGGATTTAGGCCCCGAAACTGCAACTGGATTTGTGCAGGCAGACCACTGTTTCCCCATGAAGCAGCTTGCAGGATAGGGGTCTTAGTTAGCACATGTTCATGTCTTTCTGGAAATATCCCAGAAAGACCACATGCATGCCCTATAAATATTTACATCTAAGTAGAATATATATCTTTTTGAGAGAATATTACCAATGTCATATAATGAAGATCCAATCCCTGCTTAGAACCAGTGACTAGCTGATGTATAAAATCAGTGTGAAACTTGTATTTTATATTGCAAGGCTAGGTGTTTGTTTGGCTGCTTGGCTTATTTTTTTTATCTGAGAACTCGTGAAAAGGAGAAACTTTGTGTTGAGCATGACAGGAAGCTTCCACTAGATGGAGCTGTCTACCCATTACTGTGCCTAGATATTAATGATCAGCTGCTGTATTACACTAACTTGTTTGAATAATACTAAAAAAATTAAAAGTTTCTGAAAAGATATTAACTTCTCCTTTCAATGCTTGATTCAAAGCCCATTGATGCCAACGGAAAGACTCCCACTGACCTCACTGGACTCTGGATCAGACCCTCACAGATTAGTTTTCATCATGCTTCATATATTTAGCTTAGTGAGAACAATTTAGTTTGCTTTATTTGCATGCATAAGGGGGACTTTCAGAGGAAGTTCAGACTGCTCCATACAGAAATTAATGAGATACTGGCACTTTTGGTAAGAGGGGAGTTTCCTTGATGTCTTTGTCTACTAGCTAAGGCTACATTAGAGAAATGTGAACCCCTGTAACTTCGTCAGTGTACAAAGCTTCTCTAATGTAGATAGTGACTATCTAGGTATGTGTATAATCCCCATCTTGAGCAATATGTTAGTTATCTACCTGACTGCTGCTCTCCACCCAAGAAGTAGTTGCATCTATCAGAAGTGTTGTATGTACAAAATGTGTAAAATGTTTTAGGATCTTTGGGATGAAGTCCACAATATAAATGATCATCATGATTTAATGTAACTTTGCTCTCTATTCGGCTTTTTTAAAAATAGGAATATAATTTAATTAATGTTTAGGTCTGCCCTATGAGAATGTTGTAGAAGGACCAATCTAACTTGATTAAACTAATTTGCCAGCGCGAAGGTATCTTTGTTTTGAGGAGTATGACAGAGGCTTGTTAATAGAGTACATGAACTCTGGGAATTATACTAAAGTAATTATATAAATCAATATCTACACAATTGTATTTTTCTCATGTGACTAATTAGAGAGACACACCAAAAAATACCCCATTTTGTCATTTATTCCAACCGTTATTGCAGGTTGTAGGCTGCAATGAGTTTCAGCCTAAAGCCAAATGTAATGCGCCTCAGAAGTAATTGCCTAGACCTTTGGAGAAAAAAAGAGACACCCCCCCTCAAAAAAAAAAAAAAAGTTTAAGAGGCCTCTTACTAGCCTGAGACATTCTGAGCTAACAACATACCTGCCATTAAACAATATACTTTAAATAAGAATAAGAATAATACATAGTTCTTCTGGCTTAAGCAGGTCAAATGAGCATCTTAGAGAGGGGCTATAATGACTGTTATATCTGAAAATCAAAATATTTGGTAGATTTAAAATCCCTGTCTTCAAGAAACCTATGGATCTCTGGCACAATAGCCTTTTTGTTTGCAGTTGACCACAGTATTTTTTAGTCTGTTTGTTTTATTTAACTCACAGGCAGCCTACCTCCCTACAAAGTTCTATGCATTTTTTGGGTCCTTTTGTGTTCAATACAGCTATTCTTTCTGGAAGGGGAGGTGTTATAGATTTAAGGTAAAACAGTCTGATTCACTGACCAATAAAGGAAAGAATAAGAGAGGACTTTGTTTTTAACAGAATTAAACTTTCGTTTTTATGGAGCTACCTAACACTGGCAAAGAAGTCCAGTATTACAAACATGAAGCATAACACTCTTGCTGAAGGGAAGAAAAACTAACGTAAGGTCTCTGGGTAGTTGTTAAAGTGGCAACATGCCCATTACTTTCCTGGCTGCCAGCATTCTATGAGCGACAGACAATCTGGCCACAGACACTAGCCAGCTCCTTAACACAGCACTAATCTTGTGTAATGGAAGTGAGCTCACTGCCATACAAAGCACTAATTATCAACAGCATTTTCCAAAGGATATGAATAGACAGAGGTCTGAAGCACCACCCCAAGTAGCTATATGTGCTTAATCCATGCCATGGAACATAGAAACATAATTCCAGTGGGCTCCTTCACCACTCTACTTGTTTGCAAGGGTGCTTAATGGTGAAATGCTAGCAATCCAACTACAAACAGAAGAAACTGCCAAAAGTGACACCAGATTTTTCTATTTAGACAAGTGTGCTTTATGGCTATAAAGGTTGCTATTAAACTTCAGTTTCCCTATGAGATTTTCAAATGCCACACAATATCTATTTATTGGCCTTTGAAAAATAGTTTGGAGAATGTCCCAGCTGATTAGGGCTGGTAATATTCATATCTAAGTCTTTCTTGCACTTATCAGCCTTTGTTGCTGAATTTGTCCTAAACATAGCTGAACTGAGCACGGTTTAAGATATGCAATCATCCATCTTGATATGGTCTACCTATTCCTTACAAATAATTATTTGAGGACTTGTTCCCTCTTCATAGTCCCACTGTGATTTTCCCAGATTTGTTTGGTTATTATTAGTAATATTTTTTACAGTATATTTGCAACTGTGGATTGTTCATAAACAGTTCTTAGCAAATACCTCAATGAGCATTCAATAGTCAAACTGTGTGATTAGTCAGTTAAATCACATGGTATGATTCCTATTCCCTGATGGGATGACCTAATCTGAACGGTTGCCGAACAAATATTTTATTTGCATGAATAAAAAATCCTACCCATACATTCTGGTGAAAGAAAAATATTCACAAAAGTGCTTGCAGAAAAGTGAATAGAAGTGGGGGGAATATGTTTAAAAGCAAATCACTATTTTGATTTTGCAAAAATGCTTGTGAAAACAAACCCTTACATATGTCTGTTTTAGTTCCTAAATAAATTAGAAACTAGTAGAAAAGAGCCTTATCAGAGGAACACAAAACACCCAACTACAGGACAACATGACATGTAATATGTCATGGCTTCCAAATCCATGGTTAACATATTCTCTCTGGCATAGTATATAATTCAAATGCAGCCTGCTGCATCCAGGGTGCAGGGCAATGTCTTGAGGGGAAACTGCTTCAGTTTCAGCCAGTACTGCATAATGAAGTTCTGGAAGTATTCTGGCCACTACTCATTCACTAACAGGACTTCAACACTTGATGCTGAGGACCTTGCCAACTAGCGGCTGCTACTGAATCTCCTATTTTGTAAAGATTATTGAGAAGATTGAAGCCAAGCAGTTATGGCAATATTTGTAGCCTACAGATTTCCTGGATGGTGGCCCATCTGGTTTTAGACATGGCTATTGATCTGAAATTGTGTTGGTGGCATAAGTCAATAATCTCTACCCTGAGACCATTTACAGCAGTAGCCTACTTGTTAAACAGAATTGTTTGCTGGGATCAAAGAGCACTTGCGATCTGGGGGCTGCACTGGCTACCTATGAACTTCTGGGTAAAATTCAAGGTTGTTTTTGTTCTTTACAACGTTAAGTTTTTTTGGTCCAAGTTATCATATAGAGACATCTGCTTTTCATGCTGCTCTAACACAGTTGCAATCAGCAGAGGCTCTGAAGCTGGAGCACCCTTGATATACAAGAGAGGGAACTGCTGGTAGAGTGTTCTCCATTGGGCACCTAAATTCCACATAATGCTTCTTGTTAGCACGGTCTGCCACTGCCTAGATTTGTGAATTTTCTGGACATGCTGCAAAGGTCATCATTTGCTCAGGAATTTGGAGGAAGAACTGGATGATGTTGGACAGGGTTGTTTGTTGTTTCAGTGTAATGGTGTTACAGGCCAGAGCAAATTATGATTATACTGGTGATTTGGCAGTAGATTCACACCATTTAGTGTAAGTACTGGTTATTATGTTTTAAATACTGGAAAAAGTGCCCAGAACTTAGGGCTGGTGTTTTCAGCACATATATTTTAGGAGTAAAAATAAATGTGTCAAATATAAATAAAATATGACCAAGTCTATAAATTCAGGACAGTAAAATGGCAGTTATGTGCAAAATAATTTGTATATGGAAAACTGGCACCCGTCTCAATGAGCACTTGCACTGCAATGCCCAAGTTGTATGATAATAAGGTGATAAGTAACAGTCAGCATGGATTTGTCAAGAACAAATCATGTCAAACCAACCTAATAGCTTTCTTTGGCAGGGTAACAAGCCTTGTGGATGGGGGGAAGCGGTAAATGTGGTATATCTTGACTTTAGTAAGGCTTATGATTCTGTCTCGCATGATCTTCTCATAAACAAACTAGGGAAATACAAACTAGATGGAGCTACTGTAAGGTGGGTGGATAACTGGTTGGAAAACTGTTTCCAAAGAGTAGTTATCAGTGGTTCACAGTCAAACTGGAAGGGCATAATAAGTGGGGTCCTGCAGGGATCAGTTCTGGGTCCGGTTCTGTTCAATATCTTCATCAATGATTTTGATAATGGAATACAGAGTACGCTTATAAAGTTTACACATGATACCAAGTTCAGAGGGGTTGCAAGTACTTTGGAGGATAGGATTGAAATTCAAAGTGATCTGGACAAAATAGAGAAATGGTCTGAAGTAAATAGGATGAAATTCAATAAGGACAAATGCAAAGTACTCTACTTAGGAAGAAACAATCAGTTGCACACATACAAAAGTGGAAATGACTGCCTAGGAAGGAGTACCGCAGAAAAGGATCTGGAGGTCATAGGGGATAGCAAACTAAATATGAGTGAATAGTGTAACACTGTTGCAAAAAAAAAGCAAACATAATTCTGGGACGTATTAGCAGGAGTGTTGTAAGTAAGACACAAGGAGTAATTCTTCCTGCTCTACTCTGCATTGATTAGGCCTCAACTGGAGTATTTTGTCCAGTTCTGGGCACCACATTTCAGGAAAGATGTGGATAAACTGGATAAAGTCCTGTGAAGAGCAACAAAAATGATTAAAGGTCTAGAAAGCATGACCTATGAGGGAAGATTGAAAAAACTGGGTCTGTTTAGTCTGGAAAAGAGAAGAATGAGAGGGGACATGATAACAGTTTTCAAGTACATGAAAGGTTGTTACAAGGAGGAGGGAGAAAACTTGTTCTTCTTGACCTCTGAAGATAGGACAAGAAGCAATGGGCTTAAATTGCAACAAGGATGGTTTACGTTGGACATTAGGAAAAACTTCCTAACTGGCAGGGTGTTTAAGCACTGGAATAAATTGTCTAGGGAGGTTATGGAATCTCCATCATGGGAGACTTTTAAGAGCAGCTTAGACAAACACCTGTCAGGGATGGCCTAGATAATATTTAGTCCTGCCATGAGTGCAGGGGACTGGACTAGATGACCTCTCAAGGTCCCTTCCAGTCCTATGATTCTATGACCTCACTGAAATATTTTACAACCGCTCTCTTATACTCTCTTGTTTCAAGCTCAGCATGTCTCTGGGTTGTAGGGAAAGTGGCGTGCCCCAAAAAAACACCTTGGTGCCAGTGGATATGTCATCTTATCTAGCCAACCCAACCTTTCATGAAACTTTCGGGTTATTCTGCTATTTTTCCACACAACAGGAAACCACAAAGAACTACTACATGAAAGCAGCTTTAAGGCTAAGAACCAAATTCTGCCAAGAAAACAAGGGCAGACCCTGCATCCACACTGAGCCCCATTGACTTCAATGAGATTCCACATGGGTGTTCAAGGCGACCTGGACAATTCTTTTTGCAGTATCAGGGCATAAGACATGCCTATTTCGATTATACTAGGATATCTCCCCCATCACAAACAAAAGTTATTTTTTAAAGGAAACAGTGGACAGATGGATAAACATTATTTGGGCCACAAAAAATATTTCCTTTTATTACTTGTATTCACAGTGAATCCATTTGTTCTTGGTTGGTTCTTCAATGACCTATGTATTTTATCTCAGAAATTCTGCCTATCAATCAGTCCATATATTTACAACCTGTATCTTCATGGATTCCAAGACTTGCCTCACTTAGTGGAATTGTCATTGCTAGCCACATACAAATGCCAGCTGATTCATGAAAACTATGCACTGGGAAAGAAGAGCACTTTTATTGTTGCTGCTTTTGATAAATTGCCAATAGATGACCATTTTCATGAGAAAACCAAAGGCCAAGATTTTCAAAAGGGGCTGCCTACATATAGGCTCTTGAAAAATGGTACCTAAACAAATGGCCTGATTTTCAAAAGTGCTGAGTGCTTGCCAGTGGGAGCTGGTAGGTGTTTTGTACTTTTGAAAAGTAGATCTCTTACATAGAAGCTTAACTTTTGGCTCTCATTTTTGAAACTCTTGGCTGGAAACTTCCCAAACACATTTTAAAAAAAATTTTTTTAAGTGATGTGAAATGATTTTATCTAATCTGCACAACAGTTCTCAATGAATTGAAATGGAACTTTTCATCTGATTATATACTGTCAGATTTTTTTCCTCGACTGTATCTTGTCACTTAAACTTTTCTGCATTACTAACCTGATGAAAAAGCTCATTTTATCCATCCATCACATTTCATCATGATAACATCTCAGCGCTGATCTCACATGAGCTTACAGGGAGAGTATAGAGAAATTTTCTTTTTTTTTGGAGCAGTGGAAGTTAGAGAAGGCAAGGCCAACATTTTGGTTTTGGGCCCATGTAGTTCTCACTGAAGTCAGTTAGAAATGGATGTGCACATCCAAGGGATGGATTTAGTCCTGGTACAAACTAATCAAAATAAGCATATATTTATGTCCAACCCTGATCATATTTAACGTGGTTGGCACTTACAGTTAAAAAATCTGGAAAAACACAACCTATGATGAATATAAATCGAAAATGTCAAAAGAAAGTCCTGATTTCCTTCCATTTAATTCACTGTTTTAAATATCTTTTAGGTGCAAATAAAAAGTACATTTGAGCCTTTTCCGAGAAACTGTGCTAATAAAATACATGCCACCACTTGGCAAAGGAGTTCCCTTCAATAGATTGAATAATGATGTTGTAGATTTCCTCATCTCCATGGAAAATGTGCACCAAAGTAACTCAAACCTCATTCACAATCTCCAGAGGTAGAGTTTGATGTTCACAGATTCCTAATTCTTGCTCTCTTTGCCCAGAATGAATATAAAAGGCTATGTCTACACTTGCAGAGTTTTTGCGCTGTCAGTTTCACCAGTGATAATGAACGGGTGAAAGAAAAGCACTGGTACTCACTTACTTCCACAGGCATCAGAGCGCTTACATTTGCAGCACTTCCATCGCCGATGAGAGCAGCTCACTGAGGGCAGCTATCCCACAATGCAGCTCTCTCCATTTTGATGATAGGTCTTGTGGGAAGGGGTGATCACGGAGCATCCTGGGTCCCTGCACAGCCTCCTTGCCCCAAACACTGATTAGCTCCAGGAGCTCAGCATTGATTCCAGCAGGGGATTGTTTGCTCCGTGGAGCAGGCATTGTCACCTGGCCAGATGGTAAGTGAGCACTTGCCAAGAAAACAGGAAGGGGAGTTTCAAAGTTCCTGGGGCTTGACGGGGGAGGGGTGGATGTCTGTTTACCTGGCATCAGAGCAGCAGAACTGCTGGCCAGAGTGGTCACCTAGGCACTGTGGAATATCCTCCAGAGGCTAAAAGCTCTGTAAACAGGAAGAACATGTCTTCACTTGCACATCACCACAAAAGCATCACTGGTAAGAGCTGTACACATCTCGTGGAGGTGGTTTTCTTTTTGTGGTGAAACTTCTGAGTTTCACCACAAAAAGTTATTGGCAAGTGTAGACACTCCCATGGTTTTTGCGCAAAAAAGGGAATTTTTCTGCTTTAAATGGCAAGGGTAGACATGCCCTAAGTGAAGGAGAAATCTTGGTGATGTAGTAATATATACTATAGTTATTTCATTTCGGCAGTACTGGCTAAGAATGTGTCAGGATTTCCATTTCCATTATCACCACCTATTTCAGAAGGTTAACTTAAAGGAACTATGGGCATAATCTTCAGCTGCTGGCTGAGCTGCTCTTGACACACTAATCAAATGGGCAGTGAAACAAAATCAACTTTACATCGCCTTTATATCCTTGACACCGTGAGGCCAACTGAAGACTGGTTTGCCCTCTGGCAATAGTGAAATAGTCTTTAATCCAGTCAGAGAACACTGGTGCAGTACAGTACTCCAGCCTCCTTCCCAAGACAATTCTAATGCCAGAGGAGTCCTCAGCTGACTTGGTAAATTAGTGCCTTTAAAGTAACAGCTAAGAAGTACTCTAGAAGGACAATATTACTATGTTGCTCAGAGCAGAGCACAGCAAAGACAATACTAGATCTCAATCAGAGAAAGGCCTCCGCTATCCCCCGAAATTAGGGTCACGCTTTATAGGCAGACTCCTCTCTAATCTAAGAAACTGAAGTAAAGAGGACATATTTCTGAGTTTCTTCTTGTTCTAACCTTACTTATGGTGATGTAATGTCAGTTTTCATGATTATAAGTTGGATTGATAGGGCGAACACTTTATTCAAACCAATGGAATTTGAAGATGCATTTGATCAAGTTGTAACTGGAACATTTATTTAGCAGTCCAATAATTAATAGTAACAAATGGTCCATTGAAGGGGGCAGAAATTATGGCAAATAATCTAAAAAGTAGGATACTGTGAGCAAACAGGAAACTCACGCAGAGTCACTGCATGCACAGAATAATTAACACATGGAATAAATGGCCATGGAAAGCTTTTGAATCTATGAGTACAAATGAGTTCAGGAGACACATAGATTGTTCCCAAAGGAAAGGATTGAGAGAAGTTGTAAAAAAAGCAGGAAAGTGGGATAAAGATCAATAAAAAAAAAAGAAAAAAAGGCCTGTTCAGCAGATGGTCTTATACTGTGCTGGGAATGTCTCTTCTTCTTAAACGTACAGTTAAAGCAAAAACTTAACACCCGTCTTTGCCCAGCAACATGAGTTGCAAATAGAGCATCAGCTCTGTCTTTTAATTTCCTGGATTTTGTCCGTTTGTGTCACACCAAACTTGCCTTTGCAATGTGCCAGTTTACAACTCCCTTAGTATTTGCCAGTGCAAAGATATGCTGATCCCACAGATAAAGCTAGATTATACTTGACCCTATCAGAGTGCTTAGGGAAAGAGGGATCAACAAAGTGAATGGAGTACAAGGACTACGTAAATCTGATGCAGCCAAAGGTGCTAGATTCCCAAGAATAGGTGAAGAGAAGGAAGTGATGTAGAGTAGCAGACTTCCTCTCCCTACACTCCAAGAGACATGAAGCCTCCAGGCACAATTAAGCACATTTGTTCCAGCACTAAAGCAAGCACATGAGAGAAAAGTTTGATTTTTCTTTTCTTTTTCTCTGTACTCTCACCTGCAGCACACAATAGTTCTGCAAGAAATGGATCATTCACAAAACACTGAGAAATCTTGGAAAGGCCTTTAAACCTCTATCTATTTACATCAAGTGGCAATTAATCAGATCAGCTTTGTTTCAGCCTTTTTACTAAATACACCATATCTATGTGATAAGCAGCAGTGATCATAGTCCATATGTATGTGACCTGAGGACCAGATGTTTCCTGGTTATAGAAGGGAAAAATACGCATGACCGATCTGTTTATATAGTGTGTATCAATGGGTGTTAAACTGGCTGTAAATCACCTGTCTCTTCCAAAGAAGAGATTGAATACTTTGGCTTGGATGATACTGAATCAAATCCTACAGCAGACAGATGGTTGAGTTAGTTTAGATGAAAGTGGGGAGAAAATGCTTTCTTTCTCCACCTACTTGTTTTTTCCTTATTGCTTTGATGCTATAAAAAAGTATCAATAGTACTCCAAAATCTTAGTGATAGAGCATTGGGTCCAGACCTTCTAAACCCACTTCAAGTCAAGAAGGAGGTGTGCGGCAGTGGTTTTAAGATGTCATTACATCCCTTCCAACTGTATTATTGCCATGCATCAGAACAGTCTCAAAGCATGATTTAGAGCAGCCCCAGGGTAATCTTCCAGATAGGGATCACTGGAGTGCAGAGGAGCTCCTTCTATGGCCTGGTCTACACTACACAGGCCAATGTAAGGCAGCTTACGTCAAGCTAATTATGTCAGTGTACACACTACAGCCTTGTCCCACCAATGTAAGTGCCCCACTATACCGACATAATATCTCCATAATATCTGTATTACTTACATCGGCTATTGGCTGTCTTGTCAATTTCATGGCTCCGCCCAGCTCCTGGCTCCCCAGCCAGGCAGCTGCTGGGTCTCCACTCCAAGCTGGACTTCCTCCTAGGCTCCTGGATTAGGCTGCCCTCGGGGCTTCCCGCTCCCCACACGGAGCTCTGCCCCCTGGGGTCCCAGCTCCCTACTCCCTTCTGGAAGCCCAACTGCACGGAGGATCCCAGCTCCAGGCGGGGAGCCTGGCTGCCTCCTCCCCCACCCCACCCCAACTCACCCCAGATCTCGGCTCCCCACCAGGAGCACGGCAGCTGACCGGACTCCAGGAATGGATCTCCCTGCCAGAGGTGAGAAGCCCCAGGTGGCTTTCTCCCACTCCCAGCTGGGAGAGGGGAGGCAACAAGCCCTGGAGGCAACTGGGCTCCTAGCAGGGAGCCTGATTTCTCAGCTCCCCACACTGCCCCTCTTCAGTCGGTAGAAGCGCTCTGGTGAGGATATACACCGCCAACAGAAGGAGGGTGATGTGGACATCAGCCACTGCAGTAGTTACATAGGTCGATTTAAGACTGCAGGGTAGACATGCCCTATGTCTCCTTCACCCCAAGAATGCCCTCTCCATGGGAGGCCGGGAAGAGGGGAGATATTGGAACCATTATGCTCACCCTGTACAACCTGAGAATTCCCCATGCTGAGGGACTCATCAGGCAGCTGAATACATCAACTTTACAGCCTTTTTGTACCAGAAAATAAGCACAAAGCAGTTCCACCAGGGATCAGAATCTGGGCCGTATATGATAAGTGTCTCAGAGTGTAATCTCTCTGAAACAATGTCTGTGCGGATTTGTACAGCATATTTTCAGCACTACCACAAGAAGAAGAAGAAGAAAAGGTAGCAGTCCCAAGCAAGGAAGTTTGCTGGGGTAAACATCTAGCTACTGCATTGATTCTGGAATTTGACCTATTTTTTTTTCATTTCCAATGGGTATTCGATAAACCACCAATAGACTTTTAAATTAACTTTTTCTTTTTAAGACATCTTACCAGTGTGCTACCATCAGTCCAGCGGAAGTCATGCTCAAACATCTTATCATTGAGGCCAATCCACTGGTAGTCATGCCCGACACCTAACAGGAAAAGAACCACAAAGATATTTTTATTAACTTTCCCATAAAAGGGAGAAAATTCATCAAAGAATATAAAGAATTTTCACAGAATGAATCAGACTTCCTGTTCTTAAATAGCTTTCACTAAGCATGCAAACAAATATTTACAGGCTCTTCTTTAGCCTTTTTTATTTGAATTCAGGAAATCTACAAAAATGTAGTCTCTTATCTAATTGTTTCAAACTATTGCCGTCTTCCCTTTATCCTGCACATCCCAAAAGATCAGACTAGATTTCTACCTAACTGTGCAGTTTAAATGTCAGGCAAAGACAATTACATGGGAAAAAAACTGCCTCACCAGTTTACTATAATTAAATAAGTATTTTCTCTTCCTTAGTAATGTCAAAAGTTTTTCCGTGACATTTACAGGAGAGATGTGCAAAGCTCTGTGGCAGAAAGTCAGAGACCTGCAGACTTGTCAGGAGTCCCTGCCAACTGCGTTAAGAGGGTATGTCTACACAGTATAAAAACCTCCTGGCTGGCCCAGATCAGCTGACTTGGGCTCTGGTGCTTGGGCTCTGGAGGTGAAAAATCTTTGTGTAGATGTTTGGACCTGGACTGGAGCCCGAGCTCTGGGACCCTTACAGGGTGGAGTGTCTCAGAGCTCGGGCTCTAGCCTGAACCCGAACCCAGAGATTTTTAGTTACACAGCCCGAGCCCTGCCAGTCCAAGTCAGCTGACCCGGGCCAGCCATGGCCATGCCATGCGTCTTTTATTCCTGTGTAGACATACCATGAGAGACTCAAAGAGTTTTCTTACAACATGATATTCTGGGACTGAACACCTGACCCAAACATTAGTACAATTAATGAGGACTATTAGAAAATAACCATCTCCAAATATTTTAATCAATAGCATTACTCAGTTTGTGCAGGCAGCACCTAATGCTGTGAAGGGTATCACAGGCTGAATCTATCTTGTAACCTAACATGAAGTGACTGATACTTTGTGCCTGCGAAACAGTATTTAAGATGGCTTGGAGAACAAGATTGTCTAAACAATGAGCCTAGAATAAAGTCTCCAGAATAAAGGGCTGAACTTCTTTGTCTTTTATTGTCTTTTTCTCAGGACCTAAAACTTTAGGGGTTAAAAGCAGATTTTCTCTGAAGATCAGACATTTTTCCAACTGCAGGTAATGATTAATACAAAATTAACAGCAAAAGGAATGGTCGAGAATATGGAGTCTTCCTTTTAAAAATCAAATGATGATGCATATTTTAGAAGGGAAAGATGAAAACTATTTAGAGGTTTGGAGGGTGTTTTCTCCACATAATTTACTAGCTCTATATCCTCAACCCAGAGTTGCTCAGAGGAATCCTAATGGTACGTACGGTTCACAAATATTTGCTCTTCATGAGACAAGATGCTTGTCAGGTGGGCTCCCTGGAGACGACATTCTCTTTCAGCTGTATCCCATGTGCGGCGATGGGCAAAGTATTTGTAGCATTGTCCTTGGAACTTGTGCCAACCGTAATCACAAGTCTCTGTATCTGTGACAAGTAAACAAAAACCAACCCTTAAAATACTCAAGAAAGGCACACACTTGAGTTTTATGCAAGTGGACAGAGGATTCTGCTATTTAAAGGCTCAGGAAGACACACAACCTAAGCCCCACAGATGAAAAAAAAATCACTGATCCTGTAATTCTTATTCAAGTCTTAGATACTTTTATTTACAAAATTTCACCACTAGCCATAAGGAAAATTATGCTTTGCTTGTTAATACCCATCAAAAATCTCCAGATTATCACATTATGCTGGATCTTGAATATCCCAAAAGGGCATTATTATCCCGTAACTGTGAAAGAATTAAACGTAGGCGCTCTGCTTGGACATACGACTGCAGTGGTTCTATACTTTTTGTTTTATGTTTTTTGTTTACTTCATCAAATAATTCTTTGAGTTACTCTGTTCCATTACTATGAAGGACTGATGATTGAAAATGGCCATGGAGAAAAGTAACTGTCATTGTTCGGCTAGCAGATGCAAAGCTGAAGTGCTATCTCAGCGAAGATTAAGGTTGGCCAAAAAAAGGGAGTAGATTTAAGTAAACGTAAGGTATCAATTTCTAAAGACAGCTGTAAAGCTGGAATATAAAGTAATGAACTGCACATTGTCTGTGCTTGGATGAGGAGTGGTATTGATAAGAATACACTGTAGATAGAAGCTCACAACAGCCAATATTTCCATTCAGCTAAAGAGAAATAAACGTGAGCTTTGGAATTGTAGCAGTTTCTAGGGTTGATGTCAATTACAGTGTCAAGCTAAGGCAGCCACAGACAGAACAGATGGTGTAAAACTTCCATATTTATTTTGGTTCTGTGCTTTCACTGTACAAAGTGATCACAAGGAAAAATAGTTTTATAGTAAGAAGGGTATAGAAAGAGTGAACCAGCTCCTCAGGTTTGATGCAGGACCCAATGGGAGGAAATGGCTTTGAGGAGGAGTGCAGGAAAGGTGGTCCCATCATGATTTAGTGAAATCTAAAGACTGCTCTGAGTTATGCTGGTTGGAATAGTACCACTTCACCCACTGAGGATCACCAGAGCGTAGCATGCTCTCACCCCACCCCTTTCCAAACACATGAACATGTCCCTGGCTCAACCCCAGCCCAGTCCCCATGGTCCCTCTGCCAGAAAGCAGAGAGCCAGCTTTCCACCACCTAAGGATTCTCCCACAAAGCTCTGCATCACTCCCAATGCAATGATGTAGTAGTTGTGTATAAATTACATTTATCTGAGGAGCTTGGTGGGGAGGGGGATTGAGATTTTTGCTTAAAAGTCAATGGCATGATGTGGCCCAAGGGACTCCAGTTGCACGTGAGGGAATGATAGCCAGATATTTATACCACATGTGCCAATTCCTTAACTAGGACATTCCTTAGCTTTTAACTGGAGGTCATGTGTCAAAGCAATTGCCATACTGCAGTAAAACTGGTTAGAATATGCATACATTTTTATATTGGACAAGTCAAGCTATAAAGAACTGCTCATACTTTAAAGAATCTCAGCTATGTAATCTACAATACTGAGGGGTTTTTCTAGCTCCAATGATGTAGGCACATGCAGCAGTTGGAACTTAATCTCCATGGTCTGGGGCAGTTTTTAAGTTTAGTCTGTCTGTGGTTGTCTAGAGCTTTTGTTTAACCACATAGCACTGACTAATTGTGCTGTATCCTTCATGGTGATGCTTCAAATGTTATTACTCATCTTGTTTAGGAGCCTCGTCTCACAGAAAGGAAGTCAAATAACAATAAGCAGATGTAACACACAGAGAGAGGGCTCGGGGATTACGCAGAATTGGGCCATCCCAATCCAGTGACTGTCCACCAGGGAAGCCAGCTAAACAGTGTGTGAGGGAGCAGTGGGGCTTCAACACAAGGCAGACTGAGTTCAAAATAGTAAGTAATATGAGGCCTTGACCTACCACCAATGCTAGAACCACATCAAAATTCTTCTCTTTAACCTAAGCAATTGTTATTAACCTTGAAGAAAAGAGGGACTGTCATTTGTTTATCAGCCTCAGAAGATCATCGGTGAATATCCTTCCCATAAAACTAAGGCTTTGCCTACAACGGGATTTCAGCCATCAGTGAGATTGTGCAAACGCAAACGCCTAACGGAGATACGGGCATTTCAAATCAGGATAGACTGCACGGTTGCTGCATTGCTGTAAATGGTGCCTATGCTGGAAGCCTGGACTGGTGCAGCTAAGGAGACACTGAAATCCCACTGTAGTTAAGGCCTTAGTGGCAGCATTTGATAAATTTAGGTTTTTCTTTGTTTGTATCACTATATAATTATATATATAAAATTATTCTTTCAGTAAGTAAGCAAGCTATAGGAAATGCAAACCAACCCAACCAAAAAGCAATGACATATGAAGAGCCTGATTCATCACTGCATTACATCAGGTTGAATCAGTTCCTTATTCTATTGCCAGTGTGCATACCTCCCATTGACATTGCTGTGACAGATACACACGTGCATTAGCAGGAGCGCTATATAACGGCTTATGCCTTTACTGCACATGGGATTCTAGCTGCAGCAATGGCAGTACGTTTCTGATATGATCTTTGCCCACTTGTGAACAATTGATGTGGGAGGACTTAGCCAGCCTACACTGCATGCATACGCTTTATTTCCTGGAAGGTAATCACAGCGTTCTGGAAGCGGATCGCAAAATGTGTTGGAAAGACTGAAACACTGCTTGCTATGTTTATGGTGTTTTAAAAGTTGTCTTGCTTGCCCAAGGTTTATTATAATTTAGAGGTTTGTTTTCAGAGCTGTGTGCCAGGAGGTACCAACATGCTTCTGCTTCCTCATAAGAGCAATTGTAGCTGTATAGCTCTCCAAACACTGCATTAAAAATATGCCCCTTCGGTGCAGTATATGGCCACGTAGAGCTTTTTCAACAGCAGCAATAGGCTGCGGCTAGTAGCTGCCGTGTCTTCAAACAAATTCCAGAAGAGGCTTAAGAAACCAAAGGCTGAAGCACAGATACTAGAATGTAAAGTGACTTGCTCAGCTGTGGATTCTCTGTGTCTCTGGATTCAGGTAATAAATGAAAATCAGAGTCCCATTAGCCCAGACATCTCAGAGTGAAACTGCTTCTCTAATAAATATTCAAGAATTCTCCACAGCTGTGAGATATAAGCTAGAAACTGCCTGTTTCCAAAGAGAATCCTTGCAATAAACCTTTGTCCACCGTCCGGATTTCCCAAGGTACTACAACTGGGAGAAAAAAAGTGAGTCAGCTGAGGAACCAGTATTCACAAACATTTGGACAGGGATCTCAGGTTTGAAAAGCAATGTTGTTGATAATGAAGAAAACATTGTTTTGCTTTGGGAACTTGGAAGGAAAAAGAAAAAGTCTTGTTGTATTACCCCAGTGAGGGATGTCTATTAACAAACGCATATGTGCCATTTTGGCAGTCCGTGAGCACAGCTGCATTCAGTAAACAGGCTAAGCTATGTGAGTGTCTGCAGAGATTCAGCAGTAGGGAAGCCAAACTTTGCTTTAAGTTTAAAGCAAAAATGCAGCACCTTGAGAGCAGGTGGACCACAGTCAGAATAGCAGAGAGGGAAGAGATGACACAAAAGGAAACTTTTGCCAGAGCACAAAAGTGCGGGAGGAGCAAATAGCAAATCTGTTTTTTAATGTTAGACATTCCAGTACCATAGTCTAGAAGATAATGGCCAAATTGTGGGCCTTCTATACCACATTATATGGTATCTTACTACCCAAATACTCCCACTGATATCAATGGAGTTATTTGTGGAGTAAGGTACTTCTCAACCTGAGTAAGGATAGCCCAATATTGAGAAATCATCATGAGCTATATTATGATGCACTTACTTACACTGAATATTAACTTATCCTATGACTAGTCCCACTAACTTGTGGAGAACTGTTCCTCATTGTGAGGAAGGTTATTACAGTGTAGCCCAATAAAACATAGCATTTGTACAGCAGCACTTTATATGTTACAAATGAAAGACCCCAGGTCATGAGCTCATTTGTCTAGACTTCTGTGGAGTTATTGCCAACTTACGTGGCAAGTGAGTGGGTTCAGATCCACTGCCCCAGTCTGCAGTCACACATTTCTTGGAAATTTTGCATTGAAAAGTGACAAACAAAAAACTATCTGCTCTGGTGACCAGATACTTTAAACAGATATAGTTGTATTTTGAAAAGTTGGGGAGACTGGGTAAAAAAACAAATTAAGTGACAGAAAGGGATATTTAGAAAAGAGAGCAGGTGTATTTAACTGCACCGGTAGTTTAGTCTGAATTGGAAACAATGTTGCCTCTCTGAATTATTCCTTGAGTTTATAGAAAGGATGGTATCTTTATTTTTTATGCCTGACAACTTTCTCTCGCAGTATTCAAGAAGAAGTTCTTGGCCCAGATGCTCTGATTAACTATGTTTCAATTTGGTGAAACAGAGGAAGGTGGCTGTCAAGGAGCCAGTTATAGTTCACTGGTTCCCAGGATGGATCTGTTCCACCCTAGGCCCCAGCATAGGTGAGAGTACGCAGGAGGCTGCTCATCCTTCACCAGCTGGCAAAGGTCCCTAAAGGACTATATTATCTGCTGAGCACAGCCAGAGTGTATGAGCTCTGGCCATACTATCTCCCTAACCCTGACATGCCCAAAATTGTGAGCGAGTGGGGCAGGAACACACTACACTAGCTGAGAGTTCCCTCACGCTGGGGGAATTATCAGCTGGCCATATCTGGCTGCTTTCTGATCTCTGACTCCCTTTGTCTCCTATCTGCAGGCATGATTTTCTGTGCACTCATCTCCCATTAACTACAGTGAGATTGTGGATGCTCAGCACTTCTGCCTAAAGGGCCCTTAATCTTTATTTTGAAAACATGAATAGGATGTATTGCAAACAAACATAATAAAATAAAATGCAAGTAATGAAACATAACGTTTGCATGCTCACTCACACCCTTTCTGAGGCATTGAGGTGACATGTTCTGTCATTCTGGCTGTGTTTTCAATCTAGCAAAGTCAGGGTTGATGCCGTGAAATAAAGACTCCTTGCCAGACAATTGTGTCTGAATTGCCAGCACAGTTTTATTTTGTCTGGTGAAATGGAAATTTGGCACTGATGCTTTTCCCAGGTCCCAAACCACTGCAGGACTTTAAGTGGAGGAAATTTAAATTCCAACGCTGAGTGAGTAGAGGTCTGTTTCTCATTGACAAACTAGGAAGTGTTCCCATTAACCACCTAAAATGTATTCTCAGGTCGGTCATAAAATGCAAATTAAAGCTACCATGATGCTGAAGGCCATTCAGTACTATGGATTTGCTGGGGAAAAAAGAGAACATTTATTCCTTCTGTTATAAAAACATTGTCAAATTCTAGTCTTAGAGAACAGATTCAGAAGGTCTTTCAAATCCTGGGCTGCGCCAGACTACTGAAAAGTTGAATTGTGATGAAAGCTGGAGCTAGTCATTCTTCAGAGGTTTCAATTCTAACAAACAAGCCCCTTCCCTTTAGGCTCACTTGGAAAAACTTGTGAACTGCATTTCACCCAATAGGCTCGGGATGAAAGGTAAGCCTGAAACTGCCAACATTTATGCAACTATAAGTAGAAAAAGAGGAAGAAAGATATTTTTGTTAGCCTGGAAAAAAGTGCACCTTTAAGCACCATTTCTTTTTCTCTTGGACACCTCTCCAATAATTTTAACAATGGGCCAGATTTTGCCTCTCTTACATACATCGAGGAGTATCTTACTGTGTGAACAGTCCCACTGAAATCAATAGGACTTATTGTGGAATAAGGTACTGGAACATGGAAGAGTAGTGGAATGTGGCCTGTTTCTCTGAGTTTACCAGCTTGGAGAGTTTCTTACATCTCTGTTGTCATCTTCATCTTGCACCCTTTTTCTAAACTATCACAGCATAAGTCAGCTTGGAGAAGCTGGGAATGCAGGTGCCCAGGTGATCCTGCCTATCTACTTATGTAGGCCTAATATACAGTTGGTGGTGGCATCTTGGCTTCCAGCTGTCCATGTTCTAAATCAGGGGTTCCCAAAAGTCTGTCATATTGTGGGCCACTTTGCAAAACATAAGCCATGTCACAGACCTGCTCTCCTCCCAATCACAATCCCACCCTTCACTGCAGCAACTTGAGTGCTTAGTTACATGATAAAGTGATATTAGGGCAGAGTTGAAGATTAAAAATGTACTTACTTTAATATGCTTACTGTGGCTATTTGGATATGCCCTCCCCCCACCCCATTTTCATTTTGTACTTATGTTGTTTATTTCGGGTAGCACTTAACATTTATTATTGCTACAAAAATCTGCCTTCATTGCTTGTGGTCTCTGTTGTTTGATAGTCTTCGGATCAATTTACAGTTTGTTTGTTTCTGTCCTGCTGTACATTTTCTACCCTTCTCATGCTGGTTTTGTTCTAAAATTTGATCATGGGTGAAGTGAATGTATACTAAAGAAACACTTGACATTGTTGAAGTAGTCATGCACAACCTGCAGAGATGTGCTGGAGGTTTTTGTTTTTGTTTTTTGTTTTGATTCAACTGGATATAAGAGCCTCCAGAATTCCTCAAAGAAACCTGGAATGGGCTAGCAACAAGTGCCACTGCTTGAAAATGGATACATGCATCACCTTACCTTTAAAGCCCTTCACAACATTGTTCTGCCCTACTGATCTATTCTCGCATCCTATCATGCTTCTCCTTGCTGCCTCATCTGATCCACCTATTCATTAATTTCTCCCACAAACACCACAAGTTGCTTCTATCCTGTCTCTTGTACAAGGAATATTCTCCTAATTACTCCAAATAGGGGATGGATGGGATAGACAGCAGAGCCATGGCCAGCCATGCAGGTGGTGGTATGCTGCACCCTTTAAAGCAGTGTAGTAGCTTGTACATTTCCTGGCATACTGGAGAGATGCAGGAGGCACTCAGCTCCCCTTAGTGAGGGGCAGTTGTGTAGCACCACCAATGGGGCAATACAGCTCTTAGCAAACCACAAACGGAGCAGATTTTGGAGGAGCAGCCAAATTGCATGAGATCAGCATATTGCAGTTTCCTTAGAGATCTGGAGTAATTAGGATTGCATGCCCTGAGGAGGCTAAAACCAGACCAAAAGATGGTCATATGACATTCGCAATAGCGGAACCATAAACAGAGACTGAAATTACCTCTCCTGGTTGAATATATCAATGATCATAAGCAAATGGGAAAGAGAATGAAGGATCAAGAAACACAAGGGAGAGTTCACAAAAACAAACACACCCATAAGAATGGCCTATTCCTGATGTCTTTGCTCATATAAAACTTCCACTAATGCGAATGGGAGTTTTGCCTCCTTGATGACTACATAGTGGGCCCTGGCTAGCCACAAATTGAAAAAAAAAAAATCAAAGTATTTGTTAATGTCTTACCTTGTTCGCAAAGAGCACCTACATAGCTTGGCAGACAGAGACAAGTAAATAGATTGAGACCATCAATACACGTGGCTCCATTCCGGCAAGGATTGGACTGGCATTCATCGACATCTATATAAAAATGTAAAAGCATATTTAAAATATATTCACCTCCTTAAAGGGAAACAGTGTTTACCCTTATTCAGAATTAGTACTAAGAACAATTCCACTCATGAAAGATAAAGCATTGCAAAAGAGACTGCATAACTGCTTTTCTCATATGAGAATGATGACTTCTACATACAAAATAACCTCAGAAAAGCTATAGATGCTGAACAACAATTTCACATTTACATGCTTTTGAATCCTGCTGTGTGACTCCTGGATTAATTTCTGTAATTTGTATATTCATTTCCTAGCTGTCACTCCTTGTGTACCTCTGAAAGAAGATACAGTGTACTGTATCTTCTCTTCAGCTGGTTAATTATCTCTGTGAAGAGTATGACCTTCTCTAGACTGTGACCATGGTACACATCTTATCTAACAACATAAACAGTGCTTCTAGTTTTTCCCTGTAAAACTGCAAGCATTAGCATCTTATTGTATTGTTTATCCATTCCTTTCATGTCATGCTTTCTGCATGATCGGAACAAAGTTTCTTAAAGGCGTTCTCACTGTTTATTATTAGGTGTCTTGATTGATGATAATCTTCACAGAGAGATAGAGGAGACCTTTACCAGACTTATGATCCTGAGGCAAACAAAAGGTTCCTCTCTGCTAATCAAAATGTTAGCACCTGGTATTAAAATACCCAGACAGCTCCAATTTCTTTCTGTACAATAGTGTCTCCTGACCATCTAGTATGAAGAATTTGTGAGTCTGAGAATGAGAGAGAGCTGCGAGACAGATAGATCTGAATATGCAAACTGAACCTACAACTGTAATTTTTTAAGGAAATTTACTCTAGCACAGCTAAAGTTTAAACTTTCACCCAGATTTTGTGCATCAAAAATCTTGTTCAAAGTTGAATTGCTGATAGCCATTGAGTATCAAAATATAAAAAGAGTATTTTTATTTGACAACAGTGCTCAATGCATAGTTTCACAAGCACTTAAAACAGTCCTAGGTTAAACAACCTCACTGTCTAAAAGATCACACATACATATCATATAGGTTGGAAGTGTGTGTTTAAAGCCTGAAAAAATGTTACTTTCACCAGATTTTTGCTTGCTAGTTAAATGTAACAAGCTGTGTTATCCTGGGTTGTATTGGAATGTCTCATGTAGCCATATGTTGCGGTGGAGAGAGATTGGACATTAGACCCATGTATAGTCTGGTCAAGCTCTCTTAATTGGCATCAGAGTTGTCTAAATATTGATTTCAACATGGAACTGATTTCTCCCTGCCCACATCTGCTATTTGGCTGGTCAAATATCAGCAGGCATTAATATAGATAATGCCCTATTATTTGGGGGATTGAGGATTAAATAAAGTTTACCGCCTTCCTGAACCATTAGAAAAAGTTTATAAGAATTTACTGGTTAATTCAAAAGGGTGTAATCAATATGATAATTAGATTATACTGATTATTTGATATTAACCCACTTTATTTTGATATGATTTATGTATGTATTTTATTTGGTGTCTTTTTTTGTTTAGTTTAGTTAATAAATTGGACATAATTTGTGAATATTACCCTCTAGAGGTAGGTAGGTGTGTGGGGAGGGGACAGGAGAAGGCAACATGGGCAGGGAAAGAGAAGCATGTGTTTCTTTTGCTGCCTCTCTCTACCTGGATCATGTCCAACTACAGAGTCTTTCAAAGCCTCAGCATCTGTCAGTGTAACGATACATAATTCCGCTTCCAAAGCTAATATATGAAATGTTATTCTAGTCAATCTGCAGGCAATCCAGTACAAAAAAAGCTTTCAGGTTGGCATCATCTTACCCAATTCACACTGCTCGCCACTGAAACCTGGCATACATGTGCAGATGTAGTAAGAGCCACGTGGATAACAGGTACCCCCATGAAGGCAGGGATTACTTTTGCAGGGATCTTGGCCTGTGATATGAGTTAAAGAAAGAAAAATTGATACATTGTCTAAAATACTTGGTTAGTTGTTGGTTCTTTTAAGGAAGAAAGGTATTTCCTTATTTCTGCTTTGATGCTTCACTGCAGTTAAAGATTAAACCATTAAAAAAAGTTCTGTACTGCCTGGAGTTGTCATTTTCAATCACCATAATTTTCAGCCTTACCAATAACACTATATTCATGATAGAGAACAATAACTCATTTTCAGAGGTGTTTTATGTTTTTAAAATGACATTTTGTACTACTCCTGGAAATTGAAATATTCTATTGAGGATTTAGTTGGCGTGACATGGCAATTAATTATAGCCAAAAACAGTTAAACATATGTGCACAGTGAATAGAAAATGTATTCTTTTGAATGGGGTTAGTTTATATGGAATGGTTGGGTACCCAGAACATGCATCTTTTTAGCATACTGACTTGCTGTCATTTTGGAATGTTATACTTAACCATTTACTGCTCAGACACTCTTATTTCTTTGAAAGAATCTTTTGCTAATTAATATTCTTTCCCCAAATCATGCCCCAGTTGTCTTCCTTTAAAACATACTTTTAGAAAACAAACATAGTAGCTATATACGAGACTAAACCAAAATATTTAGGTAAAAACTTACCTGCCATGAAATCCCAGCATTTATTGGAATCATCATTTTAATACTGTTTTCTTACAGAGTGTAGATGTGTTCTACTGATCTTTATTTGAACTCAGTTCAAACTTAAACATTTGTACGTGGTATAGGCAAATAGGAACAATCACTGATACATATATTCATACAAAAGGTAGCTACTCTACATATCACCTGTGCTTTTTGCACTCTTAAGCATTCAGTAAACCAATTAATAAAGTGCTTCTGACCTGCAAGAAGGAAGCCCATGGCTATATTGGGAGTCTGAGAGAGCAGATATGAAGCAAAAGGTCCTATTTTAATCTAATTTGATTCAAAGACATGGGCAAATGTTTCAGACATTGTTTACATTTTCCAAATTAGTTTGTTTGTCCTTTATGGTATATAGGACACAATCCAAAGTCTTTCTATTGAGTTCAATTAATTACCCAAACTGTTTGAAAAATGATCAAAACTAGGATATTGACCACCTTTAAAATATTAGTCCAGGTCTTACCTCAACATGCCAGCCATATACAGGTAAATGATGAATAGTATCTATTGTACACAGAAATCATTCTATCTGTATAGCTTGTGTTATGCCAAATGCTGTCCAAGCCAAGGATCTTTGGTTTATATTTATATCAGACAGAAGCTGTATCAAACCAGTCAGATTGCTCAATAGCCAACCATTATTCAATAACTGAATTTTTTTAAAACCTCAAACTTCAGCCAGTCTTGGGACTAATCCTGTATATATTTTTTTTAAACTTGTATTATAGATAAGCCTGTCTGCAATTACTTGATGAGTTCCCTGGCTTTGTTCTCCAAATAAATTGGAATATTCCATGAAAGCCACTAGAGTTGTAGAATAATTGTACATTGCAATTGTCATGCTAATGCAACAACATTCATCAAATAAATTAATGATATCTACATATCCATTAGGAACATGAAAATAAAGTAACTACAACTGGATACTGTGCGAGGATCAATGTTCCTTTTCTTCTATATCATCACCTCAGATCTGAACCAAAACCCATTGATGCAAATGGAAGGTCACTTATGAATTAGTGAGCTTTGGATCAGCCCCCTAGTTTTCTTTGAACTTGTACTCAATAGGCTTCACCATTGTATTGATTTCAGCATTGTATAATGCTTTTATGTGTATTATCTTCATTGCCTTCCAAATGTAGTTTGATTCTCATATACAAGCACACGTTTGCTACCACCTAGTGTTTTAGTATAAAATAAAGTCTTCAAGTGAAAATAAAGAACAAATTAAATGTTTACTGGTAACAAAACAAGTTTATATGGTATTTATCAGATTGGGATCTCACCTGGTATATGGACCGCTGTGCCTTCAACAGAATCTCCACTGTTGCCGATCAGGAAATCTGATCCATTAGTGACGTCCAGAAGGAAAAATGATGAAGTTACAAGTTCAGTAGTGTTTAGGTCCTCTGTGCTCATTGTTGTCTGTTTATTATACTCAGGAATGTTTTCAGGGGCTGGAATCTTTGTTGCAATGTCAGAAGAAATTGTTGTGGACTCCTTCTGTCCTACCACAGTTGTTTGTGTTTCCAGGCTTATATCCAAAGATGGTAAAGATGAAGATAACATTGTAACAGTTGCCTGGCCAGGCTTAAATACTCCACCTGCTATACTTTCATGTGGCACTGAAGCTGGTGTGGTGTATAGCGTGGGCAAAGCTCCCTCAGTGCTGCTTTCATCTACTTGATTGGGATCTTTCACTTTCTCTGGAGAAGTTTCATCTTCTGCGCTAATTTCTGGAATATCTGTGTCTACTGTTTCTCCAGAATGTATAAAAGCTGTTGGTATGACATATTTTGATAGAGAATCTTCAGAAATGGTTGCTAGTTCTTCAGTAACTAATTCTATTATGGAAGTTTCTTTCTCCTTTGTTCTGTCTGTTATCTGTCCACTAAAATCAGGAGTACTTTCAACAGATGTGCTTTCTGATTCAGGTTCAGGAGAAGAGTCTAGTGGAGACTCAGTTTTAGTGGACAGCACTTTGGTGGGTGATTTGTAAGTTGCTGCAACATCAGAACTAACTTCTTTGAAGGTTTGGCCTGATGTTTGATTAGACCTGTCTGAATCAGTTGATGACAAAGTATTTGGAATGATTACTTCAGGGTATTCTGATACTTCATTAACCAACTGGATAGTTACTGGAGATTTTGGCATTTGAGTTACAGGAAAAGGTTTGGCTGGATCTGTTTCTTCAGATTCTGTTGATATGGTTTTTGTTTCTGTATAAACTGTATGATGTTTTACTTCCCTTATATTAGGTGACTCTGTTAAGTTTTGGGATACAAGTTGTGGGGTAACAATACTTACATCAGACATGTTTGCTGTGAAAGCCTGTTCTGTCTCAGTAGGTAAGTCGGGTCTAAAGGAAGGAAACAAAGGCTTCTCCTCATCAGGCTCTTCTTGTCCCATTCCTGAATACCCAGAGGTAGAGACTATTTCACTTTGATCTGCTATCACTTGGTTGTCTGACAAAGTACTTGATTCAGGGAGGCCTTCTGTTTTATTTTCTGGTGCTACATGTTTAGTTTCAAATGGAGATTCTTTGGCCTCTTCGCTTACTCGGGGGGGCACACTAGGGCTGGCCACTGATGATATTGTTGGAAGCAAAATATCCAGTTCAGAGAATTCACCAGTGATGGGAGTTTCCGTTGTGAACTGCATGACATCCCCTGAACCAAAATCCGTGTCATCTGATCTGGGTCTGTTCTCAGCTGTTACTGATTCATTATTTATTGACTTACTGGAAATAGTCATGGAAAGATTATCACCAGATCCATATAATTTCTCTTCAGCTGTAGAAAGATTAGATATTAAATCATACTCCTTCACTTCTTCAACATTTATGCTATCATTATTGCCATATGTTGAATGAGTCTCTGTATCTGGAGTTGTCTGCACACTTAGTATATCTTCATGCATTGGTTTAGAATGATCCACATCTATGATTGTTGTTTCATCTGATGTGATTCCTAGTCGTACTTCAATTAGTGTGATCTCATTAAAAGCAGAAACATTCCCTGTAACATTTCTGAAGTCATCAAGCTTTGGGAGGATTTTGTTTTCTATCCTTGTATCGTTTATTAAACTCTCATCTGTAAAGGTCTTCGGTTGAACACTAGTCGGGCTTGGTAAGATCTCTTTTTCTTCTGTGTGGGTGGAAAATAACACTGAAACAGTTTGTGATCCATTTAATACTGTCTCTGTGTTCAGTTCTTCAGAAGAGTTTTCCTCATGAGTATGAGGAGCAACTGTTATTTCCAGCGTTCGCAAATGGGTAGTAGATGCATCTGGGTGAAATGACCCCACAATGTCTACCCAGCCAGATCCTTCTCCAGAACTTTCATATAGTGGTGTGGGAGGCATTTTTGGTGTTGATGTTGCAAGTGCTTCCTCTGTTTCAAGATGAGGAGTTCCATTAAAGAATACAGAAGCAGCAGTTATGTTTTCATTAGTCATCAATTGTGAAGTTTCCTCTTGAGTAACAACTCGATCAGTAGCAGCTGGTGCTCCGTATGTTTCATTTTCTTCTACCCATTGAAAAGTTTCTTGTTTGTGAGAGTCTTCAGTGATTAAAAAAGAATGTGATGTCTCTTTTGTGGTAGCTTCTTTAGTACTGAAGTTCCTAGAACTTCCTTCAGCTAAAGCGGAGGTACTAGTGGCCATTTTCTCTGTTGTTTCGGAAACTGCCTTTGTTATAGAACTGAATAGCCTGAGTTCTTCACTGGAATCCTTGTTTGATTCAGTCTGACCACTTTCAAATTCTTGGGCTTTGTCAGTAGAAAGTCTTGGTCCCACACTTTCAGGATGAAATGCTTCAGGACTTAAAGTACTTGTGATTTCTTCTATAGCCACAGAATTCAGTGGCACTGCTGATGGAACACTAATAAATTCATCTCCTGATCCTTGTCCTGAAAACAATGTATCACTACTGATCTCTTTATTAGTTGGCTCGTCACCCTTGGGGATCAGAAGTGATCCATGAATGTCTTCTGCAGGGAAAATATTTTGTACCAAGTCTTTTTCTTTCTTTGTAAGTGTAGCTAGAGAGCTTATATCTTTGCTTTTAATTTTTATGGCCTCAGTTACTAGAGTAGTATCACTAAATGAAAGTATTTTTTCAACAGATTCAGTGCCAGAAATTATCTCCAATTTCTTTTCTTCTGAATATGGACTAACTGTGGGAACAACTAAAATTTCAAGTTGTTCTAGGGTAGATTCTGTACTTTTAATGACAGGATATTTTGTTGTTATTCCAGAGGGTTCTACAACTTTTTGTGAAGTTTCTGCAGAAATATTCTGGTCAGAACGTATATCTTTTTCCAAAGGAAGATTTGTAGCAAAAGTTCTTGTTATGGATTCAGTAGGCATTTGCTCTTCTATCTGTACCTCAGTGATGACTTTTCTTGTAATTCCAGTTCTAACTGTGCTGACTTCACTTTTGGTACTCATGACTAAATTTGCAGACTCAACAGGAAAGGAATAACCCACAGATGCTGTACTGATAATTTCTCTTTCATCTTCTGTTGCTTGTGTTTCTGGTCTTCTAACTGCTGAATGTGGTGAAGCTGTAGTTTTTGTAAAAGACTCAATGACAGAATCCACTTCTCCAGAACCCTGATCAATTAATGGGAAATTAGTACCAAGTACTTTTTCTGTAGAACCATCTGGCACTGGTACCATGGTACCGCTCTCATCTCTGGATTCTTCTCCAGAGCCTGCCTCCATAAGGATAATGTTCTCTGCTGAGATGGTTGGTGAGCTGTCTCTTCCACTTTCACTTTCTGTAGATTCAGTTACTGTGTTTATACTGCTGACAGCATGTGTCACAATGGTGTCAGGAGAAGTGATTTTAACAACAGACTCCACAGAAGAGGTGACCCCAAAGTTTTCTAAGTATTTAGTTTGCTCTTCTGTTGCAATATGAGTTGTCATTTCTTTTCTAGATTGAGTAAAAGATTTTTCTTGAGAAGGAAGAGTTGTAATCAAATAATATGCTTCTGTTTCATGTTTTTGTTCTCCTGGCTTACCTGTACTAAAAATGTCCTTAGATACCTGCCTTCCTATTCCAGCTTCCTTAGTTGAGTCATCTGACTCAGTATTTAACACTGACTTTGTTGCTTCAATGGTTGTTGTATATTCCACAGATGAAGTATCTGTGCTGTAGACATCTCTTTCCTGCTTTTTCGTTTGAGTTTCAATGCCCCCAGTCACAGACCCCAATAGAACTGAAATAATGGCAGTAGAATCAATAACATCTCTTTCTCCAGAACCTAGATCAATAAATGGGGGATCAGTACTTACCACTCTTCTTGTGACACCCCCTGAAATTATGTCTCCAATGGTTTTCTGAGTGTATGTCGGTTCTTCCCCAGATCCTTCATCTATAAAAAGGCTTTTCTCTGTGGAGAAAGGAGCAGCAGTAAACACTTTGCTTTCAGGCCATGTGGAATCTGTCATTGGTATTGTTTTGCTGAGAGTAGTGGATTCCTGACCTACAATTCCAATTGTGTTACTAGAGCTTTCCTGTCCATCACTGAATACTGACTTTCCTATCTCAACAGTAGAAGAATGTTCC
This sequence comes from Eretmochelys imbricata, assembly GCF_965152235.1. Classification (NCBI taxonomy): domain Eukaryota; kingdom Metazoa; phylum Chordata; order Testudines; family Cheloniidae; genus Eretmochelys; species Eretmochelys imbricata. The sequence goes on along the minus strand of NC_135576.1, from coordinate 53,272,682 downwards.
TTAGTTGAAGAAGCGGTGTTCTGTGCTTCTTTTTCATCTTCTTTCATTGTCATTTCCGTTCCAGTAGCACTGCTAACTCCTTTTTCAGTAACCAACCCAACAACAGATGTGGTAGTAGCAGTTTCTTCAGAACTTTGATCAAAAACAGAAGAAGTGCTGCTAGTTTCCTTACGCAAAGAAATGGTGGCTCCTGAAACAGTGGCAGTAATTTCTGTCGTCAGCAGTTTGCCAGACCCTAAGAAAGTTTCTTCTACTGAAATCTTTTCAGTAACTAGAGTCTCTGTCACCATAGCTGAAGTTTGAGCAACATCCTCCTCTTCTACATCTCCAGAGCCTTCTGGTATTATAAATGAAGTAGGACTTGCCACAGACTTCACTATATGACTTCTTGTTGTTGTTTCTACGAGGGTTTCCAGTGGAGGAATTCTATCAGGCTTAATAGTTGATTTATAATCATCTCTTAGAATAGAGGTTTCCTTTTCTGGCATACGGTCTTTTAGGCCTATGTCTACGGTAGCGGTATCAGACACTGGACTGGGAGCAGAAGTTGCGGCAGAACTTTTTTCTGCATGTTCTTTTATTGTCATTTTCACCATTTCTGAAAAGACAGGACCAGGGAACTCAGGGTCAATGGCAGCATCTCCAGAAGACTCTATAGTAATCAAAGGCAAGGTTTTGGGGTCTTTAGTTGAGCTTTGCTGAAATTCAATTCCATGATGTTTTAAGGTCTCTAAAGTTTCTGATGAAGATTGCCCATATATAGATGGTACCTCAGATTTATTTGTAGTGGCAACTTCTGATTCACTACTTAAAACAGGTTCCAACATTGCAACATCTGCTGTAGGTTGTTGTGTAACTTCAAATGCCCCTATTATTTCTCTAGATACATCTGGTTGCATTGTACCAGAGGCCTCATTTTCAGATATTATGGTGTTAGTTTTGTTGATTTGTGAAAATTTGACATTTTTGGAATGTGTAACACTTTCAATTTGGTCACTTCTTGCTTCTTCAGCTTTTGTGTCTTTAGGTGCACTGGTCACCTGTTGCTTTCCATTGATGAACTGCAATGCTGGAGGAGTTGTAACATCAGTAGTATTTTCACAGTCTTCATCTTCTTCAAACTCAAAAACTGGAAATAAAGATTCCATAAAGATTCCAGCAGGGTACTCAGAAGACTCTTGATCAGGGACTGAGGTACAAGGTTCAGCCTGTGGTGAGTCTGCATCTATGGGGGGTTCATCTGTTGTGTGTGAATGTATTTCATAATCAAATAGATCTGCAAAAAGAAAGAGCTTTTCACAATCCTTAAATGACAAGTGTGGTAATGAATTATATTAGCCATAGACAGGACAAACAATTTATCATAGCAAAAATAAATGCATTTCAAATTAAATAAATTAAATATAGTATGTTATTTTATTAGCAAAATAAGTTAAATATAACCTGTTTTAAAAACTGCACACTTGCTTTACCAGTTCAAATGGTTTTGCACACAGAGGTCACCAATTTTTAAACACCATTGATTGTCATAAAACACGTGTGTTTAGTCACAGAAATAGCCTTGTGCTGACTTCTCCTTCAGTAGATTTACACTATTCTATACAAATGTAAAGGGGGGCAGAGAAAAAAAATCAGTTTTAGATAGAAGAAGCTATCAGCGGTGCCCAACTGCAATATTACTTCTGTGGATTTGTGGCATAAACTAATCTTCCTTAGCAACTGAGATGAAGCCTCCCATGTTCAAAAAAAAAAAAAAAGTACAGCACATGTCTTCCCAATGCCATTTGTCCTGAATACATGCTAGCTTGAATGAAAGTAATTGCTTCAAGGTTATATGAGACACTCTGCTCTGTACTCTTGACCATTTGGTTAGTAAATGATAGGTCACTCCTCAGGTGCATTATGGCTATTGAGAAAATATATTAAATAATAAATCATACATAAAAATATATTGTACGCAAAAATGATGCCATAGAACATATACATTTATTAAATTCAATGAGACTTGATAAATGCCAGTTAATTTTTTCTGCAGTTATACCTTGAATAGTATTACTGTTTACATATACTGCAAAAAATTTGATGTTTTTCTTTAGGGCAATTGAACAAATATTGAGATGGAGATTTCCAAATGCTTGTAAGAAATTTAGGTATAGAAATCTCATTGAATTCCACTGGGATCTATGCTCCTAAATTCTTCGGGTGTTTTTGAAAATCTCCCCCGACATGTACATTTTATCTCAGATCTTCTGGACTATAGGATGCATGTCACCTTCAGATAAGCAAGAGTTATAAGCTCTCTTTGTCTTATACTTGGTCTTATAGAACTCTTTGCTCCACTGACTTGTAGACAGAAAGTTTTGTGCTGCTGTACACAACTTTTAATCTACAAATTTCTCTTACATGTAATTCTAGACAAATAAGATAAACCAGATCCTTAGCTGGTGTAAACTGAGGTAGCCAATGGAGCTGCACCTGTTTACACCAGTAGAGAATCTGGCCTGACATAGCTAGCTTCTACCCTTTAGCATGATCAGATAAATGCTACTCACCCTATGAACCTGAAAAGCTAAATTAAAGGAAAGATTCTGTTCCTGCTATATACACCGTGAATGACATAGTACAATAACTCCTCACTTAACGGTGTAGTTATGTTCCTGAAAAATGCGACTTTAAGCTAAATGATATTTAGCGAATCCAATTTCCCCATGAGTATTAATGTAACTGGGGCTGGGGAGTTAGGTTCCAGGGAAATTTTTTCGCCAGACAAAAGAAATTATGTGCAGTTTGACTCTCAGCTGTGACTAGGTAAGTGAATATCCTCTGGCCCCAGAGCTCTGGTGAGGGTGTGGGTCAACAACACCCCCACTCCTAGGCCTGCAGAGTCCTCCCTGTGCAAGCTCTGTGGGTTTGAGCTCAACGGGAGCCAGGCAGAGCGGGCAAGTGGCAGCACATAGGAGGGGACACTGCTGCATCCTTCCCCAGCAGCCGATGGAGATGTCTCCGCTGGCCTCTGAGCAGCAGATCACACAAATGCCTGCTCCAGTTAGTCATTGAATGGCCCCCCAGCCCCCCGGGGTGCTGGGGAGACCAGTCATCTCCTAAGGGAACTAATCTGCCAGGTTGCATGGTATGCTTGGGACGCACAACGCAGAGGCACGTGGCCTCTAGATCTCTGCAGAGCTGGAGACAGCCACAGGCTTCTGGGCCACAGGCGCCTACTTTTCAAACTGCTGGGGTGTGCTCACCCCCAGGCTCTGCCCCAGGACCCGCCACCCACTCCGCCCCTTCCCCCGACGCCCCACCTTGCCACTTCCCACCCACCTCTTCACTTCCACCCCGCTTCTTCCCATGCAATTCCACCCCTCCCCCGAGCACGCTGGGTCATCATTCCTCCCTGCTCCCTCCGAGCCTCCCTGCACACCGTGAAACAGCTGATTGCAGCGGGTGGGACACGTGGAGGGGGAGTGGGGAAGCGCGGATCCGTGGGGCCTGTTGGAGATGTTGGAGGCGGGTGGAAAGTGTTAGAACATTGCACAACTTTCATAGAATCATAGAATATCAGGGTTGGAAGGGACCTCAGGAGGTCATCTAGTCCAACCCCCTGCTCAAAGCAGGACCAATCCCCAACTAAATCATCCCAGCCAGGGCTTTGTAAAGCCTGACTTTTAAAAGCTTCAAAGGAAGGAGATTCCACCATCTCCCTAGGTAACACATTCCAGTGCTTCACCACCCTCCTGGTGAAAAAGTTTTTCCTAATATCCAACCTAAACCTCCCACACTGCAACTTGAGACCATTACTCCTCACTCTGTCATCTGCTACAACTGAGAACAGTTTAGATCCATCCTCTTTGGAACCCCCTCTTTCAGGTACTTGAAAGCAGCTATCAAATCCCCCCTCATTCTTCTCTTCTGTAGACTAAACAATCCCAGTTCCCTCAGCCTCTCCTCATAAGTCATGTGTTCCAGTCCCTTAATCATTTTTGTTGCCCTCCGCTGGATGTTTTCCAATTTTTCCACATCCTTCTTGTCGTGTGGGGCCCAAAACTGGACACAGTACTCCAGATGAGGTCTCACCAATGTCGAATAGAGGGGAACGATCACATCCCTCGATCTGCTGGCAATGCCCCTACTTATGCACCCCAAAATGCCATTGGCCTTCTTGGCAACAAGGGCACACTGTTGACTCATATCCAGCTTCTCGTCCACTGTAACCCCTAGGTCCTTTTCTGCAGAACTGCTGCCAAGCTATTCAGTCCCTAGTCTGTAGCAGTGCATGGGATTCTTCCATCCTAAGTGCAGGACTCTGCATTTGTCCTTGTTGAACCTCATCAGATTTCTTTTGGCCCAATCCTCCAATTTGTCTAGGTCCCTCTGTATCCTATCCCTACCCTTCAGCGTATCTACCTCTCCTCCCAGTTTAGTGTCATCTGCAGACTTGCTGAGGATGCAATCCACGCCATCCTCCAGATCATTAATGAAGATATTGAACAAAACTGGCCCCAGGACCGACCCTTGGGGCACTCCACTTGATACCAGCTGCCAACTAGACATGGAGCCATTGATCACTACCTGTTAAGCCCGACGATCTAGCCAGCTTTCTATCCACCTTATAGTCCATTCATCCAGCCCATACTTCTTTAACTTGCTGGCAAGAATACTGTGGGAGACCGTGTCAAAAGCTTTGCTAAAGTCAAGGAATAAAACGTCCACTGCTTTCCCCTCATCGACAGAGCCAGTTATCTTATCATAGAAGGCAATTAGATTAGTCAGGCATGACTAATCTAACTTTAAACAAGCATATTCTCTAATAAACAGTGATGTAATAACAAAACAACTTTAACCAGGAAGACTTTAAGTGAGGAGTTACTGTACCATAAATAAATTAACCTTCCTGATTAAAAAATTCTTACAAGATGTAAAAAAGCAAATTGTGACAAAGTGCTATTCCTTTAAAATAATTCTCCTAAATGTGAGCATCAGTTAATTACAGGGATTTTGTAACCTTTGGTGGTATAGTAATCACTTTGATCATTATGCAGAAGAATGTGTTAAGTCAAATGAAGATAATGGGCAATATTTTGAAGTCTGTGATTTTCCACAGATCCAGTTTCATTATTTTGTTCATGCAAACTATGCCAGAACAATCTACATCTGCATTTTGAGCCTGGAAAAAATAGTTTCAGAGTATTGCACCTCGTATGACCAGATTTGCACCTGCAACTGGATTTTTAAAAATCTTGCCCAGTGTCTTGCTAATGACTATGGGCCAAGTCCTGAAGAATTTACTTGGTCCTTAATCAGGTAAAACTTCAGCTGAGGAGACAATGGGAGGCTTGGGTGAGGAATATAGTAAAAACTAAGTAAGGGCTTCGGGATTTGGTGCAAGCTAATAGTTATGAAGTGTATGCAATCATGACACACCCCAACCAAAACTCTGGACTTAATCATCACACAAACTGTGGGGAAATTGAGATCCATGTCCAATGTTTGTAGGTCAGCCCATCTCTAGTATTCTGTATTTCTATTAAAATATTATAGGACATGTTTGAAAAACGTTGGCTGAGACTCCGTGTTGCATCTCTCAGTGGCACAGCACAAACCTCGTAGCCTGGGGCAGAGGGCTTTAAGGTGCTTTAAACAACATCTGTGCCCTCCCTATGTAGTAGTAGGATTTTATGTTTGTATTTTGTGTAATTTAGAATGAAGGATAAAGAATTTTGTGTAGCATGTATTAAATGTATTGAAGTATGGTTTGATCATATCCTGCCAGCCACCCTTTCTGAAAGCAGAAAGGAATTGGCCTAGTGTGCCATTGGTAAAGATGCATCAGACAGAATCTTGTGTCTGAAGTGGATTTCAAGGTAGTGACAGACCTTTAGGGTCACCACTTTGTTATAGGTTTAGCATTTTGAAATAAGTAAAAGAATGCAATGACTGTTTTCTTCTGCATTGCAAATTGATGTTCCTGTTCAAATGCTCTGTGTAAATCAATCCTGTTTTGTGTGCAAATGAGGAATGTGTGTGCTAAAAGATAAGTGTGAAGGCCATCACCGGACCAGATGTTCTAGGGATGAATCGAGAATGGACTGGAAGCGCCCGGAGATTGTCACGACCGACAGAACCCGGCTCCTCCTTACCCGTGATCAACCTAGCTGGCCACTAGATTGATCCAGACTCTGGACAGGTAACTATAAAATCGACTGGAGGGACAGAGAGAGAGAGAGAGAGAGAGAGAGAGAGAGAGAGAGCGCATGTGTGTGATTGAATGCATATGCTAATTGCGGTGTATCGCCTTTTCCCTGGAAAAAGATTCTGTGTGCTTCTTATAAGCATAACAACTATTCTCTGCAGCTCTAGAGGCCAACGTAGCCCCATGCATAACTTACACAGCACAAATTATGGTAACCTACTTGGGCTGCCCTGTGGGTGACTGTGATGCTGAGACTTCTCCCTCCCTTACAGTTGGACTTTTTGGGAGGCCTTACTGGGCAGGGCAGGGCTACCTAACATAATGCCTCCTCCAGCGGAATTCTCCTTAGCTGGCTTCAGGGTGTTTACAAACCCTTTTTGCTGCCACAGGACCATCCAGGGACACAGCAGGAGGAAGGATCCTGCCCCTCTATTTTCTTCACTATCAAAAAGATTTGAAATACTGATCGCTGTACCTGTTTGATAAAAGATTAAAACCACTTGCTGTATTTTTGTCAGTTTTATTCATAAAGACAAACCCACTGTGTATTATATTTTGTAATGAAACTATTTTTATAAATAGATCCTACAGGATTAAAAATACATTTATAAATAAAAGAAATCAAAATAAATCTCCTACCTGACGAGAAACAAACCGCAAGAAACTTTAGGACTTGATGATGGAATCATATTCCACCACAACACAGAACCGATAAAACAAAAGTGTGCTCTATGACAGCCTATGAGCAATCCATTAAATGCCAAAAATCTGGGAAAGAATTCAACATGACTAATTACGTTGACAGACGGTAGAATTTAAGCACATAACCCCCATACACTGTTATGACAACGTGTCCCAGTACATTAGATTGGGCTAATGTACCTCCCTGATTTTCTAAAGCTTCTTCATTCATACTGCTCATGTTTTGCCATTGCTACTTCAAACATTTCTATTAATCTCCCACTCCACTTGTGCATTTTTCGGTCTGGCTTGCAATGCAGGAGAACAAAGTATCTTCCTCTGAAGTGGTTTCTAACTTTAATCAGAAATGGGGGAGGGTCTGCATTCTTCTGTACCTTAGAATTTTTTTTAAAATATATGGAGTAGAGATGTAAGTTGCCATCAAAATATTCCTGACCCAATGGGCTTTGATTTGATTTTGGACCTACTTTGTGACTATGTGAACAGTGCCATATCTGTTTCCTCTCTCTCAATTTCTTATACAAATACACACACTCAGAATTCTGTAATATCTTAAATCTGCCCCAATTGGGGAAAGACAGAATTATTTTGAGATTAACAAGGACTCCAGCACATATAGCCAAAGAGCGGTAGCCGTTCCCACAAGCTTACTGATTTTAACCAATTGTTGTAAATCATTTACCTCAAGTGACTTCATTCATACATTTTTTCCGCGTAATAGAGTGCTATATCTATTTTAGCTTTCAATGGCAGACTTCATGGTATAAGTATGATTATGTGAAAGTACTGTTCAGTTCTGCTTGCCAAATAAAGGCAAAGAAATATTGATACTGAGAATTTTCTTGTGAAATTTGGCAACTAGCAAACATAGAGGGAAGGAAGGAGTGAAATGCCTGCCAATTTGCAGGATTAATGACCATAATGCTACCCATAAATCAACTTTGAGAGACGTGTCTACTACTCAGCAGTAAAGCCATTTTTGGAAGACCCACTTCGGGAAGGCAGTATTTCTGGGCAATATATTAAGGGCTTGATTTTCAAAATAAATATGAAGCCCTAAGCCATGTGCAATTGCACATCTTCTTTATAACACTATTAATGCCACCATGCATGGAAACTGGGTATATGCAAGTGCAAATGACATATTAGACCTACTGTGGGACTTTTGACTAAGAAAGGTCTTCAATATTTGGGTAGTAGAGAATTTAGTATAACTGAAAACAAAATAAATCACAATAAACAAAGCACCACACTTTCAGTACATTGCACACACAAATGTGGATATGCATGACTATCTTGTGGAAACAGTTACTATGACCATACACACAACTGAAGTAGTTGTAAGAGCAAATGCCCAGTCAAACTGACTAAACAGGGCTCAAGAAATTACTATGATTTCACCCATTGTCATAGGAATTGTATTCGCTAGTTAGGCATGAGAATATGCACATGGTTTTGCACAAAAATGTACACTGTAAATTCTGAAAATCTGGACTGAACTGTACAAGCAATACTTTGTGGGAGGGTAACATGTCTAACAAGTTCTGACCAGTGCATTATTATTGTAATAACGCACACCTGGGAACCACTCAGATTACTAGCTCAGTCTAAATCATTTATGGTAGATTTATGGTAGATTAATGAATTTAATGAATAACATCTGTTCCAAACTCACCTAGATGACATGTACAAATGCATATAATACTGAGGCAAGCAAAGATCTCTGTCAGACCATACTATATTTTGTTAGCTTTTTCAAGATCTAACGTGACATGACGGTCCTGCATAAAAGCAACTCTGCTTAGGTATGAAACTATAATATGGCTCAGATAAACTTTCAGGTTGACTCCCTTCTGAAACATTCAGCACTGTTGCATGGCAGAATAACTGGCCTATAAGAAAACAGTATCATAAAGCAGTAGTACCCCAACCTTATTACACAGGAGGACACATAAACCTAAACATAACCTTGTGTGAGGTAAACAGATTCTATATATTCTAATAAGATTTAAAGTAATAGAATCATAGAATATCAGGGTTGGAAGGGACCTCAGGAGGTCATCTAGTCCAACCCCCTGCTCAAAGCAGGACCGATCCCCAAATCATCCCAGCCAGGGCTTTGTCAAGCCTGACCTTAAAAACTAAGGAAGGAGATTCCACCACCTCCTAGGTAACACATTCCAGTGTTTCACCACCCTCCTAGTGAAAAAGTTTTTCCTAATATCCAACCTAAACCTCCCCCACTACAACTTGAGACCATTACTCCTCGCTCTGTCATCTGCTACCACTGACAACAGTCTAGATCCATCCTCTTTGGAACCCCCTCTTTCAGGTACTTGAAAGCAACTATCAAATCCCCCCTCATTCTTCTCTTCCGCAGACTAAACAATCCCAGTTCCCTCAACCTCTCCTCATAAGTCATGTGTTCCAGTCCCCTATTCATTTTTGTTGCCCTCCGCTGGACATTTTCCAATTTTTCCACATCCTTCTTGTAGTGGGGGGGGGCCCAAAACAGGACACAGTACTCCAGATGAGGCCTCACCAATGTTGAATAGAGGGGAACAATCACGTCCCTCGATCTGCTATAAATCAATAAGTCACCTGTATTGATTTATAGTTTAAGTTCAGCTTGTTTTATGTGTAATTAGATAGGTTGTTTCTATGTACAGTATTGTCTATTTACGCACTTGTGTAAACTAAAATGATGTAAACATGACAACAAAATACTAATGAATCAGTTGTTAGTATATTGTGTTGAAGCAGGCCGGGGCTTTACAAAATAATCTGGTGGGTGTGTATGGCTCATGGGCCATAGGGGGACACTTCTGTCATAAAGGATGCAGCTCAATTGTCCTTCATTAAAATATTGTTCTTTACGCTAGAATTTCAGTGACTCAATGTCAGTAATCAAGTTGCCAGTCGTCAGGCCTATTAGGTGATGATAAATTGTCTAACACTTACAGATGGCCAATGAGCTATATTATAATATTATCAGCATATAATGTATAGCCATGTTATTTATAAATAAGCAAGACATTGGGCTGGAAACCTGAAATCTATCATAAAATAAGAAAAGGAAAAAAGAAGAAGTACTATCTATTAAACTGGACTCTTGTCCCCTAACGCCAAACACTCAACTATTTGTAACAATTTAAAATATACTAGTTATATCTGACATGTATTGTCAACTTTTATGTTTACATCCTTTTCAACTGCCCTAGTATAACTAGGGCCCTACCAAATTCACGGCCACGAAAAATGCATCACAGACCATGAAATCTGGTCTTTCCCCATGAAATCTGATCTTTTGTGTGCTTGTACCCTATACTATACAGATTTCACAGGAGAGGCCAGCGTTTCTCAAATTGGGGGTCCTGACCCAAAAGGGACTTGCAGGGGGGTGACAAGATTATTTTAGAGGGATCGTAGCATTGCCACCCTTACCGCCTGCAGAGCTGTGTGGCTGGACAGCAGCAGCTGTTGGCCGAGCACCTAACTCTGAAGGCAGTGTCCCGCTGGCAGCAGCGCAGAAGTAAGAGTGGCAATACCATATCATGCCACCCTTACTTCTGCACTGCTGCCTTCTGAACTGGTTGGCCGGTGAATGGCTGCTGCTGATGAGGGCACAGCTCTGCAGGCAGCAGCACAGAAAGGTGGCAATACTATACCAGGCCATCCTTACTTCCATGCTACAATTGGTGGTGGCTCTGCCTTCAGAGCTGGGCTCCCAGCCAGCAGACGCTGCTCTCCAGCTGCCCAGCTCTGAAGGCACCACCACCGCCTCCAGCAGCGCAGAAGTAAGAGTAGCAGTACCACAAACCCCCCTCCCAATAACCTTGCAACCCTCCCCCCCACCCCACCCCCCAAAAAACCCTCCTTTTTGGGTCAGGACTCTTATAATTAGAACACCATGAAATTTCAGATTTAAATACCTGAAATCATTACATTTATGATTTTTAAAATCCTCTGATCGTGAAATTGACTAAAATGGACCGTGAATTTAGTAGGTCCTAAGTATAACCAAAAGACACAGATTCTTCCCTATTAATAAGAGACAAAGAGAAGATTCCAAAGGTAAGGGATATGGCTACTGAATATTATCATAGTTTCCCACATTATGATGGAGAAAGGCAGAGAAAGTGGGCATTTGTTCAGAGGAGCGCTTTGGTAATATGATTCCTGGAAAAAGTAAGTAAAAAACAGCCAGCTGAAGGGAAGGTAGTTCAGATTGCCAATCCAAACAGGCCCTGAAGGGATTTAGACAATAAAGACTTTTGAGGAGAAAGATGGAGGTATGGACTAGAAACAGAGATGGAGTAGACAGATGGATAAATAGATATGAAGTATGGTGTGTTTCCTCTAGCCTTTTGTTTTTGTAAATATGTTTTTTTATACAGTACATAAGTGTGTTCCTTGAACATCTCTAATCAACAATATAACAAAAATATATAAAAATATAAAAAAAGTGAAAGCTTCCCCAACTCCAGAACCCACTCACTGTGGTCATGGGATGCCTTGACTTCTAACACTGCTACCCACAATGAGTCTGATCCAAACCCATTAAAGTCTTTCCATTGACTTTAACGGGAGTTGGTTCTCACCCAATATTAATTTCTTACTGACTGTGAGGCAGATGTTGTTCCCATGCCATTGACTGGAAAACTAACTCAAAAAGATATGCAAAAACGTTTTTAAAATGTTTCATAGAGTTTTTTTTTAAGAGGGGTTTTTAAAATCTTCTTTAAAGAACTCTGAGGGGCTTTTCAGGGATCTCTTTTTATGGGCAGGAAGTATAAAAGATTTGTCTCCCCAGGACTTCAGCTCAGCAACTATTCAAGCAGAAATAGTGATTAAATGAAAAACAGATTTTGAACATTTTAAAAACTTTCAAAAGAATAAAAGTATTGTTCAGAAGATTTATGGGTTTGGTGGGCTTTTGCATAGATTCATTCATAGACTGTAAAAACAGAAATGACCATTTTAAATTTGGTCATCTACATTGACACCCTGTATGACAGACAACAGAATTCCACCCAGTGATTCCTGCAACTTGCCTACTAATTTGTGGTGGATGGTGGAGCTCAGTTTTCTGTAAATGGAATTGGAGGGTTTTTTTAGGAGGATTTTCACTGTTATGAGATGCCTGATCCAAGCCCAAGGAAGTAAACTGAAAGACTCTCATGGACCCTCATGAACTTCAAAAAATCAGGCCCTAAATTCTGAGTATAAAAGAGACACAGAAATAAAGATGAATCAAGCACTTTGGTGCTGTTGGTGTTGTGAAAGTGAGGTACATTGGACCTGGATTTCATTTCATAGTGTTAGAGTGTGTAGCAAGCTCCCCTAACAGGAGACACCAATATGAAAAGAAGAAATGTATCCTTTGATTTTGTTCAAATTTCACCTTATGAACATTAATCTGAAAAACTGGTCGTTAGGGTTTCGGTGGTGTTACACTAGGGATGAATTTGGGTCAGTAGGTCTAATTCAGTGTTGTCTTAAACAGTGGCGTAAATTATGTGTGTAAGCATTAAACTACTGTAAATTACCCCCACTTTGGTACTCAGTGGTTGTACAAAATGACAGTAGTGTACTTTACACCCTGGAAGATGAAAGGGTGTGATGTAGCTGGAAAAGCAACCAACAGGATGGTATAAATAAAATTGGAGGGGATCTAGTTTTTCTTCAAACACTTTGTTAATTACTTTACTACATTTCCCTATTCCTTCACCTTGGCATATATATTGCTCCCTTTGCACATCCATTGAATACCAAATCAATGCAGGTTGCACTTCTTTAGCACTTCCCTTTTTTCACACACAGTTTATGTCACTGATTAATTTAACCTAAAGACTTTCCCAGGAACTTTTGCACTAGCTCTGAATCTGGCATACTACTCTGATTGAATTCCATAAAACTCAACAAGCTGCCTTATTTACCTTGATAGTTAAGCTAAAATTAACTCAGAAATAACATTTAGCCTCTCTTCTCTGAAGGGTTTTTTCGGTGTATGTTTTTTTTTTGACATGTTTCAGAGTAACAGCCATGTTAGTCTGTATTCACAAAAAGAAAAGGAGTACTTGTGACACCTTAGAGACTAACCAATTTATTTGAGCATAAGCTTTCGTGAGCTACAGCTTATGCTCAAATAAATTGGTTAGTCTCTAAGGTGCCACAAGTACTCCTTTTCTTTTTGTTTTTTTTTTTGGTTCATGCTAACAGTTCTGCTGTTGTGGCTGTGTTGAGTAGTTTCAAATTCATTTGCTGAATTAAAGTCCAGTCTGAGAAATACAGTCATGTTCGCCAAGAAGAGCCTCCTCTTCTTGTTCTATAGATCAAGTGCTTTGAGACCAAGATTAGATCTGTTAGGGATAAGAACTAAAGAATTGTCAGTATTTTCATGACTAGTGATTGATGTGGCAGTTCAGTTCTCTGTATAGACATGGAGATCCAGATCCTCAGCTTTTGTAAATTGTCATAGCTCAATTGCAGTCAGTGGTGCTATATTTTACACCAGCCCGATGAATCTCGGATCTTGAATCTCTAGAATACACCTTCTAGACACTGATTCTGAGAATGAGGATCCAGGATGAAGATTTTGAAAATGAAAGATACTAGCAAATACAGACTAGCTAGCTAGCAAATTAGCACTGCAAGGAGGTCCATGAGATATATGTTAGATCTTCATAGATATCAGTTCTAAGTCCAGAACAGACCACTAGATCACCTAGTCTGACCTCTCATATCATAAGGCCACAGAATTTTACCCAGTTACTCCTACACTGAGATAGGGGCTGAAGCCACGTTTAAAATTTGACCCTAAAATAAAGTCCATAGCATATTTTGTGCGTACACATGTTGTATCACACACTGATGACAATCAAGAACTTTCTTAGAATCTACACTATGTGAAAACTTACAAATTTAAAGCTCAAAAGTGAAGTTTCTGGTTACCAAATACTTGATGCAAGCCCTGATCTTCATGTCTGGATGAGCTATGTCCAGCATAGGATCTGTGCAAGGTGAAGCAAAGGTGGCCTTACATCTCCTTTGTGCTCCCCTGATCTTCAGGTCTGCAGGGACTACTTCGGCACCTTGTGCCAGTTAAAGCAGCCTTATAATTAGAGCTGGTCGAAAAATTTCCAACACATTTTTCCATTGTCAAAATCAAAACTTTCCAGGGAACATGTTGATTTAGAAGAAATTTCATGTTGGAAAAAATTGGGAAAAAAAAAAAGCATTTCAATAAGGTAGACCTTATCCAAACAAATGTTTTGATCTTTTGTTTCCAAATGAGTTTTTATTTCAAATGTATTTATTTAAAGTTGAAATCAGAACAGAAGAAAAGAAAATGCTCCTATTGACCCAAAATGAAATTTGTTGACAATTTTGTTTTGCAGGAAATTTTGAAATTTGTTTTCCTTCCAATCTGGAACAAAATCTTTAGCCTTTGATGTGCTGAATCTACTGTCTATCAAGCTGAACAATACTGTCTCATTGTTTCCTTGTACTTCCTTCCAAGTCTATCTCCATCTGTTGTCTCTTATCTTATACTTAGACTGTAAGCTCTTTGAGGCAGCAACTTTTTGTTCTGTGTTTGTACAGCATCTAGCACAATGGGGTTCTAATCCAGGATGAAGGCTCTTAGGCAGAATGGCAATACAAATGAGTAATTATAATAATTTCAAAACATCTGAATTTCCCATATAACTGAAATTCCATCTTTTGATCAGCTCTCCTTATGACTGCTCTAACTTATGCCATCTTGTAATACCATTAAGACATCCAAGCATGCAGGGCCGTCCTTACCCATATGCAAAGTACGCAGCTGCGTAGGGCACCAGGGAATTTGGGGCACCACATTTGGGACACCACATTTCCTGGTGCCCTGAGTAGATGTGTGCTGCTCCAGCGCCTACTCCGCCTCTTTCTCATGGCCCCGCCCCTGCTCTGCCCTAGTCCCGCCTCTTCCCGCCCCTGCTCCACCCCAGCCCCACCCCACTCCACACCCTCCCCAAAGCCCTCGCCCCGTGCTCTGCCCCCACCCTGCCCCTTCCTGCCCCCACCCGCACTCCCCTGAGGACTGAAGCAGGGTTGGGCCTCCACTCACCGACGGCAGGAAGTGCAGCAACCCAGCCCCAGTCTTGCCACCGGTGAGTGCTGAGGGGCAGTTCCCAAGCCAGCCCCTCCCACCACACAGAGACCTGGGGCCCCACACCCCCACCTTGTGTGTGTGGGGGGGGGGCTGTGTAGAGCCCCAGAATGGCGAGGGACAGCCCTTCAAGCATGGTCAGCATGCAACAATGCTCTGGCCTGCCTCCTTCCTGGTTATGAAGAGATGTGAATGGAACTAAGGATCTGGTCTTAACTGTTAAAGAAACATGGCTACTCCTATACACACCTAAGTATAACAAAAAAAAGAAAGTTCCAAAAATAATCAATTTTTTGATTACTTTAATCTTTCCTCCTCATATTAAATTGTTTAGTAAGTAGGATGTGAACTAGTAAAACCCAATTCTTGATTACTATTCAGTCTAAATAAACAGAAGATTTTATTTAATTCATTTCAAAATGTTCCCCAGCTGGAGATATTTTTCCAGCAGTTTTCTGAGCCAAAGTTTTCTAACTTCTGAAACATTTAAAGGATACAGTGCAAGTTTCAATACATTTATTTTTTTTTTACTTTCTAAATTTAATAAAAATGTATGTTTTGTTCTCCCTCTGACAGTTGTTCCCGCGCCCCCTTGCATAAAACTTAACTGCTCAACTCAGTTTCTGGAAGGCAACATCTGAAAAGAACAACTTTTGCACAGCTGGCTAGAAAGAAGTTGAAAGTCATACAAGGTGGGTGGTCAGTCTTGACTAGTCAAATTCATCTATCCAGCATGATTTTACAATATTTGGGTGTCTGTATTTCCATGCAAGACACCGCACTGCTGAAAACCTGGGTTTCAGTTCTAGGAATGTTTTTAAATTCCAATCTTTTCATACAGTACCATTCTCACAAGTTCTAGCCTGACAACATTGTTGGCTATGACCAGAAACACCTGCAGAAAGTGGGTATCATCAATGTGGACATCTGTTTCCCACAGGTTTCTGGCCTGTGTCCTTTTGCTAACATGCCTCTGCCAAATTTTGATGTAAAAGCGATGATGCAAAAACCATATCAGAAATAAAGCAACATTCCGATTTTAAAAGAAACCACCATGAGACCTTTTGCTGATCTCTGAGCTTTCCTTTGCCCTTATTGCTTTCTGCATTTTTTCCCCCTTGGTGGTAAAATTATTACGAAAAACAGATTGAGTAATATATCAAAGGATACAACTTAACTGAAAGAATGTTAAGCTCTTAATTTTTAAAGAGGGGAAAGTCCTATTAGGTCAGATCCCTCGATAGAAGGTGAATTCTTGTCACATGCTACTCTAAGATCAATTATTTTCTTCACATTTCCTTTATAGCCTATAATCTCATTACCAAAACTCCATCAACAGTGGGTATCTCATATTAAGAGGAACCTACTGCTGACACAATTGTCCCTAAATGAACAGTCTTCTAATGACAACTCACTATCTATTGCCTAAAAAGAACATGATTCTAACATATTGTAGTGTTAAATAACCCAAAACCAAATTGGCAAATACTAAGCCATTATCTCCAGCCAGCATTTTACAAAAAGCAATAAAGAAAATATATCACAGAGTTGTGCAATCACCTGCTATTGGATGGTTTGTTTGGATATATGCATATAAGGCCAAATCCACAGACCAGCTCCCAGGCCAAGTACCCAGGCCAAGTGGTAAGACAGATGTGCTGGTTGGGAGAGGAAGAATCCTGCTCTCCAGACTGTGGAGTAACCGCAGAGTTGCTCACAGAACCTGTTCCTGCCGGAGTTGTAGCAGCTTCTGTGAGCCTTCATGTGGCCCTTCATAGGAGGCTGATCTGCCCTTGCCCCCTCCCTAGCCCACTCATACCTTGCTCTCTTTTACCGCATGCTACCCAAGAAGGTTGCATCCAGATGCATCTGCTGTTACACACAGTTGGAACTACCCCATTAAAGTGCAAGCTCTACCCTTACTACCTTAGGTTTACACCATATCAGTGTTTTTGGGTGGGGGGGGGGGAATTGTCTGGATTAAAAAAAACCCAGCCCTGCGAAGTCCGAGCTCTAAGAAGTCTATTTTTAAAAGCTATCTAAGTAGTCACACTGTAGTATTACTACAATGTACTAATTACATATCTTTACCAGAATGGTGTGGATGTGGGCCAGATCTTCAGTGGTACAAATAAGCGTAGCTCCATGAAAGGCACTGGAGCAATGCTGATTTACATCATCTGAAAATCTGGCTCACAATACTCTTTTTACTGATTTGTAGCGTGGTTAATGTGTACTTAATGTCACTTAATGCAAAGCTTTACTGAGATTTTATTGCCTGTAATTTTCCAAGTTTTAAATACTTCATAGCAGAGTTTTAATTTAACTTCTATACAAGTCCACTAGTCATACAGCCAAAAGTCAAAATCACAGTTGATCAGATGCACTGTTTGGCTGCAGTTCCTGTTCTCTTTGTGGAATTTACCAGGTTAAGATGGTTACTGCTATTAATCATAAGGGAATGTGTACTTATTCAATCAAAGCAAGACTATTTTTAGATTCTAATTTTCTTCATTAAAATATGAGCTAACCATTGCACAAACGTAGCCCTGTTACAAAGGGAAAAAATTTCAGTAGGTACAGACCTACCTGTGTAAACAAAAAAATTGTGCACATTTGTGCAGCTACAGTTATGTGTTTATTTACTTCAGTTATATGTATATTTTCTGCAAATGCAACTGGGTATCTAGCCCTTTAAAAACCTATTTGTAGGCACAATTGCACATGTAAATGTGCGTGCATCATCTAGGGTCTCCTTTGAGGGTCTCCCCTCAAAGGGTCTCCCCCTTTGAAAATTTCACTTGGAAAGATCAGACGACTCTATAACTGAATTTTTAATGGAATATTCCTCATCCCATAACTTGTGAAAATGGAGAAGAGTTGCTGAAAATGTCTACACCCTTTTGAAATGTAATCTCATAAATGTGCAGGAACTCCCCTTGAGCTGACGGAATTACAGCAGTGTAAATCTGCCCCTACACTCTATGTTCTGTAAGGAAGGAGTACAGTGCCATGCACACTGATGGTATTCAGTAAATTGTATAATAATAACTAGTTGATGATTATTGCTGCTGGGCTTATTTTTTGAGCTGCCTTTGAGCCTTACTCTTCTCTCCACTCTGCATGGTGACGTGCACTGCCAGGCCCACTGACAGCAATTCCAGGTCCCAGGGCTGTCCCTAGTGGGGTGCGGGGCCCAGGATGGACGTGAAGAATCCGTCACTTCCAGGACCAACCCATTACTTCTGGGACTGACCGTGCTGGCCAATTGCACCAGCCCATGTGGCCCCCCAAAGCGCAGGGCCCAGAGTGAGCACCACCCCGTGTGCACCTAGGAGCTCTGCGGCCCATCCAGGAGATTTAAAAGGGCCCATGGCTTATGGACGCCGATGCTGCGGGTAGCCAGGGGCCCCCAGACCCTTTTATATTGTCCAGGCCCCTGGGAAACTGCCCCTTTTGCCCCATTTCCCTCTACCCCCTGTCAGCAGGCCTGTGCACGGCAGATGAAATAGTGAGAAGAACACAGAACAAAAAGCAGGCCTCAGTGGTACTGAGGAATTCCAAGTTGGGAGGGTCCCAAAGCTCAGGCTGCAGCCCAAGTAGGGTTGGCAATTTTGGGTGGGAATATTCTTGAAGGTTTCATCACATGACAATTTTTAATTAAAGATTAATCTTTTAATTCCTGGAAACTCCAGGACAATCCTGGAGGGTTGGCAACCGTAAGCCCAAGTCCAAACATCTACAACTCAATTAAACAGCTCCTTAGCCCAAACCCCATGAGCCCCATCAGCTGTCATGGATTAGCTGTGGGTGTCTAACTGCAATGTAGACAAAGCACAATAGAAAATTATCATGGGCAGAGGCCTTTTATGTGAGAACTAATTACAATACAATGTACTTTTACAGATTTGAACATATCACTGGGGTGTTAACAAGAAGAAGTTTTGTAAGCTAGGGTGAAATACAAGAAGGTATAGACGAGAGGCAGAGACCAAGAGAAAGAAACTCTCACAGGGATCCTGTTCATAGTTATAACCTATTTAGGGAGATTTTCAAAGGGTTTAACTCCCATTGAAAGTCTATGGGAGTTAGGTGCCTAAATACCTTTGAGAATCTGGGCCCTAACTGCCTTTCAAATCAACCCCATTATCTTTTCTAGTGAAGATGTAACCATTTCTTAAGTAAAATGGAGGATTTAAGATTACTGAGCAAAGTAGCCCCTCTAAATTACCTATAGGGAAAAATCTCAACAGCTGGGTGCAAACAGACCTTGAACAAACACTGAAACAGCAGAGTATTTCATTTTAAGAAATGTGGTTCAGTTTTGTAACTTTAAACCAGAGCTGGCTGAAAAATATTAAGTGTTTCAAGAAAAATGTTGGAAAAAATCAATTTTCCATGGGAAATTATAGGTTTTTTGAAATTTTTTTGAAGGAAAAATTCCCCAAATATTTCTTGATTTCCAAAACCAAAAAGGACTGTTTTGTTTTTCCTATTTTTCTCTTTCACTTTCTCTCTCCCCCTCTTCCTCTCGTCTCCCGCAGGGAAGAGGAGGAGAGAAAGGAGGAAAAAAGAAAAAACTGAAAAACCAAAACCCGAAAACAGAATTTTTTTTTCATTTTTGGTTTCCTTTTTTTTTCTGTTTTCAGCCTTTCCGCTTAAAAATGAGACATCATTTAAACAAAAACAAAATTCTGCCAAATAATTTTTTTCTAAAAATACACACCTTTTTTGTCGAAAAAAGTTTTGAACATAAAATTTCTACCAGCTCTACTTAAAACTATTACACAAAGTAACAATCCAATGCTCAGGACTTTAGGTTAAACCTTTATTAATGCTCTGTACAGCAAAGCTCAGCATTTTTCTAAGTTGAGAGTGCTGAACTGCTACCTACCAGTACCAATGCAAAAGAGCGGTTCCATTTGGCCACTTGCAGCTAAATCATTTCAAGGTGTAAAACCGATGTTATTTCTGAATGGGCAATTGTTATCCTTTTGCCTCAAGCCATGAAATTAACTAATGTCCATTGCTTTTCAGACGATTATTTAAAGAAATCGTGTGGGAATTTACACTATCTCCAGTTCCTTCAAGCACAAAGAGGAATATCTTCACGTGAGGTAGAAGTCAGATTAAGGATTCAGAGACTGGTACACTGACCCTTACAGCTCCATTATCACTGCTGGTTTTGTTTCACCAGAGAATACTTCGGGGGGTCTTTATCTGACCCTGTCAGCCCACATATGACCCAACCATATATAACAGTTACAGAGACTTCGAGGTTTATATTCAGAAAGATTTAATAGTCCTGCAAAAGATGTTTGGATCACTCACAATCTCACTGTAAGCAGAGTGGCAAAGGATAGGATAAGAAAGAATGACGTATTTTCACATTTTTAAGGTAGTTAGTGCAGGTTGCCGGAAGGAGAAAAACTAGTTTAGATATCTACTCAGAATGACGTGTGTGTGTGTGTGTGTGTGTTATATATACAGCTCTCTTGACATAGAAAACCATAACGATGGGCCAAATCTTGTTTTTTGTTATTCAGGCAAAACTCCCACTGAATCATTGGGACTCTTGCCTGAGTAAGAAAAGACTGCATGAGGAATTCAGAATTTGACATACTATTATTACTAACAATAATCATTATTGTCTCTAGAGCATTCCCCACACTCTGCTCAAGGCACTTGGGAGCTCCCCAACAATTTAAAATATGGAACAACAGCAGATAGATAAATATATATCACCAGATGTCTTCGCTTATTGTGTAGCCTAATGATGGCAAAATACAAAGACAGTGATTAATTAAGAGGAGCAGAGGCAGCCTAAAAATAGGCATGGCTGGTTCAGAAGACCAAATTGCTCCTGAACAAGAACAAATTTTAAGTAAAGGAAAGACAGCACTGATCTTTTTTAGGGGTTAAAGATATAGCCCGTTGATCAGAAGATTTCTTTTGCTGTGTGGTGACAGGAACTTAGTTTTCTGGATGGTAACAACAGTAATAATGCACTGGGTGGTCAGACAGTTAGATCATAATACACTGCATTCAACATTTTTCTTATAAATATGAATTATTCACTAGAACAGGACAATCTCAACTCCATGCTCCCAAAAGTTTCAGGAAACACAGCCAACACTTTGAGCACAGACTGACAATGCCATGTAAATAATTCACAAAAAACGTAAGAAAAGCACCAATATGTATTTTGTGTGTTATCAATTAGATCCACCCTGCCCAAAGGAGGGAGACAGATGTGGAAAAGAAGCTAACGATATTTACTGTGCTAGCAGGAAAACTTCAACTGTTTCAAAGTACTGCCATAGAGACCTGACATTTAAAAAAAAAAACTGCTAGAGAAAATGATGAATAGCTCAAAAAGCATGAATTGCTGACATAACCGTTGTCACCAGAGTGGTTATTACCTGTTCTTCTCAGTGGCGCTACTTTTGTGAATCATTTTAACCTTCAGGCTACTTTTAAAGTGATGTTAGCTTACATTCCTGACACCAAACCACGTAGCCATCCTGAATTAGGCTCATCAGCAGAGTCACTTCATGTAAAGTAAATCTTCACTACTTTTTGGTAAAGCAAGCATTTTCTGAAGATGGAAAAAAGCTTGAATAGCAAAAAACTTTCACTCACTCAACAGAGAAAAAAGTACAGTACATCTTGGATACACACACCAACCTATTTAAAAACTACTGCTATTTTCCAAATAGAAATCATATTCTGCAAATAGTCTCCACATAAGAGAAAACAGCCATCTTGTACACATTAAAATTCCACAGGACTATCTATATATGTTACTGAAACTTCTAAAAAAGGATTCCTTCTCCTAAAAACTACATTGTACCTATGAATAAGATGATCATTCATTTGTCTCATGAATAAACAAAGAGCTATAAGGAAGCTTGAAGTGTGTAATCCCTGTGTCTAGATCTGAGAGGTTTCCTTGGCAACAATGCACAAACAGCAGGGAATGTGTATGCATCCTCCGAACAGTATGTAACATGAGGGTACTGTTTTCTGGTCTCTATGGCTGTCTGTAAAGGAATGTAAAAAAATATTCATCATTCTATAATATGTTCCACAGAAAGAGCCAACAATCATGGCCAGCACACTATTCAGTAGTTTTTTAAATTAATAAGTGTGAGATTTCAAAGCTGTATTTCATTTTTTGAAGAGGAAGGAGGAATAATGCACAAAAACATGAATTTACACTGGTTTTTGTTTTTTGTTGGTTGGTTTTTGGTCATACCAAATGACTTCTTCATTTGCATTTCAAACAGAATTTATACTGTATTTGTGTCTCATTTCTTCATAATGCTGGTTAAACAAGAGTATGGTAATATGGTGAAATTCTAGCAGGCTTAATTAAGCAATAGATCCTTCAAACAGGCTGATATATATATATATTTATTTATGTCTCTGCTGCCAAATGGCCTTAAATGTATTTTTAAAAAACCCAGCTTTCAAAGTCATTTGGAAGTCATTGTGCCAGATTCTGATGCCAATACAATGGCAAGATTCTGATCTCAAGTACCAGAGCGGAGATACTCTGGATTTATTCTGGAGCAACTTAGATACGAATCTGGCTCTCTGTCTATATTTTCCAATTGTTAGGAATGGATACGTAAAGGATTAGGTCATTCAGGATATGAAAATGATTCCTATAGTTCTCTGATAGATTAATTACCTTATTAACCAAACAAGTAGCAGCCGTGTTTCATATGGAAATGTGATTTTCAATATCAATTGATTTTCTGTCTTAGTTGAACAGACAAACTCAACCCTAGCACTGACGCATTACTGCACAGAAACAAAAAGATGGGGGTCTACCGTTGACAAATAAATTACCATATCAAATGGCATCTTTGACAGCCAGTCAGAATACTGGATGTCTGGCCATGGCAATAATTCACTGCTGATGTAAGTCAGAACCCATTTGCTGAGCCTATTTACAGCAGTGATTAATTTGACCCCTTCTCTCTGTTTGGCAAAAGCACACAACTGATCCATTCTCAAGGTCATCCAGAATGGTACAGGTTAATGAGAATACAGTGCCTGGTCCAACTTCTAGTGAAATAAATGGGAGTTTTTGTATTAACTTAGAGGGGACCTTAATCAGGCCAACAGTGAGCTACTTACACACTACTGCACCAATAAGCCACCTGAGAGAAATGTATTTGGATCAATCTTGTGGCATAATACCCATGAAGTTATGGCAAGAGAACACTGTCACAGAACCAACTGGCTTTGCTTTCAAAATAAATGTCACCTCTCTGAATTGGCATTTACATAGCCATAAGAGACCATTTTCCTGTAGTACCATTCTAGTTCAATGATATTAACTTTTAAATATATGATAGCTTTCCCAAGAGCTAAGAAGTTGCTGATTAAGCTAAACTTGTTGCTCATAAATAAAACAATCCAGTTCACATATATCAACAAAGCTATGCAGAGGACAGATGTTCCATTTCACAGAGGATTTTGAGATTCATGCCAAATCGGAGCAACACCCCAAAATTCTGAAATTCTCTGTGAAGGAAAATTGGGAAAAAAAATATAGTTTTGGGTCATTCCAAATGCTTTGTTTCAACAAAATTAAAATGTTTCAACTTAGAGTTTTTAATGTTTGTATTATATTATCAAATATATTATAATGTAGAATATAATACAACATAAAAATTCAAAATGAGAAACTGAAATATTTGTTCTGATATTATCAAAATGGTATGTTAAGACATTGTCCGAACTTCTTTTTTTAAAAACAAAATTCCAGCTAAGTTGACCCAGTTTGGTGAAGCATTTCTATTTCAACAGAACTGTATATTCGGATGGAATATGGTTTAGTCAAAATTTCTCTGACCATCTCCATACATCTGCTTTTTTACCAATTGGATAACCACCATAGATAATGACAGGGCTACACAACAAGGAATGTAAAACTTTCTTTATAAAACACAAAGATAAACCTGGAATACCTCCTAAGAATAAATAATAGATTTGGGTAACATACATTTATCCTCTCAGTGAAGAAAAATGTCTAATATTTAGTCAATACGTGAGATATTACCGTAGCTGCTTCCTCACCCGCAGGACAAATATCTTTCTCTCTAACTCAACAATGAATACATATAATTAAAATAACCTTGTTAAAAATAGCAAGTAGGTGGATATGTCCCACAGAGTAGTGTCCTGATTCATATATGCCACTGTGCATAAATAATCTTAGTTTTAAAAAACTATTAGACTTATTGTTATATTTTCCTTGCAATATAACACTTAAAGGGGAAAATGCTACCGTGTATTACACAAGCATGTAGAGTGTAGGGAGTCTTTTACCACCCAGTACACACATGCTGCAGTAAAGTAGGATTCCTACTTAAGACTAAAGAGAGGACCAGCAGGGTTTGGGGGCATTGACTACCACGTCTACCATGCTTGCCAACATACCATGCCCCAAGGAAGTATGGTCAGCCTGGCTGGGGATGTGGCCACCAGCTAGCATGCTTGCAGGAGACAATGACCGGAGCCAGCCAGGAATGCAAACTGGTCCTTTTCAGAGGAAAAGTAAAGTGCGTCTTACAGTACTTAGATACAGGCCAAATTCTATACTATCCTTCCCTGTGTGAAACATGTGAATATCTAATTTGTGTATGCATATATATAAAGACATCGAGCAAGACCCTGTGCTACTCTATCAAATCCCACTGCACATGCCCCTTTCATTGAGAACAGAGCACATGGGGTCAGATTCTGATACCCTTATACTGAGTAGTACCTAACTCCATCAATAGTCCCATTAGAGTCAGTGGTACTAGTTGGGGTCAAATCGTGAGCCTCTTACTCCCACTGGTATACTATAATTCATATGAATAGTTCCACTGAATCATTGTAAAGTACTATTTTATGTGAATAGTCTGGTCCATGATGGGTATTCTTAATGTCCAGTGAAGAGCCCTAATGAAGACTATACTTGCCAGTTTTGGGGTTAATGGCCGTGATTAATCCACATGCTGTGTTTAAGGTAATTACTTTCATTCAAATTTCACACACCTAGTTCCTTCTAAGGCAGGAAACAAACATATTAAACAGAAATCACACATACAACGTTCGCAATCTCTTTTCATAAAATTCCACACCCACAAAGCACAGGTTCCCTCACTTTCATTCTGTTCAAGGCTGGAGGGGACAAGAAACCAGACAGTGCAGTTGTCAAACCCTGGATCTAATAAGCACCTTCCAACCTATTCACTAAGTAAGCACTTTTAAATGTCTCTGAAAATGCAGGTGTGCAAACTACTCCTAATACAGACAGAAGCTATTTTTTCAGTATCCCCTCAACCACTGTTAAACCACACACACACACCCCAACACACCCTCACTAGCATTTTTCAGCTAATAAAAGCTTTATGAGTTGAAAAGTTCCTTCAGGTTTTCTTCAGCTGCTAAAAAAACCCTTCCAGCTCATACCCTTCCAGCTACAGCATCATAACTCACTGTTACAATCCACTGGAGCTAATGCAACATACAAGGATCATGAGTGGCATGTTTTGTTTTTCCACCATGAAAGACAAGCCTCATATGACTTGCTCAATATGGTAGAAAATTACTAATATGATCATATAATGCAGTGCAAGGATGTTTTTCCTGCCCTTGTTGAGTCCATTTCAATACTGACCATAAGCAAAAGAGAATAGCATGAAGTTCTATACAAGTAAATAAAGTCTCAAGCACATTCCATTATGGAACTTGCACACCATCATTTTTATGACAAAAAAGGGGATGTTTCCCCACGTATAAATACATTTTCCTCATTAATTTGCACACCTGTCCTAGACCTGCCCATGTCCCATAGACTGTCAGAAAATGTTATGCTTTATATTCCTCATTAATTTGTGCACCTGCCTCAGATTCATTCACATGCCAGTGCTTGGGCTGTTTGCCAATAAATTCTCTCATGGAAAACTGTTGCATTCTTATACAAATAAGCAGCTTAATCCATTCAGCTATAGTCTCTCTCTTATCAGCATTTCAGCATAATTGCCAAAATATAACATAACGGGCTTGCTTTTCAGCCAGGCCTCATCTATCTTCTATTTCCATGGGTGCAATTGTACACCTCTTTGTAACTGAAACTTCATTTATGCACCCACAATTAATTTTAGGCAAAAATACTTGCAGTTAGATGTCTAACTATTTAATTTGTGGACAGCACAAAAAGAGAAGTCATTGTGGAGAAGATATCTCTGGACATCTAGTCCAATATTTGAATGACACAAATAAACATTTCTCATACTTATATTTAAAATCAAAATTGGGACATATACTGTACTATATGAGGCACTAATTTCTGACAGTCTAGAATAACCTAATATCCTAGTCAATATTTTTAATTCAGTTTCATTCAATCTAGTCAATATTCCAGATCATTCCTGTATAGGTCTATAATAAATAATAATTATTAATAATAATAATGTTCCATACATCTATAACATCTATACATCTATAAAGTGCTTTAACAAAGTTGGTGGCAGATTATGGCTGGCCCATGTGCAGTTTTTAAGCTGAGGGGAAAGGTGCAAGAAACCTTTCCCCATTCCACCTCCCACAGAGACCATAGGTACAAGTCATTAGCTCAAGAAAGCAAGGGAGTTCCTTCTGCTACAATTCACTCAGACTCTAGCCACCCCAAAGGAGTCTTGGGTTTGGCCTCAACAGCCATATACAAGTGCATGGGGAGAGAGGCTATATGTGTATGTACACTAAATGCTGCCAAAAGAAGCATTCAGTGTAAACGTACACTATTTTTCTTCGGTGCCTAGTACAATGGGGCCACATTCCTGGTTGGCCCTTAGGCACTACAATAATTAATAATAATAATGCTACACTCTCCTGAAAGAATGCATCAATGGACATAATCACCCTCTTTGCCTGGGAATTCTTGCAAGAGTTAAGTCCAAAGCAGATTGTTAAAAGTTACAAAGGGATCTCACAAAACTGGGCAACAAAATGGCAGATGAAATTCAATGTTGATAATGCAAAGTAATGCACATTGGAAAACATAATCCCAACTATACATACAAAATGATGGGATCTAAGTTAGCTATTACCACTCAAGAAAGATCTTTGAATAGTTCTCTGTAACCATCTGCTCAGTGTGTAGCAGCAGTCAAAAAAGTTAACAGAATGGTAGGAACCATTAGGAAAGGGATAGATAATATGACAGAAAATATCACAATGCCATTATATACATCCATGGTACACCCACTCCTTGAATAACACATGTAGTTCTGGTTGCCCCATCTCAAAAAAGATAGATTAGAATTGGAAAAGGTACAGAGAAGGGCAATAAAAATGATTAAGGGTATGGAACAACTTCCATATGAGGTGAAATTAAACAGACTGGAACTTTTCAGCTTAGAGAAGAAATGACTAAAGAGGGATATGATAGAGAAAGTGAATAAGGAAGTGCTACTTCACAAAACACAAGAACCAGAGCTTACATAATGAAATACTGAAGACAAGGAGGCAAAGGAAGGTAGAGAACTGACTCACACAAACGTACCAATACCGCTGAGGAGACTTTTATATACAATAGCTTGCATTATACATCCCTCAGCTCACCTTGTAATTCTTTTGCTATTTACATACCAGAGCTATTATTTTCAGGACTTGATAAGAA
Organism: Eretmochelys imbricata; assembly: GCF_965152235.1. Classification (NCBI taxonomy): domain Eukaryota; kingdom Metazoa; phylum Chordata; order Testudines; family Cheloniidae; genus Eretmochelys; species Eretmochelys imbricata. The sequence continues at coordinate 53,244,947 of NC_135576.1, read as the reverse complement.
AGTTGCTATTTGCAAGGCGATATTTACACTTTTTGTACTTCAAAATCCTGGCAGGGTTTGTTCCATCCCTAGCCTATTGTTGTATTTAAGAGTGTTAAAAATATTTTATTGAAAATATGTTAATGCAAATGAGTCCAAACATTGTTTAATAAAGATAATTATAATTCTGAATACTGTTTCCTGTGATCCCTTAGCTGAAAACCAACAAGTCAATGACACTGTTTTATATGGTTCCCTGATGACTATGGATCAACTTTCATTTCAAAGCATATCAGCAAAAATAGACTGCATCATGTTCTGTAGTAACTAACTTCTGGTGAAGTGCATGTGTTAGTAATCTCTGTCAAATTCTCTCCTCTATAGCACTTACTGTATGTATTTCCTTCAGAATAAAAGAAAGTTTACGTACTAAGAAGCAGTGAATTGAAAATGTGCTTGATGTGATCTTGCAAATGTTTTCTTTGTGTGGAATGGAAAAAAAATGTTCAGAATATTGAAAAGAAAAGCACCTTTAATTGCGGTTATCTGATTAGATGTCTACAGTGCTGGGAAATTCACATACCGTGGTTGTCAGATTTGAAAACAGGCTGGGGAGAGGAGCGGAACAAACGTCCATTCTAATCCTGTGCTAAAAAGATGGTAAAATCCCTTCTTTTTGAACACAATAGAGAAAGTGCCATTTGGGGAAATTCCACCTTATTTTACAGAAAGAGTTATTTTGATTCATACTTGGTAGAATAAACCATCCTTAGTGACACAGTTTTAAAACTCCATGGCTTCAACCATTGACACATACACCCACAAACATACACCAATACATACAGAGAGATTTTAAAAGTTTGAAACTCTAACAGAAGGTAAAGTTTGAAGAAATTCTGCTCTAAGGGCTAGATCATTAGTGTAAGATCTGGCCCACAGAAAATGACTGCACACTCTTGTGTTGCCGCTGGAGCATCCCAGGAGGGAATTGTAACTCAGGGAATCACAGTACCCCTCCTCCCCTGACTGCTGCTGCTCCACAGAAAGCGTGAACTGGGACCTGCCTCAGCACATGCTCCCTGATGCCCTGGCATACTTTCATCTTGGGGGAGGAGGAGTCAAGGCTACACTCACTCCCCAAACCCTCCCACCCTTCCTGACCCCAGGCATGAGGGAAGGATATAGCATCTCTGTGAAGATTGCTTCCTTCCATGCACGGTAAGCTGTGGTATTGTTACACTAGTGCATACAAGTAAATGGCCTCTTCTACTCCACAATCTGGTCCTTAGATAGAGATTTGATTTAATCAAACTTTCATGAATTCAAAAGTATTTTGTATCTGACTTAAATCCAATCCACATACCTCAATCATTTGAGGTGGCTCATCAGAGTGTCTCATCTAATTGTGACTTCCTAAATATAGGCACCAGGCAGAACACAAACCCACAATGCTGCTAATGTGTCACATATTCCAGAAACAAAAGTACTGATCAATTAAAAAAAAATCATGTAATCCTTTCAAGTCTAGTATATTAAGGCCCAATTGATTTCAATGTATTTGTCAAGACTATGCAGTTTAAATATTGCAGATATATAGTATAAAATAAGCAAAAGTAAAAAATTGCACTCTGTACAAGCTCTGCTAACTATATTGTAAACATTTAGGGATCTACTTTTGCCTTTTGATTGATGCACACAACTCTATTAGCTCCCAAACTAACTCCCACTGAAATCAGTAAAAGGACTTGCATTAATTATAATGGGAGTTGGATCAGGTTCTTAACACTAATGGTCGTTATGGTCATGAATAAGTGGGAAAAGAATCCTCTAAGTAATCATACAGAAGCATCATATTCAGCTAGGCTAAAAGACAAATAAAATGTATATTTTTGTGGAAAAAAATAATTATAAATGAATTAAACATAGTATGAAATTTGACAAACCCTACAATATATCTCAGTTAATCTCCCTTTTCTCAGCACTTTCATATCTCTTTTTCTGTAAACTTAATACTATGTGAAAGATCTCAAGTAATGGCCAGTTGTCTAATACAATACTGTAATTCAGGAATTGGTAGCTCAGTTCAATGCTACTTTAGTTCAAAGTAGTTTTGCAGTTTCTGTTCTGGAAACCCATGAAATTAAAGCTGCATATGCAAATACAGTGCCTTCAGCTAAAAAACTTCATGAACTTGTGCAAATTATGGTAATTTGCATCACAGACTCTGCAAAGTAATCAGGAAAATGATGATAATACACCATGGCAAATATCCTGTCCCCCAAATCCCACAACATCCACCTGTGGATGTAACAGATGTTCCCAAATGTTTTAGCTGACCACACTGTAAATGGCATTGTTAATGGCTACAGACGAATGGAATGTTAACACCATCTAATGCTACACTTAAGAGTAATAATGTATGGCATGGAAGCTGTGAAACTAAAATGCATTGTAGCACAGATAACGAAAGTCCAATCAGTGATTTGAGTACATCATATGACAAACACCATTCTTATGACTCCCAGTAATAAGTACAATACATTTGCACCTTCTTACAACCACAGTGAATTTGACTTAAAGACAATTATAATGTACATTTCTACATTATCTTAAATAATTAGTACCAATATATACCTAGAAAAAAACTTAAAAACTCCTGTTTAGACAAACCTGTGCTTCAAAGAATAACTTCTGGTATACTGTGAAACCTTACTGTTATGGCAAACTGTATGGACATGGGTCATAGGTCTAAAGGGCAAACTCTTACCTGTATTATTGCCCATAATGGCAATAACAATAAATCTTATGTCAGATGTATCTTCCATGTCTGTTTCAAGATCTGAAATAGAGGGAGACACTTCCTGAGGTTCTAAAACCTCTGTGGTTTCCTCAACTTTGGGTGGTCTGGTAGGTCGTGCAACTGCAGTGGCACTTGATGATGTGAAATATTCTTTATCAATTTCTGGTTCCACTGTCTTGCCTGTCAGACCATCATCAGTAGTGGTTTTACTGGGAGAAGTAGATTCACCAATTATTACCATGTCTATGCTTGTTTCCTCCTCATCTTCCCTGTCAATTATACGTGGAGGCTTTTTAGTAACAAAGGACTTGGTAGTTGAAGTTGGTTGGATTTTGTCTGCTGCACTTAGAACTGTTGTTTTATCTGTTCCAATAGTTGAAAATATAATTGGTTCTGTTCCTTTAGGTTCCTTCAATATTCCTGAACCTTCCAGACTATGGGCTGTAAAATTTTTCACTTTTTCCACAAAAGTAGATTTCTCAATCTGATGAGTAATACCTTCTGGTGCAGAAGGACCTGTAGGCACTGTATGTGAAGGTAACTCAGATTCCCAACTCACCACACTGCTGTCTTCCGTTTCATTTTCTTGTTTGATGCGTGGTACTCCACCTTCATCTACTTGAGTTTCAGTGGTTGGTGATACTTGCATAACTTCAGTGGTATTTACTTTGTGGTCAGTAACAGCATCAACTTTTGGAGACAGTAAAAGCTGTATGGTCCCAGTGGTTGTTTCACCAGATGCTAGAACTTTTCCATAATCCCTTATCTTTATATCAGGCACAAAAGCTTCTGAAGTTGTACGTATTTCATCATATGCTGATCCTTCAGTAATTATGTCCACATCCTGCCTTTCAGTAATAGCTGTGTGACCCAATTCAGGTTCTAAAGTTGTCTTTTGTTCATATATTTGAACAAATGTCACAGGCACCTTAGACGTAGTTGCAGTAGAATCAGTGGTAGTAACCAATTGCTCTATAGTAATTCCATATGGTTTTCCTTCCACTGTTTCTTCAGTAATTTGGATCACATCTTGTCTTTCAGTAATAGTTGTCTGAGCAGATTCAGATTTGGATACAACTTCCTGATCATCTGTTTCCACGTGTACTTGAGTAGATGTCACATCCATTTTAGAAATGGATGCTGTGGACTCTGTGGCAGTAACCATTTGTACCAGAACTTCATCTTTGGTAGAGTGTTCCTTTTGAAATACTGTTCCTTCTGTATCTTGAGTTTCCACATGTGGGTGAATAGTAGTTATTGCTCTGGAGATTCCTAGGTCTTGGCCCTGCTCGATAGTACTTCCTTCCTCAGTCCAAACAACTTCTTGCCCTCCTGTTCCTGCATTAGGTTCAACCTTTTCTTCATAGGATTTTACAGTAGTGGATGTCATTGCAGATGATTCTTCTTTAATGATTATTCCAGTACTTATCTGGCCACCCTCTGTGACTGCATATTTTGTGACCTCTTTATCTGTAAATGTAAGGGCTTCAGTAAATAGTGCTTTTTCAGTGGCCTCTTCTGGTTTCATTTCTGGTGCAGGAATAAATGTTCTCACAGTATCATGATACCTTGAAACAACATCTTCATGTTCTGTAAAACCTTCTGTCGGTTGTTCTCTGTCACTCACTTCCATGACAGGGGGCCTGGCAGTTGGTAATTTTGTAGCTTTTGATGCTGGCACTGATGGCAGAAAGGGCTTTATTGTTGCATTGCTTTCATCCAGTGATATTTTTGATACTGTGATCGCTTCCATTTCTATAGCTCTGCGAGTAGAGTAGACACTTGTAATATCTTTACCCCGATCTATATGAGCTGATATAGCTGTAAGTTCTTCATCAGTTTTTGGTTCTGTTGGCTCAACACTTATCTTAGTTTTATCTTTTTCTGTTGAAATTGCTGTTTCAGAGTGCTTTGTATGTTCTACAATATGAAGTTGCCCTGGAGAAGCTGTAGAAAATTCCATTCCAGAGATACCATCTCCTGTTCTTAAAGCTCCATATCTTTTCACATAATGAAGCAAATCTTCTGTCACATTTTCCTGATCTTTACCAGTAGATAGTGGAGTGCTTGAAACTTGAGGAGCAAGTGTGAATTTCTCACTAGCAATATGTCCCTTAGGTTCTGTTTTGTCCTTATCAGAATCAGGAATAACTGTTGTGAGAGAGGGGGCTGTGACATCAATTGTTCTCAATTCTGGCTCTCTCGTTTTTTCTAAGATGATTGACCCTTCTGTTTTTAGAAATGGGTAGATGTCAGTCTGCATTCCTTTTACTACCCGTTGTGGTGAAGTGGTACCTTCTGAGACAGTGATGGCCTCAGCTTCTGTCTGATTAACTGTTAGTACAGATGTAGACATAGGTAGTCCAAAGGAAATTTCAAGTGCATCGGTAGGCTGCACATCCTCCAAATCCTCTCTGCTTCCTTCAGCTGATGCCTCATTATCAAATAGAATATGTTCCTCTGTAATTCTAACTGCTGGAGTTGACTCACTTGCTGTAGAAGGTGCCCTAGCAGTTACAGTATGCCCATCTAAGAATGTCTTTGATACAGTAATTACTTCTAATTCTGAGATTCTGCTAGAAGCCAGAGTTCTGTGGTCAGGCATAACAGTGTATGTGCTTGCTTTGCCACTCTCCTCCTCTGTGGTAGGTTCATGATGATCAGTGTGCAGATCTTTGGGAATTACAACAGTTGTAAGTTTCTTATGAGTTTTTGCTTCCATTGATTCTTTTGTAGGTTGAGCACTAAGATACATTTCCTCCTTTGTTAGTGTAACTGAAGTCTCTATTTCAGCAACCTCTTGTACAGGGGTTTGCGCTGAGGCATTTGCAGATGTTCTCATTGGACCCACCTCTATTTGTTCAGTCTGACTTTCAACAGTTTGTGTATTTTCAGTTTCAACATCTTCCCATGAATCTGTGACTGGAAGTGATGTGGGAATTGCACTTGTAGCTGCTCTATGCTCTGGAATTATTGAGGACAAATAAACTTCCTCTCTAATTTTAGACATATCTGATTTCTTAGATAATTCTGCTGCAGAATAAGTGTGCTCCAACTCCTCTTGTATAGGTGTACTCACTGCTAGCCTAGGTGTGGCATCAGCTTTAGTCATTTCCAATGATTCAGAAGTATCTACTTTGCCATCTGTGACAATCTGAGGTAGAATAGTGGTTAACTTAATGTTCTCCTTAAGCATCTTCTCTTCTTGTTTTTTCTCACCCCCTTTGGTAGTTAGTATTGTATCTTCCTTTATTCTTTCCAGGATCACTTTTTCCAAAGATGAAATCTTTGTTTTGGTGACAACTGATTCAGTGATTGAACTATCAGAGATATCAGGTTTAAGAGTAGCTTTGCCAGGTATTATTTTTAGCTCTGTTAACAGATTGGCTGGCCCACTTTCCATAGGAATGTCCAGCTCAACAGATGCAGACTCTGATATATTTTGTTTACCTAAAAAAAGATGTTAAAGAAGCAGTTAGAAAGGGTATAAATAAGCCCATTTTTATACTTTTCTGATGCAAACTAAATGTTAAACCTGAACAGAATGAATGAAAGCAACAAAATGTTTTAGAGGAAAGTTTTGAATTCAGTACAGCTTTAAATGCCCACATAAAAACACTGTATTACAATGCCACAAGATTTGCTGGAGTTCATACACAATACTCATAGGAAGTTAGATTAGGGCTGAATGTGAGAACAGTATTTTTTCACTGAATGGCTTTAATTAATTTGCCTTTAGCCAAAGTATTTGTCTACCAGGTTTTGAGTTTTTTTAATTTAGAGGTGCTATTAAGTGTTTTTAAGTAATGGAAGGAAATTAAATGTTATTACTTTTAGTTTAGGACAGGGTTTCCCAAACTTGGGACGCCGCGCTCGTGCTGCTTCCCGCAGCCCCCATTGGCCTGCAGCAGCGAACTTCGGCCAGTGAGAGCCGCCATCGGCCGAACCTGCGGAGGCAGCAGGTAAACAAACCAGCCCGGCCCGCCAGGGGCTTTCCCTGCACAAGCGGTATCCCAAGTTGGGAAAACACTGGTTTAGGATATAATATTATTCATAAAAGTCCTGTCTTTGGCTCCCTGAGCTGGGAGCGCTGTGCGGGAGGCATCCTCAGACCTGGGGGAGGGAATCTCTTGCATTGCTCAACAACAACAACAACAACAAACAGGAGCAACAAAGCATGTCAGTAATATTAGTTTCATGGTGCTACATTAACGTTATCAGAGGTCTTTATACAACATAATGTCAACAAAATACAAACATATTGCTCTTTATTGTACTGACTGAAATGCTGAAGTTGAATTTTTCATGTCATACTCTGTCTATAAGAAAATTCTTGCAGTTAAAGGAAGAGACGTTTCCCATTTCCCCTGGTGCCGCTATGCTATGCTATGTACTAGTTGCATTGCAAATGTCATGAGTATTTTTTCAAGGCTTACTTTAGCATACAATTCACATGTATAACAGGAAGTAAAATACCAGTTTAGTATATTTTCAGCACATAATTATAAATCACAAAAGGGAACCCTGACAGCAACAGGAGTGTGCTTAGGCAACAGAAACTAACATGCCATCCTAAAACACTGTATAATAATGTCACAAGATTTGCTGTAATCCATCTAAACTGTACTCTCAGGCATTTAGATTAGGTCTGAAAGTGAGAAAAATAATCCACGGAGGACGAAAAAATACCCACAGGTAAAATCAGAAACCTTGTATTGCAATGAAGTTGACTTTTGGAAAATAATCCTGCTTCCCTTCACACACAAAACTGGGAGCATATATATGAAAGGACAGCAGGATTGGGCCCTTTAAGACACCAAATAATAAGGGGACAGCAGTTGTGGATCAAGAGTAGAGTATGGCCCTTAGAGTCACCATTAGGACATAGATGATGATTTCAAGATTTTTAGTACATAAATATGTCAGCACAAGGGTGACCAGATGTCCCGATTTTATAGGGACAGTCCCGATATTTGGGGCTTTTTCTTATATAGGGTCTTATTACCCTCCACCTCCTGTCCTGATTTTTCACACTTGCTATCTGGTCACCATAGTCAGCACTAACTGTCCCAGCACAACACAGTTGAACCTACAGCCTCTTTCATATGAAAGCATTGCTAAGTATCTAATCAGGTAATTAAAATCCCTACACAAACATGCAAGACATTTATGTAGTTACAATTTTTTAGGAAGACAGGCACAAAGGCCAAAAGTTGGGTTTCAGAATTAATGAATGAGCTCAGGGAAACCCAGAGACTCAGTGTATGATATGAAAGTTTTATCATTCCTACTTGAGGGCCAGGGTTCAGGGACAAAGATGAGGTTTGAGATAGGATTCAGAGAGTCACATTTACAGAAAGGAGATATTCCAGAGGATGGAGCAAAGAAGAATCTACTATCCACTAAGACATCCAGAATTGAAGAGCACAGGGAAAAGATTGTTAGAACAGGTAATGGGACAGGCAGAGAAGGGGAAGAAGTTAAGGGAGAATATAGGAACCTGCAAATTGAGCACATCCATCTGTTTAATGCTCAAGAGTACCCAATACATATGCACATATCAGGTATTTTCACATGCACATGGCTAATTAGATGTCTCTCAGGGCTTGTCTACACTTATAGTGCTGCAGTGGTGCAGTTGCACTGGTAGCACTTAATGAAGATAACTACCTTTGTCAATAGAAGAGCTTCTCCCATTGGCATAAATATTCCGCCTCCCCGAGAGGCGATTGCTAGGATGATGGGAGAAGCCTTCCACATCCCTGAGCAACCATGTATTTATACCAACACAAGTTTATAGTGTAGACCAGGGCGTAGGCATTTGTTCATGCATATAATATATTTGTGTGCATAAATTAGGCCTACACAAATGTAGGTTTGAAGTTTCACACACCTAATTTTGAAAATCTTGCCCTTACAGACAAACTATTAGATTATACACTGAAGTAGACAAAGAGGTGGTCAACCAGCTTTATCCAAATCCAGATCTAAACTTCTTCAAATTTCAGAGCATTAGGATCCAAGGGTTCGGTCCACACCCAGTATGGAGTTAGATCCATTCATTAAGTTTGGATCAGAAGCCAGAAGTTTGGGGGTGTTCTTGTGTGAGCCACTCTCTAAAGTCTGTTCAAGTGGGAACAAATATTATTGTTTGTTTTAAAGAATATTAAATAGAGGTGGCGAAAAATAGAAAATAAAGCCAGAATCAAAATATATTTATGAATAAAGAGATAGAATGTGATTCACCACTATTTGAGGGCTTTGTAATACTAGTTATTCGTGACTTTTTAGGTGACTGCCAGGTTTTCATTAAAATGTTTGCAAATCTTAAAAGATTAATGAATTACAACTGAAGTCTCTATTTCAGCAACCTCTTGTACAGGGATTTGCAGTGAGGCATTTGCAGATGTTCTCATTGTACCCACCTCTATTTGTTCAGTCTAACTTTCCACAGTTTGTGTATTTTCAGTTTCAACATCTTCCCATAAATTCATGCCTGATATGCAGTTACTTACTATTCATGACTTACTAACTGCTAATCTCTTGATAAAAAGTTTCAGACATTCAGTGAGGGAGCAGAAATAAACAAACTAAAAAAATAAGGCCAAATGCATCAGATATTTGGTTCAGCAATTACTAATTGACCAACTCTAACAAACAAACAAACAAGCATTTTGTTTCCTAAAGAAGAAGAAGAATACAATATAAATTCTATTCAGTTTATAGATAGGTGGCCAAATTTTCTGCTGGTACAAACTGAAATCTGAGGAGCAGTGCTAATTTACACCATCTCTAGGATTGTTTCAGTTACACTAGATAAGTGCCTTATCACTAATATGATGTATACATTTTTCATGGACATGTTTCAGATTTGTAAATTTAACTGAGAAGAATTAGCTGAGACACAGATGCTTCTTCTTAGTGAAGACATCTACCAGCATTTCTTTCTGCCTTGTACAAAAAAAAAAAAAGTTGATTTTTTAATAGGTTCCAACTCCAGTTTTAACTGGTTGCTTCTCTATCCAGATGTTTTGCATTACTGTATTCCTTGCGCCATGTGTTCAAGAAGCTGTCTTCTTTGTGCTTCTTCTGATGTAAGACATGAGACAGATTTTCCTAATAAAATGCATGAATCTTTTAGCAGCAAGAAAGCAAATTATCTCAACAACTGCTGCTTACATCAAAGGCTATCTTGTATTGCTTTCAATTGATTCCTTTTATATTAAGAACAACCTGAATGAAGTTGATTTTGGATGGACCTTATGTGAATTGGTAGAGATACTGTACTTTTTCATTCTCCAACTGTTTACTTTATGCTTTCACTCTAGAACAGCTTTCTTCCTTCTTCACTGTTGTTTAAATAAGGTCATTAAAATGAAGTTATATTAAGACCTAATAATTTTATCTAGGAAAACACACTATATGGCTTGAGAACAAAATGCTTTAACTTTGAGACCACAAACTGAGAAGTTTAATAAGAAATGTATCTCTAATTTACTCTCTAGAGGCAGACAATACTAATTTTACTTACATTTTACAAATAAAGTATGTCTACATTTTCAGGATACTTAGGGCCCAGTTCAATAAGACACTTAAGCATATGTCTAACTTTAAGCACTTGAATAGTCCCTTTGAAATAAATAGAACTATTCACATGATTAAGTTGAGGCATACAGCATTGAAGTATCTAGATGAATTAGGGCCTTATACTACTACATCAGTACCTTATGAAACACGCCCAGCAAACATGCCCATGCAGAAGCTCATCAAGTCCACTTTTTGAAGTGAGTCATAAAAAAAAATAACCCCTCCATACTCCAATCAATAGTTGATAAAAAAAGTAGTCCATGATTTACTCTCTAGCTGCTGCAGTATTAAGGGCCTGATACAAAGCCTAATGAAGTCAGTGGAAAGACCCCCACAGACTTCAGTGTATTTTCAATCAAACCCTAAGAGAAGAAAACAAAAAAACCCTTTTCCTCTCTGTAATGAGTGGCCATAAAACCGGTATCCATTAGAAATGAAGTCACTTTTGGCTGAAATAATATTTTGTTCCACTGCAGCTGAGCATCAGTGTTCAGCAAATTTTGCTTTCTAATTAATTCTTTTTTAACATTCCCTATCCCACCAAAAGCAATCTTAGCTTTTAACAGATAAAAGACTTTTTTGATGATAGCCTTGATGCAGCAACGTCCTGGAGTACATGCCTAACTCTATGGTCAAAGTCAATGCTTTAGGCATGATCTCAAGTACCTTGCAGAATAAGGGACTAAACATGAGCTGTAGGAAATAAACACAATAAACCAATTAATAGAGGTTAAACTTCAAGAAGACTTCAGACACATCTGTAAGCAACCAAGAAGAAAATGAAAGATAATAAGCCATATGGTTTCTGAAGAGAAAAAAAAATACATGATCAAAGTGATGGTCTCTTATTTTTAAAAAACAAGACTTTAGACTTCACATCTCAAATTATTAGTCTGAGCCCATTTCACTTTCCAAAGTCAAGACTATTTGTACAGTATGGTTTTGCAACTGGAAAGCAAACTAAGTAAAATCTTAAACTTAACTGTACTATAGATAGATTTTTTTCTTGGCTCATGATTTTATCTGAAGCTAATAAATTGTGCTTTGTGCTAGCAATCTTCAGAATGTGGGTTGGAGGTTTCTTCTAACTTTAACTGCAAAATTAAATTCAATATATAGAATTTCCACCAAGGAGAGTTTGAATCACAATAAAGACTTCATGCTGGGCTGAAGGAAGAGGTGTCTCCTTTTTTAAATACAAGGTTTGTTTTGATAATGATTAAGACAGATGCCTACTCTGGCACAGATCTGTTGCTTTGGAGCATTTGAAAAATCTAATCCACTAGCTGGCTCCACAAGGGCCAGAGTCAGCCACTCTCTCTGGAGCGGAGAAGCATATGTTTACATGTGTCCCACATATTCCAATTGTACTACTCAAAGACACAGAGGATATTATTCAGCATGAGTGAAAGTGGTAAACTGAGGTCCTTAATCATTGCCATTTCACTTCATACCAAATGCATAATGTGCATTACATTCAAAAAGTTAAATCACTGGCTTTCAGGCAGTAGTATGAGAAAGATTAGGGAGCTGAACATGAGCACAGCAATGTGATGCTGTGGCCAAAAGAGCTAATGCGATTCTGGATGCATAGACAGGGGAATCTTGAGTAAATCGTAGAATCATAGAAGCAGCAGTAAATCATAGAATATGAGGGTTGGAAGGGACCACCTCAGGAGGTCATCTAGTCCAACCCCCTGCTCAAAGCAGGGCCAATCCCCAATTTTTGCCCCAGATCCCTAAATGGCCGCCTCAAGGATTGAACTCACAACCCTGGGTTTAGCAGGCCAATGCTCAAACCACTGAGTTCTCCCTCTCCCCGACTAGGAGTAGGAGTAGAGAAGTTATTTTACCTCTGGATTTGGCACTGGTGCAACTGCTGCAAGAATATTATGTCCAGTTCTGGTGCCCAGTATTCAATAAGAATATTCATAAATTGGAGAGGGTTCAGAGAAGAGCCACGAGAATGGGTAAAGGACCAGAACATATGCCTTATAGTGAGAGACTCAAGGACCTCAGTCTACTTAGCTTATCAAAGAGAAGCTTTAAGGGTGACTTGATTGTCTATAAGTATCTACATGGGAAACAAATATTTAATAAAAGGCTCTTCACTCTAACAGAGAAAGGTATAACACAATCCAATGGCTGGAAGTTGAAGCTAGACAAATTCTGGCCGGAAAAAAGACAATTTTTTGACGGTAATTAACCAGTAAGGGTAATTAACCTTTGGAACAAGTTCCATTACTGACCATTTTTAAGTCAGGATTGGATGTTCTTCTAAATGATCTGCTCTAGGAACTATTTAGGGGAAGTTCTATGGCCTGTGTTCCATAGGAGGTCAGACTAGATCAGGGGTGGGCAAACTTTTTGGCCTGAGGGCCACATCGTGGTTCCGAAACTGTATGGAGGGCCGGGTAGGAAAGGCTGTGCTTCCCCAAACAGCCTGGCCCCTGCCCCTATTCATCCCCCCCACTTCCTGCCCCCTGACTGCCCCCCTCAGAACCCTTGCCCCATCCAACCCCCCCCCACTCCTTGTCCCCTGATCGGGACCCCCTGCCCCAACTGCCCCCCCAGGACCCCACCCCCCATCCAAACCCCCCTGCTCCCTGTCCCCCGACTGCCCCAACCCCTATCCACACCCCTGCCGCCTGACAGACCGCTCCTCCCCCGGTACTCCCATGCCTATCCAACTGTCCCCTGTCCCCTGACTGCCCCCCAGGACTCCCTACCCCTTATCCAACCCCCCGCTCCCCACCCCTTTACCTTGCCGCTCAGAGCACCAGGACTGGCAGCCGCGCTGCCCGGCCGGAGCCAGCCACACTGCCGTGCAGTCTAGAGCACTGGGGCAGGCCGGCGGCTCTGGCAGCCACACTGCCTGGCAGAAGCTTGCAGCCCCGCCACCCAGAGCACTGGCGGCATGGCGAGCTGAGGCTGCAGGGGAGTGGGGACAGCAGGGGAGGGGTCGGGGGCTAGCATCACCAGCCGGGAGCTCAAGGCCCAGGCAGGAGGGTCCCTTGGGCCGGATGTGGCCCGCGGGCCGTAGTTTGCCCACCTCTGGACTAGATGATCACAATGGTCTCTTTTGGCCTTCGAATCTATGAGGCAGAGGAAAGTTTACTGGGACACAGTAAAAATGTGACATTACTGCTTTCAACGATAAAAACATCTGTTTTGCAGACTTTAGGCCCTGGCGCTACCTAGATAACTCTGCTTGATTTTGCCACAGAGGAATGCTGTGTGTTTCCAATTAGCAGCCTGTGATCTAATAAATGAATGTAACAATTATTTAAACTTACTTTCCATTAACACAAGTCCCCTAAATGTCAGGATTCAAGTATTAGGGGGAAAATATAACAAGATACATTATGAAAATACTGACAGAGCACTAAGCATTTTACTGAGGTTTTGTGCAAGGGTTTAAGAAACCAAGATTGCTGTGTGGTGACTGCTGCAAAGGAGTGCTCTTAACCAGTTTCATATGGAACAGTTGCGCCTGAGCTTCAGATCAGGGATTATGGTATCACACGGAGCCTCACAGTGACTGTACATTGCATTTTCATGTGACACTCTGAGCTAGACTGTGACATTTAAGCCACAGTCCTGAGTGCAGTGTGGAGCTGTCTCACCTTAGGGAGAGCCACAGAGAGATTGTTAACTATGTCACAATCTCTCTCATGTTGACTCTTGTACACAAAGAGTGAGCAGTTTCACTTTCCATCAGAGCCAACCACTGCCACCAGTATGCTGGCCTTGTTTTGCAGGCGGAGTCAGAGGTTAGGTAGGTTCTTAGCTTCTCCTCCTTTCCCCTCCCTCCTTTCTGGATCCTAGCTCTTCGAGGGAAGAAAGGCAAACAGGTGCACAGTCCTTGAGGAGCCATGTAAATATAAATATCCTTCACAAGAATTTGCATGGGGTCATTGTGTTTTTTTTCTTTGCTTTTGTGTTTCAGACAATGTTCACAGACGTAAAGATTTTATTAATTTGCAAACCAAAAAAAGACAATGTATAACTTCAACCCTTTTACATGAAAAACAATAAACAAAACTCATATGGTATGGAAATATAGTGAATTGCTTCAAAAAGTATTCTCTAGCATTTTGAATTGCATTCAATATTGCACTAGTACTAAATAAAACCAAATGCTACATACAATCTGGTGACACAGAGTTCACCAGTTACCTCTCTGTTTATGGAAACAAATACGTGAGTGTGTTTGAGCCATATTCTGTATTCATTAAGGGCCTGATCTTGCCAGGTGCCAACTCAGAGGAGCTGGATGCTCTTCCATTGACATCTAAGGCAGTGCTTCTCAAGCTATGTGATGTGGGGAACTGGCAATTTTTTTTTCCAATGTGCGCGCAGACTGGCAGCCGATGGCTCGTGGACTGGCACCGGTCCGCAGACCACCACTTTGAGTAGCACTGATCTAAGGGACTTGAAGATACCCAATCCCTCTCATAAGTAGATCTATGTGATTTTTTCAGTTTACTGGCCGTTCAAAAAATTGAAAAAAAGTATTTTGAAATTTTTGGAAAGCTGAAAAGTGAAACTTTTTGTTTAGCATCAAATAAAACATTTTGTTTGACCTGAAATAAAATATGTCATTTCACGTTTGAGCTTTTAAAAATGTTTTCCTATTTTACTAACAAAATTGAAGTAAATTTCAAAATGAAAAGTCATTTGGAATTGAAAAATTGAAACTATTCATTTAAAAATGTGGAAATGAAACATTTCAATTTTTTTCAGGGTTGTTTTGGTTTGGTTTGGTTTTTTTTGCGGTTTCTTTTTCTTCCGAACATAAGAACAGCCATAGTGGGTGAGACCAAAGGTCCATCTAACCCAGTATCCTGTCTTCTGACAGTGGCCAATGGCAGGTGCTTCAAAGGGAACAAACAGAACAGGTAACCATCAAGTGATTCAACAAGGAAAGTGATCAGGAACAGCCAGCATGGATTCACCAAGGGAAGGTCATGCCTGACTAATCTAATCGCCTTTTATGATGAGATTACTGGTTCTGTGGATGAAGGGAAAGCAGTGGATGTATTGTTTCTTGACTTTAGCAAAGATTTTGACACGGTCTCCCACAGTATTCTTGTCAGCATGTTAAGGAAGTATGGGCTGGATGAATGCACTATTAGGTGGGTAGAAAGCTGGCTAGATTGTCGGGCTCAACGGGTAGTGATCAATGGCTCCATGTCTAGTTGGCAGCCGGTATCAAGTGGAGTGCCCCAAGGGTCGGTCCTGGGGCCGGTTTTGTTCAATATCTTCATAAATGATCTGGAGGATGGTGTGGATTGCACTCTCAGCAAATTTGCGGATGATACTAAACTGGGAGGAGTGGTAGATACGCTGGAGAGGAGGGACAGGATACAGAAGGACCTAGACAAATTGGAGGATTGGGCCAAAAGAAATCTGATGAGGTTCAATAAGGATAAGTGCAGGGTCCTGCACTTAGGATGGAAGAATCCAATGCACCGCTACAGACTAGGGACCGAATGGCTAGGCAGCAGTTCTGCGGAAAAGGACCTAGGGGTGACAGTGGACGAGAAGCTGGATATGAGTCAACAGTGTGCCCTTGTTGCCAAGAAGGCCAATGGCATTTTGGGATGTATAAGTAGGGGCATAGCGAGCAGATCGAGGGACGTGATCGTTCCCCTCTATTTGACATTGGTGAGGCCTCATCTGGAGTACTGTGTCCAGTTTTGGGCCCCACACTACAAGAAGGATGTGGATAAATTGGAGAGAGTCCAGCGAAGGGCAACAAAAATGATTAGGGGTCTGGAACACATGACTTATGAGGAGAGGCTGAGGGAGCTGGGATTGTTTAGCCTGCAGAAGAGAAGAATGAGGGGGGATTTGATAGCTGCTTTCAACTACCTGAAAGGGGGTTCCAAAGAGGATGGCTCTAGACTGTTCTCAATGGTAGCAGATGACAGAACGAGGAGTAATGGTCTCAAGTTGCAGTGGGGGAGGTTTAGATTGGATATTAGGAAAAACTTTTTCACTAAGAGGGTGGTGAAACACTGGAATGCGTTACCTAGGGAGGTGGTAGAATCTCCTTCCTTAGAGGTTTTTAAGGTCAGGCTTGACAAAGCCCTGGCTGGGATGATTTAACTGGGAATTGGTCCTGCTTCGAGCAGGGGGTTGGACTAGATGACCTTCAGGGGTCCCTTCCAACCCTGATATTCTATGATTCTATGATTCATTCCCCCTTCGCACACTCCCAGCTTCTGGCAAACAGAGGCTAGGGACACTATGCCTGCCCATCCTGGCTAATAGCCATTGATGGGCCTATCCTCCATGAATTTAACTCGTTCTTTTTTTTAATCCTAATCAAAACGATTGTTGTGAATTCAATATGAATTCAGAAAATGTTTTGGTCAATCCAACTATCAAATTTCACGCAGGTCTCCTCGGTGCTCAGTGTCTGGCAGGAACAAGCTGTAACTCTTCAATGATCAGTAGGAGATTTTCCTGAGCAAGTTATGAGTAAGGAGAGTGCTGAGTAAGGTCTAAATCTAGTCGATCAGATGGTCTGAGCCTCTGTGCAAATACACAAAAGTAAAGGAAAAAACCCCAATGACCCCATGCAAATTCTTGTGAAGGATATTTATAAGCCCCGGGGTATGTCAAAATTTGCTTTAAGAAAAACTTCCTGAAAGGATAAAGTACAAAGTGGAAAATACAAATTATATTTTCATAGGGTGAAATTCACTCTATACACCTAATGCGCACTAGCCAGACTCTATGTGAGTGAAGAGCAACTGGGCTGGGGAGGTGAAATCCAATGTTCTAACTGAGGATAGGCTTCCAGCCTTCAATTCAAACAACCTCCTCCCCAGAACAGCCACTATTCCAACCCATTGGAGAGTCTTCTGCAGTCCCTCCACAATAGGGTGAATTTCACCCATTATACTTTAAAATGATCATAAACAAACAAATTGCAAATATATTGAGTCATCTCCCACTGAGACATCTCCCACTTGAGTTGTAAGACAAACTCTAGATGAGTAAGCCACCAGTCCTGCATGAACATAGTCTTTATTTATACATGTAGTCCCTCTGAAGTCAATGAGACTATTTTTGTGAGCAAAGTTTTATAAGATCTGACCCACAACCAGTAGAAAAAAAACTATTTAAAAATACAAAAAACAAGAGCACCCAGTACAGCAATGTGCTGAGCATCTTCAGCTCCCACTACCTTCACTTAGAGTTGAGAGCAGTTAACATGTCATGTTATGCCACACCCTTGGGTGTGTCATCAGGCACGAGGGCTGAACTGGGATATTGGGATCATAAAATGTAGCCTTTACTGTTTGAGCTAAGGACCTAGCTCTGTAGCAGGCCCATCAACCTCTATATGTGTCTCAGCCTCCACTAGACGGAGACAGAGTGACACACTGAGTGGGTGTGACTTACTGTCACTGAACAGGACCCCAAGAAACCAGAAGTCCTGAATTAAAGGCCCAATACTTCAATGTTTACTCATGCAAATACTTCTTACTCCTTAACTTTAATGGGACTAGTCATGGAAATAAGGATTTCATTGATGTCAATCAAAAGGAATACCGCTGTCAGTATGGGTTGCAAGATCAGGCCTTGATGCCTTAACTCAGGCACACTTTTGCCAGGCACTGCATCACCTGCAATTCCACAGCACTAAGAAATCCAGTAAACCATGGGAGGCTGTTGAAAAATGTTTGCCACACTGTTGAGGAACAACAGGACACAGATTAACTTTATCTCAACATTTCCTCTCTCTATAGTTCCTTGCCTTGTCCTTAATGTTATTTTAACACAGTTGTTTCTGGTTGGCTTCTTTGTTTGTTCTGTAAAGCCACAGTAATGAAATGCTTTTGTCACAATATACATGCTTTGTAAGCAATGGAATCAAGCAAAATGGCAGGTTAAACCCTTTTGTGACCGAAATGCATGCTTAAAATCATAATAAAAAAAGCTTACGCTGAAAGCAGTAGGCATCAAACTTGCTATGTGGGTAGGGGAAGCCTGTTTGGTTCTCATAGCGATACAGGGTTCTCACCCCAAGTAAACCTCCTCCACACTGGATTCTGGCCACAGACACAGGATAACGCACACTGCCATCAGCTAGCCAGCCATAGTCACATTGGTCAAAGCCACTCCTCCAGGCAGCATGCAGGTCGCCCACTGTAGCAAGAACTGCATCTCTTTTCTCACACTGCTTCTTAGCTTCTTCAAAGGTTAGCTTGTTGGGCAGTGTCACATGGAACACATCACCTAAGGAATAAAAACAATGGTGAGTTTTACCAAACAGTTCCCTCTTGATACTCCAGCTCCGACTGCCTCTCCATTATTAAGGTTGAGACTCACTTTTCATTACCAACTCAATTTAGTCCCATTCCCCCTGTAAGATATTTATAACATGGCCTTTCCCTTCAAATTTTGCATATGTGCTCTGTGGCCAGAGAACTAAATCTGCCCAAAATTCACACTATATACATGCACATAAAATTCACCCACTCACCACACAGTACAGAGATTGAATCTGTGACCTTTTTGTGAGGGAATTATGCAGGGGTTGGAGACAGACTCCTCCCCTCAACATGCAGGCAGGGCACAGGGGAGCCAAACCATATGTGACTTCTACTTGAGCCCTGGGCTGAAATAGGCATTGTGACTTCAGTGCACTTAGTGAACCTGGAACATGGTTTGATAGTGCTTTTATTTTTCTCAGTGAAAGCAAATGTACTCTCTTACATCTGCAGGCCTCTTACTTGGCCCTTCTAGTCATCACTAGGATCTCTCTCAAGGCTCAAAGAATACAAATGCTCTTTACTGGCTGCTCTAAATCAATTTTCAGAGTGATACTTCTACAGGTCAACTACTGATAGCATGCCCAATGAAAAGAAAAAAAGAATCAGCACTGGACACATTATGGTATGCCCTGAATCTGAGACTTTAGCTGAAATAGACAAATTAGTCCAGAAGCTCCCTTGTGCACTTTGGCTTCAAGTGAATATTAATCTCCAAGTAACACCTTTCCACTTATAAATTACTGATGGAGTTTGAACAAAATGATTCCTGTGTCTTAGAATCAGTTCCAATGTAAATAGCCCTTTTGTGAATGATCTTTTTTGGAGTTTTGTTTTAGAATCAGAGCTGCTCCTTCACCCACCAAAATAATAACGAACTTAAAACCCATATCCTGGGAATGGTGCAATGTTTGACACCTTCCTCTGTCTAGCCTTAAGATTGTAGCTAATGAAATATAAAGTTAAAAAATGTTCAGTTAAAGAGAGTAGTGTAAACTCAAGATGCTTGTTATGAGAAGTTGATTTTTCTCCCATCTTCTCCCATCGGTGGACCAGAATACAAAGGTTCCTATTGCTGGGGAGAGCTGCTTAGCCACATTAGACATATGATCTGTCTCACCTATGTATTTGTCTCTAGATAACCTAGCAAAAGACAGATGGAGAGACTGCATCACCATGAGCAGGTCCAGTCACCTCAATATTACCCTTGGTTTAGGCCTGAAAGGAATGCAAGTGTGAAAGCAGGCAGTGGGCTAATTTTTTTCTTGTTCTTAGAAGCATTGTGATTTATTATTACAGCTGTAATATCAATTTCAGGCATGAGTTTCCTTATATAAATTGTAGGGAAATTCTAACCTAGGGATAAATCACTGTAGCCATTAAGGGTCAGACTAGACCTGCTAAGGATGGTTCAGAGTAAGGGACAGCACAGAATTGTATCACACTGAGTAGCATCAGGAGGCAAAATGCTTCTCTGAGCTCCTTAGACCACAAGGGGAGTATGCTTACTATTATAGGCAGGGCCCTACCAAATTCACAGCCATGAAAAATGCATCATGGACCATGAAATCTTGTCTTTTGTGTGCTTTTACCCTATACTATACAGATTTCCCAGGGGAGACCAACGTTTCCCAGATTGGGGATCCTGACCCAAAAAGGAGTGCAGGAGGGTCACAAGGTTATTTTAGGGGGAACGGTGGTATTGCTCTGTGCTGCCTTCAGAGCTGAGTGGCCAGACAGCGGCAGCTGTTGGCCGGGCGACCAGCTCTGAAGGTGGTGCCCCGCCAGCAGCAGAGCAGATGTAAGGGTCTCAACGCCATACCACGCCACCTTTACCTCTGTGCTGCTGCCTTCTAAGCTGGGCAGCCGGGAAGTGGCGGCTGCTGACTTAGGGCGCAGCTCTGCAGGCAGCAGTGCAGAAATAAGGGTGGCAATACCACACCATGCCACCCTCCCCCATCCCCATACAGTAACCTTGTGATCCCCCAACTCCTTTTTGGGTCAGAACCCCTACAATTACAACACCATGAAATTTCAGATTTAAATAGTGGAAACTTGGGGCCCACATTTTTGCACCCACACATTGAATCGTGCATACCATTCTGCATACTTCTGCCTCTTGTTACTGGATTTACACCTGCAAAACGGTGGGAACACTTTTTCAAATTTTCATATTGTGCCTATGCCCTGCTGAAAATCTATCCATCAGTGTCACACAAAGAGCTGTTTATATGGAAGAAACCCTTGCAATCTGCCCGCATTTGCAAAGTTAATAATACTGCACATTTGAGTGGTGGGTAGAGTGTCCTTCTTTCTACTGAATCTGTCTAACGATAGACCAGAGGCCAAGTTATTTGGTTTGTTTCCTAAATTCTGCTGGTGTAACAAAGATGCCATCTGTGTCTGAAGCTCAGTTTATGAGCAAAAAATTCATAAATGCTGAAAACAAAAAATGCATTTAAAGAAAAATGTAAACTAACTAAAATGGGGCAATCTGCCCGAAGAGAGTCCAGCTTTATGCCCATTAGCACCTATTTGACATGATATTGGGCTTTTTGGAGCTGAAGGCACAAAGAATGCAAAAAGGTGGCAAAGCAATCAGCAAAATACTTTTGTCATTCCATCGTGTATTGTGTAAAAATTAATTTATTTCAAGAATGCTAATGTGAAAAAAAAAACTATGTTAAAATAATGGCAGTTTGCATTTGTTCAAGCCAAGAAATTAGATACTTAGAATCCAAAACCTCTAGTTTAAAAATACCCCAGTAGATTTGTCAAGACCAAATTCCAATTAACCACACATTGACACAACCAGAAATTAGCCTGCAATCAGCCTGTCCAATATGAAAAGAAACTACAAGTCTATGTGTCAGTGTTAATTGGACCTGCATTTACAACAGTGTAATAACCATCACGACCAAATATAAAACCAAAATCAAGCAAAACTCTCAAACCTGTAGATGAGTCTGGTTATAAAATCTGAAAACTTTTAAAAGTTCCCCTGCAGTTTTCCAAAACAAAAAAAAGTTTCCTCCGTCCACTGGGCACATAGGAGAAATATTTCCAAGCCAATTATCAGGTAGTCCAGAGGTACTGATCTGACTTACACTAGTACCAAACATACCTGATTTCTGAGACTTAAACGAGAAAGAGAATTATAATATGTGCATGGGGCTGAGTAAAACCAGTGTCTGTCGTCCAGTTCCTTGGTTCTCACTTTAATTTAAAAGAAGTTTTAGAGCTCATTAATGGCTGTAAGAACCAACTACTTCCGGAAGAGGAGGAAAGAGGTTCTTTGCCCAAATGGTGGTTGATGAAGACATGGCTCTGTAGTGGCTCTTACTACTCCAATAGGAAGTAGTGAGCCATATACTCCCTCATTATTGCCCTATAGACAAATGCTGGGGAACACAGGGGGCATGCTGCTACCCCTAGTCAAACATGTTGGTGTAGTTAGTCCAGAGGACAAAATTAATTGGTATCCTCTTTTCTCAGCTGGCTGACAAATTATTGGAGTTTCTTGTGCATGTACTCTAGGGGAAGGGATGGGAGGGAAGGACTTACTTGTGCTCTCTGCACCCCACCACCACTCCACCCTCTACATATGTCCCAATTACAATGGGGAAATCCTTCGTATCTTGGGGTATCTGAAGAAAGAGCCAATCTCACTTCATTGTATCCCTGGTCCTTCCTTTCATCGTAGCACAACTTATACATGATGCTCCCCACTTGTGTCTTCTCCACATACTATTCCCTTAGCACAGGAGAGGTAAATGTGAGGAGTAAGAGTTAATGCTGAAAATAAACTCATTTAACTCCTCTAGGGATTTCATATGGAAATCCCAAGACTGTGCTAGGAAATGATGCTACATAGAGCAGATGTGCTCAGGCTCTGCACCCCATCTCCTATTTCAAAATTGGCAGAGAGGCCATCAATGTGATTTGGGAAACAGAGTTCACTTAGGTGCCAGTCCTGGCTTCCACTGCTACTGGTCAAATTTGGCTGCTGTTGGCACTTATCCCCTCTGACCTACCAAACAGAAAGAAGAATTTGGCCCTTACAGACTTCCTCAAAGAAGCTTTAAAAGTTGCTGATGAAACTAATAAAATATATTTAACTAGCGGTGTATTCTCTCAAAATAACTCCTCCCTTGTGCATGGGGGCGTTAAGTCTCATACTTAGCAGAGGGATTACTGCCATCACACATCGTGAGCTGCTTAATTATGCTGTCTGGAAACTCCAAGGTTTCCCAACCAAAACATTAGGAGTGCACTTTTTTCACACTCACAGAAAACTCGTTTGGCAGGCGAGTGGATGACATAGCCCCCATCTCCAAAGCCATGAAGAATCAACTTTTCTTCTTGAAAAAAATGCCAAGAAGTTAACTGTGATCTGTAATGTTTTGATAGCTGGAGTTCATGCTGAGAGGTAACTCAGCAAAATTATTAAGGCAAACCCAAGGCCTGCAGCAGAAGTGGGAGGAAAAACTAGCTCTGACCATGCTCTGCAATAGCAAGGGCGAAATGGAAACCATGACAATATTTTGATTACAGACAATAATGCAACATGTATTATTCTTGGCCCCTTTCTCAGATCATGTCTCAAGTTGATTCCCTACCCTCAGCAGTTAGAGAATACAAAGAATCTCCGGGATTTTCCTGTTGTGAGTATTCGCATTGCTTAGTTTTAAAAAACACCTGACCAAAGCTTCTTTCTTTTGCTGTCAAATACAACAAGCTAGATGGGGAAGCCAAGCTTTTTGTTGCAGACAAAGGCTGATTCACTACCACTGCTATGCCAAAAAGTTTTGGATCTACAGGCTTATCAGATGGATTTGGAACAAATTTCATTCCACTGAGGTTTAATTCACTTATTCACCCTCACTAGAAGAAGTCTCACTGAGTCAGGAGAGTAAGTGAGTTTCATGAACCATATGCTATAAAAGCAAGTATGAAAATAAGGGTGGGCCAGAACCACATCCAGAGAGTCCTCACACAGCACGGACTCAGTAGTCCAAAGCCCCTCATGGAAGAGGTTAGGTATGGGGCAGTGAATCTCAACCATCAGAGCCAGCATCTGGGACCCATGATGTCAGTGTCCATTCCCTCTCCAGCACCAACCACTGTGGGAAAACTAGAAATGCTAAGGGCAACCTCAGATTTCATTTTTTTAAATTCTATCCTTTCCCCCTATGTAGCTCTGTCACAGTTTGGGGGTAACTGCACCTCTGATTCCCCTTCATGGTCTGCTCAAGGAATTCCCTCTTGGGTCTCAGAGCTCTAGCTGTCACCTCTCTCTGGGCAGAGACTTGTGACTCTTTTCTTTCTGACCAAGGGTTTAGACTCACAGCTTCTTTGCACTTCACTGTGTTTATCCCAGCCGGTCTGACTACTCTCCAGCCCCTGTGCTTTGCTTCCGCTCCAAAGGCTATGCCAGCAGTTGCCAGTAACCAAACAGCTTTTCCAAAGGTGGAAGAAAGAGGTTCTCTGCCCACAGCAAAGTACATGATTTTAGGACAAAAGCTTTACAGAGAAAGCATATAAAACCATAACAGGGTCTAATGCAGATTTAAGCTTACCAGTGCCTCCCCCTCCCTCACTCCTAGGGAGTCCCTGGCAGGTTCCAGTCCTTCCAACCCTTCGGCAGGACAAAAGGCATGTCATCTTTTTTTATCAAAATGAAGATCTCTCTGTCAGTTCAAGCTGGCCCTTTACCCAAGCTCTTCCTTTGTCTTCTGGGGCTCTTGAACCCAGCCAGAATCAGTATATCCAAACCCCCTCAGGGGGTGGCAAGCTAGATGGGGAGCTAGGAGGCAAGCATCTCTTGACCTGTTTACTGTTCCCAGGGTTTGCCGTAATTACCCACCACTGTTTTTAGTTCCTGGAGGTGCTGCAATAGCCCTCCCCCATGGCATAGAATACAATCCCTAGCCAACAGAGATACCTATAACCTGTACAGAGAACATTCATGAGGTGAATACTATAGTCTCAAGAAAGATATGCCTGTGTTTGTCTTATCTGTCACAGCCCCTTCTGGGGGCACCTCTGCTCTACCAAGAGTGGTAGAGCTCCTTATTCTGCCCTCCTCGAAGGCTCAGCGACCAACCTTTGGACCAAGGGGTTGTTTGTGTTCACTGCTTCGGCCTAGTGCTTGGGTGCATAAACTAATAGACAGCTCAATGACCTCTAGGACATTATTATATATACAGGAAATCAAGGGCCAAAAGAGAAGGATAAAAAAACATTTTATCCCTTGACAGGACAGGGATAAATTAAAAGCAGGGAAAGGGAACAGGTAAGGGAAGTTGGGATATTAAATAAGTAACCAGCTAATCCCACACTAATAAACACTAAATATCAGCTAATCAGGTAAAAACAACAAAAATGCTTCAAAGTCTCCCCACAGGCTTTAGCTGTTTGTGGAACTAGAGCTCACTGTGAAGGTCTAGGGTCCCTTACTGGATATAGGCCTGGCTTACTGGGTGTAGGTTGGCTACCCCAACACTGGGAAGCCCAACAGCTCTCCCATTCAGGTGAAGGAGGTCCCTGGTAGCCTCAAGCCCTGACCACCATGGCTCCTGGAACTGGGTGGGGGAGTCTATTGGCTTAGCTGGCAGCTAGTCCTTACAGGTATAGTGGAGTCTTGGGGCTCAGTCTCTCCATTGTATAGCTGGGGCTTTGGTCACTATCAAGCTTTTGGGCTGAGAGAAACAAAATGACATCTCCCCTGCTGCTGCAGGAAGCAACTCCAGGGCTGCTTCTCCTCCAGCTGCTGTAAGTGGATGGCCTGCAGCCAGCTCTCACAAATACTGTCTCTGTCTGGGCTCAGCTCACATATTGGGCAAGTTCAGCCACGTGCAGGCTCACTGAGGTCGGAAGTCCATTCATATCAATAGAAGTCAGGCATCAAAATATTATCTTGTTAACCTTCCCCAAAGCTCTTAGTCCTATTCTGTGCAAAGTGATGTGATAGTGCTAATCAGGGATTTATGACATTTGGAGGTGCTGGGAGGAGCCATGTTTTCCACAGGCCTGCCCCCAAATGCTAAGGTGAGCTACACCTCATTAAACTCATAAGTAGCAGCTGTGACCCAGCACCAGTTTTACTGGTTCTTATTTGTTGATAGGGGCCAAATGAATTTTGAACCCTCCATCAGCTTTTCAGGCAAATCTCTTTCATGTGTGCCTTACCCACAGGAGGGGGATTAGGGTCTGATCAGTTGCCAGCTTTGTAATATTTAAATACTGGGCACTCCAGAAGAAGTGCCAGAACCTTCCCTGCCCTGCCTCTTCCCCCACAAAGCCCCACCCCTGCCCTTTCACCCTGAGGTCCCACTCCTAAGGCCCTATCTCTTCCCCCAAGATCTCGCCCTGTCATTCACTCCTCTTCCTCTCCCCCCTCCCCCCCCGTCGTCGCTTGCTGCTCTTCCATCTCTGCTCCCCCCACCACCCGCTCCCCTCTGCTCAGATCAGGAGGGACTCGCCTGCAGTGCCGGGACTGGGAGTTGCAGCTGCTCAGTGCAGGCAGGATGTGGCCCCAGCTGTGTAGGGACTGGTATGGGTGATGATCTGCCTCCTCCATGCCTCTCCTATCCACACTAACCAGACTTTGGGGTTCAGTCAGTAGTACTGACTGGACACTGTCAGGTTCCCCTTTCGACCGGACTTTCTAGTCAAAAACTGGACACCTGGCAACCCTAAAAAGCCTATAGAAATCAATAGAAAGAGTGCTATTGACTTGGATGGGCTTTGGAGGAGGGCTTGAGTCCTCAAAAAAATACCCTAAGCATGAGGGTTTATTCTGAAAGGATGTTCCTTTTTATTCTTACACAAATTTCAATGACAACAGCAAGAACTATATGAGACTGAATGGAAAATGTTGAAAGGCCATCTGGTTTTCTATTGGTTTCCTACACCAAGTGAGAAAAAAAGGGGTGTGTCACAGGAAAGGGGTTTCTGGAATCTTCCCAACCTCCACCCCAAAAATACTTTCCTAGCACAACTCCTTGTTTGCATGTTACACATACATGGCTCCTATATGGCTTTGGCCAGTGGACCTCATCCCCTACCCCTCCACTTCATCAGCAGGTGTTGGTGAAGGGACTTCACTTAGACTTCACTGGCACTACCCAAATTTCAAATTCATACGTATTATTTTCTAATCATTCATTTCAAATCAACAGGCATTGTAATATCACCAGTTGGACACTTGTTTCAGATGGAAGTGAAGTTAAGCAGGCAGTGAGGTCTTTAGAATAGATTCCCCTAAATTAATAGCCCATTTATGAGACCTTTAACTGTAAGCACTGGTTTATTAATAAACGTATTCAAAATCTCACATAATGAGAGGAAATGAACTATAAAAAGTTTAAATCAGCCTATTATAAGTCACCATGCCCATGCCTAGTTTAATGAAAAACTGTTTCCAATCTCTTTTTTATCATTATAGTTCTGAAGTTTTAAACCTACATAATAATTCCCCCAGGTTTTTTTAACAAAATTCAAAATATTTTACTCATAATTATGCACAGCCTTTAATCTCAATGGCTTTGCTCTGAACAAGAAAATGCTAAGATTTAGCCTAGATGGCTGGTTTTAATTTAGGTTAATTGTTTGTATTGCATCTAGAAATTCATGTCTCAGGCAATGTAATTTTATAAAGCCAGAAAGGAAGAAAGAAGAAAGCTGAAATGCTGCTTGCTCACACACATCTTTGTCTGTAACTAACCAAATAAATAATGTGAATTCAGTACATATTTCAGCTAAAGTCTATTGCAAATATTTCCATGCTCTTTGAAGGCCATCTGGTCTAACATTGCCCCTGACACAAGGCTCCCAACTATTGAGCAAACATTTCCAAGATGAGCATCTTTATTATGGGCTAGATTCTGATACCCTTACTCAAGCAGCTCCTTACTCTGGGAGTAGTCCCATTGACTTCAATAATACTACTCATGGAGTTGTAATGGCCAGGACAAAGGCAGCTGGACCAGTAATGTCTGCTGGGTCGGGGTCAAAAGCAGGAGTCTAGACTAGCTACCAAGTCATCAGAAAATGGGCATCAGAGTCAAGGAAGGCCAGGTTCGAAGGCAAGAGTCAGGAGCAAGACGGGACAAAATATGAGGTCTGAGGCTGTAGCAAGCCAAAGTCTGCATTGTGGCTCAGAGGCTTCCTGGACCAGCTTCCTGGTTTAAAAAGTTGGTGTGGGTTAATCAGGGGGCTGCAGGGTTCCATTGCACTGGCCTCTTCAGGCAGTACTTCCTGAAGTGCCCAACCCTCCAGTAACTGTTGGGTGTTGCTTTGCCTCATTCCCCAGTGGCAACATAGAGGTATCAGTCAGCCAAGACCCTCTAACCCCAGGTTCTAGACACAGAAATCCTTACAGAAGTAAGGTACTATTCAATGTGAATAAGGCTAGCAGATCTGACCCTTAATCAACATCTTAGAATAATACTTGCCTGTTCTTGGTTCCAAATCATAATTAAGATGGAAAATATCTTGTATGAGCCCAGTTCTGTGAGGTACTGATTACCCTCCATTCCCTTTGTCTTTAACGGCAGTTGAGGGTGCTCAGCACCTCAGAAGAGAAGCTCTGTCATCCTGTTGCGGAATCACGCCCGAAATGAACAGGGCAATAATAAACATTATGTGGCTTCAAATCCTAAAAGCTATGGCCTGCTTCCATGGAATT
Source organism: Eretmochelys imbricata (assembly GCF_965152235.1). Taxonomy (NCBI): domain Eukaryota; kingdom Metazoa; phylum Chordata; order Testudines; family Cheloniidae; genus Eretmochelys; species Eretmochelys imbricata. The sequence goes on along the minus strand of NC_135576.1, from coordinate 53,216,599 downwards.
CATGTGTTATTTATGCAGCAAACAAAACATACAATGTCCTTTTATGCAGTGTTTACTGTACACATAAATTACTTGTGTCTTCAGTTTATCAAATTCTCCATGGGCAAATGGTTCCACTAGTTTATTCTCTTTTGTGCTATGTAGTTTCCTGAAATCACCTTTTGTCCTTCTAGCAACCATTTTTGTAGAAGCAGAGCACTATCATGGTTCTTTAACCCTTACGTGAAAAGGTAAAGAGCCCACTATCTTGCTAAATTTCTAGGGACCTGCTGGTAAGGGTATGACAAATTGCCATTCCAAGGTGTAGCAGGCTCACCTTCTATATCTTCTTGCATCTGGTTTCCTCTGTAGATGGGCCTATTGCATGGCAGTATATAATACTGATGCCATATATCCATACTCAGGTCCTAGAGTAGATTTTTCTCTTATCTTTTTCTGAGCCTGGACATTCCCATTCCATTGAAAACTTTAGCCCATACAAAAGTAGAAGGATCTCAGGCTATATGATCATAATGATACCTTCTGGGCTTGAAATCTATCAAGACTATAATGGAAACTATTTTGCAACCCTTACGTACAGTGGGTGCTACCACCTGCTCACTATCATTTGTCCACAAGCCAAAAAATAGCATTAATGCATTATTTAGGTTGAGAAATCAAGCCCTCAGAAGTTAGGAAATTCCGTAAGCAATGGTACTCCTCGACAGTTAATCTAGCCACACTCAAATCCTATACTTCTTATTAAATATGTTAAAAACATAGGGCCAGATTCTCAGCTGGCTTTGATGGAACTGTGCTGATTTACACAAACTGAAGAGCTGTCCCAGAAACAATACTATGTTAATGTTTATATTTTACAAGAAAAAAAGCAGAGATATCTATGCAACAAGGGGCTGTTAATGTTACCTTGGGGTGGGGTGGGGGTGGCAATGGGGTATTGAATGCTTTCACTTGTTCAGATTTAGCCCATTTCAAATAATGAGTAAGATGTGACTGTTGTTTGATGACTTATATATGGTCTCAGTCCAATTCCTAAAGAAAAAATGTCCTCACCACAAAAAGGATTGGCACTAGCTGGCATTCTTCTTGGCAATCTCAGCACAGAGACTGTCACCAGGAGGATGCCTCCTGAGCCAACAGCCCCTGCCTCAGTTTCCCCCTTCAAGGGGCTTTCTCCATGATTCATAGACACTTTTGTCCATTCACACGCTTCTCAGGTTCTGATTTGTTAAATTAACAAACATTCAAAATAAAGTTTTCCAGTCTTTCCTCAAGTCCACCTCGTTACATCCCTATCAGGTCACTCCTATGCTTTTCCTGCCTGTAGTCTCACTCCGCAAACCCCAGGTGCCTCTGCTGGAGCCTACTCTCACCCATCAGCCTCAATAATCCGTTCTGTTCTCCCTGAGAACACTCTGAGAACTCTCACTCTGCAGTTTCCTGCTGCTCTTTATAGGAGAATCAGGTGATCCTTGCTCAGGTGTGCCTCATTAGAAATCAGGGTTGGCTAACCACAGACCTCTAGCCCATAAAGTGCCAAGTCCCCTGTTACAGAGAGCAAGGATTGAATGGGCCACAGAGACTGAGCTACTATCTCACCCCTAGCAGTGGTCTCTCCAGATTAGGATGACGGCCCATTGACATTGCTACTGTTATCTGCTATGTGGCTAACTGGAGGACTTTAGGTTGGACTTTTCAGTGTCCAGTGTTGGCCTAAATCTGCTCCCACTGAAATCAATGATAAAACTCCCCCCATTAATATGCTACCCTCAATCGAGCATCTTTCATGAGCACTTCCTTTTTTTTTTTTAATTTCAGAAAATCTGCACTACTGCCATGTGTACTTCATCTTTGCCTTTCAAAGATGTATGCACTAAACTCACATTAGTGGTGCTTTATTTAAAGCAATAACTGTCTCTCATCACCAGGGAGTGACTGTGATATTCTGAACAGATAATATAACAGTAAAAGATGGGGAACCATTTTCATAGTTCTCTTCTGGGAGCTATTTTGGACCTGACCCTGCATCTACTGTTCATGGCAAAACTCCCATTGACTGCAGTGGGTGCAGGATCAAAGTCTTTATCCTTCTAGATTTTCAGAACAGAAAGAGAATTTTAGACAATAACTGAAATATAAAATAAAACAATCAAAACCTTACAATCTATCATGAAATTATTATTCCTTTATTTAAATATTTGAAGACACATATGGTTCAGCTGGTTCAATGCTCCACGGACTTCGACAGAGCTATACTAATTTATATTAGCTGAGGAACTTGTCCATAAAACTTATAGTTTGGAATTGGTAAAATGCGTTACGATGGAAGAGTAGAAACCTAGTTGAATGAAACTCTACTCACAGGGAAACAAAGTGAAAGTCTCATACTGTTTCAGTGCATTGAAACATGACAGCTGTATGTCTCGTTACTGTGGACTTCTGCATATAGGGTAAAATTCACAGCACAAAGGCTGAGTATAAGTCTACACGGAGCTGGAGAGAGTGGGGAGAGAATCTATCTTTATATCTTAAGTGTTTATATTGAATCAATTAGTATAGTCTCTAAGCATGAAAATATCTAGAATACACCCCCAATCCCACTAGAGAAGTGTAGGGTAGTTAGCTATGCTAACTATAGCTGCTGCACTAGCCCTATAGGCTGAAGTGAGGGCATGCAGGGATCACAACATGATGTGGGAATGTGTGGCCATTGTACCCTCAAATCTCGAATCCTCCAAATCCTTGCTGTTTTGATCTTCATAGAGCTGGCACAGCATCTAACTTTGCTATAGACTGGGGTTCAGTCCCTTGGTTTTCACCTTTCATCATTGCCCATCCCCCACACAACAGACCCACAACTGTTGCATTGTAGTGGGAGGCCTTCCACAGACAAATTTCACGTGAATTGATGTCATATTGTGGTATCACAGACAGTTCTACTAAACATGTTGCACATGTCTCACCAGAACTATGTTATACTGTGAAAGCCTTTTATTTCCAAAATTCAGTATTAAGCTTGGATTGTCATTTAATATCTATGTAATTCTGGAGTCACCGATAGGTAAGCACCTTAGCTGTATACTTTAGGAACCATAATATAGTTAGTACATAAACTAGATGCATCTTTAGTTCTCTGCAGTACCTCCAAATGTTACAAACATTTCTTGAAGTATCTTTCTTTTTTTAACACTCTAAAAATGTGAGGACATGTTCCAATAGCAGGTTTACATTGACTACTGTCACTAACTATAGAAGCTCCAAACCTGAATACCCATTTGTGAACCACCACCTCCACGGTCTCCTTTAATTAAGGCCTGCTATCCCACAAACTATAGGTTCGTTTCATCCAACCATTCTTTTTCATATGCAAAATGACTAGGATGGTTTTTATAAAAAAATTCTTATTTTACTGTCTTGCCATGTTAGATTCTCCAATTATTTTAGCTTTTGAACATAAACGTGGGACTATCTTACCTTCCAGGTGATCCACGTAGCAATATACATCATAAGTTTCATTGGGAAGACGGAATCCGTATGTTCTAACTCCTTCCTTTCCCATTTTATCTCCATAGCAGCCAACTCTGGGTTGCCTGATTGGATATCTGGAATACAGTAAGTTAATATTTATTGTTACAGTTCGTTAACATTTTATTGCATTTTAAGTATGAACAGATCAAGCCTATTAATTTGGGGAAATACTCTCAAGAGGCAATTTGAACAACTCACCTAACAGTTTGATCAGACAACCAACCAGCATCGCATTGCTCAAATCCATCTTCATATGCAGCTTTCAGCTGATCAGGGTTTGCTATGACAGCACCATTGTCCAGACAAGACTGCTGAGCATGCTGAAAATCCAGGGTATATCTACTAGTTGCAGCACGATAGTGAAACACAACACCTACAAAGACAACAAACGCATGGTAGTGACACAAGTTGCATCACATTTGCTATATTCATTATACAGTAACGTTATCCTGATACAACAATAATTAAAAAAAAATAAGGTGACTCCCTCCATGTACAATAATAATAACATGCTGTTACAAGATATTCCGTGGTAAGTATGATCATGCCTCCTTCTAGTGACTGCCACTAGTGACTAGATAACAGCCTGCTACTACTCAGACTTGGAGAAATTCTTTTAGCTCAAGTGGTAGAAACCTGTGATTTTGGTGAAGAAGGTCCCTGAGTTGATCTCTACATGGTGTCAGTCTCTGCAGCCCAGATTAGTTACAAATATAGTAATACTATTTATAAACATCTGAAGACTGGCCACTTTTTATATTCTATACAATTATATTTTCTTTTATGTACTAAAAATATTACAGGCTACATAAACCTTTCTTGTATTTGGGGATTCCTGATTATGGCAATTGGCAGAATTTAGAAATAAAAAAAATAAAAAACTTCAGAGCATTAAAAAAAGTTTTGTTCTAGTTAGGGGCCACTCTGTTCTCAATACAAGTGCAAATCCCACTGACAGCAGCAGCAGCTGCACACGCATATCTAAAAGCATAACTAATGGATAAATTGCCCTGTTCTGTTCATTGCCTCCCGAAGCATCTGGCACCACTGTCAGAAGACCGGATACTAGGCTAGAGGGACCAATGGTCTAACCCAGTATGTCAATTCTTATGTTCTTATGACTGAAAAAGTGTACTAACATTCAATGGGCAGAAATCATTTTTTTATTACTGTTCAAGATCATTCGTCCCCTATTGCCATGATTTTAAAGTTAAACAACAACGGATGCTGCATGATCATCTTTGAAAAATACTATATAGTAGAACCTCACTAATCACAAGTCCAATAGCAAGGATTTTTAATTAATCTGTAAATTTGGGGGTCACACCCTATGACTGGAGAATTGCTAATTCTCAGCTATTAATTCTCAGCTATAAAAAAGTGACCCAGGAAACTACATGCCTGTTAGTTTGACCTCAATTGTATGAAAGGTCTTGGAAGAAATTTTGAAAGAAAAAGTAGTTAAGGACAGAGAGTAAACAGTAATTGGGATAACATACAACATGGCTGTACAAAAGGTAGATCATACCAGACCAACCTGATCCCTTTCTTTGAGAAGATAACTCATTTTTTAGACAAAGGAAATGCAGTAGATCTAATCAACCTGGATTTCAGGAAATGGCCTAACTTCATTATCATACACATTGTGTAAAGAGTTGTCACTTTGGATGGGCTATCACCAGCAGGAGAGTGAATTTGTGTGGGGGGGTGGAGGGTGAGAAAACCTGGATTTGTGCTGGAAATGGCCTAACCTGATGCTCACTTTAGATAAGCTATTACCAGCAGGACAGTGGGGTGGGAGGAGGTATTGTTTCATATTCTCTGTGTAAATATAAAGTCTGCTGCAGTTTCCACGGTATGCATCTGATGAAGTGAGCTGTAGCTCACGAAAGCTCATGCTCAAATAAATTGGTTAGTCTCTAAGGTGCCACAAGGACTCCTTTTCTTTTTGCGAATACAGACTAACACGGCTGTTACTCTGAAACATTTGATACAGTTGCACATGGGAAATTATTCATTAAATTGGAGAGGATGGGGATAAATATGAGACTTGAAAGGTGAATAAGGAACTGGTTAATGGAGAGACTACAATGGGTCATATTGAAAGGTGAACTGTCAGGCTGGAGAGAAGTTATTAGTGGAGTTCCTCAGGGATTGGCCTTGGGACTAATCTTATTTTACATTTTCATTAATGAATTAGGTACAAAAAGTGGGAGTGTGCTAATAAAATTTGAGGATGACACGAAGTTAGGGTTGCCAATATTGAGGAGGACTAGAATATCATGCAAAAAGACCTGGATGACCTTGAAAACTAAAGTAAAAGAAATTAGATTAAATTTAATAATGCAAAGTCATGCACTTAGGGACTAGCAACAAGAATTTTTGCTATAAACTGGGGATTTATCAGTTGCAAGTGACAGAGGAGGAGAAAGACCTGGGTGCAATTGGTGGTTCATAGTCATTCTGTGATCAACCAATGTGATATGGTCATGAAAAAGGCTAATGCAATCCTAGGCTGCATCAGGGAAAGTATTTCCAGTACATATAGAGATGTGTTAGTACCATTGTACAACGCACTGGTAAGACCACTTCTGGAATACTGTATACAGTTCTGGTCTCCCATGTTTAAGAAAGATTAATTCAAACTGGGACGGGGCAGACAAGGGCTAGTAGGATGATCAGAAAACTGGAAAACCTACCTTACAAGACGGGACTCAGGGAGCTTGACTTATTTAGCCTAACCAAATGAAGGCTGAGGTGAGATATGATTGTTCTCTATAAAGACATCAGAGGGATAAATACCAGGAAGGGAGAGGAGTTATTTAAGTGCCAATGTTGACACAAGAACAAACTGGCCATCAACAAGTTTATGCTTAAAATTAGATAAAGGTTTCTAACCAGTGAAATCCTGGAAGAGCCTTCCAAAGGGAGCAGAAAACCTAATTGGCTTCAAGTCTGAACTTGATAACTTTATGGAGGGGATGGTATGGTGGGACTACAATGGCATGTGGCCCATTGGTGACTGCCAATCCCCAACAGCCAGAGATTGGACACAAGATGGAGAGGGCTCTGAGTTACTATAGAGAATTCTTTCCCAGTTATCTGCCTGGTGTGTCTTGCCCACAAACTCAGGGTCTAACTGACTGCCATATTTGGGGTTGGGAAGGGATTTTCCCTGGGTCAGATTGGCAGAGACCCTGGGAGCTTTTTGCTTTCCTCTGCAGCATGTGGCATGGGCCAGTTGCTGGTTTAAACTAGAATAAATGGTGGATTCTCTGTAACTTGAAGTTTTTAAACCATGATCTGACGACTTCAGTAACTCAGACAGAGGTTATGGGTCTATTACAGAAGTGGGTGGGTGAGGTTCTGTGGCCTGTGATGTGCAGGAGGTCAGACAAGATGATCACAGTGGCCCCTTCTGGCCTTAAAGTCTAGGAATCTATGAATGTATACCATCTATGGTTCAAATTCAGACCTCTGATTAAGAAAATTAATTCCACAGAAGTCACTGAAATTCCACCAGATCTGAATTTGGCCTCATGGGCAAAATCATTTCTAAAAATTATAGAACTACTTTAATCTGCACTTTACTAATTTGTTCACTTTCGAGTTCATACAGAAAATAATGGTCTTTTCCCACTTCTCAGCAAAGTTTTAATGGCAAAGAACTGTAGTGAAATCTCATATTACGCAGGCTCCATCATTTTTCATAATATAGTAGAGTACATTAATTAGTACATAATTAAATATTACAATAAAATTAAAATTTCAAAATAGAAAAACTAGCACATTGTGTAATATATTTACCTTGCTTTTTTATTAAATGCACAGATTTATTTGCTAGTTCATAACTCTTTGTAATGTGCAATGATTTGGTCCCATTAAAATGTTTGAGTTTGACTTTCACCTCAGATGTGACAATTTCTACTTCCATATCCTCATTTCTATTACTCACCCTGCCATTAGTCCTAAGATCCTCATTACCCTTATTAAAAAAGGAGGCAAAGTATTCGTTTAGGTGTTGGGCCATGCCTAGATTATCTTTAATCTCCTCCCCATCCTCAGTGCTTAGAGGTCTCACTTCTTCTTTCGTTGGTTTCTTTTTATCTATATGGCTATAGAACCTTTTACTATTGGTTTTAATTTCCTTTGCAAGGTTCAACTCTGTTTGGCTTCTGCATTTCTCACTTTTCCCCTATACTTTCTGACCTCCAAGAGGCAGCTTTCCTTGCTGACCCTTCTCATCTGCCATTCCTTGTAGACTTTCTACTTTCTCATAATAACTTGTATGAGAAGCTTGTTCATCCAATTTGGTCTGCAAGCATTCCCTATGAATTTTTTCCCCTTGCTTGGGATGCAGGTTTCAGCTAGCTTTGCAGCTTTGACGTAAAGTAAGTCCAAGCCTCCTCCCACATTCAGATCCTTGAGTTCTTCAGTTCAGTCTGTTTCCTTAAATAATTCCCTTAGTTTTTATAAAGTTTCCTCTTTGGAAATCAAGGACCGTAGTTGCAGACCTGTTTTTGTTTATCCTTCCATTCAGTTTAAGCTGAATTAGCTCATTTCTCTTCCCTTGACATGTTTTACTGAGGAAATTTTCCAGTAAATAAAAAAATCTTGTGTAAAACACCCTAATCCTTTCTACATCAATTAATTTAATGGCACAAACAGAGAACAGGATCAGAATCTGGTCTCCATTGCAGCAGCGTACATGCACCATGGAAACAATGGAAGTTCTTCAAATATCTTCAGGTCTGGCCAAGCTGTGTTTGACATGGGACCTAAGTGGGACAAGACCCTGACACAACTCCCATGCTGGGAAGGAGCTAAGCTGGCACAGTGTACTACACTACACTAGCGTTATGTCCCCTAGGAATTGCCCTAACTTGGAGAATTTACTGCTGTCCAGTTAGGGAAGGTTTACAGGCCATTTGCGCTTCCTGAGCGGTACAAACATGTCGGGCTTTGGCTTTGTGGATCATTTCTGTGCATGGTCTCTAACCACAATCCCAACAAGCACACGCCCAGAGTGGCATGCAGAGGAATACTGCAGAGCTCTGCCTTGAGATACCCACACAGGCACGGGACAGTGTGACAGAGGGCTATTAGCAGCTATAAACGCAGACCCTAGTAACGTAGAACACCCAGGACACTGGGTTACTCCTGGGAGAATTCTGCACCACTGCACATGTGCAGAATTTATGTCCCCTGCAGATTTCTTTGCTTCCCCACAGAAAAATGAATTTCTGACAGGGAAGCAAAAGGAAGTCACAAGAGCAGTCATACAACCCTCCCCAGCAGTATGTTTCAGGTGGCCAGGGCAGCCAGCAGAGAGGTAGATCACAGAGCAGGGGGCAGGACCGGGGAAGACTGCTGGCTCCTACCCTTGTGCTGGGCTCAACTGCTAGTTCCAGATGGGCTGGGAAGGACGGGACTTCCTCTTCCCTGTACAGCATCCGGGGCCAGGTCAGACCCACCCCCAGCTGCAGGAAGCTCTGCAAACTCTCGCCCCCTTCCTGCACCCATCACTCCTCAGCTGCAGGGGGCAGGATCCCTGTACAGGGGGCTGCTCCCCCATCCACCCAACCCCTGTGCATCTAGACCCCTTCATACCCAGACCTTCCTGATGACCCTCACCAGACTCAGAAACACTCCCCTCCAATAAGCCCACTCCCCCTGCACATGGACCACCCTGATGAGCCACCCACACCTGGATCCCCACACCACCAAGCCCCAACCAGCTGCACCTGGATCTCCACACCACTCCCCCAGCATCTGGAACTCTCACTGAGCCCCAGCACACCAGACCCCCCCTGCCAAGCTCTATTCCCCCCCACACCCAACCACTGAGCCCCAACCACCTTCACATGGACCCTCCTACCGAGTCCAATCATTGTTGCATCAGAAACCCCAAACAAGCCTCTGTGCACCAGATCACACCCCCCCCAGATCCCCCACTGAGCTGCCCATGCCCAGACTGCCCCACACAGAACCCTCTCAACCCACACCTGGATACTCTCACACTAAACTCCTCTCCACTTGGATTCTGCCTTGCTGAGTCTGCCTGACATACTTGGTGCTGTCAGGGTTGGGTGCAGCCTCACTGCTGAGTACATATCCCAGGTGGGAGCTGCACAGTAATCTCCCACTTCCGTGCAGCCAGTGGCCTGTGCTCCCCAATGCCATGATGAAGCCTCCACATTTATTTGACAAATTTTAAATTTTAAAATATTGTGTGCAGAATTTCCATTTTTTGGCACAGAATTTTTAATGTTTTGGCACAGAATGGCATCAGAAGTACTGGGTGTAGTTAAAGCAGGAGGGACTTAGATAGCTTGTATTTGGAAGGGTAGAAGGGATCATTTGTACCTGTAGGGAGCCTGATGAGCTAATGAGGTAATTAGCTTACCAGCTGGGTAGTTCTGTGAAGAAAGCAAGCAGTGTAAAAGGCTGAGCCAGGAAACCCACTCCACCTGATTGCTGCTATGTTGTAATGTACCTAGAGCATACACAGTAATAAAGACACTGGGTAGACATACCCTGGAGTATTGTGCATGCTGCTTAATTCACAAAGAGGGATTACCAGACAGATTTCCAGAAGTTTAAGCGGGGAGCCTGTTCACAGGCAGCAACAGATTGTTTCTGGTATTTAAAGGAGAAATGCAACCCAACATCCAAGCTTCTGAGGTTTTAGAAACATACTGCACATTTTATAAGCTATTTTTAAAAACTCTCTTTATGCAGTAATATAGATTGATGCTAAGGGGGCAGAGGTGTATGCTGATTTACACCAGCTGAGGATCTGGCTCAGTGGGTTCTATTCTTAATAGTATGCACTAATGGTCCAGTTTTTTAACAGTATACGTTACTTGATATTGAGTTTATATAGCTCAGTCTGAAAACATGTAAAATGAGAATTATGTGAAATGGTTTGGCTGTCTGGCTGGTTTTTAACCTTCACAAAAATGTCATTTTGACACTGATTTGGATTCATGCCTCACAACAGTCTGCACTTCTGATAGATGGCTGACCTGATCTAAAACCGTTTCACTTCTGTAGATGAACTCTGCCATTCAGTGCAAACAGAAAAAGGCTTGATAAGGCATCAAATACATGGAGAGGTGATGACAGCACTTCATTTTCATTTTTCAAACTTCATTTTGCAGTAAGTACATGAGTGCATTCCTGATGACTGGTCATCTCGCCCCCCATGTCTAAAGTAACAGCTTATTTTTTTCGATTGGTACATGTTGCTAATCACTATAATATCTAAATAAAGCAGTATTTAAGAGTTAATATTGGTGCCAATTTAAAGTAGCTCTCTCGATGTTCAGAGAAAGCCTTTGGTCATTTGTAAGACTTGGACAGGAACTTAGAGAATGCTTTGTTCTCTTCACTCTGATCCAGAAGGTAAACTTCACCTATCCTAGAGGATAAGACTCTTGCTTTTCAAGTGAGGAGCCAATGGACATAAAGGAGCCTACAGGATGAATAGAGAGGAGAATATCAGTATGTATAAGCCTGTGTAATGGCTATAACAATTAGAAGACCCCCTGGGGCTAAGGAGATTAAATCACAGAACTTCCATTGTTTCAGTTGGACAGGGAGAGAGAAGGCAAAATCCATTGTCCAAGATTTAGCACTTTTAAAAATTTGTAAAGGATTTTCCCGAGTCTATTTGTTTTAAGAAAGAAAAGCCAACAACAAAGTTGTCCTAGGAGCAAATAAAGCAACTGGAAAACAGACTAGAACAGTGCAGTGTTGTCGCTGAACATCTGGCAAACACAATAAGTATAATTACAGGAAGATGCAGCAGTGTCTGTAGGCGAGAGCACTTAAGGAAAGTATTTTGCTGTATCCAAAATTTAAAATAACTCATTTTTGGGTGAGCACAAGAGTGACTTTTAATCAATTACCTGTTTCTTATATTTATGGAGAAAAATTTAAGGAAGGATTTAATTCTTAAGGGAGTAATTTAATTAGAAGAAAACAGATCTGTTGTTTCATACCCCTGGGCTGCAATACTGCTTGGCTATTTGCCAGTGTATTATGCTGCAAAATCCCTGGGTGTTACTAGGAAGGGCTCCAGTAATACAGCTGTCACATTACTGTGGCCTACAAATCAAAGCAGACTGTCAGTGGTGGGCTCATGTCTTTGGAACCTGTGCCCTCCAATAGTCTGTCACAGCTGCATTTGGCAAGCTTCACAGAACACTGAAGGATTTCGTTGGTCGAATGTTTGATTTAACTTTTTAATAATAGGAACTGATGGGAATGGGGGGGAATTGTTAAAAAACAGGGGCAGTTCTTTTGTTGACTTGTATCAATGCTAGGTGCCCAAACTATAGAGGACGGGGGGAAAGATTTTCAAAGCTGGCATTGTGGGGAAGCAAACAAAGAGCTCATCTGTCTGGTAAGCACAGTCCTGATTAAGAGGCAGTGTGCAGACATACCTCTAGATGTCTCTCATTTTTGTCCCAAGGTTAACTATGAGCCACACAAATTTGGTGTTGAAAATCATATATATCAGAAATAAAGAATCGCACAATAGAGGTTATAGAAAGAGTCGATTATATGACTGGAGGGAATATCACAGCAGTTTAAGTTTCTCAAATGAATATTTCATTTGTGTCCTTCACTTTAGGGTTTGGCCACAAACAGCATCCTACACATGGGTCTTCATAGCTTGAGTGGGCTGGATACAGAGTTGCATGGCCCAAGCAGGAATACATTTGGCACTGATTACCAGTATGCAAGGGCAGTGGATCAACGGCTACTCTCCTGTGCACCCAACCTCCTCCTCCTTCCTCAATGCCCCCATTGGGATGGCTACGATCTGTCTGCATAGGGACTAGGGTGACCAGACAGCAAGTCTGAAAAATCAGGACAGGGGGGTAATAGGAGCCTATATAAGAAAAAAGACCCAAAAACCAGGACTGTCCCTATAAAATCGGGACATCTGGTCACCCTAGTAGGGACTATCCAGAGGGCACTATGGGATCTTCTTGCATCCTCTCCACTTTGCTCACACGCACAGGAATGTGGACCTGTATTCTTATGGTAAGATCTTTGGCTATTCTTCCAGAGGCTTTGGCATGCTGAAGCAGTTTCAGTCAACTGGAAAGCTACACAGCACACAGGGACAGCTCTTAAATAGGGGAATACTCAGGGAGTGTAAAGCCCCACCCATATGACTAGGGGAGTTGGTAGGGTGCGGCCAGGATGCACAGTCCTCCAGATTTTGGTTTGGATAACTTAAAGCAGTCTTTGGGCTGTATTCCAGAAGCCATTTTGCCAGTCTCAAATCAGAAGCACAGAACCGTGGCTCAAAGCCATCCTTCCCTCTCCTCTCCTGAGCTGCACTAAGCACAAACCTTTAGTCTTTTCAACCAGCTAATTACTTCCCTCCTTTCAGAATAGTTCCCCCTTGTTCCTTTTTACTCCTGGCAGGCATACTGGGGACAGAATCAGAGATCCACTTTGAAAATTCAACCCAGAGACTGTGAGCAGCAGTGGAGAGATGGAGAAGCCTGTTCAGTTAAAAAGAAAGCCTAGGAGGTTAACTTCCAGAAATGATTGGGATATAAGATAGGCAGTTTTAAAAGATTAACTAAAACAGTCTTTCTACAAATGCTGGATTTAAGGGCTAATCAATGAGAGCTCAGATTTCGGAGAGAACAAATTAATTAGATTGCCAACATAAAATCTCCAAGGGCTGAAAGCACAATAAAGTGGCATTATTCCCACATTAGGAGCAACTCCCATTTATTATCATCATAATGCCTGCACCAAAGCAGGGTTTGCATAAAAATGAAAATGTTCAATTGCAATCTCTCACTCCTTTCCTCTTTACATTTACTCTACATCTTTAACAGCTGCTTCTCCCCACTATCTAGGTCAGGATTTTAAACTTTTTTTTTCCCATACTTGCTTTCTCTGTTTTTGCCTAATACCTGAAAAGTCTGCCAGTCTTGCAGCTGAAACAAATAAAAACAAATACAACAAGATCCATGGAAACAGCCCCTTCCCCACGCCAGCCAGTGAGACAAGGTCAAGAAGAGAGGCTGCTGAGAGAGGCATTCATTGGTGAGATATAGACAAGAGCAAGAAATCTACAAGGATTCCACCTGCCACCCTGAACCTGCAGGAGCCCCTGGGCGGGTTATGAAAAAAACAGCTGAACTTTCTTTGTAGAGATTTTTCATTTTCTTTTCCATTATATTTGGCCCTACTGTTATATTTTAAAGCCTAATACCATGGTAGGATACAAGAGGGGCCATTTAATAACATATCCTACCATATTCTGAGGAGCATAATAATAAATACTTTGCACTTACATAGCATTTTTATACACAGATCTCAAAAAGATGGATTATTGTCCACATTTTTTACAAATGGTAAATTGAGGCACCCTCTGGGACCCTCCCCAACTTGTGGGGTCTCACAGCTTGGGGTTCAGCTCAAGCCCAAAAACAGCTACATTGCAATTTTATAGCCCCACAGCCCAAGCCAGGTGACCCAGGCCAGCCGCAGGTCTTTTATTGCAGTGTAGACATACTCACAGAGGCCTGATTTTCTGAACTTCAGAAACCCAAGGTCACACAAAGTTGCTTATGACTGGGCAAATGAGTATGTAGGTATAAAGACAGCCAGTTAAACTGGCTATTTGCATACAAACATATTTGCATGTGCATTTGCATTTGCAGCAAATGCACATACAAATTAGACATGCAATTACATCCATATATATATATTTTGCAGGCAGCCTTAGGCTTCTGAAGTTTTGAAAAAATCAAGCCCTAAATGTTTTATAGTTTACTTTCAATGACTAGTAGCGGGAGTCCAGGTCTGTATAAACTGTGTTAGGATAATCCTGGGTATCCTCCACATGAATAATCCGCAGAGACCTCTCCCTCCTTCCTTTGAAACTGCTGCTTTCACTCACAGCATAGTCCACCACTTGTAACACATGCTCATTTGATGCAAGCGGGATTCATTGGACTTAATATACCTATTAAATCTAGGGGAAGGGCTGAAAAAGGCTATTCAAAAATATATGTTTACTTTTTATATGTATCCACTCAGGAAGCACTAGTCAGTTTCTGTATGTTTTATTTTGTATGGGTCCTCCAAGTCAAAACCCAACAAGACAGCTGTCTGAGGTTATTTAAGTACCTTTGCTGGTACTGGAACACAGATTCTACGGCCAAAAGGGACCATCATATGTTCTTTATAACACCTGACGTAGAACTTCCCCAAATAATTGCTAGAGCATATCTTTAAAAAAAATCCAATCTTGATTTAAAAATTGTGAGTGATGGAGAATCTATCTTGACCCTTGGTAAATTGTTCCCATGATTAATTACTCTTGCTGCTAAACATGTACGCCTTGTTTCCAGCTTGAATTTGTCTAGCTCCAACTTGCAACTACTCAATGATGATTCCCCATTTACAGTTACATTTTGAGACCTATCAGTTAGCCATTTTTTAATCCATTTAATGTGAGCATATTATTTTTATATCATTCTAGTTTTTAATCAAAATGTTTTTAAGATGCATCTGTTTTGAACATTCATTCAAACAAACAGGACATCAGGAATTGCTTGCAACAGTTGGCCAGATCCTTAACTGGTACAATTTCATGTAGTTCAATTAACTTCAGTAGAGCTACACTGCTACATAGTAAATCTACAGAGCTAGGATCTGACCCGGTATGGTCAGCCACTTCTAACAAGTGTATCAAATTTTATTGGCTGTATCTAATACATCACTGAACACGCTTAATAATGTTGGCATTTAAATAGTAGCAATATATCATAATGATTAACAATAGCAACTTTGATCATTTATAAACATCTTTCTTCCAAAAGAATCCCAGGTTGCTTTACAAACACCCATTTTTTCATGTTCTGTGTGTATATAAATCTCCTCACTGTATTTTCCACTGAATGCATCTGATGAAGTGAGCTGTAGCTCACGAAAGCTTATGCTCAAATAAATTGGTTAGTCTCTAAGGTGCCACTAGTACTCCTTTTTTTTTTTTGCGGATATAGACTAACACAGCTGCTACTCTGAAACCTATACTTATCCTTTTATCCATCATTCTAAGGGGTTTAGAGCTATCCTGAATGAAATGAAGGAATTCCACCTTCTGAATCACCAGTAACATTTCTTCCAACTAATGGAGAATTTTGCAAAAATTTCCCACCATCACTAATATGGGTTCAGCTTCACTGGCATTAGCAATTTTAAATAATCCTAGTATAGAAAAGGCTCTAAAGGTCTCTCATCCAAGAACTGTTCTCAGCTCCACTTAGTTTATAAGATCTGACAAAAACACAGAGCAAAGTGGTCTAATGTTTATAGGCTTTGCAGTTAACATCCTTTAAGATGAAAAGGAGAAGGTGGCTCAGATGCTATACTAATGAAGAGCATATAAAATGCCACAGGCAGACAACCATTTAAACATGTAAAGCTCATCTTCACAACTAGAAGGACGTATGTTTTCTTTTTAAAATAAAAGCACGGGTAACAGCAAATATAGAAAAAATAATCGAAATGTTCAAAGGGCCAAACTTTCAGCTCGGCCACAACAGCTGTACAGTCAAAGGCAAATGCACTCCTCACACCTACAACAAAGAGCATCTGTCTGTGCAAACAGAAGAATGAACAATATGATTTTCCTCTTTTGTACCTGAGCAGGCCGAGTTTTTTCAAAATTTAGACATTTCAATGAAATTTCAAAATATAGAAAAAAATAAGGGAAGTGGGCAATTTTGAAACAAATATTTGTGATCCCCTCTCCTCCCATTTTTCTCCCCCCACCAGATCTAATTTGTGCACTGTTACAAGCTAGCTGGCCCTTCAAGGCTAGCCATACTCAGCTTTGCCTGGGACTTGTACCTAGTGTAACACCAACAGACCCTATTCATCAGTGGGCAGGATTGAACCAGGGACCTCTGGAGCTTAGTGCATGAGCCAACTGGCTGTTAGCAGACTTATTTTATCTCTCTCTTTAACTTGTCTCGGTGCTACTAGATGGGACAGAACACCACACGCAGGAGGTGTGTGGGTTACATACTTCCCCTAGCTGAGGAAGCGCAACGGGAGCTTCAGAGTCTTCCCAGTTGAAATCCTGGATGAGCCCCCCCCTTGTAACACTGACAGATCCTAGTCGGTGACAGGCAGAATCGAAACAGGGACCTCTGGAGCTTAGTGCACGAGCCTCTACCGCACGAGTTAAAAGCCAACTGGCTGTTAGCTAAGGCTGTAGAGCAGACTCAATTTATCTCTCTCTTTAAGTGGTCTCGGTGCCACTAGACAGGACAGAACACCACACCCAGGAGGTGTGTGGGTTATACTAGCACCAGCTGGTGGTGATATGGCAACTTAGTGATAATTACTGAATCCAGCTGTGAAAGGGTTAGGAAAAGACTATACAGAGTGGAGAATGCAGTTAGGAAGGGATAGAAAGACTACAGAGAAAGCAGGACTCTCCTGCAGGTTGGAGAACCCTGCAGGTTGGAGCAGGCTCTGGCTCCAGCAAGTGGTAGCCCTGAGACAGAGCTTAAATAGGTAGGAACTCAGGTGGAAGGACCCATAGGGAGCAGCATAAGTTCAAGTGGGGAAAGCCCTGAGCTAGAGCCTACAAGGAGTAAGGAGATCCCTAATGGAAGTTGCCAGAGTCCCTGGGAAAGGGAGGCAGGGAAAGAAAGCCTGTTAAGACAAGGAGCAACAAAGGACCAACTCTGAAAGAAGAGGGGAGGCCCTGAGGGAGGGCCAGTGAGAACACTTCAGTGGAGCCTGAGAGGAGTAGAGGGCTTATTAGTCTGGCAGAGAAGGGAGAAGCCAGAGGCCTGCAAACCAAAGAGATGCTGTGTTAAGCACAGGCTGTGGGGAAGCAGCACAAGTGGACTTAAAGGCAGGAAGCGGTCCTGGGAAACAGCAGCGTGTCTAAAGAAGCACACCTACCTGCTTAATACAGGATCCCTGGGCTGGAACCCAGAGTAGAGTGTGGGCTCTGGTTCCCCTGCCAGCCCCTGAGGAAGGAACATGCAAGCCCAACTACAGGAGCAAATTAGGCTCCTGTGAGGGAGGGGCAGTAGGAACACTTTAATGGAGCTTGAGAGAGGTGGAAGAACTATTATCTGGACATTTATTTGGATTTTAGGTGTCTTGGCCAGAGGACTGAGCCATGGAAGACCTGGTGAGAGGCAAATGGCCAGTAGGAGGCACTAGATCAGGATCACAACCTGTGCTGTGGGTGGCGAGTATGGTACCTTACATGTACATAACTGTGGAGTTCCACCACAGCTTTTATCTCCCCATTATTGTGGTGAAGGAGGTACTTTATGCCTGACATGACTATCACGGCACATTTTACTGGGAAAACCTGGGAGAAAGTGTCTTCCAGCTAAGATTGCATCATGTTATCAGTATTAGGCAGTGATATAGTGTGTCCTACCATAGTTACAGTGGGTCAAATAAATAGTTCTTTATTATTATTATTTATTCCTCACTGAACCAACAACATTCCCAGTGCTATACAAACATTTAAAAAGACACTACTCCTACCCAACAAGCTTACAAAACTAGTAAAAGCAAAACAGTTCACACACACATTACTGTACGTCACAGTCCTGGAGAAAGGTGGTATAGGAATCTTGTAGAGATCATCGTTGAAATGTGATGAAGTAGCAGTATGTCTTGAGGAGGGATTTAAAATTAGTGAGGCAGATCTCTTAGTGAATAAAGGAGGGAGATTGTTCCAAGTGTAAAGGGAAGTATCAAAAAAGCGTGAAGGGGAAAGTAGAAGGATACAACATTGGAGAGAGTCTTGGGAGAAAGAAGGGGAGCAGGAAGAAATGATAGCAGACAACCAGGAGCATATTTATCAAGGGTGCTGAAGCACCTCTAAATGCTTTGACTTTCCGGTAATTGCTTGTCCTTTCCATTTTAACTATATATATGGGATCATTACTATCTAGAGATGTATTAAATGAATCCTTACCATCAACAGCCAAGGAGATGACATCTTGGGTGTCTTCAATTCCATACATAACATCACAGCGGTACACACCCGCATCGCTTGCACGTAGTTTAACCATAGTCAGCGAAGCATCACCAATATCCTCTGGGTGGGTTGGAACAGACACTCTGCCTTTGTAGCCTTGCCCTATTTTGATGTTCCCATTTTGGGCCACCAGAACAGTGGTTTCTTTCACATCTTTTCCGGTTTTATCCTGTTCAACCTTTGACCATTTGATTCGAAGAAATTCACTTGTATTGTTGTAGCTGGGGGGTAAAGTAGGCAAGGTTGAAAAGAAGCAAGGTAGAGTTGCTCTTCCAGAAAGGGAACCCTTTACAGGGGGGCTTTTTTCCACTTTAACTAAAAGAAGAAGGGGAAAAATCACATTAGTGGGCCAACAAAATAAGAACCAGTATAATTTCATTGCAATTTAAGGATTAAAGCTCACATGAGGGCTGATTCTCATGTCCTTTATGTTGGTGTAAATCAGGACTACCTTCATTTGAGTCAATGGAAGAAACTCAGAGGCAGTGTGGTCCACTGGACTAAGATTTGGGAGAGTTCTAGTCTTGCCTCTACCTCAGCCTACTTGGGTAACCTTGGGCAAATCATTTTACCTCTCTGGGCCACAGTTTCCTCCTATGAAAAATGGGATTAATATTATTGGCCTCCTTTGTAAAGTGCTTTGAGATCTACAGATGGAAAAGGTAGGTATGGTTGTTATGCAGAAGTAAAACCAGTATGAGAGGAGAATATGACCTATGGCCTTAAGTGCATTACAACTCTGAGAACCCACCCATCGTTCTGTCAAAGGTTAACTCATTTTGATCTGTTAAACAATAGTCTTTCCAGTGAGATTCTCCTATTAGTTCTTTTTTTAATTGTTTGCCTCTTTTCCAATTTCAGGCCTTAACATGTAGCTGAAACCAAATATGTTCAAGTAAAGGAGGCAATGAAGCACATGGAGGTCCCTTCTTGGTTCAAACTTGTGATTATAGGACTTTTATCATAGTTTTATGACATCTCCAGCTGCAAATACTTTACAGGGAAATGCATCCACAAGACAATATCCTTAGGGGACAGTTGGCTACTGTTCACCCAGCTTGCCTACAGCATGTGTCTGGAGAAAGGATTTCTGTTTGCTACCATTACACACCAGCTCTTAATCCTCATTAAGTTATTAGATATGGTTCAATAACATCATATATGTATATTTGTCTCTTTCCTTTTCCACTGGCCTGCTCTATAACTCTTTCTCTGAAAGGCTGAAGATAATGGTAATTCATTTTAAATGAACTAGAGTTCATAGTTTAGAAAGATATCTGCAAACTAATACTGACCACCAAGAGTGTGAGGGAAGAAACAAGTGCTGCCAACACATGGAAACGATTTAGTTGTTCATTATTAGTGTCAAAAATGACATCTATGCTCATACTGTAGAAGATTCTAAAGAAAGAAAGATAACACCTGGCTATTTCAAAAACTACTATGTTGTAAGCATTTGACTATTGGTTAAATTATTTTTTTCAAAGAGGCATAGATAGCTCTATACAACATATACTTTAAATGGTCAAATCTCTCTCTATTTAGGCGTTGATATTATGCTCATCTCCTTGGTATTTGAGTGTCTCAATATTACAGAAAGATACTGAGATTTAAATAAGTCACGAACTACAATTAAGGTCTAGAGACCACAGTTCAACAAGAGTGTATTTGTAAAAACAGTGAAAGACCAAGACAATTCAGATACAATAGCCAAACAGAGTAAGGAATTGTTAGGATTATAGGTTGTTGGGTAAAAATCACCAAGGTCGAGGTTCAAATGCACTTACTCATGTTGAGTATTGCCTTATTGCACAAATATTCCTACTGAAATCAACAGAGCTATCTGGTGAGCGAGGGGCTACTCAACCTGAGCAAGGGTGTCAGAATCTGGCCCATCATGGCATCAATGGATAATAAACTAAGAGGGCATGATTCTAATCTGAAGTTTTACATTAGGATAAATGTCATTGGGTCTGATTCTCCACTCCATTATACCAGCTTTGTGCTAACGTAACTGCAATGAATTACACGGCACTAAAATTGGTGTGAGAGACCGCAAAATCAGGACTCTTGATTTCAATAGACGTTACCACCAGTTTATACAGGTGTGAGATCAGAATCACTCTCAAAATATTTCATATTTCTTATGCTGTCTGGTTGCTTTTTTTAAAAAGGTGTATCTTCATTAGAAAGAGAATATTTAAAAGAATAAATACCTAGTTCTATTTATCCTGCCTGTCAGAATTTTAATAATCTTCAGAGACAGTTGGTGGTGGCTGCAGTGATCTGCAATATCCGCACTGATCCCCGAGAAAATTTTCTCCTTAAAATTGATATTTACATGTTGAGGTGACTGAAAGCTCTTGGCAGCAACCATATCATTATGATATACAGTTTATATCTGTTCTAATCTAGGGCAACAGTTTGGAACGAAAGGAGACCATGTGGCCATAAATGCATCCATCTACTTTACAAAGTAAGTATCCCAGAGCACTTTTATAATAAGAGAACTCTCTGTTCTGACTTGCAGGCTAATCAGCCTAAGTCTGTTATTAGGTAAAATAGGATTTTTTTAAAAAAAAGTTACTTTCCCCATTTGGGAAAAAAATGTTTGGCAATTAAACATGGGTTAAGTGATGCTCCTGCACGCTGTTGCAAAAACTTTATTTCCTGTGGCAGCCCAGGCTAGCTATTCAAGCATGATTTATTGTCTACTGCTGAAGGCAGCCTTTTCTTCTTTTCTTAACCCTTACACCCCTTCTGCTGCTTCAGCATTTTCCCTCTGACTGAAAGCACAGAACGCTATCTCTTCCCCAGATATTCAGAATGCCACTTTGCAGACCATTCCTTAATAAGCACAGGGCCAGCAAAACAAATGGTCACCAGGGACAGCAAAGGACAGGAAGAGGTTCAGTAACTGCCTGTGTGTTTGTCTGAAGCTGAGAGGGGCAGATATTTGCCAGTTTGCCTAGGTCAACAGCTCTTCTAGAGCTGACAATAGAAGGTGCTATGAAACCTGAACACCCATTTATCCAGCCCCTTTACCCAACTCCACAGCCAGGTGAGACGTAAAAGCACTAATGTCCTCTTGTATGTATTAAAAAGAAACATGGTTTTGAAATCACCAGCCAGGATGGTGATTAATACAAGCATTTTTCTATTGCTAAGTGGTATGTAAAAAACTTCTCAATACAACTGGTTAATGGAGGAAACACATGAACACACAGAGAGACTTAAGTCCAAATCACCACAAAGAGCCATACCTTGGAGTCCTTGCTCAAGCAAAATTCCCAGTTAAATCAATGGGAACTTTATCTGAGTTAGGACGGCGGGATCAAGCCCAAAGAATCACAGTGTAGTCAAGTTAGGGGGCCTCACTAAGTAATCGGCCATAACTGTCTAGCCCTAGAATGGGTGAATGGGGAAGGAAGGCATAAGAAATCTTCCCACCCACTGTGGCCCCCTGCAAAGAAATGTCAGCCTCAGTCCCTGTATTTTGAAGACTGCAGACACTGTTCCTTCCTACTTCCCTAAGGGTGCAAAGCACTTCAAAGAGAGATGGAAAGAGGCTGAGCAATGGTTTCATCCCTTCCACATGGAGTTGATCAACTGCTCGGGTGGAGCAGGTGCACAGTCCAAAGGGATGGAGCATTTATCAGGGAACTGGGGAAAGGATCATGCCTTGGGATTATACCAGAGTGCTCCCCTGTTGTGGTGCCCAATGTGAGCCAGTGTCTTACAATGCAACATGGCCTCATGTTGCAGCCAATCCTGATACTAATAAATGACAGATGAAGGTCTGTTTATTTTTCCTCCCACAAATTATCTGGGGGGTTCTTCCTTCATTTATTTATCCACACTGATGTACAGGATCATGTTAAGGGCCAAGCCTTGTAGATTTAATTGTGAGTTTCTCTACATTCTGGTGGGTTTCTTGGAGCCCTCTCATTACATAAGGATAGGGGTTTTGGTGTAAATATTTAAAAGTTGCAGAACAGTTTCATCTTGAACCTCCTGTAATGTTCTACCAGTCAGAGTTAGTGTATCCTGCTGCCAGGCAGTTATAAAGATTGTGGGGCTGCATAATTAATTAAAGGGAGGTAGTTAAAAATAGGGAGCTCAGTGAGGCTATAAATTCCATACTGCTGCCTCCTGGTAGCTCCCTGATAGAATTTCCCCTTTGTGAGCTTCTACCTTGAATAAAGCTGTTTTCCTTTTGACTTTAACCAGAATTCCAGCTATCTGTTGTTTTGGACCTTGCCTCAGGTCCTCCCAGTTCACAGTTCGGGTTGTAAAAGTCAGCTCATCTTATCAGTGAAGTAGGGCTTGCTCTCTTTCTTTTGAAGTTGGACACAAAATAAAATATTTGTTCCCTGCCTGAAAACAAAGACTCCTTCCCCAGAAGGTCTTGTACAATCTTTACTTTTGCAAAAGTTGCAAATCCCTGAAAAGTGAAGTAAGCAGAAAAAGGGCTATTTTAGGGTAAAAATAACACCACCACCCATTGGTCTGTATGGGGCAAAGTGGTCTGGATCCAATCAGAAAGAATGTCCTCCAGGAGGAGAAGGTGCTGAGAAGAATGGTCTTGCTGTGTAATTAAGTTTAAGAGAACAGAAACATTGACAGTGAGTAATCAGACAAAAATGTATTCTCACGGAATCAAAGATCCTATTTATGTTAAGCCAAGTTTATAGGGGAAGAACAATTAAAACCCTTTGTTGAGAGTTCATCAATAGTCTGACTACGCATACACTCTATAGTCCAGTCTAGTAGCAGCCATAACAAATACCTATGATCTCATGTGCTCTATTAAATCTAATTTCTTTATATACTGAGCCTAAGCAAACTCTGTTCATTAACTCTAAATCTTTTAAGAAGGAAATTTAATACTTAAGAATATAAGTGTTAGGTTGTTAAATTAAATTTTTTTAAAAAATCAGGACTACCTGCAAGAACACGTATGGAGCTTTGAGAATGGAGGTAATAAATTGAATCCCAACAAAAACTTCACTGTGTTCCTACCAGATGGTTTGTGGCCTGAGCTACTACAGTAAAGAGAGGAGGATGTAAAACAGGCATAGAGTACTGAAGGATCAGTTACTTCTCATACTCTGTCAGTAAATCATAGAAAACCAGGCAAATGTATATTCCATCTGCAGACCTGAATATTATAGCACACCCATACGTACATATATATAATATACAGGCACAAACAGATGTTTATTATGTATTAGTCTCAAGTGTCTCAAGACTCAAGTATCAGACGGCTACTGAGGGGATTTTCTACTCTTTTCAGGTTTATAGGGTCTTCTTGAAATCACACTCATTCATGACATGACAAATGAATGTTTAAATTGGGGAGGTAAATTCCCACATTTATCACAGTCACTAGTCCAGTTTGTAACCTAACATACTACACCATCAGCTAGCTCAAAAGTGAGTGAATGTCATGCTAGCAACCAATGTAAACTTTGTCCAGTAACTTCTGTCATTAATCCTTTATGTGCACTAGAGCAAACAGCACAGGTCCTGTGATGGGGCATTCCTTTGACCCCACAGGCTTATGTGGTACTTCCTGCTGTTCCGCTCCCAAAAATATCTTATGGGAATTTAAAGGATCTTAAAGAAACCACACAAGAGCCTCTACAATTTACCTTTAAAACAAAAATGCTATTTTTTCTACATAAAGATTATGAGCTTACATTGCATATGTGCTAGGTATATATGGATAGGGCCAAGCTCAAGGATGAGGGAGATGATAAAATGAAAGAAAGACTAGAACAATAATTAATGGTGAATATATAAAATATTACATATCTGTAATCTGCTGTGTTACAAATAAGGTTGGAGTTTTGTCATGTCTATCATGGGAATATTGGATTTCAGGACTTATATGTTAAAAAAAAATCCTTATAAATATCCAAACTAAGCCCTTTGGTGACTTTGGTATGGCAGGGGGATTGGTTGGTGGGAAGACATGATGACAAGCAGTTGACTAAACCACACAGAGCCTAGGCTGCTGCAAACGTTTAATCTGGGTGACAGATTATTAGAAAACAAAAACACAGGACCACACCAGTGGATGATCAACAATAGTTTTTACTCCAAGAGAGATAATGGTTCTTCCCCAGGTATACAGAGAGAATTAAATCACGAAGAGGCCAGATTGGGTCTGCAAAGTTTGGGTTCCAGGGAAGTAACTCCTGCTCTCTAAAATGGCTTTGCACACATGAGCTCTGTTCCTGACATTTGTTCTAGAATGGAAAATAATGGCTACTTGAGCTATAAACCAATCTGTTGACACTAGATCTTTTGGAAGGTATTTTTCCCATTTCTTTTGCCCTCTTCACAATGGCCATTCTGTGAGTTTTCTTCAAATTGCTATGTTAAAACTACAGCTCTAAATGAATAAGATACACAGCTTTCAGAGTAACAGCCGTGTTAGTCTGTATTCGCAAAAAGAAAAGGAGTACTTGTGGCACCTTAGAGACTAACCAATTTATTTGAGCATGAGCTTTCGTGAGCTACAGCTCACTTCATCAGATGCATACCGTGGAAACTGCAGCAGACTTTATATATACACAGAGAATATGAAACAATACCTCCTCCCACCCCACTGTCCTGCTGGTAATAGCTTATCTAAAGTAATCTTCAGGTTAGGCCATTTCCAGCACAAATCCAGGTTTTCTCACCCTCCACCCCCCCACACAAATTCACTCTCCTGCTGGTGATAGCCCATCCAAAGTGACAACTCTTTACACAATGTGCATGATAATGAAGTTAGGCCATGATTACTTTAGATAAGCTATTACCAGCAGGACAGTGGGGTGGGAGGAGGTATTGTTTCATATTCTCTGTGTATATATAAAGTCTGCTGCAGTTTCCACAGTATGCATCTGATGAAGTGAGCTGTAGCTCACGAAAGCTCATGCTCAAATAAATTGGTTAGTCTCTAAGGTGCCACAAGTACTCCTTTTCTTTTTGAAGATACACAGCGTTCATACTGCCTTGCTAGGGGTGGGAGACTTTCCATCTGCTCCCACCAAGCCACACACATATGATCACTAGCCAGAATCTGGACCAATATTATTGTTATCTGCTTAACTGGATGCTCATCAGTGGGTTTCTCATGTATTGTAAATCCCATACTGGAGAATCTCTGAGCCAAATTAAGAAGTGTTAAAGGGTGGTGTAAATTATACATCAGTAACTTGGTGTGCATGTGAGTGTGAGTAGAATTACACAGTATGGGGCAGGAGGGCACAAAGGTATCAGGAACAGAAACTAATAGGAATGTATAATGAAGCTCAGAGCTGCTTTGTCTTCTACATTCTTCCTCCTGCTAGTTGCTTTTCCTGCTAAAACCTCACCCTTTTGCCTCTCATCATGTGAATTACACCCCTTTACAGAATATAAATTACCTCCATTCATGACACTTTTGAAGTTAGCTTGTTATGCTTAATAGCTCATAGTTTCACTATAACTTATGCTAGATATTTCTATCTTAATGGAACAATTCAACTCACTGGATAGGACTTCTAAATTCACCACTGGATTCTTTAGCATGTAAACTCACTTTGCAAATCTAAAAACCCCTTCCCATAATGATTTCCCTTGCCTAATATCCCTCATATAAACAGTGCATTAAATGCAACAAGACCCAGATCTCTCCCTGGTATGCAGTACTTTCAGTTACATTGCTAAGTAAAACTTGAAAAGAAGGTTGCCATTTACTAACCAAAGAAGTCCCAGCTCTCTAGGGAAAAAACTTACAAACTTAGTTGTCTGCTCCTGACCCTCTCACAAAGTCTTTGAGTCTATTGTCCCTGAGGACAACTCTAATCTCTCTAGCCTGCTGTGTGTTTAATGAAGGATAGAAAAAAATAAGGGAGGTTTTAAGTAAAATATAATGGTGCTTCCATCCTGCTCTTAGGAAAAATATATTTTACTTTTTATAATGGGTGGGCTCATTTAGGCACCACAGCCATTCACTTTTCTCTAGAAAAATCTTTGAACAGTTTTGTAAGAGCCATTGGACAAGCTGGAGAAAAGAATTAGTAATTTTATATGCAAGTGTTTGCCAAGAAAATAAAATCAGCTCAGAAAGCCCCTAAAAATAGATGTGTTTACCCTTTGCTGCCTTAATAAAATGTACTGTGTTCTTGGTCCGGAGAATCATAACTTCATTATTAGAACTGTTGAGGGGGAAAAAACCATTTTGCTGTGTCTGGTAATCTATATTACATAATCTTATGGCACTTTGCATCTTTTTTTTTCCCATTACTGTAGCATATAGAGTCTTCAAGGGAGAGTTTGAAATCCAAATACACAAGACAAACAAAGCATAGGAAGGGTACACAAAGGGGAGGACTCACACGAGGTCATTCAGCAAAGCAGAGACAGAAATAGAACCAGGTCTCCTGAGTCCCACAGTATAAACCTCCCCTCTAGATCATGCTGCCTCTAATCGTCACTAAGGGACAGTTCCAGTAAATGTTTCCACGTCAAACACTTACCTTTATGCAGTGCATTTGTTACAACTAAGGTAGAGCACATCCATAAGACACTTTTTATATTTAATAACATCTTGACCTACAAATAAAGAAAAAATGAGTAAGTCAAAAGTATTCTAGTGTGTACTTATGAAGTGTTTTAGGTCAATACATCAATACCTGACCTTAATAGTAAAGATGATGACATACTGTAACAAGCTATTTGTCAGGGGGAAAGAATTAATATTAAGATTCTTTCACATGTAAATCACTGGTTTGAATCTAATCCAATACAGTAGTGACAGAAAGTCATTACCATCTGGTGGTTGATACATGGTCTTGGTGAAATGAGAACTAGTCCAAATCCAATTCTTAGTTGGTGTATATAGCACACAAAAACACCATCATTTAGAAACTTACAAACTGCCATACTGATCAAGGGTCCATTTCATTTCACAAAAGTTACCATCACAAATTGTTCATGAGTTCTGAAGGTGACTGAATGACAGCATCACAGTTCTTTCCAACATTTTGCTGAACACAGGTTCTCTTAGGATTTGCCGCTTGCAACATTTATTCCTTGGTGAAATGTCATTGTAATGACAACATGACCCCATTATTACAGAAGCATGGTGTATTTTAGGTTTCTGTTTCCAAAGTGTGATTTGGACAATTCAGTGCCTTTGTGTATACTTCCCTCCCCCTTTCTAAGCTATGAGCCCTATAAAAAACTGAAAGGTCTCTAAAATACACAGTGCTTCCATAACAACACATCTCCACTTCATGCCAGTTCCTAGTCAAATGTGTTGCCTGTATAAATAACATGAAAATCTGAGGTAAGTACACAAGTGAAATTAGAACGATTCCCACTAAATGATAGCCACTATCTCTTTATAAATATCTAACAGTAATGAGAAGTAGCTTTCAGTAACAGTAAAGACTTGTGGGACACTGTTGTTAAGAGACTGTTAGTTTGAGTTCATAGGAATTTCCTGATTTTCTTCTCAAAATATGCCCCTCATGATCTCTAATTAGAGTAGTAGCCAAAAGTGAGAACTATTTCATGTCCTGAATAGAATATAACTTAATGTCCTTTAGGGAAATATGGAGCAGAGATTTATTGGGAGTCAATCTACATTAGAACTATAAAACTATATATGCTTAAGTATTAAAAAGTCATCACTGGAATTAAAACATTGACCAATGCAACAAGAAGTCCTCACTAGACAAAGTGGACACTCACACATGATTGCAATAGACATAGTGTACATTCTCTGATAACAATGAGAGATACGCTCAACGTAAAGAAATTTTGTTACACAACATACAGGTATGTCCTGAAAACCACATACCTGTATCTGGCCTGGGATACATTCCATAATGGGAGAGTGGTTCAGAAAATAATGCAGAACATCTTAAATCAACCATTCACAATGTGGGGCTCTTGAATATCTGAACAGGACAATGTTATAATTCCCACTCGAAAGAGACTATATTCCAGGAGCTTTACATTCCCTGCAAATGGATGGTTAGTTTTACTCTGTTGCATTGGGAAACACATTGTGCAACATTTTCCAAGAGCGTGTGGAGGAGAAAACCAGCTGCTTTCCCATGTAGCAGCCCAAATGCTGCCAAGCACACCCCATCCTTTTATCACCAACTGCACTGGGCTGGGATTACAATGTGATAATATTTATGTTGCAATGTCAGTGTTCACCCACGCTGAACCTTGTGTGATGGCATTGACATTGCAAAAAAAATGCCATCACACAAGGTTCACATATTTTTGTGGTTCACATATTTTTGTGGATTTCCAAGACAAGAATTACGACCTTAATAGGTTCGTTCAACCTGATCCATATCTTCAATAAGATTTATCTTAGGGGGTAAAATAGCAGTGCTTGATCTAAATCAGTTCACAGGGACATGGCTAGTCCATACAGTTTTAGTTGGCGGTGGGGGAAGAGGATAAGATGATTAATTTTATAAGTCTAGACAGTTATACCATCTCTTAGACCTTCATCTTGAAATGAGTGCATGAATGAAATGGCTTCATAAGAAAGAGTTGCATAAGTCAGAGCTGATCATTTGCCCTTTATTATTCTACAGGGACTAATTTTCAAAGGTGGGTATCTCCAAAAGTTGTCCATATCCTGCTTTTGTATGCATAAATCATTATTTAAAAGAAATGATTCCTCATTATTGTATATCATTACTGGTAGACTAGGGGGAAGAATGTGTTTGGAGCCTATGGGGCTGTGCAATGCAGAGGATGGTTCAAGCAGCCCCTGCGTCCAGACAGCTTGGGATCCACCATGCCCAAGGACTGTTCATGGTTGCTGCCCTCTGTGGGTACAACTTCTTCAAAGAGGGTATGGAAAGGTTAAGACCAATGAGCTATCCAGCCACAGAGGAGAGCCATGCTGTGCCCTCCTAAGGGGTTGTGCGATGGGTATTTTTCCCCAGAAGCTTTAGGAAACGGTGGCCTTCCCTGCAGCACAATATCTCCTAGAGTGCCCCCTTGTGGGTTGTGGCTACACCTCCTCCCTTTATAAAGGTTGTGCCAATGACTAAGCGGTCAAATAACTTTAACTGAAGAAAACAAGAAAAAAGTCTATACTGACTTTGCACATTTCACCCTCAGGAGGTAGCCCTGGTCTAAGGGAGTAGGACCAGGATTCAGAAAGGAATTCAAAGAGAGAAAGGCCTGAGGGGTTCACCTCTGGGAGAGAAATGTGCTGCTTCTCAACAGTGTTGGTCACGGATTGCTCCCCACTTCCTACCCCACTATGGTGCACTGAGAGGCTGAGTGGGAGTGAGGGAGCCTTCAGAGGGAGCAGTGAGACAGGGAGAGGGAGAAATGTTTGCTCCGTGTATATAACCTCTAATAGGAGGAGAAGAGGAAACCTTGCTTAGTGCCTGCAAACTCTGCCTGCAGATGCGTGACACAACATTGTAATTCTGCAGGCCAGGGCTGTGTGCACAGATGCTGGCGTGGGGTCCTGCAGACTCCTCACACACCGCAGAAAAGTTCTCTACCCTGAAAAGCTCCCTGTAACAGAGCTGTGCCAGGGCAGGCCAGAGAAGGGACCATGGGACCCACATTTCTGCAGCTTCAGTGGCCCCACCACTATGTACAAAAGGTGCAGGTAGCCAGTGGCAGCTGTTTCATCTGTGGCCTGGCATGCTGGTTCCAGGTTGGGGCTGGGATTTCACCTCCTCACCCCACTGCACTTCACCCCATTACTTGGAATTCATGCCAGAGAATGGATTTCACTCTGATTGTTCAACAGTTACAGAATCATCTCAAAGAAAGCTACTGTCAGATATTATTGCTGGATAGTGATTGAAGGCTGCTGGAAATAGCACCAAAAATAGAAAAGTAAAAGAGAGAGGAAAAAATGATGAGAAAGGGTAATTGATAAGGGTCCTTGATTGTAGAAGTCCAAATGGTATTCACATGTCTTGCAGATGAAGGGCAGTACATTGGCATGAATGTTTTGGCATGTTTCATACACAACCTTCTATTTACTACTGCTGAATTTACAGTTGCTACACACAATGTTTTTTAACTGCTGCACAGTGGCTTAGCCATGCCCCACTGACTTTAATATGAAACACCCCCCCTAAAACTCCTCACACATTCTGAAAATCTACCTCAAAATATATTAACTTTCAGACATCTTGCCCAAATCTTCTCTAAACTGTAGGACCTACCTCATCAATTTAACAGTGGTTGGTTCTATTTTCTCCAGATTCACGTGTGTGACTCCCATTGACATTAGCGGGGACATTTTCATGCAGTGTGGAAACAATATTCTATACTGTAACTGACCCCAGTACAGGGTGTCGCTGTTGTACTCCAGTCCTTACATGCCTGGTAGTATTCTGGGTGTACAACATGCTGAGGCAAGCTCTATAGCTGCTTCAAAATCTCGGCTCTTCAGACCCTAGCCCTTGGTGGGATCCCTTAAACATTCACAGATTCTAATGAAATAACAAAGGATTGGTTTACTGGGGCACCAGAAACAGAGGTGCAGTTACCTTAGGCAAAATGCCTTTAAGACCAAAGATCACAACAATTCCTAACTCAGGCCCTATGGGCAGTCCAGTCCAGAGGTATGAAGTGAGGCTCCTCAGACCTAATACCAGGGATACTCTCTCCCGCAACAATCACTCACTGACCTTCAGATCCTTCAGCCAGTGTCCAGTACTTTTATCCAGCACCTGAAGTCTCATTCAGACCTATCCACCTCACCTTCTGCTTGCAGGCCACTCCCAAGCATCTGTCATGGCTCCCGCTGGCCCCCCTCACCAGCTCCTCTCCTAGTCTTTTGGTCACAGCTCTTAAGATGACCAGCCTTCCCTCTCAGGTGTAGTTTGACTTCTATTTTTGGCAGGGCAGCTCCAGACAGGCCAACGGGGCCATACATTGGCGGGGGGGTGGGGAGGGGAGAATTCAACACCTGCCCAAGACTTGCAGTTTGTGGGGACAATTCCGCACCAAAACTACACCCATGGCCAGCTTCCACAATGCAGCCACCGGCCTCTTGTTCCTGTTCTAAATCAATCTCTGGCTCCCTTCTAAGCCAGGCTCCCTCTAACTTCAATTTGTACATCCCTTCACTGTTACAGTTATGGATTCCTCGGCTGGCTAGATGAGAGGTTAACCAATGAACATTAACAAGCCAGCAGGTTCATTACAGGACCATATTTTCCCATAGAGGGAACCTAGATGGGCCATGTAGCAGTTGAGCTGCTGAGAAAGAATTCTTCCCAACTCAAGATGGCAGGACTTGGGCATATGTTTTATTTCTGTCCTCTATTGAAAAATGCATGTGTGACACTTTTCAACCTGAAAGAAGCCAAAACACTTGACAAAACTTAACGTCTATAACAAGTGCTATAGACACTACACACCCAGCCTGAAACACTGCCTCCTTGGAGATAGAAGAGCAGCAGTACTCTAACAGCTCATAGTCATGCTACCCTATGTCTGAATACAGGAAGCGAAGAGTACTTTTTATGAATATTGCAGGAAGAGTTCAGATGAGCAAATATTATTCAAGTTGGAATTTGGTTAGCATATCTAGGGCTCCATTCTGATCTCACACCAGTTTTACACAGGTGTAACTGTTGATTTAAGTGGGATTACTCCTTATTTAAAGTGATGTGAGAACATAATCTCTGCTTCCCTCTAAGATTCTAGATCAAGAAAGAGAGGAAAGGCCTCCAGTGTGATACATATCTGTGGAACCATCAACGTTTTATCCAGCCAGAGAGATTGACGGTCTCTATCAAAAGGTGTTTGTCATCCCTAGCCATTTCCTCTGAGGTGACAATGAAATAATGGTCTCCTAGGGTCATTCATTCATTATTTTCTTCAGAAGAAGCCAGGTGTCTGAGGCATTGTGATCTGACAAGTAACAACTTTCCATTGTAAAAGTTTATAGTGGTTATGTTTGTTGTGAGCAACAAAAGAATGACCAGAAGAATTAAAGAGGGGTTAGCCTCAATTTTTCCTTGACTCACACCTTGTAAAGAAATGCAGCTTAGTGTTAGTAATGGCACAACATGGATCTATGTTAAATAGGGATTTACTGTCTCTTAGGAGACCCCAATCCCAAACCAAAAATCAATTTGATCCCCTCTGTGATATCTAAGAGGGAACATCCTGGGGCTTCCTTGTGGTAGCAGGAAAAGGCAGCTCAGGAGCTATGATCTTCTGTGGCCCAGCCCCAGGACCTAGTAGGTTCCCCAGGATAGGAGGCTCTTTAGCATGGAGGGTGATACTATTCTCCATGTCTCTTCTCCACTCCTCCACCTTCCAAAAGCCCTGCTAACTTCATGGTCATCTTGATTAGATCATATTGGCTCACAATTTTATCCACTGGGCTGCCTTTTATTGCCCACCTCATGCTGTTACCATGAGGAACCCCTAGGGAGCTACCTTTCAGATGTCACAATAGAGAGTCTGGTTTATTCCTGCTTTGGAGTCAGGATCTCCTTGGAATCTAACCAGCCCCACCCACTGACCCTTCAAAATGTATTGCCAACCCCAAAAGTTCAAAACTCATGTTAGACCTAAAAAATCATGAGTTTGGCTCCAAAATCACAAGCATTTTAAAAAAAAAGATCCTAATGATTTTTGGTCTGCCTTTTGATTTATAAACTCCTCCTGTCCATCATGTGTAAGAGTATGTGTGTGTGTGTGTGTGTGTGTGTGTGTGTGTGTTTTTACCGTGTTGCCAACTCCCCACAAAAGTATTAAGTAAGTTGATTCTGACCCTTGCTGCAGGAGTTCTCTGGCTGATTAAAGGTGCAAAGATTCCAGCTTCTCCTCACATCCCAACACTCTAATTGATTAGTTATGGGCCCCTTGCAGCCATATATTTGCCTGCATCCCTGACCTCTGAACCCTCTGTTGACCCCACATCAATTCTGTCCCCCAGCCCTACATCTGCACCTCACCCCTCGGTGCATCTCTGCTCCTCTTGCAGCTTCAGGGGTTCTTCCCTCTCCCTGCCCCGCCCCTCCACACAGCCTGGGGTCAGCCACTGTGGGGTCCTCTTCTCTGCCCTCCCAGGCCAGGGGGTGAGACAGGTCTGAGAGTTATTCACCCTACTACCCTTTCCTAGGCCTGGTGTTCCTGGGAGGAGCAGAGAAGAACTAACCCATTTTTCACAGGAGAGTACAGAGCCACCAGGAATGTTGAACTATTTCTGCTTCCTCTTCCCCTCCCCAACCTAAACTCCTCTCTGTTCCTGGGGAGGGAAAGAGGCGTAAGAGCTCTGCCTTACTTCTGCAAAAGATTGGCTGCTTTTTCCTAGGACACAAGGAAGTGGGGAAGGAAGCCAATCAGAGGGG
Organism: Eretmochelys imbricata; assembly: GCF_965152235.1. Classification (NCBI taxonomy): domain Eukaryota; kingdom Metazoa; phylum Chordata; order Testudines; family Cheloniidae; genus Eretmochelys; species Eretmochelys imbricata. Next base: position 53,182,642 of record NC_135576.1, on the reverse strand, counting down.
GGTTTCCCCAGCAGTGTTAAAATTCTGAGAAAGCTGGAGCTTCTCAGGTCCTAGTGAGGTAGGCTCTAGCTGGATTCCAAATGGCCTCATGATGAAATTACAAGAGTTGGCAGTACTGCATGCATTTTTGTAATTTGGCCCTTATTGTGCAATTACCCTCCAGGGCAACATTTTTCTTTTAATAAAGTGAGGCTCAGCATTACAGCAACACACAGGGAGAAAAAAATCTAACCAGCAGCTGCCTCCAGCCCTTAACAGGACTAGGCACCAAAGAAGTGAGTTAAGGCCACTCTTGCTACGGCTAAGGGGAACAAAGGGCCACTGCACATCGCAGAGACCAACTCCCCAGTGCTGTGTAGGCAAATTAGAAAAGCCCCATCCCAGGCATAACACATGTGCTGCCTCCAGCCCTCAGCAGGACTGGGCACCAGCTGAGCTCTGCACTTCCATGTCATAGCTGGAACTTTCACAACTGTTAGCCTCCGTAATCTACAAGCAGTCAGAATTTCATGTGCCCTTTTCTTTTACTTAATCCTGTCTTTCACCCTTTCAAACCACCTGACTGACTGTTAATTGCTGACCCATATTAACTTTGCCATGCGTGCCATTTAATTAACTTTGCCAGTTTCTCCACATTACTTGCATTTGATTAATTGCTCCATTGCTGACACTTGGTTAACTTGGCCTTTGTTTAATTCTTCACTTATTATCACTTGCACTGTTATGCCCAGAGGTAGATTGCAAACTCTTAACTAGGGTGTCTGCTCCAATACCTTTCCTCCACTAACAGCCTCAGAAGGAATTCCTCTGGGCCACATACCTAGAGCCCCAAGCAGGGGGGTGTGCTGTGCTGGAGGCTGAGGTAAAGTGTCCCAAGCAGGGTGGCAATTCTGGGCTGCAGAACAATCTTTTGGCAGCTGTGGTGAAGTTGCCATTAGATCAGTCCCAAGGCCACTTTGGTCCTTGAAGCAACTCCGAATCTGAGAGATGCAAAGGTAGCAGAAAGCCTCCTTTCCACCCACCAAGGGCTGAGGTGCGGCACAGAATCTGCCTCCAGTTCTTTTATATGTCTTGCAAAATACTATGCACATGTAGGGTTAAACTGGAAAACAAGTAAGTGATGGTATTCATCCAAGCTCTGCCCACAAGCCCCTTCATGTCTCAAAGATGTCTCCCATTCTTGGCCCAGGCTTCCTCTACCCTTGCCCCTCTCAATCTTATTTGCATGGTGTCCTCTCTAGCATTATTATGGTGAAAAGGAGAAAGTAGGGAAGAGAGAGGAATGGGAGGGAAAGAAAAAGCAATGGGGAAGAAGAGAAATTGGGGGTGGGGGCAGGAGGGGGATCTGGACCCCTACCCCAGGCTGGGAGGGGGAGGAACAGGGAAGGAGATCCCTGGAGCTACCTTATCCCATTACACCAAGGAAGGCAGTATTAACTTGGGGGTGGGGCAAGGGAAACCTTGTAGCTCCCTCCCTATTGTATAGAGCAGACTCAACTAGTTAGTCTTATCCGAGGGCTGAATTTGCTGTGTGCAGATTACTGCAATTTAAATACAAACTATGGCCCTCACACTCCACAGGCAACAATTTGATTAGGTGAGCAAAAAGGGACGTATCTCCGGGCAATGCGAGCAGAAGCTGTATTAAGCTGGTCTCAGCTGGATGCCTCACTTTTTGCATATCTTACAGACTTTTCCAGCCACGCTGGTTAGGAGCCACTAGGGTTGATTGGATTTGTGTTACCCGTTAGCTTCTCGAATACACATGCATATCATATACATTTTAAGATATCTACTGATGTCTTACATACCACTGTGAGTTTACACAACACACTCCAAAGACTCTAGCATGTCTGCGTCTGGGCTTCCACAAAGGACTTTGTGTTGCTTTTATCTTTTTTTAAAGCTGTCATTAGAAATAAGTAAATTATAAAAGGAAATCTGTTCAACCCCCTCCCTGCCAAATGAATGCTCTGTGCACATTCAGAATAGCAACACATGTGTGGCCCTGTTGTGCACCTATCTGCCTCATGTTCCAGTTTGCTAGTGTCAGTCGTGTACTCGCATGCCCTACACATGAAATTCCCCTTGATTTCAATGCACATGTGAATCCGAGGGCAGAATTTGCCCCTGTGTTAAGAATCATGGAGGCTTGAAGCAGGCTTCCAGGCTTCTGTGTCCATACTGGGCCAAATTCACTAGTGCTGGAGCCCCAAAGGGGCAATGCGATCTTCCCTTGGGGTTACTGCCATAAGAACCCTCTCAAAGGGGCTGCTGGGCAGATGAGTGGAGTTACCCCAATGTTGCCAATTTTGGAGCTTCATTGGCCTCCTATGGTCCTTGTAGACACAACCTCATTCCTGGCAAATTTTCTCCGCCAAATATCAGCATAACCCTGCCCTGAGTGAACTTGGCCCATTGGTTGTGTTGTGCCTGTGACACATACTAAACAAATGTATGGGAAAAGAATTAATGGGTCAAATTTTGTTTCCCCAGTTGCATCCTCTTAAATCCAGAGTGACTTCAGTAGGGTCACTCTAGAGATTGTCACCTGAGATCACAATCTAGGCCAGGGTGCTGCCAGTGAGAACTTGGGCCAATGCCCAGAGCATTGAAACAGGCGGAGTTCAGTGGGTAAAGGTCATGCTGGAAAGATTCCCTGTGATAGGCACATCTGGCAGGTTAGGATCAAGGTCGCATTAATTCTAAGCTGGCTCCGCTTGTGTTACTTTGTGTCATCGAGCCCTGCTACCGCTGCGCGGTATGCAGCTGAGTAAGAAGATACCTGACATGCTCTGTGCTTCCCCCCAGTTAAACAAAAGGCCCCACCCACGCAATTTCTTTGCAGTTTCTAGCTTAACGCGTTACCCAAGCGGACAAAGAAACAAGCTGACTTCAGAGCTCCCCACCCCCAGATGAATTTCCCAGAGTCCACGTGGCTGTAGGGAACGAGATCTCACCGGCTCCCTCCCCATGAGCCCAGGAAGCCCGTAGTATACGTGCAGGCAGCTGCAGGAGCCACAGATCCCAGATCGCTAACCCGGGGGAGGCGCGGCTGGCATCTGAACGTGCTCAGGCAAACTGCCCGAGTCCAACTCCCTTCGGAGCTCATTGATGGCAGCAGCTGGTAACGCTCACACGGCGCTTTCCTGCGATACCCCCTCTGCCCGCCCGGCGAAGACCCACAACTGCCCTAGAGCGGAATTGAACCCAGGCACAAGCGCTCCAGCTGCTGCCTAACAAGCCCGTCCTTGGCCTCCGAGCGGCTGCTTCCCCTTCTCTTATCGTCAGATCCACGTTTCCAAACCCTGGCCGGGATTAGAGGGACTCTGAAAACAGGCGGGGGTGGAAAAAACGTTATCTCTGAACCTGGTTTGTTTGCTTTCCCGAGCAGCTCTGTTTGAGCCACATGGAGGATTCTCTGGGACTTGTCAGGTCACCGTTAGAAGTTTAGTGTTAATATCTGTTCCGTCTTGAAGCATCCATCCCCTGGGAGAGGCTGGAGGGTCAGCTAAACCAATATTTAAAGCAGATCTAAGCACTTCCTTAGCAGGAAAGCTTTTCGGAGGAAGCGTTTTGGAGATGAAGCTTAACCTGAAAGTAAACCACACCTTTCAACAAGGCGTCTGCCCTGATAATGGAGAGGAATACTCTACCGTATTTTAGTAATAACACATTGTTTGACTATGCAAAGGCACGATGGAATAAAACAAATCATTGCTGTATACAGGAGGAAAGTAACCCTGGCCCAATAAACGCCCGGGTTGGTGATTATTTACCATTCATTGATGATAACAAATAGGGAATAATTGACGCTGGTTACAAAGATGTGATCGTTGGTATTCCCCTTTTCACCAGTAGGGGGAGCCGAGGGTCTTCTCGAGGCCGGAAGATTCCTAGACATCAGCTCAGCGTTTAGCACCGATTAAATGCACCGCCCCCCACCATGTATCACTGCTCAACAGGAGGACGGAGCCTGTTAGCGATTTTACACAGGAACCGAGCCACTGAAGTCCTATCCAGCCCATTCATTTATTGGCGGGATGGGGGAGGGGTTTCTGCGCACACAGGCTTTCCTTGCTAGAGAAAATACCCTGCCTCTCTCCCGGAGGTTGCCTCAGCCACACTGCGTGTTTCATGGGAGGACGGATTCCTCTTGGACCAAGTCCCTGCAGTTCTCCAGCTTTTATTATTCCCTGTCTACCCAGAGAAATCCCCCCTCGCTTCCCAAACTCAGCAACATGCCGATGTGCTAAGCGAACAGCTGGATTTACAAAGCAATTACTTCCAGCTATGACCTAGGTTTTTCCTTTTCGCTTGTATTGTATTGAAACGACGGTCCCACACCCTGTGACATTTAGAGAAATCTGGGCACGTTCTAATAGGATTGAGTAATAGCCACGGGCTTGAGGTTTGTAAATTTCACATGGCTTAAATCCCCTGGATTGTTGTGGGTATCTCCTAGCTAAGCCATTCCCCTAGGCTCGGAAACTCCCAGGAAGCCAAGTGAGGACTTAACCAAGAGAAAGGGAAAGTTCCTTAATTATTCTCCTTGGGTAACAAAAAATAATAATAATAATGCGCGGCTCTTTCATTTGCCCTGCAGTATGCTTCAGAGAAACGCCACTGACCCTTACGTTTGATTTTAAAGTTGTTTCAGATCTGCCAAGTCTTACTCATTTGGTAAGGAAACTCCCTCTTTTGGGAGGAAAAAGCAGTGTTTAAAACATCTCCCTCTTAGGACGGACTGTGCAACGTGTTTCAATGGGACATTTCAAATCTCTCATTCCTCCAAAAAATCTCCACGGCTCCCTCATTAAAATTGCTCCGCTCTGATGTATGAAGGCTAGATAAATGATAGATAGATCAGAGTGAACGTGACAGGTGGGGTAATGAGAGAGCATGTCCTCGCATCCTTCCTTACAATCCCTTTGTGTGCAGAAGTTTTAAACAAGAGCGGTTCAAAGGGGGAAACGGACGAGATCACAACAAATGCTTCTATCTCTATGATTCTCCTTACCAAAGGAGCTTTTTTTCCCGCCGTCTAAACTCCCTTAATTCCTTCCATGACGCTCGCTCACTCCCTTTCTAAAACAAAGGGGGAACCGAAGGACTAGGGAGAAAAGGCAGCGTCTTGTGTTCCTGGGGAGCAGAGAAGCTGGCTGCGGGTGTAACAGGGGGCGTTTTGCTCCACTAACCCTGTGATCCTTTCTTTCCCCCCCCCCCCACCTTTTACTAAGAAAATGTGGCTTAGAGAACGCCTGCTTTCTGTCTTCTCTGGTGGGATGCTGTCTAAGAGGGCCCCCAGCCTGAGACTGCCCTGAGAGCAGCTTTCCAGGAACACCAAAAAATCACTCCGGGCGTAAGAAACTGACCATACACTGTTCCACAGGCAATTAAACCTGGTGGCTAGAAAGGCTCCCCAGCCAGGTCCATCCTTCTACGGTGGTGTTTTGTGTATTTAACACCCCTACAAATAGTTCCTCATTTCTCCCTTCGCTTAGCCTCCTGAGCCCCATTACAAATCAAGGTGCAGCTATACCTTGCTATCCATTCAACAACCAATACCAGAGAGTTATTTCACTGTCGCCACCCCCAAACTCCTCTATTTCCCAGATTTCTTTGTTCCAGTCTTTCCCCCAGTAAACGTTGTGGGTCACCAACAAAATCTTTTCCTTTTCTAATTGTCCTTGAAAACTTACCCAGATTTTAAAAATTTACCAGATCTTCCGCCACCTTAGCTTTCCAGTTAAATGCTTTGTCTTTGAAGGTACCAACAGCAAACAATAGCTTTAAATATTACACGAGGTGTTTTCTAGCAGCCAAATGTAAAAAGTGCATAAAAAGAAGCATAGTTACCTTAAAAGGTAGTTTATTGCAGAGACTGCAAAAAATCACAACGTGGTGCTAGGGCTAGTCCAGAGTTCCCAGTGGCCGCATGAAAGAATAAATCCCCTGGTTAGTGCTGGAAGGAGATGCTGATTCCGGGGTCTCCAGCCCTCCCCACTGATGAGCACCTGATTCCAAGCTTCTGAGTCTGAACTGAGTTCTAGCAAAAGAAGGAGCAAGACAGCTTGCCTGCAAGTTCAAATGCGAGCTCTAACACCCATCATTACTATATCATTGTACCGTCAGAGCTGCAAGAGGAGGGGCCCAAGCTCTGTAAGAGGAGGGTGGACGCTCACACATGCTCTTGAAGAAGCCCGCAGCAAGAGCAAAGAGCGCAGAACTCTGTAACACAGGAAAGGGGGCAGGAGCAGCTAGCTCCCAGCGCTTGCTTCGCCAGGCACTCCTCAGTCCCTCCTGACAAAGTACCGGGGGAGGAGGGAGCTGCTTTCTCAGTTCAGCGCCCCACTTTGCACAGAGAAGTTGCTCCCAACCCCCGCACACGGTATGCTTCTGTAGAGTCAGCCCCGTACTTTGTGGGGAATATGCCTTACATGAACCCTAAGGAATCTGAGGGTAGCGGCAGATCATTCTGCCTGTCAAGGGAAAACTGGACGCGATCTCTTGCTGTTAGAACCACACAAACAAGTAGAACGCTGAATAAAATTGTCGCTCATACACCATCTTCCAGCCAGAAAGTGGCAGGCTAGGTTTTTTTCCTAGTGTGAAAGAAGCATTGTATCCCTAATTAAATAATTAACTGAAAGAGAACGAAGGAACTCTCTCCTATCGTGTCTTCCAACACCAGCTAAATGGGGGGAGTGATCGGAATTGTAATCACTTTAAAAAAAAATCTCAACGGAGGTTTGTAATAAAAGAATATATTGGTGGTTGTCTGTGTCACATTCACAGGCAGTCGCAATCTACAGCACCGAGCCAGGGTTTCCCCCACCCCAGATTTACTCATCTCTCATCTCTTTTGAGATTAGATTAGGCATTTGCTGTCCACATCTCTTTAAAACGGCAGATGAAGTCACCTTTGCAGTGTAGTTGTAGTCGTGTTGGTCCCAGGATATCAGAGAGTCAAGGTGCACCCAGTCAAGGTAATTTTTTGGGGGGACAGCAATTTCTGTTGGTGGAAGGGACAAGCTTTGTAGAGTCACAGCGCTCTTCTTCAGGTCTGGAGAAGGTAACCAGAGTCAGAGTATGAAGCCATCGTCAGAAATATAAAACACTGTTTTATAGGGTCTCTCACTAGCTCCACCTTAGCAAAGGGTCTATTAGTGTTTCCATGGAAAACTTAAAATGTATATTCATGTTTATCACAGGCATTTACAAGGCACACATCAATGTACAATCTGGGTACACCATACCTAGCAAAGACCATACCTATCTGTAGAGTGCCAATTCCCCTGGGCACCATGGACCGGATCCTGATCACATTCATAGGGGGGTGTAAATCCAGAGTGAGTTAACTTGAGACAAGAAAAGGAGTATTTGTGGCACCTTAGAGACTAACCAATTTATTTGAGCATAAGCATCCGATGAAGTGAGCTGTAGCTCACGAAAGCTTATGCTCAAATAAATTGGTTAGTCTTTAAGATGCCACAAGTACTCCTTTTCTTTTTGCAGATACAGACTAACACTGCTGTTTACTCTGAAACTTAACTTGAGACAGTGAAGGTATTCTGGATTTACACTGATTTAAATGTGATCACAGTCTAGGCCCATGACTTCAAAAAGAAAAAGATTAAGAGTGCACATTGACAGTGTACTAGATGAGTATTTCTCAGCCAGGGATACCATAGAACTGGGTACATCAACTCATCTAGATATTTGCCTAGTTTTACAACAGGCTACATAAAAAGCACTCGCGGAAGTCAGTACAAACTAAAATTTCACACAGACAATTAATTGTTTATACTGCTCTATATGCTATACACTGAAATGTAAGCACAATATTTATACTCCAATTGATTTATAATTATATAATAAAAATGATAACATGAGCAATTTTTGTGACAGTGTGCTGGGACACTTTTGCATATTTGTCTGATTTTGTAAGCAAGAAGTTTTTTAATGAGGTGAAACTTGGGGGGTACACAAGACAAATCAGATACCTTAAGGAGGTACAGTAGTTTGGAAAGATTGAGAACCACTGTACTAAGCAGTAGCCCCTGAAACAGCACTCATAGAAAAACCTGGAGAATAGGTGTGTCTATTATTACAATGGCCAGGTTCGGAGTTGAGCAAATTCCTGGCAATGAATGCTATGAAAATGTGGATGGATTTCATGCAAAGCTTTCACGATTATTGTTTCGACTAATGCACCCCTTGAGTTTCTTTTCAGTTCGGTATTTAAGAACCCCAAAACACACTGACAAACTAGGCCATAACTCGGGAGTATTTGGCACTTTAAGGGTCATGGCTACCTGAAACGTCCAGTCTTCTCAGGTGTACCCAAAAATTGCCACTGGTTCATGAAAAGTTTTCACAGAGTTTAGCAAAAGTCGAGACGAACCTGAAGCATCAACTGTGTAGCAGTATCAGCGTTTCTTAACAAAATAGCTTAGGGTTTTATAAATTCTGACTGCTGTTAGTTACAGAGAGTTTTAAAGTCTGTTTAATACTATTGTATGTAAGAACAGATGGTATGTGTTTAAAAATGCCCTATGCCTATGTTTACACCATTTCTGTGTATTGTGTAAAATAATAAAGGGTTTACTCTTACTGAGCACACCCATCGGCATTAAAATTAATGAGAATGCTGGTCTGGGGGAAAGAAGAGACCCGCAAAGTGTCTAGTTTTTAAAGCCTTAAAGCTACTGCGGTGTAAGAGTTGTCACAGAGGTTCTAATATGTATGTCGATACTCAAAGTAAGCAAGGCGTTTGAATGTGTATCTTACAGACTTAAAAAGGCAAAGAAATTCACGCTCAAGCGTTACACCTGGTCCAGTTTAAACCAGCAGAAATCAGGACAATCAGCGTTAGTACTAAAACTCTTATCTTCATTTCGCCTGGTTTATGCTTAAATACTGCACCCGTAGAGACTACCCTTATGATAGACAGTCGCCCTCTATACTGAGGCTGCATCAGCTGCAATGCTTCAGCACAATGTACTGATTAAAGGAAAACCTTTCACCTTTCACTCTGAATTCCCTTGGTTATGTTGATTTAAAGTCCCACTCCCTACATCTCTCCACCCCCACCTCCCTTTGGATCCTTGCCTGTAGATCAAACACTTACATGACATATGGGTAAAATATTTGCCAAGAGAAACCCAGTTCTCACGATGGGAATTTACTGTTCCCTTCTTTTGTTTCAGATTCATTAGTTCACAAGATGCCAACAATGCTCAGTTCCCTTTTCTGCAGCACCTCCATCGCAGGATGAATGAAACTATTTTCCTAGTGCCCCTTAACGTTTTGCTAAGCTTTTTATTCGCGTATGCCACAGGAAAATCACTTTCCACTAGGAAGAACGAGGACAAGAGGGAAGTAGTTAAATGGTACTCATTATCTTTACAATTCTGTTCGTAGCCAATCCCCCCGGGCAATTCAAATATTAACCATGGAGCTAAATTGGGTTATAAATGATCGAATATTGTCGAGGTCAGACCACTCTTTATAGTCTAAACTTTTTCTCACCTGCCTGTTTTCGATAGATCTTTACACTGTTGTCTATATTTGTTATACTGTCCTTCCCTGTCCCTAGGGAAGTAGCGCAGGTCTGGGGGGAATGACCAGGTCTGTCTTTTCATCGCCTCTCGACACCATTGCCAACTGAAGATTAAACAATTGCTCTTGGCTGTCAGAGGAACCGAACAGAAGAAACGCCCGGGCACGCCTGCTTTTCTTTTAACTCCTGGCCAGATCTACCCTTTCCAACTGTCCAAGAGCGATCCATTGGGCAGCATGAGGAATTACCCTACTGCAGCCTTTGGCTACGTTTATAGCAAAGGGGGGAAACACACGGAGGGGGAACCACAGCCATTAGGCGAGGCGGGGTCACCCACTACAGCCCAGAAGTAAACGCGCTCTCTGCTTCCCCGCCCATCGCTCCCAGGTCAGAGCTGGCCCGGTGAGGAAACGACCGGGGCAGCTGGAAAGCACGCCATGGCCATGCCCGCCCCACCAGCCTCCCGCGGTGCCCGCGCACTTTGAAGGGACGTCTCGCGAGCGGGGAATCCTTTATGCAAACGGCAGCGCCCCACGTGGGGACTGGGACGCTCAAGCGCTTCATTCATAGTGCCGAAGAAAGCACAGCGCGAGGAGCCGCCCCCTTCCCCCTCCCCCTCCCCCTGCCTGGCCCCGGGAATACACTGAGCGGGGCGCCGAGGCCTCCCGCGCCAGCTCGCTCGCTACACCGGGGGGAAAGGGGGGCTAAAGCGGCAGGATCCTCCCCCTGGAGGCGACGGGGCTCACGCAGCCCTCACTCCCTGCATTAGTTACTTACCGAGAGCTAGACCCCAGGAGTTTGCCCCCTGCTTGTGGGGGGAGAAGGGGCTCATTAGACCCTAAGACCTTCCCTTTCCCTGCACGGGCCATGTAGGAGCAGAGGGGGGCTCGGACTCCTGGGTCCCATCCCCCCCTCCCTGCAGACTAGGGGTGAAGGAGCGGGATTGCTTTTCAGCTCCGTCCATACAAACGTTTCAGCCCTGGCCAGGAGAGTGGCCAGAAAAGCCCCTCTGAAGAACCCGCTCCGTTCCGGTGAGACCCTACTGTAAACACAGGCTCTTTGCTGTGGGCCCCCCAATCACACCAGAGAGCACTAAATGCTAAGTGGGGCTCAGCGCTCTGCACGGAGATCGAGGTGCCTGGGACGGCAGATTCAGTCCCACCCAACAAGGGAGCCGATTTTCTCTAGAAGGGGATTCCTGGAGCTTTCTGGCGCAGCGGCGCTTGCCGGGGAGCTCGACCAGTCAGAGACGAGAACGTTTCGCTCCTTCCCCCTTTTTACGAAGCCAACACTTGCTGGCGAACTGCACCGCTTCCCCTCACCCACAGGGAGGCTTCCCACTTGCTAGGGCTGGCCCCGCTTCTCAGGGAGTCCTGAAGCGCTCAGGAGTCGGAGCCGGACCCAGACAGAATCCACCCAGAGCCTCCTAAAGTTGCTAAATCAGAACCCGGGCCATAGCCTCGGTACGGGGCCCTGTTAGTTGAAGTTTCCCTCTGAACACGAGGAAGCAGCAGAGATCTTAAAACAGAGCGCTACAAAGGCACATCAGAGGGGCATGAGGTTGCACCAGTGGCCTTTTGCTAGCTATGTATTCAATTAAGGCACAGTAGGACTGGGGGGAGAGATTTCCTAATGAAAGGTAATTGCTGCACTGATTACAATAGGAGATCTGACTTTCTGCAGGTTGAGGGAGGGGGATTACAACACAAATCAAATGAACGAGGCATTTATATACACAGAGCCTAATTTATCCAGGGAACAATGTAAATGCAACAGGCATAACTCCAGTTTTCATCTCAGTAGCAACAGGACTCACAATTGTATAGTGAATATTGATAACAGAGAGAGCTTCAGAATCTAGTATAGAAGATCGGAATGGCGGCTTTTAAAAGCAGAACTCTCCCACAAGAGGGTTTGGTGTACTTTAAATTAACACCATCGACGTGTATTATCCTTAATTGCTAGTAATAAAATATCTTGACTGTGACAGAGCATTCTGTAAATAATATACCCTGATTTTAAAAAAATCAATTAAATATTATAAAGAGGGCTTCTGCCTCTTTGCACCTGCCGCTGTCTTTTCAGCAAGGGAGAAGAAAGTGGCTATAGGGAAATAGTGAAATTGACTCTCCAGCGAACGCTATTGAATGCACAAAGAAAGTTTATATCTATCAAGTGTCTCAACTTTCAGTTCCAGTAATTGTAGCTATTATTTACAACTACAATAGATAGCACGTTTTAAACCCGAAAGGAGAGTTTGGAGCTGATGTGTCCCTTTAAATTTAAACTGGGACAAAGGGGCTCAGAAGAGTAATATAAGTACCATAGCTTACTCCTGTTTCTTGTTTGCACAGTATACTTCAATCATTCGGTGAAACTTAGGGGGTGGGAGAGGAAGTGATCCACAATTTCGTAAGTCCAAGACGAAAAGAAAACAGAAGAAGGAAACTGATTTACTCTAGAGACCCTCAGGGTTTCTGAGACTGGTGAGCAGTAATGGGAAAGGTGAGGAGTTAGTCTGAATAGAAAAACAAACCTCCTCTACAATCTTTTGGTATTTTAATCCTGCTTTTATTTAGCGAAGTTTTTTTTTTTCTTTGGGGCTTAGTTTTCTGCAACTCAATCAAAAGTCAGCTGAAGAAGGTGACATTTCCCTCACTACGAAACTTTCATTAAACATTCTATATAAATTAGAATGTGGATGTTTTAGATCTCAACTTCTGATTCATTCTGAATATCAATGATTTTGTTTGTCCTTCTCGCTGTAAATACTTTAGGAAGATTATAACTGGTGATAGTGAAAGCTACAAATTAGGCTGCTAAATGTTTCCCATTAAAAATCACTGTTTTCAGACGTTCACATGATTTTTGTGACAAATGTTCAGGAAAAGGTCTATACTTTTTCTCAGCCCAAAAGTGACATAAAAGAAGAGTTTGAGAAAAATTCTGTTCAGAATTTTGCAGTTATGGGATGGTGAAAAATATTTTTTCTCATTCTAAAAATACTTTAACCACAATTTTTATATCACTGGTTAAAAATGGTAGTCATTTGAACAGGAAGCCATCTATAAATGACCCTTTGTGAGCAGTGTTTATTTTGAAATTAGTTTTGATTGAACAAAGTTGTGATCATGTGAAAATACCAAACTGAGCATGTGCAGAGAAAATATCACTGTGTTTAAATAGGACACTATTAATGTGAAATATAATGAACGAAAGGAAAAATATTAAAAGTAGTTTACTATACTAGATATTGTCCCTGCCAATTTCTATGGTTTTACAACCACATTTTCCTATTTTAAAAATACATTTTTTCTATGTTGTTGGGCGTGAAAGACACACAAATCAGGTTTCAGAGTAACAGCCGTGTTAGTCTGTATTCGCAAAAAGAGAAGGAGTACTTGTGGCACCTTAGAAACTAACCAATTTATTTGAGCATAAGCTTTCGTGAGCTACAGCTCACTTCATCGGATGCATACTGTGGAAAGTACAGAAGATCTTTTTATACAAATCAGGGAAAGGGGACAGTAAAAATGACTATATAGAAAACAGGGTCAAATGCACAATGCAGGATGCAAAGTCTATTGAAGTCAACGGGCATCTTTCTGTAGATTGAGATAGGCTTTGGATCCCATGACCAAAGTAAACAAACTGGAAAAAGAGAGAAAATACTATGTTCTCAAATCTCTTTTAGGTTTAGTAGTCTTACATTTTGCTTGTAACATTAATAGGTAAAAAATATTCCAGAAAGAAGTGTAATTTTTATGGTTATGTCCTTTTAAAAAATGTGTATGTCCTGATAAATGCATTGTACATGTCTATGCAACTCAGAAAGCACTCACAATTAAATGAATAAAATAAATTAATTGTATCTTGCCCATTAAAGGTTTGGCTTCTGGAGCAAAAGTCTTGCTTACCCTACTCACAAGCAGGCACAGCGAAATCAGGACTACTCCCTTGAGTAAAGCAAACAGGATTTGGCCCATAAACTGAAATTCTGCATGCTTAGCCACAACCTGAATGGATATTTTCCTGGAAAGTTTCTAGGTAATATTTTTGGCAATCCTTGAATTACTTGAGCAGATGGGCATGCATTTTTAATTTTTAACTCAAACATGGGTGAAGTGTCATGCTTCAGGCTTGGCACCTGGCTATATCTTAGTGCAGGGGTAGACAAACTATGGCCCGGACCAGTCGGGGGCCGGACCACACAGCTCGGCCTGCTCTGGTCAGGCTGTGTCGGGGGGCCGCACCACGGCCCTGCTCTGGTTCCTACGTGCTCCAATGGGAGCTGCAGGGGTGGTGCCTGCGGATGGGGCAGCATTGAGACCCACCTGGCCATGCCTCCACTTAGGAGCTGGAGCAGGGACATGCCACTGCTTCCTGGAGCCACTTGAGGTAAGCGTTGCTTGGAGCCTGCACCCCCGAGCCTCTCCCCATGCCTCAACCCCCTGCCCCAGCCCTGATCCCCCTCCCACCCTCCGAACCCCTCCGTCCCAGCCCAGAGCACCCTCCTATACCCCAAACTCCTCATCCCCAGTCCCACTCCAGAGCCCGCACCCCCTCCCGCATGCCAACCCCAACTTTGTGAGCATTTCTGGCCCACCATGCAATACAATTTCTATTCCCCGATGTGGCCCTTGGGCCAAAAAGTTTACCCACCCCTGCCTTAGTGAGAAGTAGCTGCTGCTGTAAATTTGGAAGAACTGAAAGAAAAACAATTAGCAACCGATAATCACTTTGTTGTATTTCCCCTTTTTTTTTTCCTAACCCACTCCCCCCCAGACGTTCTTGTTAAACCCTGGATTTGTGCTGGAAATGGCCCACCTTGGTTATCATACACATTGTAAGGACAGTGATCACTTTAGATAAACTATTACCAGCAGGAGAGTGGGGTGGGGGGAGAGAAAACCTTTTGTAGTGGTAAACACCCATTTTTTCATTTTTGTGTGTATAAAAAGATCTTCTATACTTTCCACAGTATGCATCCGATGAAGTGAGCTGTAGCTCACGAAAGCTTATGCTCAAATAAATAGTCTCTAAGGTGCCACAAGTACTCCTTTTCTTTTTGCGAATACAGACTAACACGGCTGTTACTCTGAAATTTGTTGTAGGCACCACTTTCTAGTTACACAATTAGTCTGGTGTCCCTGGCAACATGGAAATGAGTTAGACTTTCACAGTGGAGTTTATAGTGCTCAGGGGGGTTTAGAAATTTTTCACACAGACACAAATTCCAAATGTAAACGCACCAAAACTGACATTCCACACCTCATATTCTTACATCCTATAGTTTAAATAATAGAATAAAATATACCTAGCTCTTGTATAGCACCTTTCATCATTAGATCTCAAAGCACTTTACAAAGATGGTCAGTATCATTATCCCCATTTTACAGATGGGGAAACCAAGGCATGGAAAGGTGAATTGACGTCCCCAAGGCCACTCAGCAGGCCAGGGGTGGAGTCAGGAATAGAACCTGGCTCTGCCACTACTAAATAATAGTATTTACATCCTTAGGTATATACCCATCTTGCATATTACCCATGCATTATGATGTAATCTTTTATTACATGATCATATATTGTTTTCTTCACAGGACCCTGCCTCATTCAGTGTGCAGGCTGGATAGCAAGTGAGGCATTGCTGTGTAGTGAGTGAGGATGGGGCATGGAGCATGCTGGCCTGTTGGTGCACAGGGGCAAGGTGGTGCAGCCTGCTCCCTCCTACAATGCAACAGACCCACTCAACAGTCCAGTCCAGAGCAGGGCAGGGAGCCTGCAGGACCATGAGCTTGCATACTTCCCACCACCTGTGGGTTGCCAGATACCCCCCAAGGGCATACCGAGGGAGCAATCCCTGTGTATACTCATAGCATGCTCCAGCAGTCACACAAGAACCTGTCACAGTCTGGACCTTAGATTCTATAATCTTGTAGTCACCCTTTAGGAACCAAAATTCAATTCAGATAGAGCATCAGGAATTACAAAGGTCAGTTCAAGCAAATCAGGGTTCCCTGCGAGGCTATTCAACTTGGCCTCCTGGCTCTATGGCCCACAATTCAGACTGCAGCCCTCTCCTGCCATTGTACTTTCTGCAAACTCCTTTGCAGTGCCAGCTGTGGGGCAGTCATTCCCTGGTACAGAGGGAAATAAGCCAGATTCTCCTTCCAGTTATAGTACTGGTATAATAGTATAGTATTGACCTTGATGGAATTACTCCCAATTCATTCCAGTGAAGGTAAATCAGGTCTCCAGAATCGGTGTAACTGAAAACAGCAAAAACTTTCAAGACAGTAGAACTTTTAAGTATATTCACTGTATGGTTTAATTTTGTTTTCCAATTTTGTGTTTTAAAAAGCCCTCCTTGTTAATACTGTATTCTAAGCTTTGGCTCAGAACACAGTTTTTACAGCCAAATAAGACACCCTGGGAAATATTCAGGCTTAATAATAGCAGTGCTTATTACAGCCGTCTAAGATGAAAAAACAGATGGCTTATGTTATTGTTCATGTTTCGTGCATGGCAAAATTATTCTTTACCTGTCTATTTTTACTTTGTATTTTATTTGTTGGCACAGAGATCATTAAGTTATGAATGGCATGTTTCATCTGGTAAAACAACAAACCATAACTGATGGTTCACTTTTATTGCTGCATTAAATTTAATGATGCAGACACCAAATTATCTTACACAGATAGTAAGTTTCCAGGACTGAGTTTATCAGGAGGAAGTCTGGGACACTCAGGCTTTACACAGCAATTGTCTATGGCTCAGACCCCTTCAAAGTGAAAACTTCCTCAACTGCATGCTGGGGTTTGTTTGGGATTTTTTTTTTTTTTTGGTTTATTTCTTGGTACTGTGTTCTGTGCTAAGTCTTGTGCTCCGAAGCTAAAGACCAGATGATACTTTTTCTCATGCTGAATAATATTTACTCTGCGAGTAGTCCCTTTGGAATCTGTGGGATTCATGGAGTAAGGTCCCACTCAATGTGAGCAAGGTTATCAGCTTCTGGCCCTGAATTAGGTTTATAAGGCTGCATGCTCGGCCAGATCTGAGTTTTTAAAGAATAGTGGCGTTGTAGTTTATAGGGGGAACCTTTAGAGAGGTTCAATAGGTCACTACTCAGTTCCTTCTTCGCTCTGATTTGAATGAGAACAGAACACAGCACCAAACCG
The DNA here is from genome assembly GCF_965152235.1 of Eretmochelys imbricata. Taxonomy (NCBI): domain Eukaryota; kingdom Metazoa; phylum Chordata; order Testudines; family Cheloniidae; genus Eretmochelys; species Eretmochelys imbricata. The sequence goes on along the minus strand of NC_135576.1, from coordinate 53,165,899 downwards.
AAGGAGGGAGAGAAACTTGTCAGTATCAAGCGGTCTCAGCCACAGTCAAGTGCTGTGTTAATCCTTACTGTCTCAGACTTCCTCTGATAAACTCCATCCTGGACACACATTATTTTTGTTTTGATAAGTCAGCGTCTGCATCATAATGCTCAATTGTGGTTTTGTTCACTTGCTGTTACCACATGAAATAGCCTTTCATAACTTTTCTTTTTTACGATATGAAGGTACTATCATTGAGGAAGGAATAAACTGTCCAGGTCTGGTTCCACACTGATACGGCCAGCTCTTGAAATGGACTAAAAGAGATTTTCTCAGTACTCTTTTTCTTGAGTCTCTATCAGTCTCTGACTGTCTGGCAAAATGACAACAAATGTGCACTATGGGCCAGACCCAAAGCCCATTGAAGTCAATGGAAAGATTCCCATTGACTTCAGTGAGCTTTGGATCAGGCCCCGTGTCCTTATGTTCACCTCTTCTGCGAGGCATATATGGGGACAGATATCAGTAAAATGGGACAGAAAAGCCCCAAAAGCTATAGAAGAGGGAATCAGAGTCCACTCAGCATTTATCCGATCTCTTGGCAACTATGGAAGTCTCCCCAGTGCACCCCAGCTATTTCCAGGAATTCTGTCTGGCGATAGAGAGAGCAGATCATAATATGAGAGGAGCAATTTGGGTAGCTGTGATTGGAGTTCTCAATGTGATGTAACACTGTAGTTTGTGGTGGCAGGACACAGCAAGGGGAAAACAATGGAGCAAGAGAAGAAATATACATGAAAGGAGTTCATGTCTCCAAGCAGGGCCATAACTAACCAACCAAAAGTGTGCATGTCTGTCTTTAGACTAGACCAGGATGGAGGATCTGAAATAGAGTAAATATTCATAAACAGAGGGGTTTGGCAGGCTTGGCTGCAGAGACATTTTGAAACATTAGGTGCATCTTAGTGGATTTTTAGGCATGTTAAGAAAAAAGATTTTACACACAAGAATCTATGGATTATTTATCTGCCTTGCCCATCCAGAGGGGAGCCAAAGCTCGCAATAGCAGGGAGAGTTTCCTTACCTCCTTCCCTGGTGGACATATCTCCCTTTGGAGGAGAGCAGACAAATAGGCAACTCCTGGCTTCTCCCAGAAACTGTGACTGCTGCTCCAATGACCACAGGAAGACTGGGAGCATTATAGACTTCCCAGCTAAACACTCACTCCTCTTGCTGCTCTCACGCCAGATCCCCCGACACGATGAGAGGAGTGGTGCCAACTATTCCGATTTTACTGCAAGTCTTGTGATTTCTGGTGGGTTTTCTTTAAAGCTCTTGCAACCAGAGTCACAGTACTGCATGTGAACCTCAGCTTTCATTTAAAACAAAGAAGCAAAGATTTTCTAGCCATCATTGTTGTAGAGACTATCCTAAAAATGTGAAGTAAGTGCACCTGAAAGGCACAAACACCAGAAAGCAAAGGGGGAAAATGCACATTTATTGATTTTTTAAAATCTCATTTTAAGCCCATCTTATGATTTGGGGGTGGGCTGGGCTCATGATTTTTGAGCATTTGGGGTTGGCAACAGTACATGGGGCAGAAATAGCAGCTGATCAGTTCCAGTTTCTGGGAACAACTCTTCTCTGAGGTGCTGCTGACCCACCCATGCCCCTGATAGCAGTCCTTTGGAGCCCTCCTAAGCTATGGGTAGACCAGGAGTGTAAACAAGACTCCCCACACACATACACAGAGAAGGGAGGCTTGTCAGGTCTCAGCAGAAGGGAAGAACAGGCAATAACAAGTGCTACAATCCCAGCTCAGTCTGGGGGGAGAGAGGCTCTTCCTCCACCGCATATGGAGAATGTGCTGCTGTTGGCTGCTCAAAGGGCGTGGGGGGGGGGGGCAGGGAAGTATGCCCATACACACACACACAGAATACTCTTTATCCCAGTGAATGAGGGATCAGTAAAGCAGAGCTACTACCATAGATGCTGACTTTTAGTTTTCCCCTGGGGTGCTCCATCCCCTCTCCACAGCCCTGCCCCCACGGTCCCGCCCTCGCTCTGCCTCTTCCCACCCCCATTCCACCCCTCTCCTGAGGCCCTGCCCTTGCTCCATCTCTTCCCACCCCGCTCCAGCGTCTCCCTGAGACCCCTGCCCACCCGCTGGTCTCTGCCCTCCCCGAGCCGCCAAACAGCTGTTTGATGCAGCTGATCAGCAGCGGCTGGTGGGTGCTACTCTATTTTTTTTCTGTGGCGCACCCATGGAGTTGGTACCCATGGCTACTACTAGGAGGCTGGAGGTACAGAATTCAGCTGGGAGAAGGCAGAGGGGAACACGGGAGCAGCCAGCCAGAGGTACAAGAGGGAAGCTGAGGGACAGGACTCCGGCAGCAGGAAGACACACGGTATATTGGAGGCAGCAAGGCAGAAGTGCAAGGAAGAGCCTGAACAATGCATAATGGATGTGGAGGTACAATGAGTTGGGGGCAGTAAAGTTGAGCTGCTGAGGGCAAAGTCATGTCAGAAATGTAACCTTCAAAGAACAGTAAAAGTGTTTTGTTTCCTTACCATCCCTCCCCACAATTATACTAGTACTTGAGGGGTGTTAGGGATTTCTAAAAAGAGGGTTTGTTGCTGAGCTGTTGCTGGTGTGGTTCCCTGCCCCCATTTCTGTCAGAATTTGAGTTCTAAACTGCAGAGTCATCACACTTTGTCCTTTGCCACCACTTATGTTTGAAATTCCTTGTACAGCAAATAACTTTCCTCTCTTTAGTCAGATCCCTCCTTAACCCCCTTCTTTTATTAAGATTTCTATAGTTATTCACAGTGAATAATATTAACAGAATGAAATGAAACTTAAACACCATAACTAACTATATCCAACATCTGCATCTGAACTGCATAGTCTGATTTAGAAGACTGGGAGTTCATTGGGACAGCAGTTTGCCTCTCTGTTTGTTCCGTGACCACCACTGGCATTCAATAAACAAGTAATATATTAGGCTAGTAATGTGGGCTGTGCTAGAAAACTGCATTTGCATATTATAAGATAGCAGAGACCTCGGGCAAAAGAAATTGTACTTCAGATACATCAAGCTCATACAATTAGAGCAATGACAGGATTCTTTTCCACTAGGTGGTGCTTGGATTTCTCTTACATATTATACAGTAATTACACTGTAATTGCGTGGTGTTAATAGTTACTGGCTACTTATTTAGGTAGGTTAACGAGATGCCACACCAAACTTTACTACAAAAGGTTTGCACACATTCCTTATCTTAGTCTCCTCGCTTAGCTTTGGCTTAGTTTTTCAGATCTTAAGATCATATTGTGAATTCTTGGCCTCTGCATAGTTACTTAGTTGAAACTAGCCTGCCTCCTACATTATAATGAGGTTTGACTATTTCATTTAGAAAAAAGTTGCTGAATGATATGCAGACAAATTTCACTCTGAGTTTTAGGAAGCACTCAAAATCTTGAGCATTGCTTATTGGGTGTTCTAAAGCCAGAATCCACCAAAACACAATAGCAAGGAAGGAAGAAAGGATGGAAAGATAACAGCATGCTCAGATTAGGTCCTGCCATCAGCCCTTTCCTGCCATCAGCCCACTGGGAGTTTAGCCCCAGTGAAGACTCAAGGATTTCAGCCTAGAAGATCCGTACGGTTTCATGGTAAGAGGCTACCAAAGCGATTTAAAATATTTTACCATGCGTTACATGGCATTCATTTTGAGGTTCAGGTTTTCACAAAGCCCAGTTTCAAACTTAGCTCAGACTGCTGAGTTGTGCTTGATTTCAGGATGAAACTAGGCAACACTCAGAGTTTCATCTAGCTCTCACTGAAAATATAAAGCAGTCAAGAGGTTCACTTGAGGTTCACGTTTCCTCAATAATCAGGCTCAAGGCAGTGAATCTGACCTGACTTTCACACACACAAAATCAGAAAGCTGCAAGGGTAGGGAAGGGGAAGAGAAAAGAATAAGCATGATTTGTCTTTTCCTTAATTCAGAGGATAGGACCCACAGGCGGTGGGAAATTTTGACAGGCGGTAGCAAAGAATTCTCAGTATTGAGTTTAGATGATATTCAGTGGTTTAGTGCAAGCATGTTAGATACAAATGGAACAGTGATAGGGAAAGATTTAGAAGGATTTTTTTTTAGTGTGTGTGTGAATGCACTGATATTATAGAGCACATGCTGCAGCTAGAAATATATATAACCAGCATAGGTAACCACTGGCCCATATTATTTGTACCTTCATGTGCCATCCCCCTATTTTCCCTTCATCCAACCCCCTTTGTTTATTGCTTTCTTCTGTGGCATCATCCTGCAAAGACTTATACAATATCAGTAATTTTATGCATATGAATAGTCCCAAATGGTCCCCATTAAGTTTAATGGGATTGCAGGAGCAGGGCCTAATATCATGCACTCCTCAGGGTAGGGGCCGTGTGTGTTAAGTGCCTACCACTCTGTTAAATAAATAAATACTCATATTCACAACTTGCCACAGAGAAATCCCATTTTGAATTCGGGGCTGATATATCAGCCACTTATAGATTCAAACAACAAGCGTTTGAATAAATTAGTTTTTCTCAAACATTTTCATCTCAACATTCATTAAAAATTGAACAAAAAAAATCAGATTTGTCTTGTAATATGTGTTTTTTGAGGGGTGGGGGGAACTTGAAAGACTGAGACTCTAAGGAGATTCTGTTTCTGAAACAGTTAACTAACATACGTCCTCACTGATTTTCTTCTCTACTGTTTACAAGCAGTTATTTTCCACTTCGATCCATTCAGAACTTCTGCCTGTGACTCTTCACTAGTCTCCTGGATTACTTAGTTTTGATTTACTAAAATACTTCTCCCCCTCCCCCAGCCTTATTCTGTAGCTTTCAGCATAATGCAGAATGCCTGCCACACACCTCTCTGTGCAACATGATCAATTCCATAGTCACAAACACCAATTACTTGCTGTCAGCATGCACTAGGATGCTTTTCTTGTATGCAGTCCAGCTGTGCAAGATGAACAATGGTGCAGACAACAAGACGAAATGGTGGCTGGATGAAAGGTGAAGGCATTTCCTCCCCTGCCACACACACACACATTTTAGGTATGCAAAGTTGAAAAACCCCAGGATGGGCACATTTGTGAATTCCAGGTCAAATTTGGCCTACAGTGCACTAGCATAAATACAAATGGCTCAAAAGAGAGTTTCAGTGAAATATTTAAGGACAGAATTTGTCCCCTAACAGCAGAGACTAGAAACTGTCATTGTATTTGTCACCATGACTGGAGAAATCTTTTCATAGGGTTTGCCTCTTCTTGCAAAGTTTACCTACTATTTTATGTACACGTCTTTCTTGAAAACATGGAGTATCTGTCTTCTTTCCTGGCCCTCTCCCTTCCTTCTACAAACACTTTTTTTTGTTGTGTTGTAAAACCCCCAGAAAAGCCGGATTCTTCATTTCTGTTTGAGTTCCCACACATCAGTGCTTACAATATCCCAGGGCACTCCTGGAGAACAGGATCTTACTCCATGGCAATATCTTTTTTCCACAGGATCCGCCTTCAAAGTCCAAGTGCTAAAGAATAACTGGTTATGTGTTTTGACTTTCTGCCTCACAAGTTCTATTTCTGGAATCATAATCCTTGTAATGCTACTGACACCTTGGGGAAAACTTGTCAGAGTCAGGAGTGATTGAACTGCAAGTGCTGGTGGCTGCATTACCAATACCTTCTTTAATTGCTTGGTGTTATTGGGCCGTGATCCCTGGACACCACAATAAATAAAATTAGAATGGTGTGAGAAGAAGGAAAAAACTCAGCAAGAACAAGTGTGAAACAAAACAGAAGAGGGAGTCATTTGTGGAAACCAGAGACAGGAGAATTTTACATTCATTGCCCTGTGGCAATTTTTTTCCTCGACACTTCCTTTGAGATGGGACTGGAGCTGATTCCATGACAAACAAAGCAGTCGAGCCTGGCAAGTTCTCATTTTAAAAAGTAGGAGGGTTGAGAGAAAAGAAGTCCATGGGGAAATGTGAAAAAATAAATTAGGTTTTAAAATTTGTTTTCATCCTGCATTGGAACAAAAACCTGAGGCGTTTTCATGAGGGGTGGGGGAAAGAGGACAAGACCTCAGAATACCCAGTAGCTTAATGAATCAGGCACAGCAGGAACTAGAATGTAGGTCTCCCACATCCCAGGTGTGTCCCTGACCATCATAGAATCATAGAATCATAGAATATCAGGGTTGGAAGGGACCCCTTAAGGTCATCTAGTCCAACCCCCTGCTCGAAGCAGGACCAATTCCCAGTTAAATCATCCCAGCCAGGGCTTTGTCAAGCCTGACCTTAAAAACTTCCAAGGAAGGAGATTCCACCACCTCCCTAGGCAACGCATTCCAGTGTTTCACCACCCTCTTAGTGAAAAAGTTTTTCCTAATATCCAATCTAAACCTCCCCCACTGCAACTTGAGACCATTACTCCTCGTTCTGTCATCTGCTACCATTGAGAACAGTCTAGAGCCATCCTCTTTGGAACCCCCTTTCAGGTAGTTGAAAGCAGCTATCAAATCCCCCCTCATTCTTCTCTTCTGCAGGCTAAACAATCCCAGCTCCCTCAGCCTCTCCTCATAAGTCATGTGTTCTAGACCCCTAATCATTTTTGTTGCCCTTCGCTGGACTCTCTCCAATTTAGCCACATCCTTCTTGTAGTGTGGGGCCCAAAACTGGACACAGTACTCCAGATGAGGCCTCACCAATGTCGAATAGAGGGGGACGATCACGTCCCTCGATCTGCTCGCTATGCCCCTACTTATACATCCCAAAATGCCATTGGCCTTCTTGCCAACAAGGACACACTGCTGACTCATATCCAGCTTCTCGTCCACTGTCACCCCTAGGTCCTTTTCCGCAGAACTGCTGCCTAGCCATTCGGTCCCTAGTCTGTAGCGGTGCATTGGATTCTTCCGTCCTAAGTGCAGGACCCTGCACTTATCCTTATTGAACCTCATCAGATTTCTTTTGGCCCAATCCTCCAATTTGTCTAGGTCCTTCTGTATCCTATCCCTCCCCTCCAGCGTATCTACCACTCCTCCCAGTTTAGTATCGTCCGCAAATTTGCTGAGAGTGCAATCCACACCATCCTCCAGATCATTTATGAAGATATTGAACAAAACCGGCCCCAGGACCGACCCCTGGGGCACTCCACTTGACACCGGCTGCCAACTAGACATGGAGCCATTGATCACTACCCGTTGAGCCCGACAATCTAGCCAGCTTTCTACCCACCCTATAGTGCATTCATCCAGCCCATACTTCCTTAACTTGCTGACAAGAATACTGTGGGAGACCGTGTCAAAAGCTTTGCTAAAGTCAAGAAACAATACATCCACTGCTTTCCCTTCATCCACAGAACCAGTAATCTCATGATAAAAGGTGATTAGATTAGTCAGGCATGACCTTCCCTTGGTGAATCCATGCTGGCTGTTCCTGATCACTTTCCTCTCATGCAAGTACTTCAAGATTGATTCCTTGAGGACCTGCTCCATGATTTTTCCAGGGACTGAGGTGAGGCTGACTGGCCTGTAGTTCCCAGGATCCTCCTTCTTCCCTTTTTTAAAGATTGGCACTACATTAGCCTTTTTCCAGTCATCCGGGACTTCCCCGGTTCGCCACGAGTTTTCAAAGAGAATGGCCAATGGCTCTGCAATCACAGCCGCCAGTTCCTTTAGCACTCTCGGATGCAACTCGTCCGGCCCCATGGACTTGTGCACGTCCAGCTTTTCTAAATAGTCCCTAACCACCTCTATCTCCACAGAGGGCTGGCCATCTCTTCCCCATTTTGTGATGCCCAGCGTAGCAGTCTGGGAGCTGACCTTGTTAATGAAAACAGAGGCAAAAAAAGCATTGAGTACATTAGCTTTTTCCACATCCTCTGTCACTAGCTTGCCTCCCTCATTCAGTAAGGGGCCCACACTTTCCTTGGCTTTCTTCTTGTTGCCAACATACCTGAAGAAACCCTTCTTGTTACTCTTGACATCTCTCGCTAGCTGCAGCTCCAGGTGCGATTTGGCCCTCCTGATTTCATTCCTACATGCCCGAGCAATATTTTTATACTCTTCCCTGGTCATATGTCCAAGCTTCCACTTCTTGTAAGCTTCTTTTTTATGTTTAAGATCCGCTAGGATTTCACCGTTAAGCCAAGCTGGTCGCCTGCCATATTTACTATTCTTTCGACTCATTGGGATGGTTTGTCCCTGTAACCTCAACAGGGATTCCTTGAAATACAGCCAGCTCTCCTGGACTCCTTTCCCCTTCAAGTTAGTCCCCCAGGGGATCCTGGCCATCTGTTCCCTGAGGGAGTCGAAGTCTGCTTTCCTGAAGTCCAGGGTCCGTATCCTGCTGCTTACCTTTCTTCCCTGCGTCAGGATCCTGAACTCAACCAACTCATGGTCACTGCCTCCCAGATTCCCATCCACTTTTGCTTCCCCCACTAATTCTACCCGGTTTGTGAGCAGCAGGTCAAGAAAAGCGCCCCCCCTAGTTGGCTCCTCTAGCACTTGCACCAGGAAATTGTCCCCTACGCTTTCCAAAAACTTCCTGGATTGTCTATGCACCGCAGTATTGCTTTCCCAGCAGATATCAGGATAGACAGTCAACCTCTCTCAGCCCAATGACTATTATTTATACAAAGTAGAACAAGCTCCTACAGGGGAGATTGAGGGGGATTGAGATTCAAGTTCCTGTGCCAAATCAGGCAGACCACAAACTTTTGAACATGGGTCTCCCCCTTAGGCAAATGTCCAAACCATTGGGCTATTGACTATTCTAGTGTGGAGTGCTCGCTCCATCCCAAGAACCTTCCCAATGAAGGTCTAATCAAAACCAATTTGAACTTTCTGACAAAAAAAGTAATGTTGAGGCATTCCCACCCAGCTCTATTCAGCAGACTTCAGGGAGCTGTGGCACCCTTAGCTCTGAATTTCCTGATTCCCAAGGATTTCAGCCAGTTCCTTAATGCTAACTTCTTGTATATTTTTGTCTGAGTCTATATCTCTATCTATATACATATTATCTGTGTACTTTTATTATGTATATATGAAATGCATGCATATTTCAGAAACATCATGAGCCCAATTTTCAAACGGTGTCTTATCAGGGTATCAAAATGTCACATATGAGTATACACTTAAGTGTCCATTTAGAGCCTTAGGCTAAACTTCCATCGACTGCAATGGGCTTAAAGCACCTAAGAGCAGATTTAAAATGCCACACATGAGATTTGGCTGCCCTGATTATTGAAGACCCACATTTGAGAAGCAGGCCAGGTTTAGGAGTCTGTTTATCTATAACATTGAATGCATTCAAATAGAAAAATGTCATTTTGTAGAAAAACCTTTTAAAGGCGGGTACTTATATCTCCCTAAAAGGCTGCAGTTGCACCTTACACAATATATTAATTATTTTAATATGGCAGAAGTAATAACGGGGGTGCACTAACATGCACACATGCTGTTACCTACTGGGGAAGTGAATGGCAGTCTCCAGGTCTCATTACTCTGTGTATTATTATAGAAAAAAAATACATTAGTATTTGTTGGCAGAGCTTAGCTCTCAACTCTCAGTTTGAAAGTGGAAAGCTGAGCCCTGTGTTAACCTAGAGAAACTATGATGAATGGCAAGATAAGCCAGCATTGATTTAAGGAAACTAGCTGCTCCTTTCATTTAAGGGTGGAGAACTCCCATGGGAAACTGGAGACCACCTGGGTTTTCATCCTATCAGCCCAAGGAATCACTGTGTGTACAGCTGCCTATCAGAAAAGGTGAGAGATGTCTTCAAACGATGTGTTTGTAATCTGGTCAGAAATTGCATGGAAGATTGTTTCTTGTGTGAGCTGGACACTAGGACAGCAGCCAAAATGTGTTTTAAACTAAAAAAAAAAAAAGAAAGAACAACAAAATAGTTTACCAGTACTCCTGGTAAATATAAGCAAATGCAAAGTGTTTTTGTGTGGTGGGGGGTCTGTAACTTAAGTGCAGGGGCAGTCATTTTAAAATGCAGTCATCACTGAAGTCAGGTGTGGAAATATATACTATAGGGTGAGGTTTCCAAGCACTGAGGTCTAGCGCATTGAGACACATTTACAAACAGCTATAATGGAAGATGCATGACTAAGATCCCTAAATGGATTGAAATGATGCTCAACCATTGCCCTTGTCTAAGAATTGGGTCTGGTAACAGTAAGGCAGGAATTCAGAAGACATGGGTTTAAATCAACCAGGACTGATTCTCATTTGCACTAAGGTCCCTTTATATTGCCAGCATGGTATAGAGAAGCCTTTGTGCAAATAAGCATCAGGCCCACCACATAAGCATCAGGTCCATCCACTCACAGAACTCCTGGGCTCAGATCCCCAAAGGTCGTTCAGACTTAGGTATCTAGGTCCCAGTTTTAAGCTCCACTGTGAATCACAAAGCTCCTGCTCAGCTGCCATCAAACCCCGTAGGCACCTAAACTCACTTGGCACCTAAGATTTTTCAGTAAAAGTACCCTAGGTGTCTAAGTTTCTGCCTCGGGCATACACACTACTGTCTCCCCCTAGGCATCTAGACACCTATCTCCTGCCTAAGCTCCAGAGAGATCCACAAACTGTGGTGAGATAGATGTTTGGGTGCTGCAGGCAAGATAGGCAGGCGCACTCAGAGGCAAATGGGTAGGGGAGGGAAGGGAAGGGAGAGGTGATGAGAGTGCCCATCTTACAACTTTTAGCCCAGTGGTTAGAGCACTCACTTGGGATGTAGGAGACCCCCCCACCTTCCCTCACTTGATGGTGAGAAGTGATTTGAACAGGGGTCTCCCACACCTTTCAGGAGAGTGATCTAACCAGTGAGCTATGAGATATTCTGATGTGGGGCTCGCTTGGTCTCACCTGTTGAAGCTGTTCCACTGTGGATAGAGACTTACAGATTTACTAGGCCAGGGCAAACAAGCAAGCACGAGAATGACTCTGTTGTAGGCTTTTGGTTAGAGCACCCAGCTGGGAGGTAGAAGTCCCTCTACTTCAATGACCTCAATGATTCATCCACCACCACAGGCCATCATGTTTGGAGTGAGGAAGGCACCTAACTCACCCTCACCAAGAATGACTTAGACACCTAAACCACTACCATTTCCAGTGTGGTGTGCAGTGTGATTCAAAACAACAACAAAAAAAAGCTTGCCATAACATTACTTTCTAACCCCACTCCCATACAAATACTCCATGTGCCTAAATTTGTAAGGCAATCTATATAAGGCCAGCTTTCTAGCCAAGTAATAGCTTAGTATAAAATATAAAGTGCAATGACACTAACAAAAGTAACCAAGATTTAAAATATATCTAACCAAACTAATTAACCCCAGTGTAAAGAAGGCAAAGGCTCAGAGTTGGGTTTTTTTAATCTCTCAGCAATATAAGAGCTGATTTTAAATAGCATTATGATCTTAATTTATCATTCTGTTATGATTTTTCAAACAAGGATCAAGAAAAATATCCTTTTGAGATTTAGGGCTGGAGAAGACAAATGCTAAGATGTCTTCGGAGATAGCCCTGTGATATACAGTTTCACTAGGACAGGTTTCAGAGTGGTAGCCGTGTTCATCTGTATCAGCAAAAAGAATGAGGAGTACTTGTGGCACCTTAGAGACTAACAAATTTATAAATTTATTTATTAAATTTATTTATAAAATTTGTTAGTCTCTAAGGTGCCACAAGTACTCCTTGTTCTTTTCACTAGGATAGTAATCTGTTATTCATGTCTCAGTAATAACTTAAAATTGCTTAGAGACTAATCAATTTATTTGAGCATAAGCTTTCGTGAGCTACAGCTCACTTCATCGGATGCAGCTGTAGCTCACGAAAGCTTATGCTCAAATAAATTGGTTAGTCTCTAAGGTGCCACAAGTACTCCTTTTCTTTTTGAGAATACAGACTAACACGACTGCTACTCTGAAATCTTAAAATTGCTTATAACTTTCCTGATGAGCTCCAGTTTAAAGAGAAGACTACCATAACAAAAAAATAATTCTTTAATCTGAAAGTGCTGAATGATGATCGAATGTATCTTTGGAAAGCAAAGCAGAGATGCCTGCTAAATCCCAAGAAGACTGAATCCCCAGTTTTATATTTTTGTATGTGAATGTGTGTGCTAGATGGTTTATGGAATATGGAGACTTTCACCTTTTGATAGCAGGTCAAATGCAGCTCACATCAACTGTAACTAGAGTCTGGGCTGTCCACCCACCCATGCAAAGTGAACTGCTGATTTCAGCCCCATTCTTAGTCGCATCACAAAAACCTTCAGTGCAACTGGCACTAAATCAACCCTTCTTGGGAACTGCACTCAGATATCATGGTGACAGGCATGTTAAAAATAACCAAGGACTCTCAGCAAAAGAGGCCAAGGACTGAATGAAACCGGAGACTGAATTTGGAGGCGCCCACAAGTAAACCCTACAGGTCAGCAAAGAAGCACAGTGGTGGGTCAGGGTAGCATGGTCTCCAGTTGAGCCTTACTTATGCTTGGGTTAACAGAGAGCATGAGTTCTCTGGCTGCCAGTCCAACACCTCTCACATTATTATTTATTTATTTATTGTAGTCAAAGACTAGCTGGCACAAATTGATGATTTACACCCTGGTGCTTTTTAAATAGTGGATTATTGCTGCAGCCAAATATGAGTTTGTCTATACGCCAAGCTGCACCAGTTTAACATAATGCGTGATTTTAAATGACTTAAATCAGTGCAAAAGGCTGTGTATTTCAGTTTAAACTGGCCTTATTTTGGTCTAGGCCTTAATTCCATGGGAAAGTTGCACTGGTTTAATTTAAAATTGGTTCTTAAACAGATATAGTTAGACTGGTGTAAATCTATTTGGGTACTCTTATTTTAGTTTAAAGATGGCTTATTTCAGTTTAACAAGCTTGTTTCTAATCAATTTAAGCTAAATTGAAAAAGGCCATTCTTATGCTAAAAGAAGTGTGACAACAAGGGTTTGCATTGGTTTAGCAATATTGGCTTAAACTCACATTAGATTATACTGGTGCAACTTTCCCATGAAGACAAGGCTTTAGTTTAAAATAGATTAGGAAGAGGTTTAAAATAAAGTGAAATAAGCCATTCTTAAACCAAAATAAGTGTCCTTCCCAGAGTTTCAACCACATACAAGTTTGTGTATTAAACATGTCTACCCAGTAACTTCCTGGAGATTGGTTTGTCCTGATGTAGGAAAAATGGATTATCTTTTACTGTGTCCAGTTAGAACCTGATTTTCAGAATCAGGCATAAAGGACTCAGTACCACAGGAGTCCGAATGGAACTGCAGGCTTGTCTACATGGGGAAGAATCCCACACTAGTTTGCACTAGCTACTCTGCACTTACTCCCCATGTGGACACTGTTATGACACACTCAGGCCTTGTCTACACCACCAGGGTAAGTGGACCTAAGTTACGCTACTTCAGCTATGTGAATAATGTAGCTGCAGTTGATGTAGCTTAGGTTGACTTATTGCGGGGTCTACAGCGTACTGTGCGTCAATAGGAGACGCTCTCTTGTCGACTTACCTTCCTCTTCTTGTTCTGGTGGAGTACTGGAGTCGACTGGAGAACGCTCTACCATCAATTTAGTGGGTCTTCACTACACCCACTAAATCAATCCTGCTGCATTGATCGCAGCATCCTCGGTAAGTGTAGACATGGCCTTAGCGTGCCTTTGTATACAATAGCTTACTGCCCTTTGGAAGTGAGTTAAGCTAAACCACCCAATGGCACTCTTAGTGCACATGAGGAATTAGGGCGAGTAGCTGATGCACTTTAAATTCACAAAGCTTACTGCACACTAACATCCCCAGGAAGATAAGCCCTGAGACACTGCATCTTGCTCTCCACTGGAATAAGATAAAATCAGATCGCTATTGTTCCCTCGGTTAAACTCACTTAAAGTCACTGCAGTTACATCAAGGATTAATTTAGTCAGGAAATATATACATCACTGAATTTGAATTCCATTTAAATACAGAAGGCCAGCTTTTGCCTCACTTATTCATGTTATGTAGCACTTTATTCAATAAATGGTCTCATTGATTTCACTGGGACTATCCATGGAGTAAGATACTAGTAAGCATAACTGGCAGAATTTGGTTCTTAAAGAACAGAGGGTACTTTTCCCAACCCTTATGTTACATATCTTTAGTTTTGTTTTCACCAATCTTTGCAGTGGTTGAAATTTCTGTATATGCTTCTTTCCTTTACTTTATGTTTTATCGCACCATGGTAGTAATGCTAATGTAGAATGTCAAAACAATAAGAAAAAATATCGAAGAATTTAGTAAATACGGTTTGCAAGAATAATTTTGCTGTATTTTTTTACACATATATTTTTCCCTGCTTGAATTGCTAAGGGCAGAACCCTTCATGTGGCAGTACCTTCTGTTGTTAAACCAATTTCTTTCTTTCTTTTTGGAAAGTGAAAAGTGTCAGAGAAACATATCTAGAAACTGGTATTTTAGAAAGAAAAAAAAAGTCTCTTTCCTAGCCTATTTAGGGAAAAACATAAGCCTAGCAACTGTAAACTTTATCTGTATGTGTTCGTTGGAAACAGTGATCTATCTACAATAGCCAATTGCTATTCAGCTGTGATTTTTGAGCCCAAGCTATGATGAAATTGAGGAGTCATTTCACTTATAAATTATGAACTAGCTACTTCCATTGGAAAGTTTTTAGTTTCTTTTATTTTCTCACATGAATATATGTACAGCTGCTAATTAACGATCCCATGTGATCACCTCAACAAACATTAATATTATATCATTTCAATAAACTGCCAGTGTCCAAAGGATAGTTTTATAAGGCTGCGTTTCTCAACTCCCATTTGTCTCTCTTCCACTGCAAAAAAATCTGAGAATGTAATTGTTTGCCAATGTTTCTGGAATCCATTTTTTCAGATTTTGTAAGGGAACGGTAGCATTTGTCAGCCAGCTTTGCTTGTACGTTCCGCATGATAAAAAAACTGTAACAAGATAATAACAATGTCTCTAGATAATAGGGCAGAATTAAAAATAGCATGACCATGATGGCATAATACTTGGATTCTTTCTCCGTTTGGTAGAAAAGGTTTGGTTAAGAGCCAGCCACAGCCTTATAGCTCTGTTCACAATTTCTGAAAAGGT
The DNA here is from genome assembly GCF_965152235.1 of Eretmochelys imbricata. Taxonomy (NCBI): domain Eukaryota; kingdom Metazoa; phylum Chordata; order Testudines; family Cheloniidae; genus Eretmochelys; species Eretmochelys imbricata. Next base: position 53,150,698 of record NC_135576.1, on the reverse strand, counting down.
CCAGCTGATGTGCAAGTGAATGGCCCCGTCCAACAGGCCTGCTTATGGGCTGCATTGGCAGATGTTCTCTAGTTATAAATGATATTAACTCCGACCAGCCTTGTACTGTAACTGTTGTGATTACTCATCCTTATTGTGTATCCTGGTCACAGTCATTTCACCTCATGTTATATGTATGAACATACTTTGTTATTTTTAACACTTTCCAGTCATAATTTAGAATGTTTTTATAATGTTTCAAACTATAACAGCCAACTAAAGGACCACATGAAATATCTTGTTAATACTAATGGGGAAAGAGGTAAAAATTAGAGCAACTGTTTTAAGAATTAGCTCACCTGTGAGGCAAATCCTGCTCTCTCCCCGCCCCCGCCCCCACCCCCACCCTTCCCTTGTGTATGCAGACGGCTTCACAGACAGAACCAGGAAACAATATGGAAAGCTCACACTTGCCACTGCTTCCCTCAGAGAAAAGCTCAGCATCTCTCATCATGATAGAGATTGTAATAAACTAAGCCAGCATTTGGAAGTCCAGACTGAATTAGGCAATGGAGTAAATAATAAGATTTGATGGCTGGAGGTAGGAACTAGGCAAATTCAGAGTAGAAATAAGGCATATCATAGAATCATAGAATATCAGGGTTGGAAGGGACGTCAGGAGGTCATCTAGTCCAACCCCCTGCTCAAAGCAGGACCAATCCCCAATTAAATCTTCCCAGCCAGGGCTTTGTCAAGCCTGACCTTAAAAACTTCTAAGGAAGGAGATTCCACCACCTCCCTAGGTAACGTATTCCAGTGTTTCACCACCCTCCTAGTGAAAAAGTTTTTCCTAATATCCAACCTAAATCTCCCCCACTGCAACTTGAGACCATTACTCCTTGTTCTGTCATCTGCTACCACTTCGAACAGTCTAGAGCCATCCTCTTTGGAACCCCCTTTCAGGTAGTTGAAAGCAGCTATCAAATCCCCCCTCATTCTTCTCTTCCTTAGACTACACATCCCCAGTTCCCTCAGCCTCTCCTCATAACTCATGTGTTCCAGTCCCCTAATAATTTTTGTTGCTTCCACTGGACTCTTTCCAATTTTTCCACATCCTTCTTGTAGTGTGGGGCCCAAAACTGGACACAGTACTCCAGATGAGGCCTCACCAGTGTCGAATAAAGGGGAACGATCACGTCCCTCGATCTGCTGGCATTGCCCCTACTTATACATCCCAAAATGCCATTGGCCTTCTTGGCAACAAGGGCACACTGTTGACTCATATCCAGCTTCTCGTCCACTGTAACCCCTAGGTCCTTTTCTGCAGAACTGCTTCCTAGCCATTCGGTCCCTAGTCTGTAGTGGTGCATTGGATTCTTCCGTCCTAAGTGCAGGACTCTGCACTTGTCCTTGTTCAACCTCTTCAGATTTCTTTTGGCCCAATCCTCCAATTTGTCTAGGTCCCTCTGTATCCTATCCCTACCCTCCAGCATATCCACTTCTCCTCCCAGTTTAGTGTCATCTGCAAACTTGCTGAGGGTGCAATCCACACCATCCTCCAGATCATTTATGAAGATATTGAACAAAACCAGCCCCAGGACCGACCCTTGGGGCACTCCACTTGATACCAGCTGCCAACTAGACATGGAGCCATTGATCACTACCCATTGAGCCCGACAATCTAGCCAGCTTTCTATCCACCTTATAGTCCATTCATCCAGCCCATACTTCTTTAACTTGCTGGCAAGAATACTGTGGGAGACAGTGTCAAAAGCTTTGCTAAAGTCAAGGAACAACATGTCCACCGCTTTCCCTTCATCCACAGAACCAGTTATCTTGTCATAGAAGGCAATGAGGTTAGTCAGGCATGACTTGCCCTTGGTGAATCCATGCTGACTGTTCCTGATCACTTTCCTCTCCTCTAAGTGCTTCAGAATTGATTCCTTAAGGACCTGCTCCATGATTTTTCCAGGGACTGAGGTGAGGCTGACTGGCCTGTAGTTCCCAGGATCCTCCTTCTTCCCTTTTTTAAAGATGGGTACTACATTAGCCTTTTTCCAGTCGTCCGGGACTTCCCCCGATAGCTATGAGTTTTCAAAAATAGTGGCCAATGGCTCTGCAATCACATCCGCCACTCCTTTAGCACTCTCGGATGCAGCGCATCCGGCCCCATGGACTTGTGCATGTTCAGCTTTTCTAAATAGTCCCGAACCACTTCTTTTTCCACAGAGGGCTGGTCACCTCCTCCCCATGCTGTGCTGCCCAGTGCAGTAGTCTGGGAGCTGACCTTGTTCATGAAGACAGAGGCAAAAAAAGCATTGAGTACATTAGCTTTTTCCACATCCTCTGTCACTAGGTTGCCTCCCTCATTCAGTAAGGGGCCCACACTTTCCTTGACTTTCTTCTTGTTGCTAACATACCTGAAGAAACCCTTCTTGTTACTGATAACATCTCTTGCTAGCTGCAACTCCAGGTGTGATTTGGCCTTTCTGATTTCAGTCCTGCATGCCCGAGCAATATTTTTATACTCCTCCCTGGTCATTTGTCCAATCTTCCACTTCTTGTAAGCTTCTTTTTTGTATTTAAGATCAGCAAGGATTTCACTGTTAAGCCAAGCTGGTCGCCTGCCATATTTACTATTCTTTCTACACATCGAGATGGTTTGTCCCTGTAACCTCAATAAGGATTCTTTAAAATACAGCCAGCTCTCCTGGACTCCTTTCCCCCTCATGTTATTTTCCCAGGGGATCTTGCCCATCAGTTCCCTGAGGGAGTCAAAGTCTGCTTTTCTGAAGTCCAGGGTCCGTATTCTGCTGCTTTCCTTTCTTCCTTGTGTCAGGATCCTGAACTCGACCATCTCATGGTCACTGCCTCCCAGGTTCCCATCCACTTTTGCTTCCCCTACTAATTCTTCCTGGTTTGTGAGTAGCAGGTCAAGAAGAGCTCTGCCCCTAGTTGGTTCCTCCAGCACTTGCACCAGGAAATTGTCCCCTACATTTTCCAAAAACTTCCTGGATTGTCTGTGCACCGCTGTATTGCTCTCCCAGCAGATATCATACAATTTCAAGAGTGAGAGTAATTAACCATTGGAACAACTTAGGAAAGGTTGTGGTAGATATCCATCACTGGGAATTTTTAAATCAAGGTGGGATGTTTATCTATATGCTCTAGTTCAAACAGGAGTAAATTCAGGAAGTCCTATGGCCTGTGTTATACAGGAGTCTGGACTGGATGATCACAATATGTCCTAATACATTACACAGACCTGCTTGTTTTTATTTTCAGTTACAATTTTAACGAAAGATAAACTTCCTAAGTTGACCTCATGCTATCTTTCCTCTTGTTGAGTTGTGTTCTGTTACCATCCCTGCTGTTTTCAATTCCAATTACTTTATTATCATGGTAACTATGCAAACATAGCCAAAGTTAATAGAGCAAGTGGATAGGAAAAGGTTTAGGGTGGGATTTTCAAAAGCACACTGCAATGGCCTCACTCTGCCTCTTGGCATGTCTTCTGTTGTATGCTGCATTACCCAGTTGATGGCAATGTTGAAGAGGATTGCACACAACACACCTCTGACGTACTCCTGTTTTGACTTCAAAACTGAGCACACTGTGATCAACACTGCATGTAAAGTTGAAATAGAAGTGTAATAGAGCTGGACTCACCCAGCGGCACCTCCTGCTGGTTGTCCTTGGGAATTAGCTCGTCAGCCTCTGGAGCACCCTCTGCTGTCTGGTGATCCTCCTTACCGCCAGTCCCAGTCCCTCCTAGGACCCAGTGCCTCCTCCCACTGGGGTGCTGCCCCCTGGCAGTACCCGAACAATCCCTGAGGGTCTCCCCTCCCCAGGGAACCCCCACCCACTACACCCACCTTGCCTCAGTCTTGGCTACTGCCAGTCATCGCTTAGCCCCACTCCCCAGGGCAGACTGCAGTGTATCAGCCACTCATCACAGGCGAAGGGGTTTGGACCTGTTGCCTCTGTCTACCCGTGGGCTGCCCCCTCGTAACCCCAGTACATAATAGGCCCTAATCTAGGCCTTGCAGCCCGGGAGTTTCCAGGCCGGAGCTCCCTGCTCCCAAGGCCTTTCCCCCTCAGCCCTGCTCCAATCTAGGTTTTCCCTCAGGTCCCTGCAGCCAGGCCCTTCCCTCTCTGAATGCAGAGAGACACTCTGGCTAAGCTTCAGCTTAGCAGCCCCTTTATAGGCCCAGCTGTGGCCTGATTGGAGCATGGCCCAGCTCTGGCCATTTCCCCAATCAGCGTAGCTTTTCTTGCCCTCAGCCCTGGCTCTCTCCCAGGGCTGGTTTTTAAGCCCCACAGGGCAGGAGCGGGTAACCACCCCACTACAAGAAGTTTTTGATGATGTTGATTATACAGAGAGGGATTCCATATGCCCTCAGAATGCGCCATAAGCTGGTCCTGTGAATGTTATCAAAAGCCTTCTCAAAGTCTATGAAGTTTATGTAGATTTGCCGTTGCCATTCTAAGCATTGTTCTGTTATGTTTCGTAGAGTGACAATCTGGTTTGTGTATCCATGCCCTTTCCGAAAACCGGCTTGCTCTTTTTTTGAGAACATTATCAACTGCCTCTGATATACGCTGGACAATGATCTTACACAATACTTTGCTTGGCATAGATAAAAGTGTGATACCATGCCAGTTATTACAATCACTGAGAGTTCCTTTCTTTGGTGTCTTCTCTATAAACCCATTGGTCCACTCATCTGGCACTTTTTCCCTTTCCCAGACTGGGAACTCTGATGCATGTTAAATATTTGAAGTGTAAATCAGGTGGAAATCTAAGGGTACATCTACACTGGCAAAAAACACCTGCAACAGAAATTCTCGGAGTCCTGATCAGCTGACTCAGGTTTACGCTACGGGGCTAAAAACAGCAGTGTAGATGTTCACACTTTGACTGGAGCCCGGGCTCTGAGACCTGCCACCCTTGCCAGGTTTCACAACCCAGACTCCAGCCCAAGCGGGAATGCCTACATGGCTATTTTTAGCCCGTAGCATGAGCCTGAGTCAGTTGACCCAGGCTTTGAGACTCACTGCCCCTGGTTTTACTTTGCAGTGTAGATATACCCAGTGTGGCTATTCGCACTAGCAGGTAGCTTATTGGCACATACAGTTGTATTAATCTGTGCACACAAATCTTTGCCTGTAATTCTAGTCATTGGTCTGTTTGAAAACCTGACCAAGTGTGTCCATCTTTTATTATTATTTCAAATTCCATGGCACACATTGTGAGGCTGTTTTTGCAGCCACTTTCCTTCTTGCCCAATTTTTTCCATTCATCTTCCTCACTTTTTGATGGGAAATCCTTTATTGTTTCAGAGCTTGTTGCAGTATTTTCCTCCCTTGAATTTTCACTAGGGCTTTACGGGGGTTTGTGATCACGGCTGATGTGGTAGTTTGGTGAAGGTGAAGCTTTTCTGTAGGGATCTGGAGAAATACAGAATGTATTTATGTTTCCTACTTACTTGTTAAGTGTTATTTGTTTTTTAGTAGGTCTGTTTGTATCCTGGGTCTGAGCGTTCATGTGGTTGAAATCTGGGAGTGATACTAAGCATAGACGCATAGACTGTCGGTCCTTCATCAGTTGAGACTGAGCCGATGACAACACGTCTTCCAATCTCCTCTCGCTCTGGCCATCCTTCGCCATGCTTGTCCATATCTCCTTATTAGGAAGTCATCCCATCTCTTTGGAGGCCAACCGCGTGGTCGTTTCTGTTCTCGCGGATACCACTCGGACATAGTCCATCTGTTGTCACTGAGTCAGGCCACATGTCCCGCCCACCGCATTTTGCTGAGCCTGCTTTTGACAACAACGTCTCACACTCCAGACAGCTGCTTAATTATTTCATTGGGGATGTGATCATGGAGTGAAATGCCCAAAAATGTTCGTTCCATCGCCCTCTGTGTGACAGATGGTTGATGTTCTTCAATCTTTGTCAGCAACCATGTTTCGCTGCCATATAACATCACTGGAAGCACAGTCCAGTTAAAAAGATTTGCACAAATTGTTTTGCTGATCTTTCCTTGGAGGATGTCCTTGATGTCATTGAGTGCTCACCATCCAGCTTTTTTTCTGCGCGACAGTTCGCCTTTCTGATCGTGGCACATGTTGACTTCCTGGCCCAAATAAACGTATTTATCAACCTCTTGGATCTGCTCTCCTCCAAGAGTTATTTGGGTTCTTGGCAGAACATCTGATCTCATGTATTTCGTTTTTGACTGGTTCATTTTTAATCTGACTTGACTACTTTTCGCCTTCAGTTCTTTAAGCATTCTCTCAAGCTGGGTTGTATTTTTGGCTATCAGCACTATATCATCTGCAAACCTGAGATGGTTTAGCCACTCACCGTTGATATTAATCCCGCCTTTCAAGTCTGCTCATTGAAAAACCAATTCAAGACAGGCTGTGAATAGTTTTGGTGAAACGGTATCTCTTTGTTTCATACCTTTCTCGATGGGGATTTGGAGGGGAGTATCGAACAGTGATATGTCTGTGCTGCAGCCAGAGTTCGCTTCCTTTAGTAATGTGATATATTTCGCGCTGATGCCCTGTTCTGAAAGAGCTTCAAGAATGGCGCTAGTCTCTACACTGTTGAATGCCTTCTCGTAGTCCATGAAGGCAATGCACAAAGGGAACTTGAATTCCCTTGAACACTCTAGTAGTTGGTTCAGAGTGAAGATGTGGTCTATTGTGCTGTAATTCCTTCGAAAGCTGGCCTGCTTTCTAGGTTGCTGTTCATCCAGGTTTCAGAACAGTCGATTAGTTATTATTTTAGTGAACAACTTATAGATATGCAAAAGCAGGCAGATTGAGAAAATCTAAAGAACTATCACCCAATCGCCTTGCTTATGCAGCAAGATGGTATTGGACTCTTTCCAACTGGACAGTATCATCTGGATTTCCAGGTAGCGGTTGAACCTTTGGGCAAGAGCTTTCCAAAGTTCTGACGTCCCACCTTAAACATTTCTGCTGTCAGACTGCCCTTGCCTGGAGCCTTCCCCGCTTTCATTTGATGGACTGCATGACAGACTCCGCTGATGAGAACCAGGAGTATGTGTTCATCAGTTTGCTGAAGTGATGGCATTGGGACATCTATATGGGATGCAAACAACTGGGTATAGAAATCCCTGCAAATTGCCTCCATCTCTGTTCGATCAGTTACTGATTTTCCATCCCTGTTCTTCAAAGCCAATAATGATGACCTGTACAACACCAGTCCTGTTTGCGTTTTTTGAGACTTTTACGATCTTCAGCAGCCTTTAGGAGCTTTTCAGTTCGAAATTTCTCAAAGTCTTCCTTCAACTTCAGTCGTATGAGTGATACTATATAGAAGCAAAAATGTGTTTTATTAGTAATAAATCAAGATCAGAACTATATTTTTGGATTAAAATTAAATTTAGGTTTTGGGTACAAGGTAAATATCAGGGCTAGGGTTCAGGTTTGGATCTAGATTCAACAGCACCAAATTCTTTCAAGATTTTTGCCTTAAAGGGAAGCAGTCTTCTAAGATCATTTGAACATTTTCACCATTTCAGGCTGAAATCTCACACGTATAAAATGTTTTTGTGAGATTTCAGCTGTCTGAACTAAACCCAGAAAAATAGGCCTCTTCTGTTTTGGATCTCAACCAGAACCCCAGATTATAGGTGCATGCTGGATGTATGAAAATTTGCTGGTCAGGTTTGGGTTTCATAAACCAAAAGTAGAGTGTGGTTAGGATCTGATCTCCATTTTATCTGGATTGCTGCCATTTGTCAGTGCTTTACCTTCTGCCCATCTCTTTTCTATTGTTCTTATCAAATTTGTTTCTGGCCTTCTAGTCTTTGTGAAAGAGGGAGAGACTGTTACTTTGATTAAGATGGTACCATGATCTGTTGACATCATATACATAATAAAATAATAATACCCTTCTCAGCTTGTTAAAGGTATTTGACATATCACAGAAGTTGACAAGTTCCATAACTTTGCATAGTTTTCATTTTAATACAGGAAAGTGGGATTAGAATGCCTATTCTATCTTTTTGTGCAAGCATAAATAGTCAAGACATCTTCTAGTCTAGTCTAATTTGACAAAGAAAATATGTCTGTATATTACGTCCTTAATATATGTAATCTTAGCACAGAAAAACATGGCATTTTTTATTTCACATATCTTAAGCCTATTTTCCTCTAAAATAATTTGCAGAATCCTCAAGGAAGTTGTGTTGAAGCATCTAAATATTTTATTTGTCTGGTTTGCATTTCATCTGTGGAAAACTACACATTGTCAGGTCAATGGCTAATGGCCATTCTTTTTACAGCTGCCTCCTCCTGTTTATCTTTATCTGTCAGTAAAGTAAACTGTCTTGTGCTTGTTTAGAAACCGTTGTATCTTACACTGTCCTCTCTCTGTGCTTTTGTGTGTTCATAGTCAAGCAAGGGTTATGCTCAGTTTATATTGGTACTTAAAGAGACCCAATTCTACATGAGTAAGTAAAACTCCCATTGACTTCAATGGGAAAACTTATTGCGCCAAATTCGGAGGCTCTGGTAGATGGCATGGGTAAACCTCCTTTCACCCAGATGGACTACCTTAGACCTACCTAAAATGTGTAAGGGTGGGAACAATTTAATTTACCCTTTCTTGCACCCTCCTGCTCCTTGCTTTTCTTGCTACACTCCTCTATGCTGGTCCTTCAGCATGTTAGTTACATCGCCACACATTACTCTTATAACCAGTTAGGTTCAGTTGACCGAATTCAGAGGCAATGTGTAACGGAGGGGTGAATTATGTGCTAGTAAGTAGGTGTGAGTCTAAGTGGATCTTACGGCCCAGTTCTTCAACCTTTGCTCACAAAGCATAGAGCTTTGTTGCAGTGAATAGTCCCAGTGAAATGTGCATAGTCCCACTGCTGCTACTCAGGCAAAACTCCCTGCTACAATGGACCAAATCAGAGGGGAGCCTAAGCTGATATTACTCTGAAGGAGACAGGATTGAGAGTCAGATCCTCACGTAAGTCAGTCGAAGGATTTGTCTACACTACGGGGTTACTATGGTTCTAACCCTGTAGCGTAGGTGCACACTACAGCAATGCAGGAACGTCTTTCATCACTGTAGTAACTATCTCCCCAAGCAACAACAGAAGAATGCTTCTGTTGACCTCGCCACATCTACAGTGGGGGTTAGGTTGACTTAACTACACCTCCTAAGCCCTGTAGTTATATCAATGTAAATTTTAAGCGTAGACCAGGCCTTTGTGCTTCTAAGTCTAAGGTAGGCCCGAGAGAATCTAGTAACTGTAATTCACCTCTGAACCTGGCACACTAAAGGGGAAAGTTTTGCCTCAGTAGGGGCAAGATCCTATAGTCCCAAGTGTACCCAATTAAAGAGCTTCCTAGTATGCGTATAAATCTCCAACATGACAGCTACACAATAGAAACTGAATGAATTGTCGCTATTCCACTTAATGTGCCATTTGGAGTTTGCGCTTTTGAAATGTGTACACACTGTAAAATTTGGTCTCATGTTTTAAATGTGTATGCAATTGTCTAATGGTGCTTTCTTAGAATATGGAGATATCCAGAAAAGGGGTTATAAATATTATCTTGATGGTAATTGCTCAGATTTGATCCACTTATTAGTCCGAAAATGTTTCTCCAACTTTTAGGCTGCATGGCCAACTTCGTATGTGAACACTGAAGCTGTGTTTGCTTCATAAAATACATCCTCCGCAATGATCAGTTAGTCTCTAAGGTACCACAAGTACTCCTTTTCTTTTTGCAAAAAGATTCTGGAATCAGAACTCATCAGGCAATTTTGTTTAAGATCCATTAGGAATAACGGATGGCAGCTTGTTCTTCTGAAGATATTGGCTTTATAGTGCTAAAAGAGCATGGGGGGCGGGGCGGGGGGGTAAGTCTCCTTTTAAGTAGAACTAGGGAACACATAGGGCCCGGCTGTGATGCTGCTATTGACGTTGAGTAAAACCTTGTTCACAAAGGCCCATTGAGCTCATTGAGACTACTCATGGAGTATGGTACTATCCAGTGTGAGAAAAAGGTCTGATGCGGTTTGGCCTCCAGGGAGAGCAGAGGTACAGTTAGCCAGGGACAAAGTCCGTGCTGTCTCTTACCCCTTTTTTGCTCCCTGATTTTGTGCTCCAAAAGCAGCACACACAACAAGTTCAGATCCTGCCCTAAAACTCACATCTCCCACAATGCTTATTATCTATAACCCTCCACTGAAACACACTTCATGTCTACAGTGATATGCTTATATATTTTATAAGTAAACAAAAGCAGTAGCTACCAATGCATCTATGATGCAACCAGCTTTAACTGCTCACTTCTGAAGGGCTGTATTCTTCCTCCTTTTATCTGCCCATGTGCTCTCCCCATATCTGTGTATATGAAGGTACAATCTGTGGTTGCTAGTCCAGGTAGAACTGCTGCCATAAAGACATATTCCAGAATAGCTTTAACCCTAGAGCACCCTGGAAGCTGCATTGTAAGCGTCAGCTTCCGGCACCAGAAAAGCAGCAACTACGCTTGTTCCTCATATAAAGAAAGCTCCTTAAAACACATTTAAGCTCACTGTGGGAGAACAATTCTCCTTACATGTATCAAAGAAGAGATTTGTTTGACAGAAAGGTATTTGATTTAAAGTCAGCTCTCTGGATCGTTTTGGCATTTGTCCTCAGAAGAATATCACAGTTATGATGTACACACTACAGTATGAAAAGGAGGACTTGTGGCACCTTAAATTGGTTCGTCTCTAAGGTGCCACAAGGACTCCTTTTCTTTTTGCGAATACAGACTAACACGGCTGTTACTCTGAAACCTGTCACACTACAATATGTACATGTACATGAAACTAACAGGCTTTTGGAAGACAAAACACTTTTTGCCACATCCTGAAGCTATAACTCACTTTCTTACTCACTGACTGAAATGAAGTCTTTAGTAAGGTAACATTTTCAAGTTTTGGCCTTGCTCCTGCACTTTAAGGAATAGAGTTTATATCTCAAGACCTCACAAATCCTTACAAAGTCTTCAAAGTCTCAAGCTGAGGACTTTCGGTCTGTAATCAGCGGATGTAGACAGCCACCATCTGGGCATGACTAAGCTAGTTTTACACTGGATAAGCTCAAGCCATATTTAATTTTCATTTCACAATGTGCTCATATTTTAGTATGCTAGTGTGAGATGCAGACAGAAAACTAGCCCTTTTGCCCCTTCCCCCCCATCTCCCCTAAATTGAGAGGTTTGGTATGCTAATGGACACAGCTAACTATACTCATGTACTGGAGCAATCCTGCTAACAAATTGAGCAAAAAAAGTTGAGAAAGAGATGAGGGGAGGGAACAAGCAGCTTCTGGGGATGTTCCCTGAGCCAATGACTATTATACATTTGTCATGAAATAAAATCATAATAATGGTAGCCTAGGAACACAGACATTACATCATAAAGCACTTTACTAATAAGGTTAAATAACAATTCACTCTGGCCATCAGTGAAATGCAGCTAGTTCTGGGGTAGAACATGACAACTGTTTAACAGTGTATAACACCACACACACGAAACAGGAAGTTAAGATGAAAGCCATTTGCTAGTGAAGCTACAGGGAGGAATTCAGGTAGGCAGAACATAATCTTGCAAGTTAGAATTTGGCCAGAACACTAGGGTTAATCCCCCCCGATCTTGTGAACAAGTAACAAGTATAAAATCTATAGGGCCTACTTTTAAAAGAAACTGGCTTGAGTTTGTGCCTAACTTGTTACCCAGTGTTTGCACATGCAACTAGTACAACTGTCTGCAAAACTGGCTAGGTAGGCACTTAACTAGTACTTTGCATGCACAAGTGTAATATCTACATTTGCAATAACTGTGCACATATGAAGGCATACAATTGTAAGAACAATTTATCACACAGAGGCTGTCAGCTTTGGTTCTAAATGGCCACAAGTAGTCAGGACCAAAGATTTGCAATTCACCTGAAACACAGCACCTCCAGAAGCACAGTGTCCTCTTAACAGTGGTTAAGTAGAAAGTGATTCAGAGGATGGAACTTGAACAGCCATACTGCCACACCTATTTGTCAGTGGAGATCTCCTGTTTACTCTTCCAACCCTCCTTCTCCTGGGCACTCAGAAGATAACACACAAGCACCGCCTTTGGAAACAATCCATTGATAAAATGCACTCACTACTTACTGAGCAGCACACTCGTGTTCTGTTACAACCCCCTTCAAACATCACTCTTGTTCTGTCCCAGTTATGTTGCCTCTGTTGATCTGACACCATTAACTTCAGTGGATGCTGGATTGGGCCTCAACATTTCTACCCTCAACTTTGAAATAACCAGAGACTGCTTCCAGAGAATCCTTCCTGGGGTTTTACTCTGAACCCAGTGCATGCTGGAACAGGGCTATGGGAGTTAGTGCTGTATGGATACTCATGCAAGGCAGACACGATCAATTAAACTCTCAGTTATGTGCTTCACTGAGTGCCTTGACTTCAGGAGCGCAGTAACTGTGCACATTGTTCATCTTTTCCTGGTTTCTTAGGCAAAAAACTTCACATGTGTGAATATCATGGGAGAAATTGCTGTAAAATATGTTTATACCAAGCTTGGGATAAATGCATCATAGCCAGAATATTCACCACATCCTTCATAATCACCTCTCAGCTGCTCCAGCACACTGCACCTGGAGCTTGTTGTCCATCTGCTTAGCAGTGGAGACTCCCAATTTCAAATCTATGTGCTCTTAAGAACTTTTTAAAATGCTTGGGTGAAATCCCAGCCCCATTAAAGCCAATGGGAATTTTGTGGTTGACTTCAAAACGGTCAGTATTCTACACATTGTCTCTCCTAGTATAAGGCAATAAAATAATTATGGGCTACAATACAAGCCAATTAATTATAAACATGAGCAGACAAATAAATATAGCCCCCAAAAAAATTAAAAATGCACTTTTGGCACTAATATTAATTGAAGCATTTTATATTAGTAAGTTTGGAGGCCTTCAAAGTGGTTTTATTTAATGGTTGAATAGCAATTTTCCACTCTAGTTGTAATTGGTAAAGAACTGGGTGTGGAATAATTTCTATTTGGCAACTAGTTCTTTGTGGGAGAAGGGGTATGTGTTATGATTAAATCACATGTAATAAAAGAACAGAAAGCCTCCAGTGAGCCTAAATGAGATATGAACAGCCAATTGCTCAAGTCTTTTCCCCCTGAGCAGGGAATCAAACTCATAACATCAGACAGCTGATGGAGGGAGAGACCTCAGATGGGCCTCACTGACTTCAAGTTGGCATGTCTTTTTGGCATCCAAAATGTGTTTGTAAATTAGAGGGGGAAAACATTATTGTGAAACCCACTGTAAAAATGTAGCTTTGTTCTTCTTGTTTTACTTCCATTTCATTTAACTGTTTACACTGTGTGCTGAAAGTAGAACACCTGACAACATCCATTTGTTTTGGAGTTTCCAGCAGCTGTCATGAATGCTTTGGTGTTAGCAGCATCATTTCTGGACTCCATTAACACAATGAGACCCAAGTCTGTCCCCAGGCTAAACAAATAGGCTTTGCAGAAGGCAAGTCCATGGGATTCAGAAGATGGAATATTCCCTTTAAAAGTTGAACTTCACATTCATTATACTCTCCCCTGACGCACATACCCCATGGGTCAGTTCCTCCTTAGTCCAGATGCAGCTGTGCTAAAGAAAGCCTATCTACTTTGTAACTGGGAATGCAGGCCTGTAGTCCACCTATACTGTGACTGAAAACAATCAATATTAGATGCACTAATCAGAGGAAGGTACATAACTCCCATGCTACAGATTGAGCTGGTCCTTTAAGAGACATTAGGCCCGCCTGTCAATTTTGAATCTTTCCTCTGATTGACCTCAGGCTGCCCTTATATTTCCCAGCAGGCCTGGTGCCTGTCACATGCTCCCATTACAACTCATGGGCTGGGAGATGAATTAGTCACAAGCAACTATGAACTTAGGGCTCCTTTAAAGGACCAGCTCACCCGTGAAAGCCCATAATAGATAATTATGAAATAACCAGTTTGTAGTAGTTGGCATATACACGGCAGCATGAGGATTTATGTAGGTTTTTATCCTGTCTGGATAAATGACAAATAAGACTCTAGATCTGTGTTGGATTCTGACCCCCTACTTCTCAGAGTTCAGGTATAGTCGGGACGATTTGGTGTTTTAGTGGGGGAGCGGCTCTCTGATAGCAAATCCAACATGGGAGTCCCTATATCAGTTCCATGTGCTGCAGTTATTAAAGCAAAACTTGAAAATATGCTACAGCCTGCTACTGTGTATTAAACTAAAAGCAAAGTCACCCTTTAAAAAAACAACAGCTTAGAGTGGGCTTACTGCAGCTTATTACTGAGGAGTTAACATAAATCGTAATCGTGTTGGGCTGCTCTCTTCTCGCCTGATTGCTGCTCCAAGCCTAATAAGACTAAACAAAATACTCATATGATTTGTTCATAGGAGAATTGCCACATCTTCCCAAAGTCCAGCTAAGAAGGAGAGACAGAGCCTGCTGAAAAAGCAGAAAGGGAGGGAAGAGAATATTTTTCTTCCTTCACACTCTTGCAGCACAAGGCTGATTGCCCTAAAGCAGCCCAGATTAGTTTTTCATATATGTTTCATAAATATCTCAATTGTTCTTGAGAATCCAGTCTTATTTTTCTAGATATTTATTTGTACAACTTGGAGACAGCTGATTTCATTTCCCATTTGTTTCTTTGCTGGCTGCGTTGCAGGAAATGCTGTGTCATAAAACTGAAATACACAGATTCAAGAAGCCAGGAGTATGCAGGCATTTTCCCATCTCACACTTAGATGCGGAACTGTTTGATTAGCAGACTTTATGGACAGGCTATGAGATAGCTGAGGGCTGTGTTTTCGGGTGTTCCTTGCCTACAGACATTCTGCATTCAGTGATAGAAATGAAGCCAAACAAAGTCTTTGGATACATTCATTGAGTTATAGATGCCCTAACACATATTGTATATTAGAATGTTTTTCTTCCCTCTGAGTCTGTGGTGCATATTGTAAACAACAGCATATATAATTCTGTGCCTCTCTAGCGTGTAATCAGGAAAGGATGTTAACATTGTCATATAGTCCATGTCCCCTGTCTCTGATATTAATTCACTGCATCTTAGCTTCCTGGTGTGTAAATGAGATGGAAAATGACCTTGTAATTAGAGCCAGGGACTGGTTATTCAGAGTCCTGGGCTCTCTTCTATTATGTGGCTGATCTTGGACAAGACACTTAATTGCCTCAGGTTACCCTATGCAACACTTACCTCTCAGTGGTGTCGTGAAGATTAATTTAACAAATGTTTATAAGGGGCTTTGAAATCCCCATATGAAAGGTGCTGTAGATATGCCAATTTTGACTTCAATTTTGAAACATGGGTGCCTAAAATTAGGCCCCTAAATACTTGTATTGGGCTCCTGAGTGCTGATTTAGGCTCCTACCTTTAGATACCCAGGTTTGAGAATTAGTCACATGAGTACACTTGCTATAGTAACACCTAATATAACACTTGTGCTTGGCTTCCGTATAAACTGTAGAAAAGAGGGTGGAGTGAACTTTACTTCAGCATGTCTGGTAACAGTTCCCCACAGACTATGTCTAATATATTGAAAGGGTTTGATTTTCCAATATAAACTTACAGCAACTAATACAGATACAGAATGTTCTCTGTTCAGAACACTTCCCTCACACAAGGAAATCTCACTACCAAGGGGTCTGTTAGCCTTGCTCCTGCATGTAGTTTAGTTGCTTACAGTGAGGATTAGATGCACCAGACAGGTGAGCAGGACTGAGCCATATTAGATTTCACAGGGCCGTGTGCTGCTGACCCCCTAGATGCTACAACTGGTGTGCCTGGTGCACCTCATGCGGGGACATTCATGCACAAAACAGATCATACAGTATGCTGCAGAATGCCATGACTGACACCTTGAAGAGGCTGAGTTAGCAGAACTCCGATCAGTGCACTCCCATGATTGCCAAAACACCTTCCAGTAACAATAGAAGAAAGGGAGAAAAGTGACCTCTTCCCTCCATGGTTAGGGAGCAAGAAATGCTGTGTTGCACCCACTCTCTGAAAATCAGGCCCTTTTAGTGTGTCTCAAAATGGCAGTCTGAAAAGAGAGGTACTCAAAACCACTAGTCACTTTGGAAAATTTTGGCCTAGGACTCCTCTGGGCCATTGTGAGGACGTATGGAACTCAGACCTGAAGCTTTCTGCTGATTCACTGTCTATGCACCTGGACTTCTGTGTCTGATTCACGTTCATTAGCCGTTTTGATAAAATCTTCCTGCTGTATGTTTGGATTTACCAGTCTGGCTCTTAGAGAGACAGAATTGAGCAGTGTCTGAAGACAAACAGAAGTATATTTCTATAGTGCCTCAAGATCCTTCATCATGGCCAGAGAAAGTTGGTTATATGTCTTGTCTGTTGTAGTTCATGTCATTTAAGAACATGTGCTGTTCATTACATTTATATTGCATAATAAACACAATTAGCACCTCTCTGTCCATGTTTAATGCAGGAAAACAGTCTATCAGTCATCCCGCATATAGGCTTTTGTTGTTAACAAGCATTCTATTAAAACAACAAATCACAAATACATTTTAATCCAGAGAAATGGAATCCATTCTCCCAATGCTGTCCCATTAAAGTGTCTGTCCTGATTAACTGCATCCCACTTAAGTGGCTTTGCCTGTACAATGAAATCAATGTTTTTCTATTTGATGCATAGAATTAGGTACGTACGTCCCATTCAATTATCACAAGCTGTTTGTTTTCCCTTTAATTGTTGCCTGTGGAGTTTTGAGCAAAAGGTCCTCATATCTTTGTTAACACAACATGTTAAAGGTGTCCAGGGCAGCCTTAATTAATTAGGGTGACTGTGTTGGGTATCTGTACTATTCATGAAGACCTGCAGAATTGAGAGCAGGAAATTCACTTTATTTATCAATGGGAAACTGATATTTTCCCCGAGTACAATATGGATTGAGTATTCTTGAATGGAGAACAGAATCTTGTTAGTTTCTTGGGTTAGATGGTGGCAGATCTTGTGTGATTATATTGGGATTGGGCACACAGAGCCTTTTCCGCCTTTGCACCCCTCTGCTCAGTGACTGACCAAATTGCAGCTTTTGTGATCTCCCAAGTGCAATGACTACATAGGTCTACAACCTGAGGCCACTAGCCTCTCCAAAGAGGCCTGGAGGAGGCAGAGCAGAGCTGGCCAGATATGGAGGGGAGTGCACACTGCATTCTCCTCAGACGTGGCATAGCAGCTGCACTCCCCAGGAGCTCCCGGAGGCATTCTTCCTCTTGTGGCACATGGCCTCCCACAGCTCCATGCCTTACCGGTACAATCTGGCTGGTTCTCATGTTCTACTCAAGCCAATTCTCTGCACAGCACTGGCAAGAAGATGTACAAGATGATCTAATAATGCAGGTCTTTTCCATCTCCAATTTCTATGATGCATATGACACTGGTTTTCCCTTGCTCCTTTAAAAGACTAACAATATCCAAAAATTCGGAGAAAACCTTAGTAAAAGCTGTGGTTTTCCTCTGTTACGAGCAATGGGAGTTGTGCTGAAATTAATTTATTTGGATAGAGATTTCAATTACTTTCTGGGATAGGTCATCCATACTGACTATATGCCTAATACAGTATCGGAAATATAAATTGCCTCATATATCTTTCACATATTGAGCAAATTGATGTTCATATCTCAGTGAGTACAAAGCCTGAAAGCACAACTGTCTCTGGAAAACTGGTGTGTAATCCCTCATCTTCTTCCATTGTCCTGAAATGCTGCATCAACTGACACAAACACAACTGTGTGCACCTATCTTCCCCTTTTCAGCTTGGAACTCCTGCTCTTGGTGAAAATAAAATTGATCTTTAAAGCTACACTTCAATCACCTTGTTAAATGAAAGAGGACATTGTACTGGCTCCGAAGGCAAAATGGAATCTAAGGGCTACAGGAGAAAATGAGGGTGAATGCTTTGATCAAATCCAGGGTTCACTTTTCAGCAGACGTAATCGGAACCATGTGCTGAAAATGGAAAACAGGATTTTCAGCTGTTCTTTAATTAACTAGAATAAAAATGATCACTTAACTTCACTTTTTACCCAGCGGCACTTTCCATAGTGCTTACTTTTCATGCTTAATAGTATGCTAAGGAGCACTGTAGAAATAGCCATTTCATAAAAATAAAACTAAGTAAAAATACTCAGGACCTGCAAACACTGCTGGAGTTGACCTGCAATCTGTGGACCAAATTCTTCTGTTGGATACTCATATACAATTCCCAGTGAAGTAGACAGGAGGTTTGCATGCATACGCAAAGGTAGATTTTGGCCCTTTGTAATACTACTAGATGATGATCCAGGTGCCTGCATGATAAAACTTTAGAGGCAGTGGGACTTTTACTATTAAATATTAAAATAATCCATTTATTCCTCAATTTATTCCCTAACTGCCCCCAGAGGACTCTTTGGCAAGGGTCCTGGGGCTCTATCCCTCATCTATACAAGGCTTGATCCTACAAAGATTTACTCATGCGCTTAACTTTACATACTGTGAATAATCCCATTCACTTGGGACTGCTCATAATGCACAAAGTTAAACACATAAATAGATCTTTGCAGCACTGGGACATAAGTAAACCTTACTCATTCAAGTAGTTCCATTGTAGTCAGTGGGACTAATCTCATGAGGAAGGGCTTTGAAGCATTGAGCCATGGCTCTATTAGGTTAAACAAGCAGGAAGTGTGATCAAAAACCACCAGTAGTGGGAGACAAATTGAATTTCACATTCGAAACTCCCAATTATTTTAAAGCCTTTTGGAAGATGTGTATGAATTTTATTCTGTGATCAAGTTAATGGAATCATCTTAAATAGAAGTTTCTTCTAATGTATATTTTTGTTGAAAGCAACATAGAAAATATTTATAATATGAAATGCAATTCCACAGCAAAAATAGAACAGGAATAACAGTAAAAAATGGAAATATATCTATCTTTTCCTGTCACAGAAAGGAAATAACATGTTATTGTTCATCTTCTTTTTTTTCAGGGCATTAGTAAACTACTCACCCAAAATATCACCACATCCATGCTGTGCAGGCAGCTATGACTTGCTCAGTACGTGGGAGTCATAATAGAATCTGGAAAACTGATAAACTGCAATTTATGGTTACAAACACAACATGCTCCTGGAATATTCATGCTTTCTCTTTCTATAGGCAACATTGTATACCTTGGGTAAACAAGCCCCATCCGCTATGCCTAGGACTCATGGAAAGTAGGCAATCTTTTAGGATTCCTGCATTATTTCCAGTTTTTTCGCGGGGGGGTGGGGGGGAGGAGTTCCCCTCAAAGAAATGAGTTTTCGGGTGTTGGCCTTGAATGGGAGGGTGATCATTTGGGAAATAAGGAAGAGGGAGTGAGGTCCAGATGTTGGCAAGCATTGCATGGAAAAAAGTCTGATGAATGTTGGAAAGATGCCAAAGGGATATTTAGGAGAAAGGTTTGGTAGAAGCATAGGCAGTGGGAAGGGAGGACAAGAGACCGAAAGCAGAAATATAGTTATTAACGAGTGGTGCAGAACAACGGAGTTGAGAACAAAAAGGCTGAATGGGAGGGATATAAAAGGTGACAGGAAGTGGAGGAAGGATTCCAACTGAAAAGATGGTCCTAGTTTATGTAGTGGTTTTTTTATGAGGGCAGTCATTTCCTGGCTCTCCTTTTTTAAAGTCCGTTTTGCTCAGAAAAACACTCACAATTGTTGGGGCCCCTGAGTGTGCGCATGTATTTGTATCCACTTTTGTTTTCCTTCCATTTTCATTTCATTTCTTTTCCTCATTTTTCCCCCCTACAGTATGGCTGGCCAAGCCTTTTAAAAGGCTGTTTTGCTAAAATTTTGCAGCAACATCAGAATTACCCAATGTCAAGGCTTTTGAATTTTAGATCACAGGTACTCCCCCTCACCCATCCCTATTGACTAATAGTCTGCTAGGAAGGCAGTAATGCAAAACTGTCTCAGTCAACTGGATTGCATTTAGCATTTCAAGAGAGTCATGTATATACTCAGTAGTTTACATGTTACAAGGTACAAAGCAAGAAGAAATAATATGTTGAGCATCTAGTGTATACATTGGTTTGTATATATTAGAAAGAGTGATGGCTTTTGAGAACAATAATGGGAAAGGCCAAAACATTATCTCAAAATCAAGGTAACCTTTCTTTCTTAAAGGCATATTTTATGCAGCAATCATTCAAGAAAACAGTAACTATTTAGTTTATTACACTTCTCTCTCTCTTTAAAAAATGCTGTAAATCTTTCAAACCTTAAAGATTTGTTGGACAAACCCAGACTTCAAATGATGAATGGTTATGCATAAAAACATATAATCTGAATAAGTAGTTATTTTTAAAGCATAAAACACTGCAGAAGTCCAAAAATTTAATGAAAGAGAGCATGTTTTCCCCACTGTAAAAGAGTTACACATTTTAGCCTGCCTTAATGTACATTTATAAAGTACTGTTTCAACCAAACACTTAATTGGGGAATGAAGGATGGTGTTTGAGCTTTAATCTGAGTTTCTTCACTTTGGTTGCCTTCTTGAAAATTTTCTGTTTTTCTGTTTTTTTAATTAGATTCTCTTGGTGCTGTGTTTTTGTGTAATCCCATACTGCTGCAGAATTTAAACTTTCATTTAAAAATTTATACATCTCTCTCTCTATTTGTTGCTAGGCTCTCATCATTGTGAAGAGAAACTGTGGATATAAATTGAAGCAGTGATGACAATGAGATTCCATGCACACAGTGGGAAAGCCCAGTATAGGAATCAAGGGATGTTGTGAAGATCTGTTTGCAGAATTTCATCCTGTCATGGAGTGTAGCATTTTATGGTACCACAAGAAGACTTAGATTTTTTCCATATCTTATTGACAGCTATTACAGAGATCCCTTCTCCCAACCATCACTGATTAGATTGGAACAGCATTTGCTCAGTGTGGACTATAAGACACTGGACGTATTAGATTTACTGCTGTAGCTATAGTGGTGGAAGAGTTTTGAGGATAAATTGGACCTCACAGCCTTTAAGGCCAGAAGGGACAATCATGATCATCTAGTTTGACGTCCTTCACATTGCAAGCCACAGAATCTCATCCACCTACTCCTGTAATAGACCCTAATCTCTGGCTGAGTTACTGAAGTGCTCAAATTATGATTTAAAGGCTTAAAGCTACAGAGAATCCATTTTTTACTCTAGTTTAAACCTGCAAGTGGCCCATGCCCTATGCTGCAGTGGAAAGTGAACCCCCCCCCAGGGTCTCTGCCAATCTGACCCAGGGGAAAATTCCTTCCTGACCCCAAATATGGTGATCAGTTAGACCTTGAGCATTTTGGCAAGATCCAAACAGAGGGAAATCTGGGAAAGAATTTTCTGTAGTAACTCAGAGCCCTCCCCATCTAGTGTCCCATAACCAGCCATTTTGCTACTGGCAGTCGCAGATCAGCTAAATGCCACTGTAGGCAGTCTCAGCATACCATTGTGACAGTCTGTTTTTTCCCCTATTTTTACCCCTTTTACAAAACTATATTACAATTTGTACCAAGTCTACTGTGTAAGGTATCCTTCAAAAACTCCTTATTTGCTGATCTATACTGTCCTGTAAAACATGTGTGGCAACATTGTAAAAGTTATAAGATTCCACTGTATGATATTACCCAGAATATGTTCCAACATATTCTGGAGGGCAGTCACAAACAAGCTGCCCAGAGACAAAAGGTTAGCCCATGCCTCAGCGAGGTGTCAACAGAATCAAATGGACCACCACCTGATTAAGTGACCACTCTTTGGCAGAACAGAGGTGGGGGGCAAAAGATCTACATTTTGACAAAGAAGCAGCTTAAGGTTCCTGGCCACACCAAATTTCTGTCTGAATATCATCTGTAAGTAAAAGGCGCCCGAGGTTTGAGAACTGAGGGGCCATAGGTGTCCATCAGTCCAGATTGTACCCTGGGGAATGTCACAACCATCCCCTCCATAAACTTATTCAGCTCAGTCTTTAAACCAGTTAGGTTTTTTGCCCCTACTGATCCCCTTGGAGGCTGTTCCAGAACTTTACTCCTTGGATGGTTAGAAACCTTTTTGTAATTTCAAGCCTAAATTTGTTGATGGTCAGTTTATACCCATTCATTCTTGAGTCAACATTGGTGTTTAACTTAAATAACTCCTCTCCCTGGTATTTATAGAGAGCAATCACATCTCCCATCAACCCATCAACTTGTTTAGTTAGGCTAAACAAGTGAAGCTCTTTGAGTCTCCTCATATAAGATAGATTTTCCTCAGATCATCCTAGTAGCCCTTCTCTGCACCTGCTCCAGTTTGAATTCATCTTTCTTAAACATGGGAGACCAGAACTGCACACAGTATTCCAGATGAAGGTTCACCAGTTCTTTCTATAACAGTACTAACACTTCACTGTCTCTCCTGGAAATACCTCACCTGATACATCCTAAGATTGCATTAGCCTTTTTCACAGGTGCATCCATGGAGAGAGACTGATTTGTCCCCACGTGGCAGTATCTCCATTGCCCTCATTCAGAGGTTCTGGCAGTGGAAGACAAGCTTTAAATTCTGGCATTACATTTGGTAGAATTTCCAACTTTAAGTTCCATAGAAACCTTACCAGTGGAAGCTGGCCAGGAAAATCACTACCTTTTTCACATCTCTTAAGCTCCACAAAGGAGAGAGCTTCTTTCATGCATCTTCACATGGGCCCCCTGTGGAGACAGATACATAAAGTGTGGACCGGGTGCAGTAACTCACATGAGTGGGGCACTGTCAGGATGGATATAAACTGTTCAGGAAGGACAAGTAGGGGAGAAAAGGTGGAGAAGTTGCACTCTATGTAAGAGAGCGGTATGATTGCTTAGAGCTCCAGTATGAAACTGGAGAAAAGCCTGTTGAGAGTCTCTGGGTTAAATTTAGAGGTGAACAACACGGGTAATGTCGTGGTGAGCATCTGCTATAGACCACCAGACAAGGAGGATGAGGTAGATGAGGCTTTCTTCAGACAACTAACAGAAGTTTCCGGATCACAGACCCTGGTTCTCATGGGGGACTTCAATCACCCTCATATCTGCTGCGAGAGCAATACAGCAGTGCACAGACAATCCAGGAAGTTTTTGGAGAGTGTTGGGGACAGCTTCCTGGTGCAAGTGCTGGAGGAACCAATGAGGGGCCATGCTCCTCTTGACATGCTGCTCACAAACAGGGAAAAATTGGTAGGGGAAGTAGAAGTGGGTGGCAACCTGGGCAGCAGTGACCATGAGATGGTTGAGTTCAGGCTCCCGACAAAAGGAAGAAAGGAGAGCAGCAGAATACAGATTCTGGACTTCAGAAAAGCAGACTTAGATTCCCTCAGGGAACTGATGGGCAGGATCCCCTGGGAGGCTAATATGAGGGAGGCAGGACTCCAAGAGAGCTGGCTGTATTTCAAAGAAGCCTTACTGAGGGCACAGGAACAAACCAGCCCAATGTGCAGAAAGAATAATAAATATGGCAGGCGACCAACTGGGCTTAACAAAGAAATCTTCAGTGAGCTTAAACACAAAAAAGAAGTGGAAACTTGGATAGATGACTAGGGAGGAGTATAAAAATATTGCTCGATCATGCAGGGGTGTAATCAGGAAGGCCAAAGCACAACTGGAGTTGCAGCTAGCAAGGGATGTGACGGGTAACAAGAAGGGTTTCTATAGGTATGTTACCAACAAGAAGGTGGTCAGGGAAATTGTGGGACCCTTACTGAATGAGAAGGCAACCTAGTGACAGATGATGTGGAGAAAGCTGAAGTACTCAATGTTTTTTTTGCCTCGGTCTTCACAGACAAGGTCAGCTCCCAGACTGCTGCACTGAGCAGCACAGTATGGGGAGGAGGTGAGCAGCCCTCAGTAAAGAACAGGTTAAGGATTATTTAGAAAAGCTGGACAAGCACAAGTCCATGGGTCCAGATCTAATGCATCCAAGGGTGCTGAGACAGTTGGCTGATGTGATTGCAGAGCCATTGGCCATTAAATTTGAAAACTCATGGCGATCGAGGGAGATCCCGGACAATTGGAAAAAGGCAAATATAGTGCCCAGCTTTAAAAAAGGGAAGAAGAATAATCTGGGAAACTACAGACAAGTCAGCCTCACCTCAGTCCCCAGAAAAATCATGGAGCAGGTCCTCAAGGAATCCATTTTGAAGCTCTTGAAGGAGAGGAAGGTGATCAGGAACAGTCAACATGGATTCACCAAGGCAAGTCATGCCTGACCAACCCAATTGCCTTCGATGATGAGATAACTGGCTCTGCGGATATGGGGAAAGCAGTGGACGTGATGTACTTTGGTTTTAGCAAAGCTTTTTGATACAGTCTCCCACAATATTCTTGCCAGCAAGTTAAAAAAGTATGGATTGGATGAATGGATTATAAGGAGGATAGAAAGCTGGGTAGATCGTCGGTCTCAATGGGTCCTGATCAACGATTCAATTTCTAGTTGGCAGCTGGTATCAAGCGGAGTGCCCCAAGGGAGTCCTGGGGCCGGTTTTGTTCAACATCTTCATTAATGATCTGGATGATGGGATGGATTGCACCCTCAGCAAGTTCATGAATGAAACTAAGCTGGGGCGAGAGGTAGCTACCCTGGAGGGTAGGGATAGGGTCCAGAGTGACCTAGACAAATTGGAGGATTTGGCCAAAAGAAATCTGATGAGGTTCAACAAGGACAAGTGCAGAGTCCTGCACTTAGGATGGAAGAATCCTATGCACTGCTACTGGCTGGGGAGCGACTGGCTAAGCAGCAGTTCTGCAGAAAAGGACCTGGGGATTATAGTGGATGAGAAGCTGGATATGAGTCAACAGTGTGCCCTTGTTGCCAAGAAGGCTAATGGCATATTAGGCTGCATTAGTAGGAGCATTGCCAGCAGATCGAGGGAAGTGATTATTCCTCTCTATTTGGCACTGATGAGGCCACATCTGGAGTATTGCATCCTGTTTTGGGGCCCTCACTACAGAAAGGATGTGGACAAATTGAAGAGTCCAGCAGAGGGCAATGAAAATGATCAGGGGGCCGGTGCACATGACTTATGAGGAGAGGCTGAAGAACTGGGCTTATTTAGTCTGCAGAAGAGAAGAGTGAGAGGGGATTTGATAGCAGCCTTCAGCTAACTGAAGGGGGGTTCCAAAGAAGATGGAGCTTGGCTGTTCTCAGTGGTGGCAGATGACAGAACAAGGAGCGATGGTCTCAAGTTGCAGTGGGGGAAGTCTAGGTTGGATATTAGGAAACACTGTTTCATTAGGAGAGTGGAGAAGCACTGTAATGGGTTACCTAGGGAGGTGGTGGAATCTCCATCCTTAGAGATTTTTAAGGCCTGACTTGACAAAGCCCTGGCTGGGATGATTATTTGGTGTTGGTCCTGCTTTGAGCCCTGGGTTGGACTAGGTGACCTCCTGAGGTCTCTTCCAACATAATCTTCTATGATTCTATGGACTGGGGGCAGGGCAGCAAAGGTAAATAGACCTAGAGTCCCAGAAACCAGCATAGAGATGCAGGTACCCATACTGAAAAATGATCAGTGTTCATATAGCACAAGACATGTTCAATGTCACGTTTTTCTGCCCAACTCTCAGCTTGATTCTTCAGACCTTCAAAAAGGTAAACATTCTCTAGGGATTTATTACATTTGTCAATTGGCAGCAATAGTTGCTATTTATATAACATTTTATTGGTAGAAACTAACAGCTTCTTGAGAGTGGAATTTTGAATGACATTCAGCTTAGGTTAGCTAATTTTTTTTTTTTTTTTGCTTCAGGCACAATTAATTCAAGCATTTATATTTCAGGTTAAGTCATGGAACATTTTAAAGTTAAAGTTGAGTCTATATACAAACATTTGCTGCAGCAATCAGTCAGATCAGCAGTGAAAGATTTTAAATCAGGCAATGTCTATGAATGGATGTATGAATGAGCCTTTTGTAGCCCTGTCATTTCTCAGACATAAAACTTTTGTAGCAAGCAAAATATGCTAGCTATTTATGTTTTTACTTTGTGATTTATAACATTGTTCTAAAGCCCATTGTGAGTTTCAAATGTTGTGCCAAAGTTCTTCAAAAATGGGTGCCTTAAGTTAGACTCTTAAACCCTCATTTAGGCTCCAGCGCTGCAAACACTTACACAGGTGATTAACTTTAAGCACATGAGCAATTACTCATGTGCTTATAGTTAAGCACATGCACAAATATTTGCAGGATCAGGGCATGAGTAGCCAGTTTTTCAAAAGTGCTGAGCACCCAACAGTTCCCACTGAAATTTGAAGCAGTGCACAGGCTTCAGTCCAGCAAAGCACTGAATAAGTTCTTAATTTTAATCGTGTGAGTAGTCCTGTTGATTTCAGTGAGACTATGCACATCCTTAAATACTTTGCTGGATTAGAACCTTCCTGGGACAAATGATCTGGTCGCTGTTAACTTAAATGTGAGTTGGAGCAGGCCCTGCCTTTGCAGGCCCAGCTCCTGCAAAAACTGAAGCCCATACTTAACTTTACACACTTGTGTTGGCCCATTGCCATGTAAGCATGCAGGATCAGTAACACAAATGAACTTGGCTTTCTAGGACAGGAAAAGGTCGGCCATTTAACTTTGCCAACTAACCCCTTTACATTTATGGCTCCCAACCTGAAAAATAAAAGCAAGCAAACAAACAAAAAAATCCAGGAAAGGTGTCTTTTTATAAATGCATTTATTCTTTTTAGAAATCACCTTGAGAAAAATCAGTAAAGCATTACATAAATGACTATATTAAAAGGCTATGTCAGTGTCTCAGTACAGAAGAATAATTACTTTGACAATATTCAATATGTTAGAAAAAACAGACAATATCAACTTACAGCCATTTCACTCCCAAAGCCAAAAATACATCTCAGAGTGCATACTGAAGTTATGTTCATGCTAGAAAGGTGGCCTTTGAGCGCTTTAAAGAGCAGCCATAAATTAAACTTATACAGGTGTTTTCCATCACAAAGTACAATTTCTAAACTAATTCTTTTAGAATAAACACCTCAATAATGCAGAGAACAGTCCAGTCCCTGAGCTGTGCTTTGTGCAGCTCGGGAAAGGGGCTGATGGTGAGGTGGGGAGGGCAAGTATAAGTTGGCTTTAAGCCACCAGCAGGTCCCCACTGTAATGTAGAGCAGCCAAGGATTGCTGGGGTGTAGAGATCTCTCGGCCATGCCCTCTTTCCCCAAACACACTCCCTACACTGGAGATGGTAGTATTGGGCCTCTGATTTTAAGACCTCACCAGAGTCACACAAATCAATCTAAGGATCAGGTCCAAGAGCTGGAATGTCCGTAGTGAAAGATTTTGACAACTGATGTGATTATACAGATAGGCTAGAATAATTTGCCATCCCCATTTATAAATAACCCTCTCTGAATAAGGGCTTCAACTCAATGTGTAATTAAACTTAATGGTTTAACAGCTAGAGTTGAACAGGAATTTTGTTCTGATAGTTTCTCAGCAAAAACAGAATAAAAAGCCTAGTTAGATGTCATCAAAGAGGTCCTCTGGCTCAGCAGTGTTTTTCTGAGTTTCCAGTGATGACACATCTGACGGGTGCTTGCCTGATGCCTTTGATGGGGCAGGATCAAGTCTGGAAATGTAAAGAAAATAAATTTATTTGAAAGAAATTTAGCTACATAATTAAAAAATCAGATACAAACACATGAAGGGAAGTTAATCCTTTAATAGTCTATTCTAAGACTTTTTGTTAAGACTCAGCACAGGATGAATATATCCTTTGAATGTGTCCTTTGTAAGACATACTAGTAACTTGCTGAGATGTCATTGGCAAAACAAGCCGATGAAATATAATCTTATAATTATTTAATCTCTAATTGCTTTTCTGTTTAATTTGTCATGACACTAAGGACACTGAAAATTACAACTCCATCTGCAGAGCCAACATGAAGAATTTGATAGAGTCAAGAAAGGAAAGAAATATAGAGGCAGCTGTGCAGTATTTATGTCAGTTCCATGATAGGTCTATCGATAGCCATTCCTGCTATCACACAGAACGATGCAGAATTAATTGCTCCCTTCTCATTCCCTAATGTTTGAATTGTGGCTGTTGTCCAAAATGTTGGCATTTAGGCATAACTTTTAGTCCCTGACCTCTACTTGTGTGCATTCCATGTTTGAAGTTTTATGTTAGTATACGGGTGATTAGACTTGTGAGCCATGGGTGCATGGACATTTTGCTCATGCACAGGTGGAAGGTACATAGAGCTCTAGCAGAAAATTTAGGATCAGATTCTCATACTCTTACATTATTCTATTCTACATAGCTTCTTATACTGCCCTCATCATCATAGTATCTCATGACCTCTGATTAGCGCATTAAGTGATGTAAGTAACATCTATGGTTCATTCTCTCTCCACCTCTCCCAGGGGGACAATTGTGTGTGCAATGTAATATTTTGTTTTGGCAGTGTTTTTGTTTGTTTGTTTGTTTGTTTGTTTTTAAATGTATACAGTATTATGCCTTTATGTTAGAGAAGACAAGCTCAAAGAATTGCACTTTGCATTTGCAATGGAAGGTGGTGAGGTTTGTGAAGGTACTTAGTTGCTGTGGGAGTTTATTCTCAGCCTCAGACCACCTCCCTGGGAAAGTTCTGTCTTCCGCACAGATGAGTTTTACCCTTATGGTAGAAAGTTCCATTGTGCCTAAGGAGCAGAATTACTGACACAGTCTTCATCCCAGAATTTCAGGAAAACCCTTAGATAAACTGGGCCCAGGTGATAAGGACCAAAATCTTGAATTGAACTCGATATTCCATGGGAAATCAGCATAGAGAGGGAGGACAGGTTTGATGTGCTCATGGTAGCGAATGTTGCTGAGGAGACATGCTGCAGAGTGCTGTACTTGGAGTTTCCTAAGTGCTGGTGGCTTCATGCCCAGCTATACTTTATTGCTGTAGTCAAGACAGGAGGTGACAAATGTGTGTATAACTGAGGCCAGATCATCATCTGCCAGGATGGGATGAAGTCTTCTAGCCAACTGAAGATGGCATAAAGCATTAAATGCTGCTATGAGAGAGGTTAATGTCAGCAAGGAATCGAAGAGCACTCCTAAATTACAGACTGATTTGACTGATTGTGGGTGTGTGATCTTCAACCAAAGGAGACAAATCCATGGGTGTAAGCTGTTCAAAATATTTTCCTTTACCCACCAGCATCACATCTGTCTTACTCAGATTTAGCTTCAACCAGCTATTCTTCATCCATGAGCTGACCTCATCCAACCATTAGGTTATCTTGATGGTAGTAGTCTGGTCATATGTGGTGAAGGACAGGCAGAGCTGTGTTTCAACAGAAGTCAGTGGAACAAATTGTAGAGGAAGGGCACCAGAATCTGGCTTTTAGCCCATAATCTCTGGCAAGCAGGATCAAGCAGGCAGATTTATTCAGATACCAGTTGTTCATTAGCAGTCATCCAATTAGTGTTTTATTCTTCTTTATGTACACTGTGATATTCAAGTTTGCCTGTTGAAAATGCACTGTCTTTTCATCAGTGGGTTGGTTTAAATGATTATACCGCTAACTCCAGTACAGGACTGCACACCTGTTGAGTTTGAATCCCTAGCTATCAACTACCCATATCTACTTTACAAATTAATGTAAAGACTACAAGCTTGAAAATAGGCCTTCAGTGTTAATTTCAGCAATAATTTTATGTTCCATATGTAAAGCTAATTGTTTTAGGCATTAAACATAAAATCAGACTTATAAATCCCTTCCAGAAATCTTTACACTCTGCAACAAAGAAAAGTGACATAAATTAGATTAAACAAAATAGATCATGAGATGAAGAACCTGGCTACTGATTAATTTTAAACTTATTGGTGCTACTGATGCCTCTGTGTTTTTGTAACAGTTAAACTGCTGAAATGATAAGACTGGGTCTTTGAAGCTAAGTTTGTAAACTGAAAGCATTAGCCATACAGAGGAAATACATTTCTTACAAGGAAGTCTCATATGGAAAACTGAATTTTGGCTTTAAAACTATTTGATTCATTATACATTGAGATTATTTGTTAAGTGCCTGCCGCATGCTCTGTGCTGGGCACAAAATAAGGACTGGTCCTGCCCCAATCTGACAAAAATGGATATTATAGTGAAGGACAGTCTGCCCAATAACACAATCTAAGGTGTGTAATGCAAAAATCTGAGCAATAACATGGACTGGTTTCTTCTGAAATCAAGCCATGGAGAGATTCTGACAAAGAGCAATTCATCCAGTGCTCTGAATGACCCAATAACAACTATGTGGGTGAAATGAGACAATCATTACACTCTCGAATGAGCTCACATAGAAAATTAATAAAAGACAAAAACACCATATCACCTGTGAGTGAACATTTTTCACAAAGTGATCACTCTGTATCTGATCGGTCAGTCCTCGTCCTCAAAGGAAACCTGCACAACACCTTCAAAAGATGAGCCTGGGAGCATAAATTCATAACTTTGCTAGACACAAAAAATAAAGACTTAGAGACACTGGATTTATGGCTTATTACAACAATTTATAACCCACTGACTATCTACTCCCCTACTGCCTTTTTTCTTCCTGCATAGGTGTTAACTAGCCACTTCACCTTGAATGGTCACTTGAAATATTATGTAACTACTGATGCTAAACAATCCGTTCCATATTGTATTTAGCTTTGAGACTCTGAGGACATTTCCCACACGCTAAGAAGAGCTCTGTATCTCGCAGGCTTGTCTCTCTCATGAACAGAAGTTGGTCCAGTGAAAGATATAACCTCACCCAGCTTGACTCTCTTAATATCCTAGGACCAATACGACTATGACAACATTGCCAAGAGCAACTAAATCAAATTTCAGTATAGTCCTGGATTTATGCAGGGATTAGGGACTATATTTACAACCTTAGGCAACTGGGGACCCTTATGTTTACATGGAGTCCCACTGAAGTCATTGGGTCCTGCATTAGGCACAGGAGTTCTCCTGTGTGGTGACGATTGCAGGACCTGGGCCTTAATTTTCCCAAGTTTCAAAGAGAGTGCGTGCCTGTTGGATCACTTATTGAAGACTTGCCTTTTGGGAAACTTAAACTCCATTAATGCAGCTGGAAAACTGCTAACTCAATGAGATAATTTCATATTTCCTGACATTAAATTCAAACAGGAGGCCAGATCTGCAGAAGGTGTAAATCAGCAGAGCTCTCTTAAAGTCCCTGGAGCTCTGCTGATTTACACCAGCTGAGGTTTGAACCCACAATTTGGAAGAAACTAGTTGAATTACTGGATATTTCTTTCCACAGCTGAGGATGAGCCCCAAGAAAGAGAAGATACAGATGCATTACAATACTTGACACACTAGTGCAGCACTGCATAGCAGGGTGGTACAATGGCATTGTATAACCTGGTGATAAAAGTATTTCCTTCTATGCAATGAGATTCAATACATGCCATTTATTTCAAGTGACTTAACTATTTCTTTGTTCACACAGACCCCCACAGGAGATCCCTGCAACACAATTCTTGATGGAGCATGCAGCCAATTCCATTTTGTAAGATCTCTGAAGGGGGCTGAAATAGAAAAACATTTTTTGTGTGACTGCTCCATTACTAAAAAGAGCTTTCCAGTGGCAAAGGATTAAATATTTTTACTTGCACTGGAATAAAATCAGGTCAAAGGCAGCCAAATTGGCACAACTGCCAATCTTAACATACCATTTGCATATGCTGGGAACATGCAAAGTACTTGTATTTAGCCATGTTGGTTTATCCACCACCAGGGTATGTTGACACTTCTATTGATGGTTTTGTTCTGGCTTCTAACATGGGATTTGAAGCAATGAATATTGCAGTAAATTAATATTTTAAAACTTTTTCCAAAAAAATTAAATCAATTTTGGAGATGTACTTGTGTCCTTGAATCCTGATGTTCTCAGCTTTTCCTTAGGTTATTGTCTTAACTACTTAATGTCAGAAGGTGACATTTTGCTAAGAGAGGAGATGTCTTCCCCAGTCCTCAAGATGTGGGGTTGCATCTCAGACTGGGGCTGAAATCTTCAATTTCAAAGGTTTGGGGATGCCTTTTCTTTGTGTGTGTGTGATGATTCATGACAGTTTTGCATAACATTTTATTTTTTATTGATTGACAAAGAATGGTCTATTAAGGCATAAGAAATTAATAATATTAGAGGAAAATCTGATTTAATATATACTTTCTTTGGAGTCATCATAAAAAGTAGGTGGCAGTAGTAGCCCACAAACAGAAAATTAGTATTCATTTTAATATTCAAGTTTAGACAAAGGTATGAAATCTCAAACAGTAAAAATATAGCCACATTGCATCTAACAGAATAAAAGACAGGAGCAAAATTTGTGTTACAGAGGCAACATTTAGTGCCAAGAGGCAAACTGATTCTTTGATTGATCAACAGGTTCGTGTCTTATTGGTATTAATGGTGGCCTCATAGATGGTCCCCTCTGGGAAAAACTGTCATTACTAAGGAAGGAGCATTAGGAAAGGAGTTTAGAGTAAAGGCATAGGAGAAAGCTGCCCAGCCCTTGTGGCTATGTCTGAGATCCTCAGCCTACAATGACAGAATCTCCCCTTAGTGTAAGTTCTTAGTTAAAGAAAACAGAAGCATCGTATTGATTGCCTGGGGCTATTCACCAAACAGAGAGAAATGCAAAAGTGACAAGGAAAGAAAGACAATGAAGGGAGGTGAAAACATCTTACATAAATACATGCATCTACAGTGCTATTCATAGGACATTTTTTTTCCCATAGCTGAATTCAAAAGTGTAAAGTAGATAAAGTGGAGTTCACATGTGACTTAAATATGATCAGCTGTTCTCCCTGGTATAGGTTCCAATGATTATAAGGTATAAGTCAGTCATTACAATTTTTTATTTTTTTTTAAAGAAAAACCTCTCGAGAACCCGGTTTAGGTTTTGGCAGCACTAATGATTTCAGCACACTTCCAAGCAGTCATTTTCCAGATTTTGTCTGTTCTGGCATTTGGTTCTGGAAGGAGAGTGTAAACTAAGCCATAAATTTCCAATTGACCTTATAAAGTGAGAAACCCTCTCCTGGAGTCCTGAGAAGCTTACTCGTTGAAACCAGCAGCCCCAGAAATTACCGCTGATGAGCTCTCCCCGCAACGTGTGTCAGTAAAGAACCTGAACATTAATTCTACGGAGTTCAGTAGTCTTGGATGTAATTTCATCGGCTCAGGGAAAGGATGAACGAACAAGTTGGAAAAAAGCCCCTTTCTGGAAACTGTAGAATGATTAATGTGTTAGTTAAGTCATATGACATTTAAGTTTTAAATAAGATGTTGAAAGCCAAATAATTGATTTCTGCTTAACTTTTACTACGAAAAAGAAGCAAAAAAGTGTATTTGGGGTATAGAAAACATACCAATATGTTTCATTTAAACGTGGACTATCTCTAATTCAATGCAACTTTAAAATGACATTTTAAA
Source organism: Eretmochelys imbricata (assembly GCF_965152235.1). Classification (NCBI taxonomy): domain Eukaryota; kingdom Metazoa; phylum Chordata; order Testudines; family Cheloniidae; genus Eretmochelys; species Eretmochelys imbricata. Next base: position 53,117,066 of record NC_135576.1, on the reverse strand, counting down.
TGCTTGACTTAGCTTTCCTTTCATTCACACCAGTGTAAATCAGGAGTAATTCCACTGAGATATACTAGTGTTAGCAGAGAATAGCCCCTATATCTAGCTACCTTAGCATTTGTAACACATCCATCGCAAAAAGAAAAGGAGTACTTGTGGCACCTTAGGGACTAACCAATTTATTTGACCATAAGCTTTCGTGAGCTACAGCTCACTTCATCGGATTTTCTTTGGTTAGTCTCTAAGGTGCCACAAGTACTCCTTTTCTTTTTGCGAATACAGACCAACATGGCTGTTACTCTGAAACATCCATCACTGTAACATCTTGTCAACTGCTGGAAATGGCCCACCTTGACTATCACTACAAAAGGTTCCCCCTCCCCCCCACTCCCTGCTGGTAATAGCTCACCGTAAGTGATCACTCTCGTTACAGTGTGTATGGTAACACCCCTTGTTTCATGTTCTCTATGTATATCAATCTCCCCACTGTATTTTCCACTGAATGCATCCGATGAAGTGAGCTGTAGCTCACGAAAGCTTATGCTCAAATAAATTTGTTAGTCTCTGAGGTGCCACATGTACTCCTTTCCTTTTTGTAACATCAAGGCGACAGGTTTCAGAGTAGCAGCCGTGTTAGTCTGTATTCGCAAAAAGAAAAGGAGTACTTGTGGCACCTTGGAGACTAACAAATTTATTTGAGCATAAGCTTTCATGAGCTACAGCTCACTTCATCGGATTTTCTTTTTTCATCAAGGTGACAGTAACTCTTAGTAGAGACAAATCACTGGCAAATTTAATTTAAACTGCAGGTATGTGTGTCCACTATAACCAGTTTTTTCCCCAATGGACAAGCCAAATATTGTGGGCTCACTGAGCACCAGGGTTCAGATTGTGTCCAATTCCAATACAACTACACAGGTGAGAGTTCTCCACACTGCCAGCACACCACCCAGCAGAGCTGTGATGGCATGGGAAAGTGGAGAGGAGTATGCTTTACTCAAGAAATGGCTACAGCAAAATACTCCCACCCCAAAGAATTATCCATCTCCTTCCAGGAGCACTTCCTGGGGGGAGTGCATCTGCATGTCACCCATACTTAGTGCACTGAGAAAATATTCCATGTAGTCCCAGCTAAGGTCAGCAGAACAGATTATTATGAACTTGTTGAATTACATGGTTAATGAACAATATATTCAAGGCAGAAACCACAAACCTAATGTTCAGACAGGGAATCAATATCTCTTAATCAGCCTCAGCCTTTGGCTGCAAGCCAGACTGTACCTGCATTCATCATAACCACTATGGAGAGTATGATAAATCTGGAAGTTTCCCAACAAAAAAAACCTAAGGCAAGCCCTTGCACGAGCCACTCTTTGTTCCATGAAATGGTAAACTATCAGGAGCTACATTTAAATTATGCACGTAGAATGAACTTTCTATAACTATCCTTGTAAAGGGGGCAGGATGAGTTGGGAATCACTTCAAAATGATGAAAACAGATTTACTGGTTGCTGTAACAGCTAACTGGCACATCCATTACACTAATATGACATTCATATACCTCTTAATTCTTGTCAAGATGGGTTCATACAACATTAATAAGAAGCTATTTCATAATTTAATCTGAAAACATTATAAATGTGTTAAGAACCCTACGAACTCTATACACAAGATTTATTAATTGCTGTTTAGACAATACTTCACCTAAAAGAACAACAATGTCAATGCTTTTTAAAAAGACCGGATCTTGCTTGATGGCAAGATTCCCAATGACTTCACTGGTCCTTACTCAGTATAAACTACAAATTAATAAATATCCAGGGGGTAAAATAAACATAGTGATGGATCTTTTATCTGATCAAACACACTTATGATTCCTTACTAATAAATGCTTGCTTTAAAAACTAAGCAATAGATATAACAAATAAAAAGCTGAAATCATGTTTGTTTGAGACAAGTACCATACATTTCTGTGGCTCATTTCTACTTAAAATCCTTTTTACTTAAATAAACTAGACCACATACTTAGTTTGAGAAATATATTTGTAGCCACTGTCTTCAGAGGAAAAAATTAAGAATCCAATTCCTAAGTCATAACCACAAAAGTATACGCTGCAGGAAAATTTAGTTTTCTTAGGAATTAAGAGCTTTTATAAAACCAGTGAATTATAAATGCATCAGTTTAAATTTTAAAAGTCATTTTATATGATTGGTCCTGTAGTTGGTTTCATCACATTTACATTTATATACTAATAGTAAAGGCCAAATTCTGGCCTAAGATTCCTCCGTGACGCAGAGAAGGAGCTGTTCAGCCTGGCCAGACATAGCACCTGGAAATCCTGAGATGGGGCAGACACAATCCCCTTGAGCAACTGTGTAGCTTCTATGCACTGCTCAAATATTTGCCTTGCTCAAGGGCAGAGTGTATGACCCTGCCTCACTGGGTACTGAGAGGTGATGCCAGGGAAACTATGAACAGACACAATACTGGTTGGTAGATTTCTGTCTGGCCAATTCACAATCAGCCGTGGAGATGCTTAAAAGGTCCACATGGCCCAAAGATGAAGCTTTTAGCTGAGAACCAGGAAGTACATGCAGGATCTCAAAGGTAAAGAACCGAGGCCAGTTTGAGGAGGATAGAGGAAACGGCAAATTTCAGCACCCTGGTGGGGGTTACTGCAGCAGCAGCCTTCATGCTTCCAGAGCAGTGAAAAAGGGGCAGGATACACAGGCAAAAGGGGCAGGATACTCAGGCACTGCTGTTCAGTAGTGGACAGGGACCACATTTATAGGAGACCTCCAGTCCCTCCAAGCCAATCCAGAACATGCACAGATCCACTCCATAACCCTCGCAGAGCAAGCTCAGTTGTCCCCAGAAAGGTCAGTGTGGTGTGTTATTGAATTGTGTGGCAGTGGAAAGCTAGCTAATCCCTGTTACTGAATAGATCAGTATCTGGATTTGGTACTGAAGTATCCTTTACTGTAGGTATTTAATGCCTCATTATCACAGTTCAGCTCCTTACTGGCACAGATAACTTCAGACTGAAATTAATTACTGTTTTGCTGCTGAAATGTCATTATTCACATGGGGCTAGGCCATGACATTTAAGGCACAGGCCTCTGAAGAGACAAAATAGAGCTTCAGTGCCCCAGGAGAAGTGCCCCAGGACTGTGACTGAGTCCGCCTCCATGCACACTGAGGGTGGCCAGTCTGTTCCATAGTGGTGGATGAAATAGTTGCTGCCCTCATTGTGCCAGCCCTACTCCACAGGATAGGGCCATGACCAAGCCTCTTGCCCACCCCGATTTTGGTGTCCTGATCTGGGGGGAAACAGGAGTCCCTGCACTCCCCAGAGCACAGTGAGAGTCGGGAACAGCCCATGCCCAGCTGTGTGTGGTGAAGGGAAGGTTCACTCCATGCCTATCCGCTCCCATACACCTTCTCACTGATCACTCACTATCAGGCCCATGTTGTGCACTGCCCAATGTCAACACAACCGGGGGTCATGAGCACTAACCCACCCCACAGGAAAAGTTTTAAAATACATTCTGGTTTTCATTGGGTCTTGAAAACACAGAATACACAGATGGCAGCTACTGCAGTGAAATCATGCCCAGTACAATCAGAGAAATAAAGCTCCCAAAGCTGCAGGAAATCCAGTAATAGGACTAGTTTTGAAATCTAGCCTTGAAACTGCATTTCGTCTTCCATGCCTCAACCTTTTCTACTTTAGTTTGTGCTATTGAATCCCTAACTCAGGAAAGCATTTAAGCACATGTTTAAATCCCATTGACTTCCATGGGAGCTAAGCACATGCTTAAAGTTACACATGTGCTTAAATGCCTTCTTGGATCGAAGCCTTAGACTCTAACTCTTTGGATAGAAATCATGTCTTCACACTTTCCTCTACAGTACTTAACCTACAGTACTGGAGGAGGGATAGCTCAGTGGTTTGAGCATTGGTCTGCTAAACCCAGCGTTGTGAGTTCAATCCTTGAGGGGGCCATTTAGGGATCTGGGGCAAAAATTGTGGATTGGTCCTGCTTTGAACAGGGGGTTGGACTAGATGACCTTCTGAGGTCCCTTCCAATCCTGATAGTCTATGATTGAATACTTTATAAATAATAATTTAAAAAATAAAAATAAATTCCCTTTTAAGAGCAGAGGACCAGTGTTTCTCTGATGTAAGGTCACCTAGTACTGACAGAACAGGTTATCCCTATATCTATTACAAAGTAATGGGTGGCTCAAAATACACCTGCTGTCAGAAGGATGTAAACCCACAAGCTCCTTTAAAAAACAGAATCAAAAGAAAAAAAAGCTACTTTATACACACACAACTGGCATCTGTCCGAAACCTGTTCCTAGGTTAAATAAACCTGCTCATAAGGTTTGAATTAAGAACATAAGAATGGCGATAGTAGTCAGACCAATGGCCCATCAAACCCAGTGGTCTCAGGTGGCGATTTAATGGGTCTGGGGCTCCAGCTGCTGCTACCGCAGTGGAGCCGAGAGCCTTTTAAATCACCGATGGCTCTGGCAGTGGGGCTCCAGTGGCAATTGAAATGGCCCGGGGCTCTGCTGCGGGTAGCGGCGGACGGGAGCACCTGGCCCTTTAAATGGCCGCTGGAGCCCTCTGCTGCCGCTGCTACCCCAGGGCTCCGGTAGCAGGGCTCTGGCGGTGATTTAAAGGGCCCAGAGCTCCACTGTGGCAGTGGCAGCTGGAGCCCAGGACCCTTTAAATGGCTCTTGAGCCCTGGGGCTCCCAGCTGCCTCCACAGCTGGTAGCTCTGATGGTGATTTAAAGGGCCTGGGGCTCCCAGCCGCCTCTACTGCAGCCGGAGCCCCGGGCCCTTTAAATCTTGATTTAAGGGCCCCGAGGTTCTAAAGGCCCCGCCTCTTCCGGTCGAGGCCCCACCCCTTCTGGTCGAGGCCCCGCCCCCTGCTCCGGACTTGGGGCCTCAGTACGGTTAAGTCCTTTAAGTTACTTTCACCCCTGCCAATGTGATTTATAAACACATTTTTCACCAACACCATTCACCTGGATGCAGAAAGCAGCAGTGCATTCTTAATAAACCTGGAAGCTATTTAACCTGGGATACTGATAGTAGTTATATATTTTTACTGGGTCTGAATTCCACCTAGAGTTCTTTTGGCATCCAACAGAATTGTACTTCATCTCTCCCCACTCAAACTCACCCATGCTCTTCCTGCCCTATCTTCAGCTACAGAAATAATTTTTTCAATAGTGGGGAAATCAGACCTTTGATTAATCCTGAAATATGTATGATCATTCCTAGGGAGACTGACATCCTTATGTAAATTTCAGAAGTGAAATGTGATAAAATGGAGCACTGGGAGGGAGAGGAGGGTCAACACCCCACATTCCCCCCCCACCCGAAAAATAAATTACATCCATGGACAAAATGTAAAATAGATACAAAGCAGCCAGTGGGTGGTGGATAGGAGAATGGAGTAAATAGCTGCTATAATAAGAGGGTGGCTTTTCATCTTCATCACAGTGCCACCTTTTCTTGACATGCCACCTAAGCCAGGGGTAGGAAGAGGGAAGGATAGGAGCAATTTCTACCAGCTCTGCATCAGTTCAGAAATCTCTTCCACCTTTTACATTAGCTGCCAATGGATCATGTCCCCTTCATGCTGCTCAGGTGGTGCAAAGGGGATGGAAGTGGGGTTGAGAATCCTGCTGAGTGTATTTAACCTGTTAATTGCCATAAAGCATTCTTCTTAGAACCTTCTTGTTCTTTGCACTTTTGACACTTTGCAAGATATTCCAACATCTTTCCCTTTAAAAAGTAGACATACTAAAATGCCCATTAGATGGAGGAAGGGACTCACCACAAAGGATTTTCATTTATTTGCATATGGAAAAGCAACTCTCTGGAGTTCCCAGTGCTATACAACAATTATTTGAAAGACATACTATTCCACAGGTCAAAAGGACCACACAAAAAAGACCTCCATTCTCTTCAGAATGATCCACTTCTCTCACTCCAAAACTCTAATTGGCCCTCAGGCCAGTCTTGTTCCCTGTGCTTGCAGCAGGGAAGACAGCTCAAAATCACCAATGACCATTTAACAGAAAAGTTTAACAAAAGACCAAAGAGCTGGGTCATTACTGTTTGGAAGGAGGCTGCAAAGAGTGCTGGACCCTAGGAATTTTAGAAAGGATTGTACCATCTCCATAAACAACAAAACCTCAACTAACCAGGACCATTGTACTTCTTTCATGAATTTCACATAATATATAACAGATTTCTCCCAACTAGCTTCTCTATTACTTCTTTGTAGATGGTCCAAATTCAGACTAAGATTCATTAGCTCTCTCTCTTTCACACACACACACACACACACACACACACACTTCTTTTCAGTACAGGAATTTCCCCAAAACCTTTATTTATACAGATAGAACGTTAGATGCTCAAGTGGTGTAAATCAACCTAGCCCAATTGATTACAATGCAGTTATGCCAGCTAAGGATCTGTCCCAAAAGATCAAATGGAGGGAACTACAGCATGGGAGCTGGCCAAAACCACCTCAGACTCCATGCTGGCCCTCCGAGATTCTGATGTTTTTACATAGAGTCAACTCTTAGAAGAGAGACAACTTCAGCTTCCAAAGGGTGAGCCATAAACCTTGCTAATGCACATTTTCTAATCCATTTGTAAATAAAATAATTCTGTAATTATACAGAAGCAATAGCCAATGAAAGTATATATTGTGTAAGATTATCTTTAAAGGCTTCAAGGAAATTAAAGTTTAAGAGCCCTAAAAATATCTCTGAAAATCCTTTTATGTCATTGCTTAAAGTAGTGTTTCCCAAACTTGGGACACCGCTTGTGCAGGGAAAGCCCCTGGCGGGCCCGGCTGGTTTGTTTACCTGCCACGTCCGCAGGTTTGGCCGATTGCAGCTCCCACTGGCCGCGGTTCGCTGTGCACAGCCAATGGTGGTTGCGGGAAGTGGTGCGGGCCGAAGGACATACTGGCCGCCGCTTCCCACAGCCCCCATTGGCTGGGCACAGCGAACTGCGGCCAGTGGGAGCTGTGATTGGCCAAACCTGCAGACGCGGCAGTTACACAAACTGTCCGGGCCTGCCAGGGGCTTTCTCTGAACAAGCAGCGTCCCAAGTTTGGGAAACACTGGCTTAAAGCATCCTGGATTGAAATTTTGGGCATACTGCAGAAATATATCTACATAGAGTAATTGATTTTACAAGACATGAGTTGATATGTGTTGCATGCTGGATGACTACAATAAACTTTATTTTTTAATTATGAATGTTCCTATTATTGATTTTTTCTGTGAATTTAGTGTTCATAAATAGCGCTGGATTGATGGGCCTCAGAGCTAGACTGCAGAGAGAATGGATGCCACAGATGGCAGTAACTGAAGCTTCTTCAAACTGCAGTGCCAATGTGCATCAATCCTGATTTGGAGAAGTCACAGTACAGATGAGCGGGCAGTTTGGTTTCCATGCCCATTCAGTGTTTGATGTCTCTCTTGTGTTCCAAGATTCAGATATCTGTCACACTTATTTTACACAGGACACCAAACAAACTTCAGTGATTTTGGTCACCGTGACCTCATCCAGATTCAAATTGGTGACCTAGTAAGAAATAGGTAGTGAAAGGAGATCACTTCTCAGGTCAATACGGAATCAAAGCAACAGTACAAAATCACTCCAACACAAAATTAAGGTTGTTTTCCTTACAAAATCTTCTTGGGTCTATGTGTTGAATCAGACTCTGATCTCAGTTATGAAACATCAGTGTAAATCTGGATAGCTTCCCTGAAGTTCACCTGTACTAATTTGATATTAAAATGACAGTTCAAACCACTAACAGCAAAAGTAGTATCGATCTTTCGGAGTCTTTAGCTCCTTGGTGATCAGTAACTGCAGTGCAGGATTACTTGCTGCCAAACATGGACTGACTTTCCTTTTTGCAAGCTTCAGCATGGTGTTCTAAAGGACGTTTTGTCTGTACAAGCACGTTAAGGAAGAAGGCAGCAGCACACATCTGTGCAACTGGGACTTTATTAGGAGACTACAGATGTCAATCAAAGTAGAATAATCACAGTGCACATGTGAACCAGATGCTGCCTATGTAAAATAACCCAGGGTGTTATACAGATGAATCATTGAAAACGTAATTACACATCAGTCTTAGGTTATTAGTATCAAGGCCACTTATTTGAAACCCATCTGGTTTCATCAACCCTGCAGTACTGGGAAACAGGAAGAGAGGAACTGAAATTTTTCAAGTACAAGCCCCTCATTTGATGGCTTCACTTTCTTTCTCTGAAGGATAAATAAGTAACAATTGTATGTTCACAGTCCTCCATCTCAGAGTTAGTCCCCATCTGCTGTCTTTAATTAGTTAAGATTGTGTCAATGTTTATATTATGAATCCTGTTTTTGCAGAAATCTATATCTTTATTGAAAAAAAGAAGTGTTCCAAGCTAAACCATGACACACAAGGTCTTGACCCTGGGATGAACTTTGATGCAGAAAAGATTCAGAAAGATCAGTTCAGATATAAATTAATGTAGGTACCTAATAGACTTATGGTTTAAGAAGCATTTTTTTAAAGTACTACTATAAATAAAAATGGCTATTGGAAAAATTAAATTTGGCACTCAGCTTTTTATACAGTGTAATCACTGTTGGCATTTGGGAAAAATACAGAGAGTGGGATTTATAAAAAAGTTCACAGTTGACCTCTCTCTACTATCAATGAATCAACTTGTTTAGGAGCAAGGTTAAGTCAATGCTTACGCACTTCTGAAAAAGAATCCCACCCAGAATTAGCTTTCAGTGGTGGCTTGGGCACATCAGCATTGAGGATTCAGTCCCAGATCCTAAGAGGTATCCAGGGGCCTAACTCCCATTGAAATCCATGTCAGTTTGACCCCTAAGTACCTTTTGAGATTCTGAGCCTCAGCCCAGCAAGGGGCTGAGAGGTCCCATCTCCTATTCATTTCAATGGCAACTGATGGTGCTCAATAGCTCTTTCAGTGAGATTGCCAGCATGTTGCAGCTTCAGTCCTGATGGACTTTTCAAAAAAAAAGTTTTATTACTATTAAGTATTTGAGGCTTAAACAATGTTTAAATACACAAGTAATTTCTACTTACATATTTCCTGCCTGCTGCATTTGGGCCTCATTCAAAGTGCCTTGAAGTCAGTGGGAGACTTTCCATTGACTTCACTAGGCTTTGGCTCCTAAGTACAGAATATACTTACATGAGACTCTCTCAAAGCTCAGGAGGGTGTCAGTGGAGTCAGAGGTACTGGAACTAGGGGTGCTGGGAGTGCTGCTGTACTCCCCTGGTTTGAAGTGGTTTGTATCATATACAGGGTTTACAGTTTTGTTCAATGGCTTTCAGCCCTCCCACTATAAAAGTTGTTCCAGCACCAATGGGTGGAGTGTATTTTTAATCTGTATTTATTTACAGAACACACTTTGCTTTTTCCAAATGTCTGCAGATAGACTGACAAGAGAGTGCTGTGAAACTTCTCAAAAGTCAACTGTTGTACACATCAGGGAGATTTTTATCTTTTTAAATAACTGTTAAAATAAAAATAAATACATCAAACCACCCTTTTTTATGCACTATTAAGACTGTGATACAAACCAGAAGCAAGGAAATTCAGAGTTAAACCCAGGACATTGTATTTAACTCACCCTATCTGGTGAAATTTAAGGGTGATCTTTTGGTGTTCACTTTGAGTGTACTTGCTTGTGCTTTGCTGTGTTAGAAATTATAATTATCCGTATATGAATATACAATACCACTCACTATGAAAAGTAATAGAATATACTGATATATACTGAAGGGGGAGAATGTAACCTCTACATCTTCAAAGGCCATAGTCTTTGCCTGGACTGGTAGGGAAAAGGCGAGTGGCTCTTTTAAAAAAAGCTCACGAAAGCTTATGCTCAAATAAATTGGTTAGTCTCTAAGGTGCCACAAGTACTCCTGTTCTTTTTGTGAATACAGACTAACACGGCTGCTACTCTGAAACCTGGCTCTTTTAAGGATCTCCTCTACCCCAGGGCTTGCTGAAAAGGGAGGAAGGCATCACCTGGGCTGGAGGCAGGCCGGTGGGGTTCAGGTAAGCCATTGGCCCCATGCTCTGGGGAGGGTATATGAACCCTGACCCCGCTCCCCGCCCCCTCCATGCCCCAGGATTAGAAATGAGATGTGTTCTTAGGAAGCAGTCCCACATAATTGGGTATCAATATGCAAAACTGCAAACTGCAAAATCGAGACACAAGGTCAAAATTTAGTGCGAAGCCCTAAACTGGGAAATATTGAGACTACTTAATAAGCAACATGAGCTTTAATACTAATTTACAATCTAGAGCTAGCCACACACTGTAAGAAAACAAATTCTGTAATACTATATATTGGTAATTGTAATAAGATATGCAGGCAACAGCAATAAAACTCTTCTGAAATCTGGTTGGAACTGCTGAAAGCAATTAAGGAGTGGCTTGGAACTGTCACGCGTCAAGCTTAATGTAATTCTTTTGAGTTTGCATTTTTTTCCACACTCTGAGGAAATCGAGTTCAAGCCATTTTCTGGAGAAAATGCTTCTCAATGAGACCAGGAGAAATTGAATTGTGCAGTCCAGAAACACCATATAACGCACAAATAAAATTATACTCCGTGTCACAGCAATCCTTCAGGAAAAAACCCACATTGTGAGTATCTTTGGTGGAAAATATGTGAGCTTGGTTTATTACACTGATCCAAAAGAGACTTTTACAGTGAGAGCATGAAAATTAACTCCTCAGGTTTGGTGAGCCCATTTTTTTTTAAAATTATATCAATTGTTTTTTGTTTTTCTAAGCTGGAGAAATGCTCCATTTTGGGGGAAACAATGAAATAATAAAAAATAATGAGTCACTGGCTTCAGCTTGAATACCGTCATTTATTAGCGGAATAGATTCTGGCTAAAGGAGAGCCTACAGCTGAGTTGCCACTTTAGAACTGAGCAGTACTGTAAAGCACACAGGACTTCTCAAGATCCTTTGGAACATGAGCCAAATGACCAGCAAGCACCCCAACAATTACCAAAGCCAGAAATTCATAGTTATGTGCTGATATGACACTGAGATTAAATAAAATATGAACAAACGTGTATTTATGATTTACTATTTAATGGCAACATTGAAAAGAAATTTTAAAATAAAGCAGAATTCCTAAATATTTTTAATGATGATTATTATTTGTACAGATTACACCAAGCCAAATTTTGTTTTATTTATTTAATTAATGCATTTATTTTTAAAGTTCAGCGAAGTACATGGTCATGAAAAGTGCCAAATTATCAGGGTGGAAGACCCAGCCTAATTCCTTTTTTATCAACAGACCAGGTACAACATGGGCAGCACTCGTGACACTGGTCACCTGACAAAGCGCCTGATCCAAAGCCCGCTGAAGTCAGCTGGCATCTTTCCATTGATTTCAGCATGCACTGGATCAGCCCCATAATGCTTAAAGGGACCGTCCCTTCCGGTACCTGTTCAGTCTACAGTCTCTCAACTGAGGCTGCCCACAACAGTGCTAATTAGCACAGTGTTTTCTGAGATGTAGATACCTATCTAGCAGGATCTCAAATGATATAATTTACTTATTTCACATGTGCCAACAACTAGCTATCAGATAACGATGGCTTTCAGGCACCAATGAGTGGGGCTGGATTTGAATGGGTGGCACAGAGGTGAAAGGCTCAATGTCCCAATACCACTGACTCTCTTCCCGCTCCTCCACATGTTGAATTGCCACAGGAAAGGGGAACCTGCATGATCTTCGAAGAAGTTAGCAACAAACAGATTGGAACTGTTATACCAAAGTACTTTTCAAAGTCCTGAATGTTCAAGAAATTTCAGATTATATGGATATCAGACTTGATACACAACGGGCTATTTACTCCCAAACTATGGTCTACAGATCACTTACACGTGGTCCATCGAAGGCTGGCCAGTGACATGCTCCTTGCTCTTCCCTAAAGCTACTAAATTACATTCAAGACAGCTATAATACATTTAACACATTCCTAATATTTTTCCAAGTAAACAATTTGTGAACCCTTGCAACAGGCTATATTGCTCTTTAGAGAGTGGAGGGCGGTCTTGTGGTTAAGGCAGTGAACTGGGGTTCTTTCCCCAGCTCTGCCACAGACTTCTTTAGGCAAGTCACTCTAATTTCTCCATGCCTCAATTCCACATCAGTAAAATAGGGATAAGACTTCACAGGGTTGTTGTGAAGTTAAACACATTAGTGTTTAGGCGGCACGCAGATATTATAATGATGGGGCTATAGAAGTACCTAGATAGATATAGAGATGGTATACATACGGTAATGGCAGAAGGAAACGCTAGCTCAAATATTAAAAGAGTGTTAATGTGCCTTCTAAACTGTTTATGTCACATCTGTTTGACTGGGGCAAAGAAGACGTGTACAAATTATACATAAATTTGCACAGTATATCAAGCACAAATAGGACTTTCATAAAACTTGCATTAATGGCTTTGGCTGGTGAAGCTGGCAATATTTCTTTTTTTTTTTTTTAAACTTCCACTGTTAGCCAAAACGGTGACAAAAAGAGCAATGTGCTGATCTGCAGCCTAAGAGACAAGACGCTTAAGGGAATTAATTGAAATGAAGTTGCCAGACAGACTGCAGTGGCTGAATGCACTAAAGAAAAAAACGCAGCTGAGGGGTGCAGTCTCATCTCGACGCACAAGAATTTGATCCCTAAAACTACAATAGAGGATGTTACTGATGGACTCTTTGCAACACAGATGTTGATTATTATAGATGCACACAATGTCATTTTGGAAGCAGCTGTATTACTAACCCCTCTTCCTCCCATTAGGAAGAAAATGTAGTAGAAGGTGGAAGGAAATGGGTGAGTTGGGAGCATACAAGATACATAGAGTAAAACTGTTTTGTTTGGTCAGTAAAGTTACTGTATGTTCTGAAATGAAGGTGGGTAGAAATGCCTGTACTTCTAGACTGAATATGGCCAATAGAATATTATCTTGCTTCTTGCAGGAAATGCAGGCCAATAGTCCAATATTATGATTATTAGGTATGAGCAACCTGAAAAGACTTAGAGTCTGGATTGGGTGTTTATCAGACTCCCCCGGTTCCCAAAAATGGGCTGAAAATCTAGCAAGAATAGATGTTCCTGTGAGCTTTCCCGCCTTTGAAAGTGGAGCTTTGATCTAAAAATGAGTAGAGGCTCAGGAGGAGAAGGGGAATTCCTATTTTATCTTCATGAGTTCATCCAGCTCTAATGCAGATCCGTGTGTTTATGAAGGGTATGTCTACAAAGCAATTAAACATCCACTGATTCGGGTTCGTGGGGCTCAGGCTGCGGCGCTGAAACCTGCTGTGTAGAGGTTCAGGCTCAGGTCGGAGCTCTAGGACTCCATGAGGTGGGAGGGTCCCAGAGCCCAGGCTCCAGCCTGAGCCTGAATGTCTACCCAGCAATTTTTAGCCCTGCAAGCCCAAGTCAGCTGATCCAGGCCATTCGCAGCCAGGCTGGGGGTCTTTTAATCCAGTGCAGATGTACCCTAAGTGTCAGCAACCAGAGATAAGCCTAAGGAAGAGTGGTAGAACTTGGCCTATTGTACAAGAAAGCAAGTTGCAAGTGACTGCTCCTTGGAATCACTCTCTAGAGAAAATGTTTAATTTGGTGGTTTATGTGTCTTGTTGCTGTTATGATGTCTCTGTGTGTGTGTTTAATTATTTGGTTAAAAAGATTAAAACTGCAGTGAAAATGTCCCTGGTGAACAACTGAGATAAATATGAGACTAAGGGTGTGAATTAAAATCTATAAAAGGAATAATGAAGCCAAAGCAACTTTCTTTAAATCAAGAACCCAGGTGGCTCAAACTCCCTGGGAGATACTGTCCTGCTTCACTAGTGTGAGTTTACTGATCTCTCCAAGGCTGAAATCTGAATTCTCTTTGCCTCACTTTATTGTCTAAAGAACAATGTAGAGACTAATCTGGCCTTGTGTTGCATGGTTGTGCTAATAGGGAAAAAAGAGCTGTAGGGCAGGATTTCAATCTAGTACTTGAAAGTACAGGGATGGAGGACAGGCTACTCAGCCTTTGTCCCACAGCCCCAAGGATATTCATGGTCTGCCAGCTAGGGGACTGACCAAGGCGTCAGAATCTGGTCCTAAGGATCACTAAAGTAAACCTCCCCAAGAGCATTGTGCCAGCACTCACTTCTCTAAATCAACCAGTTATAACCTATAATTATAAAGAGTAGAAATTGGAGTGCCTGGAAAACCAGGAGAGGGAAAGAAGCACATTGGTCTCCAGAGGACCACCTGAGGCAAAGAAGACATAGACAAATTTACATTTATGGAGAAGATGACATTGGCAGATTGAAGGTAGACACTGAGGAGACATTGACAGATGTGATGCTGTTGTGTAATATAAAGATGTTATTGGCATGTGTTTGGGACAGCCACATTGCACATGTGTCTGAGCCACAAGTGAGTCATGTGGCTTATCTCAACTGAATGCCAATAACACCTCCTTAACCACCATGCCTCATTATGTATTTTGTTTTTTGCTTCCACCCCTGACTTCCAGCAATATAAATGTCAGAATCTATGCACTTGCACTGCCAAAAAGTGGTAAATCTGACTAGACTAGGAGATGGCTGGCATAGATCCAGGGTGGATCCAAGCCAGGAAAGGCCAGGGCCAGGCCAGATGCAGAATAGACAGCCTTTGGTGTCAGCAGCCATAGCCATATGCCATACACTAGCAGAACCTCCAGGGTGATGTATTGACACCAACCTCTTCCAAGTGTGAACTCCCTTTATCATAGAAATGTACGGCTGGAAGGTACTTCAAGAGGTCATCTAGTCCAGCCTCCTATTCTGAGGTAGGAACATTTATACCTAGACCATCCCTGACAACGTTCATCTAACCTGTTTTTAAAAACTTCCAATGACAGAGACTCCACAACTTCCCCTGGAAGCCTATTCCAGTACTTAATTACTGTTATAGTTAGAAAGTTTTCCCTAATACACAACCTAAATCTTCCTTGCTGCAGATTAGGCAAATTACTTCTTGCCCTACCTTCAGTGGATATGGAGAACCATTGATCACCATCCTCTTTATAACAGCCCTTAACATATTTGTTAAGTCTTCTTTTCACAGGATTAAACATGCCCAGGTTTTTAAATCTTTTCTCATAGGTCAGCTTTTCTAAACCTATCATCATTTTTTTTTGTTTTCTTCTGGATTCACCATAGCCACAGAAGGATTTGCTGAGTTAATAAGCTGTGGGTTTTTTTTTTTTTTTTTGGGGGGGGGGTCTTTGTTGATAAAGAATGTCTCCTTAAAAATCCTAAAATGAATGAAACAAAAAATACTAAGACACAAAATTCCCAGAGGTATCTGTTGAAAAAACTGAGGAATGTTGTGTTCAGGGTTCTGGTGGGTAAAACAACACTGATAAAAGTGTATATAAGAATATAATGTTAACAAAAATGAAAATGACAACTAGTATACACTGTAGTGACAGGTGTTATGCTAGGCCAAATTCTGTCCCACACCATGCAAAGTCAGAATAAAGTAACCTTAAACAGGTGAGATGAAAATAGAATCTTCCAACATATCTTGCTGCCAGATTACTAAGTAACTGTACAGTCATTCTGTGGTTGCTCTTGCAGTCCCTGGGTTACAGCAATCACCACCTGCACCGGTCTATATCTATATAGTAGATATACACCACCTGCACCGGTAGTCTAGTCAAGGTATACTTCTGCTAAAGTAACCTTAAACAGGTGATATGAAAATGGAATCTTCCAACATATCTTTCTGCTAGGTTGCTAAGTAATTGTACAGTCATTCGGTGGTTGCCCTTGCAGTCCCTGGGCTACAGTAGTCACCACCATATATATACAGATAAGATATACACCTGCACCGGTAGTCTAGTCAAGGTATACTTGTGATGCATGGACCCACCAAGCATGTCTCCTGTGCATTACTTTAGTGAGAACTATAGAGAGAGCTGTGCAGTATGAAAGGTATACTCTAAAGCCTGAAGAAAACAAGCACTTGTGGCACCTTAGAGACTAACAAATTTATTTGGGCATAAGCTTTCGTGAGCTACAGCTCACCTCATCGGATGCAACAATGACAATCACATACTATCCAAAATTGGAAGCTATTGAGCAAATTTCTCAAGGATAAGTTATTGCCAACTTTTCCTGGAATAATTAACTTGCATGAGATTACTTAGCTGTGTAGCCAGTAGGGAGTTGCCTAGCCACAGTTTTTACAGATTTTTCAGCCAAAACAGAGATCCATATAAAATATCCATGGCATGGGGATTTCAAGTTGGGGCAGTAGGACTCTGGGTCCATAATCCAATGACCTAATTACACTCATCTACTGTGACAGGGTCGGGCCAGATGGCTACAGGAGAGTAATAGAAGGCAGACATATTAGCCCCAGGCTAAGTCGGTCCCTTTTCTCTGAGTAAGGTAATGGAAGATTCCAGAACAATCAGGAACCTTCTGGAGACAATTAAGACAGGCTGATTAGAACACCTGCAGCCAATCAAGAAGCTGCTAGAATCAATTAAGGCAGGCTAATCAGGGCACCTGGGTTTTAAAAAGGAGCTCACTTCAGTTTGTGGTGTGCGTGTGAGGAGCTAGGAGCAAGAGGCACTAGGAGCTGAGAGTGAGAATGCAGACTGTTGGAGGACTGAGGAGTACAAGCATTATCAGACACCAGGAGGAAGGTCCTATGGTGAGGCTAAAGAAGGTGTTGGGAGGAGGCCATGGGGAAGTAGCTGTCACACAGCTGTTCCAGGAGGCACTCTAGACAGCTGCATTCCACAGGGCCCTGGGCTGGAACCCGGAGTAGAGGGCGGGCCCGGGTTCCCCCCAAACCTCCCCACTCCTGGTCAGACATAGGAGGAGTCGACCTGGACTGTGGGTTCAGAAAAACGGCCAAGCTGAGGGCTGCAGTGAAGCTCCAAGGCGAGCAAATCCGCCAATAAGCGCAAGACCCACCAAGGTATAGCAGGAACTTTGTCACACTACATACACCATTTTTCCTATTTGTTACAGGTATAATATGAATAATATTATCTATTCACCTTCCTGAAACCTGTTGTGAAATGTTTCTGTCACAAATGGCTGCTGAATTCCTTCTTAGAGTTGTTTGCATTTCAGTGATGGCTCCCTATACTGCACATATTGTCTGAAAAATACTTCGGGATCACTCAGATTTTAAACTATAAAGTCTGTTTTTTTAAAAAAGGGAAAGTGCATTTTAAAATGCTTACGAGATGTAATACTATCTGAAACGATTTAACATGCATATTGCACACGTCATATTAATGAATACCCGACATCTTGTGTTCCATGAGCTAATACATATACCTTAGTGGCCTGAATTTTGAAGTCTACACACAAACGCAGATGCAACTAGGCTCCTAATCTGAATACACAATTACAGCAGTTGATCATGCAACTGCAATAATAGTACATGCAAAATATGCTCTCATTTGCACCTGTGTTCTTGAAAACTTCCTCCCGTTTGCAAAATCAGGCACATTGTGTCAGATGATATCTGATGATAGATGATGATACCTCTGTGCAACAGGGAGTGTGTGACGTGGAAGATGGACATTTATATTTTCATGTTTTCCACATACAATGTCGGTAGCAAATACCAAACTACAATTTTTATGTAGATTCTTATGAGAGCAAGGCAGAGATTAGCTATTCTATCTGTAGTTATGCAGATAGCCTTGTTATTCTGCTATTTCAATTTCTGTCATACTGTTCAACCCATTACAGTACTTCTGGGCATATACATTTGATATACTCTGGAGAGTTAACAATAAACTACTAATTGACAGGTGGAGAATGTAAACTTTTTTTGAAGCATTTTCAAATTCAGAGCTAATGGTTTCAATACATTAATCCCACTATGTTAAAGACTGCTGAAAACATCTTTTGGAGAAGGTGCATAAATGAACATGTTAGACTATTAAAAGAACCTAGTAGGGTTGAAGGATCAAATGTCTTCCTCTCTTTCTCTCCAAGGCTAATATTTAAACAAGGACTTTGGTTCATACAGTCATGATTGAACAGTTAAATAGCACTTTTGAAGAAACTAACAGTTTTGAAGAAACTATCAAAACAATGTAAATGTTAAAATACTACTGTACATTTTTATCATACAAATTCACTCAAGTATTATCTCAGGATTTAAATAGCTAGTTTTACAATAGCAAAAGTACAGTATCTCAAGCTAAATACTGGAGACATACACTGTACAGAAAATAATTTCAAATGACAAAACTGATTTTGGAAGATCGACATTCACGGCAGAGTTAACTGTAAGTATTCCTAGGCTTAGCTTTACCGCCATATGATCTGATCCAACCTGAACTATAAACTATTTCTTGGTTTACCAGCTCTATATAATATGAGTTTAACATGGTTGTGTCAAGTATCCCATAGTAAAAGAGCAGACTGAAGGCATGCCTATTTCCTTAGACTACTAAACAGCCTCTCCCTGTACTGATGTCATTGTGAGAAAAGCAAGACCTTTGATTGAAAGAATTAACACTTCATTGCTTAACAAAAAACACATTTTGGACCCCTCTGCATGCCTACTTTGTGTTAGTCTTAATCTTGCATAATATATACTTGAGGTAGATATTTTGCTTCTACATATTGTATATATGCATCTCATAGCATAGGAAATGATTTTCCCATAGGAAATCTGACTTGCATATAATCCTTATATTTGAGTTTTTGCCTCCTGACACACAACTTGTGATTTTCCTCCTGTCTATCCTGATGAGTTCCTTGGAGATTATATACATCTCGACTAGCACCATGCAGGCCACTCCCTTAAAAATGTATTCTCCATCTTCACTGTCCCTGGAACTGAGAATCTGAGCCATTCTTACAACCATGCTCTCCACACATCCAATCACCATCACATGCTGTCAGGCTTCACCAACATTAATTTATCAGAAGATAACAGGAAATGATTGATTGATCTTATGTAGATATCTACAAATTACACAACCTTCCTTCCTTCCTTCCTTCCCTTTCAGCTTTTGATCCATACTCCTCTCTTCCTACTTCTCTTTACTCTGTCTTTCCCTTTCCACTTCTGTTACTTTCTTTTCCCTTTGCTACAGTTCCTTTACTGTTAATGCACAAACAGCTGAGCCAGGATTTGAAGTTTCTCCTACTTAGTGGTCTGCCAAAGCTTGTGAAAGTCCAGCATGAAGAAGCAGTTCAGTGATCCAAAGTTCCTATTGCCTAATCAGTCCTTTCACCTTAGCCAAGAGGCAGCCGTGCCTCTGCTGTGGTTTTGCAAACAACATGAATTATATGGTTGTACGATGTAATATCAATTACACCCCAACTTTCTGTGCTGCAAATCAAATCCCAAAAAATCCAAAGGATCAAAGGAGGATTGTATGTTGAAAATTCAATTGCTGTATTTTTACTGGAACACAGTTTACTCCTCCTAAAATCTTCCACATTAACACAATACTTCCATGGTCTGGAGTCATTTAAACAAGCCCCCACTTTGCAAATCAATTTTTTCAAGGAAATTAGCCAAGTAATGAGACAAAGCATTTTCTCAGAGTATTTAAAAAGTTTTGTAAATATAACTTTTGACCCTGGAGCCTTAAGCTAAAACACTTTGGAAATCAATCTTGGGTTTTGGGTATTAAAAGACTTTTGCAAGGGATTTTAGACTTAAATGAATGAAAAGCACTATAGAATCTGTTAGGCATTATAAAAGCAATGCAAATAATTTACAGATATGTAAATCCTACCATTTAATTTCTTGTGTATTTGGCCATTGGTATTTAAAAATTAATAACATTTCTAAATAAACCCCCCGCATCAAAACAGGGAGAGACAGGATTTAATTTAACCTGTAGAGCGAAATGTGAATTTAATAAGTCAGCGTAAGGACTGTCTATAACTTTCAGCCACTCCATTTTCATTTTCATATTTTCCACTCAATGTCTTGTTGATTGAAAATCTGACTATGCATTGTACATATTCCTGGAAGTAGATGAAGTACAAACTTGCAACACTGGTGGCATAGCCAAGATTTAAATACATGAATTTGCTGAGCTCTCCATTTTGTTGAGCTACTTTCCTAGCTTTCACACAAACGCTGAGGTTCAAAATTAAGACTAGAAATGAAAGCCTATTGGGGTCACATTCCAATGAGGTTAACTCTCCGGGACAGATTAAGGCAAGCTGGGGTCCTATGCATACCATGACATACATGCGACCTGTGGCTCTGGCCACACAGCCACCTCCCCACCTCACACTCAGAATGGTGGTGACAGAGGGTCCACCCCCCTCCCTTTTTGGATGGGCAGGAGAAGAAGGGGTCCCCCAGCATTTACCCCTTACAGCCAGGGTGTATTTGCTCGGATGGGCAGGCCAAAGTAGCTCCACTCTCTTCCTGTCATACAGAGTGTTCTTCTGGAGTAGAGTTGGTGGGGTCCCCCAGAGTAGTGGGGCTTGGAGATAACACCCCATTAAGAGCGTTCTCTCTTTCTAGGCTCTTATTTCAGGCTGTCTGTGAACTCAGACATGGATCACAGTTTCAAGCTTTCCTTCACAACCATGAGGGCTAGAAACTTTCAGTTTGTTTTTTAAGTGAAAGCTGAATTTCTAAAGTAATTACATGGCTCCAGGAGCTGGGGCTCTAGGCATGTGCCTTACTCTGGCCCAGATAACCCTCCCAATAAGAGAGGAGAGGAGAGCGACTGAGTGCTGCCCCCAGCTGACAACAGGGTTGGGGGGATTAAAGAGACTAATTGCCTTTCCCCCAACATATAGCAGCTGGCAGGAAGGACAGGTAGAGTGCCCTCAAACCAATAGGGACAAGAACTGTTCCTCACCAGCCCACCGAAGAATCTGAGAGAATAGGAGAGATTTGACTAACCCAAAATCTGACCACTTTTAGGATTTGCTATGAGAGTCCCCTTTTCAAAACAGGTTTTCTTTTAATATTGAATATTAGATACATATACTACAAGCAGAGCTTCCTAGAATCAGGGAAGAGCAATGAGAAGAATCTTCAAGTCTACCATCGGCTTTGCTGTATAGAGCTAATTTGCCTGCATTGCCAGTGATGGGCACTACAGAAAACTGATAGACAAGAATGCCACAGAGGTCTCCTATAAGTATAAGCCCCCTATAAGATAAGGGGCTGCATGTGCAGTCCATAAGAGCCTAAAGTATGACTCTTATAAAGCATGCATGGCTAAGTGTCTGAAGTAGGAATTTGATAAAATGCACATTTTATTAGACATTAGAGCTTTTCCCATATTCAGCCAGATGTCCCTTACAGATCTTATATGATATACATGCCTTAAGAGCCATGCTTTGCAGCTCTGACTCTATGCAGAAACCCTAGTAGCACTTCTCTCTGTTGCTGCTTCTAAAAAGGCACACTTGAGAAAGCTCTCGATCACATCTTAGGGGGACCCCAGCAACGCTCTTTTCCCTTCACTCGCTGGTGTGGGGAGATAGGGGACACTCAGACATCCTCCACTTCTTCCACAGACTGCTGAGTTGCTCCAATATGTTTATGAACTTTAAGCCTTGTGAACGCCGGAAAATATGAGAAGTTTGCAAACCCAAAATTCCATCTGGTTCACCCATTCCTATTTTGTAATGCATGAGAGACATTTAGTGAACTTGCCACAGGGTAACATTTTCAAAATGTACTTAGAACCTTAATCCCATTTTCAAAAGAGACAGGCATTTAGGAGCCTATGTCTCATTGGTTTATTCCCAAGATGCAGTAAATACCTTACTAAATGTAGAAAAACGTGTGTTTTTCAAAGTCAGCTCATCTCGCTTGAATCCCCCATCCACTTTTCAAAGCCCATGTAGACACAATTTAACACCATTAATGGTACAACTACACTGGAATAAAAGATCTGCGGCACAGCCCTGGCTAGCCCAGGTCAGCTCACTTGGGCTCACGGGCCTCGGGCTGCGGGGCTAAAAATGTCTGTGTAAACATATGGGGTCAGGCTGGAGCTAGGTCTCTGACACCCTCTGCCCAGAGCATCCATGCAGCAATTTTACAGCTCTGCATTCCAAGCTCCCAAGCCCAAGTCAGCTGACCTGGGCCAACCGCGGGGGGTTTATTGCTGTGTAGACATACCCTAAGATTATTTCAGCTGGTTGAGTTGTAGCCTCGGTGAGATTATTAAGGGGCATTAATTGGTGGGGAGAAGGTGCTTCAACTGAAATTATTAACTCAGTTGAGCTAAGTCCACTGAAAAACATACCTTTTCTGCCTGTATAAATAGACCCTCAGGGTATGTCTACACTGCAATGTAAGTCCAGGGTTAGCAGAACTCGAATTAGCAGACCCTGGGTTTGTTAACCGATGGCTTGAGCATCTGCACTCACTTGTAACCCCATGTTAGGAATTGCTGAACTCCGGGTTTCAACCTAGAGCTCCAGTGTCTACACTGCATTATTCAGGGCTGAGTTCAACCACCCATATCCCAGACTTCCTACACTCTCCAAAAATGTGGCAACTCTAGTCCTTTGTTTGTGACGCAAGGCGGGAAATTTTCCTGTACATCAAACTTGACTGTGAAGAGGACAAAGAAAGTCAGCCCATGGTATTGTGGGATACTTTCGGAGGACTCCCACAGCATGAGTCCGGTGGAGCTGTGTCTATACTGCAAAGATATACAGCCTAAATCCTGGATCCCATGGGGTCCTGGTCCCTGGGTTAGCACAATTTGTGTATAGACAGAAGGGAGGTAAGGCTTGAGCCTGAGTTCAAACCCTGGTCTTACATTGCAGTGTAGACATACCCTAAGAGAGCAAAGCATGGCTTAAGAACAAGACAGGGAGTCAGGAACTCATGGGGTTAAATCCTGACTCTGCTGAAGTTAACAGGAATTTTCCCACTGACTTGAATGGAGCCAGGACTTCACTCCTGCATTCTAATTCCAGCTCTCACACTGCCTTTCTTGTTGGGCAGGTTACTTAACTTCTCTGTCTACCTCAGTTTTCCCATTTGTAAAATGGGTTTAGAAGAACTTATTCACCTGTGGTTGTAATACCTTGCAAAGGCTTTGTGAAGATGCCTACCCCATACAAATTAAATAGATATATTAAGCCATCTAATCCATATTCTGATAGTGCAGGATTGTTCCCTATTACTACTCAGGGCCAATTTACCCCTTATGCTCCCCTAGGCACAGCATCTTCAGCATTCTACCCTCCCCTGCCTCGCCTACAGCTGACCTTCATGTTGCACAGTTTTAGAAGGTAAGGTGCCCCTACTGTGCCCAATTAGAAATCCGGCTCTGTTACTACTAGTGTTTGTTCAGTGCAATTTTGAATGAAGCAAAGGATGGGGCTTCCTCACTTCACAAGCCAACAAATCCACTGTCAAACAATTTCCTGAATATTTAGCCCAAATTTCCTTTTCCTAATATCATCCCATCACTCCTTAGCTATATCCTCTTTTATTATGCTAAGTCCTCTCCCTCCTTGGTGTTTACGCTGTTCAAATATTTCTAGACTATTATCAGGTTTCTCTTTTGTTGTCATTTAGCTGGGCTCCACATGTTTAACTCTTTTAATCATTCCTTGTAAATCAGTCACTCCACCCTGTTAATCATTTTTGCTGCTCTTCAGTGAACTCATCAAAATCCTTCTGCTAATAAGGTTCCCAGATTCCATGTGACACAAGGCCTCTGCTTATTCAGCCTAAATGTGAATCAGTTTTTATTGCTATCATATCACATTCCAAACTCATTTTTAATTTGCTGTGAGCTGCTGCCCCTAAGTCTCTTTTGGCATTACTGCTTTCCAATGTTTCTTCCACTCATGGAATATCTGCATCTCAGATTATTTCCCCTCTTCCCCAATACACTTTAACTTAATTAATAAAAAGGAGTGCCACAAGTACTCCTTTTCTTTTTGCAAATACAGACTAACGCGGCTGCTACTCAGAAACGTAATTAATGTTTCTACAACACTTTCAAGATAGAAAATACTATATAAATATTAAGAATTCTTATTTGTAACATGAAGCATGTTCCATTACCCTTATCACATGAGTTTAACGTGTACAGTCCTTGACCATGGACACTTAATTCCCTAAAAACATTTTGAACTGGACAAATTGATAGGAAATGTTTCTTTGCAGAGTATCTGTACACAAGGACTGGAGTATACGTTGCATGTGTTATGCAAACAAAATAAAAATGCAAATGATTCCATCATCTACTACATGTTTATTTAGCAGGAAGAGAAAGTTTAGGCGACTGCGCAGTTGTGTGAGTAATTCAGAAAGAACACAGAGAAATTTAAGACACTTTCATTACACAAGTGTGGGAGTGTGTGTGTGCCAACAGCCTAATAACTGTCTAACTACCAATGACTGGTAAAGGGCATTATTCAATATTTAGTGACATGACATCCTGTAAGTGCGCATGGCATGAATAACTACTCCAATAAATGACATGGCAAAGTCTCACCTTCCAAAAATCCTTACTCTCAATCCCAACCACTTCATTGGTGTTGATTTAAATGAATATCGTTCTAAGTGGTTTATTCCAAAGAAAGTCAGCCCATGGTATTGTGGGATACTTTTGGAGGACTCCCACAGCATGAGTCCGGTGGAGCTGTGTCTATACTGCAAAGATATACAGCCTAAATCCTGGATCCCATGGGGTCCTGGTCCCTGGGTTAGCACAATTTGTGTATAGACAGAAGGGAGGTAAGACTTGAGCCTGAGTTCAAACCCTGGTCTTACATTGCAGTGTAGACATACCCTAAGAGAGCAAAGCATGGCTTAAGAACAAGACAGGGAGTACACCACTACCTTTTTACCTTTAATCTGAAAGGTACATAAGGAAACTTCACTTCAACTCTCTATTCTGTAAGGTCCAGCTCTCATTAAAGGGAGTTGATGATGCTCACTACCTAACAGGATCAGGCCTTCATGTATTAGTACCTAACGTGCATGTCTGAAAGAGCTGGAGAAACAGACAAAGGAGAGAAACTGGCCCAAATAAATAGTAAATTAAAACCAGAATAAGTCATGTTTATAGGGCTCAGTCTCTTTGACCTTATCCGTTAAGGTGCTTAAGAGTGTCCTTAATTTTAAGCACACAAAGTAATCACTGAAGTCAATGGGATTATTCAGATGCTTAAAGTTAAGCATGTGTTTTGCTGGATCAGGGCCCAGAGTATTCCGCTCCTTGCATGATCAAGCTCATAATTTGCATAATAGGCATTCAGGCTAAATCTTGCAGACTTTGCCAGTTTTAAACAAATAATTTTGGTTTTCATTTTTTACAATTTTTCTGCAAGCCTTTCTTCAAAATCAGGCATATGGCCATCTCTTTCCACCTATATTTCCTTCAACAAACCAAGCTAGGGTGGACAATGCAAAGAAAATCTAGCTCTCCATTCATGTTTTAGTGCTCTATTCTCTTTGCAACATTTCAGAGCAGTATCACAGTATAGAATATTCTTGTACATTGCCTCTTTTCTATAGTACAGTGTCCATCTCAAGCTGGGCCAGAGAACAAATGGTAATATTTATTGTTCCTCTAGATCTTGCGAAAGCAGGTCTCATATCTGTTTCTTGAAAATCCATGTAACTATCTCTTATGCAGTATGGTGTAATACGTAGAATGGCTCTCATTGTGTCTAGATACTGAATAATGTATACATTGCAATTTATAAATTTCCATTCTTCCCTTCTATGGTTAGTGGTCAATATGTCTACATCATGTTTTCAAAACTGTATTGCAACACACCTTCAGGTGAACTCAGCCAGCAGACTGCTTATTTTGGACATTATTTAGGCAGAACACCACACAGCCAATGCATATGTCATGTTGCCATAGGATCAAAAAAAGGTGTGTTTGCATACCTTATAAAAATGCAAAACAGGGCTCGAAAGTCATATAAAATGTCTAGACTCTATATAAATAGCAACTAAAGCCACTGCTGCTGCTAGTTACTGAATTGCTGTGAAGAGAAAGTGTTGTTATATTCTGATTATTAATATCGTTTATATAGCACTGTCTATTTACACGACATAGTGTTAAGACTTATTCTCAGCCCCAGAGGACTCACAGTCTAAAGCCCCAGTCATGCAACTATATGCTTGTGGGCAGCCCCTTGAACCCCACTGACTTCGGTGGAGCTTTGCTGGGGTCAGCCGGCTTACATCATATTGCTGGACTGGTGCCTTGGAGAGACATGTCAAAAGGTAACAGTTTGGGGTAAGATAAAAAAGGCACCCTAATAGAAGTGTGTTTTATGCACAGATCTGGAAGGAGGAGAGTAAACTTGTGGCTTGAGCCTATGAGTTTCTGAAATCCCTTAATTCACATTGACTGTAATGGAAACCGTGAGTGTTGACCACCTTGCTGGATCAGCCCCTGGGTGAACAGGAAGGGAGGTGGGAGGTAAGAATGAAAGAAGAAAAATGAGAGCAGGAGGAGACCAAGGGAGCAGTAAGGGGAGAGGACTGGGGAGAGCAAAAGGATAAGAAGGATCCAGTGCTTTCTTTTATCTCCAATCCAGCTCTTTGCTTCTCTCTCATTCTGTCTCTCTCTCCCAACAGCCTTACAGTTCTGACCATCTGTGTTTTGCCCTGGCAAATTTTCCTCATTCGTTTGACCAGTTCAGTGATTTCTTTCTCTCACTACTCTTTCCTTTCCTCTTCTTAGAAAAAAAAACAATTAATCTTTAATCTCCACAAGCCTTGCCTTCTCATCTCCCAGGGTGAGGACAAAGCAATGCATTCCACTACGCATATACTGTACCTGTATCTACAGCTTTTCTAACTATCGTGAATATAAATTACTTTAATAGTTGAGAAAAACTAGGTCATTGAAGAAAAACAACCTCCCTTTATTGAAACAACTGTTGTGTGTTAATGTAGAGTCGAACATGGCATTAACTCAGGCATTTTGTCAAAGAATGACTTCAGCATTTGTTTATAGGCAGAACATAGATACCCAAAGAAATACCCATATGTTTTCAATGTGCCATCACCTCAGATTGCTAAGTATGATAAAGATGTAATAATTAGCTGCTCCAGTAGATCTCTTTATTGTGCTGTCTTTGGAATTAATACAAAAGTGGGATATTCCTTTGTGAAGGAGGAAAGACTAAAGAGATTCCAAAGGCAGTCACATCACTAGATGCCAAAATACCCAGGTGACATACAGAAAAGAGAAAGTTAGCTGAGCATTGCATATTGCGAGAAAAAGACAGAAGTAGAGGCAGCATTGTCTTAAGTCTGCAAAAGAATAAATGCTTTGTTCCTAACCAGAAATGCTTGCAAATGACGCTTTGTTCATTTAAAAAGAAGACGCTACATAGGACACAAGAGCAAGCTGTCAAAAGCTAGCTGCTGATGTCCTTATGGACAAATGCCAGTGATCAGCTAATGACAAGTTATTCCAAAAGTTTGGAAGCCCCTGCAAACAGATAGCCACTGTTTGGCTTCTGTAGATTGCATCATCTTTGCTGTAGTAGTAAAAGCAGCTGGAGTCTGCCAAAAGGAGAATTGTCTCATTTGTCAGTACTTGCCAAGGGACTTAATGTGTATGCGGAAAAGGTATACATTGTCTAGCACCATAGTACCGCGGAGCAACATACTGTGCTGTAAATTTACTGTATGTTATCATGAAGTATCAGCACATCTAGGATGTGCAGTTTACTGCTTTTGACTAATTCTGCAATTATTTTCTGACAATGCGTTTACAGTATATGTTAATAGTTCGACAATAAAAAGATATTTGAATAGGGTAAAGAACCACTTTTTTTTTAAATATGCGGGGCTTGATTGAGAAAGGAGCCTCAACTTGAATTTCTTTAAGTGCCCCTAAAATGACACCCACATATCAAATAGTTAGAATCTGAAAGACATACTTACACCCATACATAATGGCAGGCATTCTGCCGAGGCCACAAATTGCAGGCACAAAAAAAGAAAGAGATGGGTTTTAAAAATCATGCTCTGAAAGATCAACTTTTCAAAGGGCATCATAGATTGCATGTGGGGTATTTGAAGGCACAAAACCTGCATTTGTGAGCACAGGCAGAGGTGTCCATTTATATGTGTAAAAGCAAGTAATTGCAGACACTTTTTAAGAATATAATCTTGGAGGCCCTATGAAATGTTGATATTAAATCCCAATGAGGAAATTTTCAGAAGCACCTAAGTGACTTAGAAGCACAAATCCCAGTGAAAGTCACTGAAACTTGTGCTCCTAAATCTCCTAAATATTTTTGAAAATCTCTGCTCAAATGTTCTGCTGTGAAAAAGGAAAAGCATCAATTTTTAACTCTTCCCTCTCATAGTCAGAACTGCTGAAATTCATCCACAGACTTCAGGATCCTAAAGTAATATTAAAGTGCAGTTTTTTTATTTGACATAACTTAAAAAAAAAAGAAGTTGAAAGTCAGGGTAACTGACCCATCTTGATATTTAAAAAGAAAGCAAAACAAAAAACCAAAACAACCGCTCCTCCCAGACTATAATGCTCGGGGTGAGAGAGGCAACTGAATTCATCTTTAACTTCCAAAGAAGCCCTGCTCAGATCATTTAAACATCGTTCGGAGATGGCAAAGTGAAGATGTAGCAAAAGCAATACCTTCCTGAAGGCAAGAGACTGGTACAGCAGCCCAAAGCGGGATTAAGGGAAGATAAAAGAGAATCTACAAGTCTACATCTAACAATCTGGGGAACCCCCATGCCCTTCAAGATAGACAGGGTAGTGGGAGCACCTGTACCCCATCAAAAGATCTGTGGAATCTTCTCTGCCTGTGTTGCTAACTCTTGTTTGTTTCCAGCTCTTACTCATGTGAGCAGTCCTGTTGATTTGTTTTTAAACAGGACCGAGATTAGCTATTTACTCACCCCAACACCAATTTAAAAAAAAAGAGAGAGCCAGTTAGTTTTTATTTTAGATATATTAGTGCACTCCTTAGGAGATAACTGCAGCCAATTGGAGATAGCAGGCCAAATATCCTAGCTATGTCATTAAGGTAATGCCAGGACATATCTGACTTTCTTTCTATACTTGTGTGAATTTGCTACTCATGAATGTGAAGGACTAACAGCACTGGTCAGAGTGTAGACAAGGCCTGAGACAGATACATAGTGGGTATACCTACGCTAGCTTCTCACACACATCTACCAATAAATTCATACTTCCCACACACACAGAGCAGTCCCATCCACTCCAAATGGCAATATCAGAGCTAGCTCCTCACTTGAAAATGACCAGGCTGAATATTATAAAGTTGTGTGGTGGAGTTTTGTGATGTAGATGAATGATCATAGGGAATCCGATAACATCAGATTCATTTTCACTCGGGATGTAAACAAGGATTTGAACTCAGATTACAGTTGTGAGAGGCTAGCGGAGGAACCCGCTTTTCCACTTAACCCTGCTGATATGTTGAGTTTACCAGCAGCACGAGCAGGCATACGCAACAGTAAAAATCACTTTGTTTTTATTGCACTGCAAGTCCTTATAAATGGCCAGTTTCTCCCCACCACCATTTTAAAGAACAATTTGCTCCTAGTCAAAAATTTTGTATGCCAAATTTCAGCACAGAATGAAATTTTTACATCCAAGTTACACATTTTCGGAAAGTGGGTTCTAGGTACTAACCTGCCCTTGACTCTGGCCAGGATAGCAGCTGGCACCATAAACAAATTCAGTTTAAACATCACAGAACATGCTGAAATACTTTGGAAAGTGCCGCAGCTCACTAGCATTTTATATGAAAGAAAAAATAAATAAAAAGTCCCCAACTCCCCTCCCTAACATTTATTTTTTTCCCCCCAGAAGGCAAAGTAAGGAAAACAGACACAAATTCTTTGTAATTAACGGGACTGTGGTTTTACAGCCAGACAAGAGCCAAAATGTGAAAAGTTAACAAATCATTATACAACCTACATTGCACTCTATGAGAACTAAAGCAATCTGCAAAATAACTTAAGATATATGAACATGAGGTCAACTATTTTCAATAGATAATTGCATTTATAAGCATCTTTATCTCAAGGATAAGGCACGAAACATAAGACAGGAACATTCTGACAGTTTCAAAACAACTATGTTTGTCTTCAATGTTGTTTTAACAAATATAGAAAGTAAAGTCACTAATCATATTTATGATCTAAGCAACCTTGAGTAAAACCCTTCAGCTTGCCATTTATTCTTTCTTTTCCTATTACTTCCACTTTTCTGCAAGTCATCATAGTTTCCATAACAGCAACGCTGTTTATAGCATATGGATTGGGGGAAAACGAAGACATTTTCTACCACTAATTTTTTCCCCAAATCTACCAAGGCCCTGATTCAGCAAAGCACTTTAGCAACTCCTTAATGCTAAAAATAAGAGTAGTCCCATGGAAGTCCAAGAGTTTAAGTGCTTTGCTAAATCAGGACCTAAAATACTTGAAGGGGGAGTCGGGGTGTAACCATTTATTTACACACAGAATATTCTTAATTTTCTAGAATAGTTTTCCAATTCAGTTTCTTAGGGGACAATTGAACTTAGAACACTCTGTCCAATTTCCACACTAGGAAAGTCCCCCAATATCAATTTAATGTTATGAATTGAATTTGGTAGGTGAGACTGTTTTGTTAATATCACTTCATGAACAAAAGTTTCACATTGTGTTTCAGTACAGTAAAAGGTTCAGCTGCGTTATTGTCAACCAGCATGATCCAGCACCATTTGAAACACTCTTACTGAGTTCAATAGGAGCTGGATGCCACAGGGTAGCTTTATATAGACTTTGTGAGGTAATCAGCTCAATAGTAAGATCCTACAATGCACAGCTTTCTAATCTGCGCAGTGACAGACTGACTTGGATGAAAACTAAAACTCTGATGCTTGGGCAAGTTATGCTGTGCTGAAAACATATTGGGGAATGACTTTTTTTAAAATGAAATTTTATAAAAGTAACAGCTCAGAGATTGAAATAGCATACCTCAAATTAACAATTCAAGTGTACATAATGATCACCGTATCTCAGAACTCCTATGTATCCCAAAGACTTTCATTTTGTGAGCAGACCTATTCATGATTATTGGCCAGGTTTATCATATATTTTACAGTAACTCAGTAATATACACACAAAGGGCCAACACCTGGCAACATGCCCAAAAGCCAACGCAGCTGCATGTAACTGGATACTAATGTGAGGTAAGGCTAGTGCAAGAGAAATTCTGCTACCACAGTGTAGCGTGCCAGTTATTGTGGTGGCTAAATACACTCCATTATGGTATTTTTACTGTATCTCTCTACAGGAACTATGTGCTCATGTCTACTAATTTTCCTCTTGCACTTGCTGTGGATGGCAGCTTACAGTTCACTGTAAACTACGCCCCTCTTTCTTAAGCCACACACACTAGTCAAGATGCACATCCCATCGTCTTAGTGGGGTTATTTGCTAGCACATCCAGGCCTCCAGCTACTTGGACATTCACAACATGCACACGCTTGTGCTTACACCTGTAATCATCTCACACTACCCATCTGGGCCTTCATATTTTACCCTGTGTTCACACAGCGTCTCTCATTGAGTTTCAGCCAGTTTCACCCACTGAAGTTATAGTTTCTTTGGGAATTTTGGATTAAGACCTACAATTTTGATCCATGATCCACTTGGCTGCCAAAAAACCAATAAAGCAATATTGGGGGACCAAGTTGCCAGCACCTCTTAAATGAGTAATTCTGAGGCTCTTCATCAAGTAGCCATCTCTTGATATGGACAATATGATCTAGAAAGTACTGTACTATCTGATGGACAACTCTGTTGCCCATTTCCTGCTTCATGTTAAAGACTTAGGGCCTGCTCCAATGCAGCACTTAAGCATATGCTTAACTTTAAGCACACAAACAGTCCTATTGAAAAAAAAATGCTTCAGTTAAGCGTAAGACTGAGACATGCACGTCAGTGTTTTGTTAGATTTGGGTTTAAATTGCAGGAAGAATTTCCATTCATACTGTACAATATAAACATCAACCCACGAGCAAGTTTATACATTTGATTTAAAAACATTTTCTGATAGCCAACCTTTAAAGAAGCTTCAAAGCAGAGCATACAGATTTCCTTCCTTTGAAGGAAACTACTTTTAGCTAGCAATCCACGAATGAAGAGTGACAATCTACTGTAAAGAATGAGTGGTAATTTTTCTGCCAATCATAGCTGCTGTAATGAAACCAAGAACTCCTAGTCAGTTTCAATAAATTAGATGATATTGTTTTGAAATATCTCTATACTCAGATGTGGGGTTTTTTTTAGCTTTTCCTTCATTCATTTTTTCCCCTAATGTGCAGTAATTCATGCCATCAGAATGCTCTAGACCACGCGAATGTCAATATGACTTATACATGTATTAAATCAACTGTGTTTTGCAGTTTATTTTAATATTATTTTTGTGGGAAACTATTATGATTTATATCACCGTCTTCCCCAGTGCATCTATAAAAAGAAACTGAAACTTTATACTGCTATGTTTTGAAAAAAAACTATCCCAAATAAACATTTTAAATGGCAAACAAAAAGAATAAACATGGTAAAATATTTTGTATTTTAGACACTGTGGGCCTCAAGTCAATGAAGTTAACCCAATGTAAATTCAGAGTGAGAGGAAATCATACCCAGTCCGTGAGAAAATATTGTATTGTTTCACTTTAATATCTATTAGGGTGAAATAGCCCTTGGTGTTTTATACTATGATCTCTGACAATGGGCAGTACCTGGAAGCTTCAGAGAAATAGAAAAAACCTGCATAAGGCATGTAACCAATTATGTAATATTGTGTTTCTGTGGCGAAATTCATTCCTAACTCCCTCAGGAGATCCGCTTATGCCCCAAAACATGAGGTTTAATTGTCCATATCATTGTCTTTAAATGCAGAGTAAAAAACACTGCATTCTTCTGTCTTCACAAAGAATGTTACATTTAATTTCAATGAAAATTTACTTGGCCTGGTTTACGAAGCAAAAAATATGTATGACAGCTATGATTTTACATTTCACTGGCCCACTTTCTTTGAGACAGTGGGTGTCATTAAAAAACAATATTTATGGCACTGAAGTATTTACTTTATCAAGGTATTTGCAATATTTTTTTATGGAGAATAGATAATAAAGTAATTATAAGATGTGACAGGGTCGGACCAGATGGCTACAGGAGAGTAACAGAAGGCAGATATATTAGCCCCAGGTTAATTAGGTCCCTTTTCCCTGGGTAAGGTAACAGGGAAGGTTCCAGAACAATCAGGAACCTTCTGGAGACAATTAAGACAGACAGGATGATTAGAACACCTGCAGCTAATCAAGAAGCTGCTAGAATCAATTAAGGCAGGCTAATCAGGGCACCTGGGTTTTAAAAGGAGCTCACTTCAGTTTGTGGTGCACGTGTGAGGAGCTGGGAGCAAGAGGCACTAGAAGCTGAGAGTGAGAACGCATACTGTTGGAGGACTGAGGAGTACAAGCATTATCAGACACCAGGAAGAAGGTCCTATGATGAGAATAAAGAAGGTGTTGGGAGGAGGCCATGGGGAAGTAGCTGTTGCACAGCTGTTCCAGAAGGCACTCTAGACAGCTGCATTCCACAGGGCCCTGGGCTAGAACCCTGAGCAGAGGGCGGGCCTGGGTTCCCCCCAAATCTCCCAAATCCTGGTCAGACACAGAAGGAGTCGACCTGGACTGTGAGTTCAGAAAAACGGCCAAGCTGAAGGTTGCCGTGAAGCTCCAAGGCAAGCAAATCCGCCAATAAGCGCAAGACCCACCAAGGTAGAGGAGGAACTTTGTCACAAAGACGAAAGCCAAATGACAGGCTATTTTTTAAATCACCCTGCACTTTAACTTTTTCTGGCCATTATCATTTAGATTATTATTATTTATCAATGAATAACAGGGTTTTCCCACTTCCCCCGAGACTCGATTAGAATTGAATAATGAAATTGGAGAAGAAAATCACTTAATCACCCATTAAATTATTTTACTAATTGAGGATCTAGCTCCCAGATTGGGGATATATCAGAAATTAAATTGATACTACATTTAATTTTAAGAAACGTTAGACATTTTATGGCTTAACATGGAATGTGGGTTTGAAATCAATGGAAGTTTCATGTGTTGAAAGTATGCAGAATCAGAGTATAGCATCTTTAGCATATCAAGATACTTTCAAATGCTTTATTTAGAAGAGAGAGGTGTGACTATACTGGAAATAAAGATCTGCCCCCACGCACCTTGAAACATGGCTCTGGGTATTGCCTATGGAATGCAGACCCAACTCCCTCTTGCACATTTGCCAGTTCAGTATGTGCAGAAATATCACAAGAACTATTTTTCTTATGAGATTTCTTTCATTTTCCATTGAAATTTTGCAAGCATGACTTGCAGGATTTCAGGCCCAATAAAGACTCTGCCCAATTCCTAGTCCACTGTCCACAGACACTGGTCTGTTTTCAGTGGAGCATCAGGATGATGGGGGAGCAGCGAGCATTGTGTGACTCACCTCAGGGGCAGTGATAGAAGAATGTGTGGAGGGAAATACTTATGGGACAAGAAACAATGTGAGTGTATAACAGAGAGGAAGACATGAGGAATGGTAAGAGAGTGTTTTCCCTGAAGCTGCCAGGAGACAGCTGCCTGTTAGATATGCACTCTAAGAAGCCTCTACCATCCCTCCTCTCTAGCGATTCAGACTCAGTGATATCCATACAGTAACCTGAGATTCAGAAAAACAAAATGAATTGTATTACTATGTATACGCACAGTACTCTGTTCACTCAGTGTGCAGGAAATAAGAGAGATTATCAGCAAAGCACTTTAATTATCAGAATCCATGTATTGAATGGCTCAACTGATTAAAAAAAAATAGAATTTATTTACACATTAGTCTATGTTAGAGAGACCCATCAATAAGCAAAGAGCAGTGTTTTATATGTTTTAATTCATATGGGACCTGTCCATGGAGAGAACCATTACAATATTTTATTAATGTAGGTTCATAGGAGAGCCCTGGACTGGAACTGATTCCATCACCTAAAGAGTTTCTTTATTGTTAAGACACTTCCAGTGATACTGTGATTACACTGTTTATGGCCAGATGTAGGCTGCTAGGTAAGAGATTGAAGTCCGGGACTCCAAGATAGCAATCTCTGAAATGCTTCCAGTTCCATGGGCCGGGTTAGTTAGACAGACAAAAATACAGGGTCTCAACGCATGGATGAGATGATGGTGTTCAGAGTAGGACTGAGGTTTTTTAGAAACTGGGAACCTTTTGGGAAAGGAGGAAGGATGGGCTCCACCTAAACAAAACAGAACCAGCAGTCAAAAAAGCTAATGGAATGTTGAGAACCATTAGGAAAGAGACAGATAAAACAGGAAATATCACAGCACACTATATAAATCCATGGTGTGCTCACACCTTAAATACTGCATGCAGTTCTGGCTGCCCTATCTAAAAATGATATATTAGAGCTGGAAAAGGTACAAAGAAAGTCAACAAACATGATTAGGGATATGGAACAGCTTTCATATGAGGAGAGATTAAAAAAACCTGTGACTGTTCAGTTTAGAAAGGAGATACTGGGGGAGATATGATACAGATCTGTAAAATCACAAATGGTGTGAAGAACGTGAATAGGGAAGTGTTATTTACCTCTTGAAATGACACAAGAACCAAGGGTCACCCAGTGAAATTAATAGGCAGCAGGGTTTAAAACAAACATAAGGAAGTACTTCTTCACACAACGCACAGTCAACCTGGGATCAAAAAAGAATTAGTTAAGTTCATGGAGGACAAGGCCATCAATGGCTATTAGTCAAGCTGGTCAGGCACACAACTCCATGCTCTGGCTGTCCCTAAACCTCTGACTGCTAGAAGCTGGACAACAGGGGATGGATCACTCAAAATTGTCCTATTCTGTCTGAACCACCTGACACTGGCCTCTGTTGGAAGACAGGATACTGGGCTAAACGGACCATTGGTCTGACCCAGTATGGCCTTTGTTAAATTCTCATCTACTGAATTCATCTCTGTTAGGGATATACAGTATACTGATGCTGTGCTCCCATCATTCCATACCGAGGCCTTTTCTGTTATAAAGTGCTTCTACAGATGCTTTGTTCCCAAGACCTATCCACAAAACCTTCTTTGTTATAAAAGACACTTTCAATCCAGCACTTACACAATGAAGCCACTTTTCTTTTGCTTGGATTTAAGTCCATCCGAGGTTTTAAAAGACTGTCATGTCACAGATGTCATTAAAGGGAAATGAAAAAGAGCCACCCAGTCTTTGCTGCCCAGTACTATGGAATCTTCATTTTCAGTTGTAGGTACCAAATCACGAGCACTGAGGACAGTGCAGCCCAACTCCATGCTCCATTGATAAGCTAAAATACAAGCCAATACCCAGGCCCTCTCCAAAAACCACAGCTCCACAATGTGGCAACAAGCCAGTGGCAAATAATCAGATTACAGGGAGCAAAGATATTGCCAGAGGTATGAGAGTGAATAAAGAAAGAAAAAAAAACCCTTACTCCACTTTTGCTTAATATACATGTGTTATATCACCAGAGTGTACATGCCAGATGTGTTAGCATCAACACAGACTCTGCATACATTCCTCAGCCTGTCAGAATGAGAGTCTCTCCTCAGGGTCAGCAAGCAATGATGAGGAAAGAGATCCTGTTATTTTCTGTGTGCTTGCAGACAAAACAAAACTAGCGAAAACTAGGAACTTAGGATAGGATTTGCAGAAAGTCCTTGAGGACTTAGGAGCACAAGTGATTTAGGTGCTCCTGCCTGAGATGTGAACATGTAAAAGTGCATTGTCACGCTGATGGCACTGGATGCCACTTTCAGTGACAGCAGCAAAACACAGTATTCTGGGGTAAGAGAAAGGCTATCAGCTCTTTCTCTCGACAATACACAGAATGCAGAGATGTTTACCTTAATGTGGAGACACAGAAACTAGAGAGACATCTGCCAGTCACACTCTCATAGTTCATTTATGTTATGACTTGTATTCATAACATATGTTCATGTATGACTTCTACAAATGTGTAAGCCTAACAGCCACATGATTGGCTGAGAGTAGCCCCCTACTTTTCTTTCAAATCAGTTAATCATACATCAACTTCCATTCACATTCTTCCGCCATTGTAACAGACTTTAATAAATGTGCATACGGGAGCTTGAAGGAAACTAGGTTTAATGATGATTAGCTGACTTGATGCAGAACACCATTTGTTCAGGGCTACACTGACTGCAAAGTCAGGTTCAGCATCATATCAACTAACTCAACTCTATAGCGTTCAATCATGGTGCCATTTTGAGGCGTAGTCCCACTCTGAGAACAATAATGACAATAACAGAGTTGTGCAAGTTTTCAAAATGGGAAATTCAGCACACAACTTCAATGAACTATAAGAGAACTTGTGCCTTAGCAACCTGTATCCCATGCTGAAAATGTATTCCAATGTGTGACTTAACTGCCATAATTCAGAAGATGCTTCAACCTTCCACCCTTAACTCCACAGTCAGAAGGCAATATTAGAGACTAATCAGGCTTGATAAAGTGAAGGAAAGTTTCCAACTGTTATTTTATCATCTCATTTGTTGAACACATATTTTCCAATCCTCACTAAAACTACATCATATCGATTCATGCAATAAACCCAGGTGAAAATTCTGTTCTGTTTTCAGTCTTGAGGGTGATTTCAAATTGGGTAAAATAATATAGCTTTAAATAATTGTGTCAAACAACTTGTAACTTCCAGTTCAATAACATGTCTGCACATGTGTGTAGCTGTGAAGCAGTCTAACTACAAAAATAAAATAAAATAAATAAATCAGCAATATAGGCAATATTTGCAACAGATCCTTCCCAACAAACTTCAGAAATAAAACCACCCTCCTTCACTTTTTCCATTGGCTGTACTTGGATTAAAATTAGGGCTGTCAAGTGATTAAAAAAATCAATTGTGATTAATTGAGCTGTTAAACAACAATAGAGTACCATTTATTTTAATTATTTTTGGATGTTTACTACATTTTCAAATATACTAATTTCAATTACAACCCAGAATACAAAGTGTACAGTGCTCACTTTATTTCTGATTACAAATGTTTGCACTGTAAAAAACAAAAAATCGTATTTTTCAATTCACCTCACTGCAAGAGTGCAATCTCTTTATCATAAAAGCTGAACTTACAAATGTAGAATTATGTAAAAAAAAACTGCATTCAGAAATAAAACTATGTAATAGTTTAGAGCCTACAAGGCCACTCAGTCCTACTTCTTGGTCAGCCAATCACTCAGACAAAAAAAGTTGGTTACAATTTGCAGGAGATAATGCTGCCTGCTTCTTGTTTACCATATCACCTGAATGTGAGAACAGGGCGTTCACATGGCACTGTTGTAGCTGGCGTTGCAAGATATTTATGTGCCAGATGCACTAAAGATTCATATGTCCCTTCATGCTTCAACCACCATTCCAGAGGACATGCTTCCATGCTGATGATGGGTTCTGCTTGAAAACCATCCAAAGCAGTGCAGACTGATGCATGTTTATTTTCATAATCTGAGTCAGATGCCACCAGCAGAAGGTTGATTTTCTTTTTTGGTGGTTCAGGTTCTGTAGTTTCTGCATCAGAGTGTTGCTCTTTTATGACTTCTAAAAGCATGCTTCACACCTCGTCCCTCTCAGATTTTGGATGGCACTTCAGATTCTGAAACCTGGGGTTGAGTGCTGTAGCTATTTTTAGAAATCTTACATCTGTACCTTCTTTGCGTTTTGTCAAATCAGCGGTGAAAGTGTTCTTAAAACGAACATGTGCTGGGTCATCATCCGAGACTGCTATAACATGAAATATATGCACAATGCAGGTAAAACAGAGCAGAAGACATACAGTTCTCCCCCCAAGGAGTACCGTCACAAATTTAATTGATGCATTATTTTTTTAACGAGTGTCATCAGCATGGAAGCATGTCCTCTGGAATGGTGGCCGAAGCATGAAGGGGAATACGAATGTTTAGCATATCTGGTATGTAAATACCTTGGAACACTGGCTACAGAAGTGCTATGTGAATGCCTGTTCTCACTTTCAGGTGATGTAAATAAGAAGCAGGCAGTAGTATCTCCCAACAATGTAAACAAATTTGTTTGTCTTAGTGATTGGCAGAATAAGAAGTAGGACTGAGTGGACTTGTAGGCTCTAAAGTTTTACACTGTTTTGTTTTTGAGTGCAGTTATGTAACCAAAAAAAATCTGCATTTGTAAGTTACACTTTCCCGATAAAGAGATTGCACTTCAGTACTTGTATGATGTGAATTGAAAAATACTATTTCTTTTGTTTATCATTTTTACAATGCATATATTTGTAATAAAAATAATAATATAAAGTGAGCACTGTGCAT
Organism: Eretmochelys imbricata; assembly: GCF_965152235.1. Lineage (NCBI taxonomy): Eukaryota > Metazoa > Chordata > Testudines > Cheloniidae > Eretmochelys > Eretmochelys imbricata. The sequence goes on along the minus strand of NC_135576.1, from coordinate 53,077,507 downwards.
TTTGTATTCTGTGTTGTAATTGAAATCAATATTGAAAATGTAGAAAAACATCCAAAAATATTTAATAAATTTCAATTGGTATTCTATTGTTGTAAGTGCAATTAATTGCGATTTTTTTTATCACAATTAATTTTTTTTAGTTAATTGCATGAGTTAACTGTGATTAATTGACAGTCCTAATTAAAATTAAGCACTATAGACTCAAAAGATGAGTGGATTAAATTTACAGCCTTTTTCATAACCTTGCAGTTAATTAGAAGACAATAAGGAACTGACAGGTTTCAGAGTAGCAGCCGTGTGAGTCTGTATCCGCAAAAAGAAAAGGAGGACTTGTGGCACCTTAGAGACTAACAAATAAATTTGTTAGTCTCTAAGGTGCCACAAGTCCTCCTAATAAGGAACTGAGTCTTTCATGCTTACCCGCATCTGTGCTAATATATATTATTGTGAAAAAAGGGAATATTATTGAACAAAGAGAGATTGATTAGTACCAGCTATGTTGTGGCAGGGTCTTCATTCATTACATACATTTAATTTGCCATGGACACTAAATTACACTAGCTCAGCTGTACATGCCACATCAATGAAAACTCTTTCCAGCACTGCTATAAACATTTTTGGTGATTTACACTGACAGTGAAAGGACTCTGACAGCTGATTTTTTATACTTTGATTACACAATGCTAATACTTTTTCAAAGGGGCAGTTCAAATTGTTTTTATATTCCTTCACTGGTATCAAAATTGTATTCTATTAGGCAATGGCATCTTACACAGGGGTGCTTGACCAATTTTTACAGAGGGGGTGCTAAAAGTGGAAACCATGTATTTGTTCGTTATTACTAGTTCAAGCCAGGGGGCTGCTGCTGCACCACCGGCACCCCTAGTTCGAGCACCCCTGATCGTACATTTTTCCATTTTCCCCTCTATAGTATTAACCCCTAAATTCATCACTGTTGTCAATAGATTCATAGATACTAAGGTCAGAAGGGACCATGGTGATCATCTAGTCTGACCTCCTGCACAACGCAGGCCACAGAATTTCACCCACCCACTCCTGAGAAAAACCTCTCACTTATGTCTGAGCTATTGAAGTCCTCAAATTGTGGTTTAAAGACTTCAAGGAGCAGAGAATCCTCCAGCAAGTGACACGTGCCCCATGCTACAGAGGAAGGCGAAAAACCTCCAGGGCCTCTTCCAATCTGCCCTGGAGGAAAATTCCTTCCTGACCCCAAATATGGCGATCAGCTAAACCCTGAGCATATGGGCAAGATTCACCAGCCAGATACTACAGAAAATTCTTTCCTGGGTAACTCAGATCCCACCCCATCTAATATCCCATCACAGGCCATTGGGCCTATTTACCATGAACATTTAATTACCAAAACCACGTTAACCCATCATACCATCTCCTCCATAAACTTATCGAGTTTAATCTTAAAGCCAGATAGATCTTTTGCCCCCACTGCTTCCCTTGGAAGGCTGTTCCAAAACTTCACTCCTCTGATGGTTTGAAACCTTCGTCTAATTTCAAGTCTAAACTTGGGCTGTGTCATTCAGTTCACTCCCAACATTCTGAGTCACAGAGGGAAATCTAGTATCTGTTTAAGTGTTTTGAACTGGTACCCATCACTGTAACATCTGAGCACCTTCCCGATTAACTAGCTTGGCCTGGCGATATCCCTAATAGACTTCATATAGTCTAGTTCTTCTTCTGCCTTTAGCTCTGCACAGGGTAGGGTTGACTTTGCTTGCTTGCATTTTTATGGTGGTCAGGCAGTTGGAGTAATAAACAATCTTTCTGGTTATCATGCAAAGGTTTTATCAAATGAGAAGATTGTCATGAGGTGGCCATATAAATTCCCATTCACTCGATTATGTTTAAGGCTAAGATTTTGTCACGGATATTTTTAGTAAAAGTCATGGACAGGTCATGGGAAAAAAAGAAAAATTCACGGAAGCCATGACCTGTCCCTGACTTTTACTACAAATATCCGTGACAAAATGGGGCTCTGTGGGGCCCCACATCACCTGAATAAGGGCAACTGCGCAGGGGTTAGGAGCTTCCTGCAGCAGCTGGGAGCTACAAGGTGCTCCTGCTGCCCATGGGAGCAGGGAGCTGTGGGGTACCCCCAGCTCTGCTGTCAGATGGGAGCTGTGGGATACCGCCTCTGTCCGCAGCTTCAGGGGCCTGCAGCACCTGGGAGCTTGGGGGTTCCCCTAGGGCTGCAGTGGCTGGGAGCTGTGGGGTGCCCCCATGCCCGTAGGGGCCGGGAGCTCAGGGATTCCCCCACCACCTACGGTGGCTGGGAGCTCGGGGGTTCCCCCACCCACAGCAGCCAGGAGCCCTACCGCCAACGGCAGCCAGGAGCTGTGGGGTATCCTGCCGTCCACGGCAGGTGAAGCTCCAGGGGCTTCCAGGGGCGGTGGGGGTACCCCACAGCTCCCTGCCCCTCAGGGCAGCAGGGGACCCTGAAGCTCCCGAACATGGAAGGCTGAAGTCATGAAGTTTGCTGGAAGTCACAAATTCCATGACTTCTGCAACCTCCATGACTAAATTGTAGCCTTAATTATGCTCTGTGTTCAGTCTCAAATTTAAAACAGCAGTGTTTATAATGAATGTATACAAATACATGAGTGCACAGATTTATTTCTCATATATTAGAAATATGTATGCTATCTGGTATCATCTATGCTGGAAGTGGAAAGACATTTTTGGTCTTGTTTATAAATGATAATTATTGTGGAAGTAACATTAAAATCAATGTAATAATTGTCAGGCTTCCCATTTCAAGAATTACAGGAACAGTTACGAAATCAGTCTTTAGCAATTTATGCTAAAGATAGGTAAAAATAAAATAGGTGATTTAAATTATTTATATTATTGTATCATTTATTACAGGTAATGTTAAATATAGGTAAAGAATGCTCTTTTTACACAGAAGGTAAAGAAAAATTTTCTTGCCTCTTTACACCGGTTTTTATTCTTTTTTAAATGTAGCTGCCTTTTTTATGTGCAAATTTTGAGTTAAACCAGTAAAAATACATTTTTAAAAGTGCATTGTTTTCTCCCTCATCCTTCTCCTTCCCATGTTGTAAACTCTTCCTGTCTGTTCTCATCTTAATTTAAGTCCCAGTCTTGCAAACACTTACTCCCCAGGTGTATTGCTTATTACAATGAGTAATCCCATTGAAATCTGACAGGATTGTTAAAGATAAATGCATCCCAGGAGACCAGTTCAGTAGGAACTAGATGGACATGCTTCTTATAGGGTCCTGTACAATGAATACAATAAAGGCTCATATGACAGAGGTAGTTCACAATTTATAAATTAATTCTATGGAGTCTTTCACTGGAAAAAGTACGCACACTATTATAAACTAACTCTAAAGTCCTTAGAAAGTGTCAGTTATATTTACACTAGTCTATTATTATATTCAAACACTTGTAAATGTAGATTTTGGACTTAGATTTAGGATAAAATTTTTCTATTGTTTTATCCTTACATTTTAGAAGGTCCCATATTTACCAGAATTGAACAATGAAAGATATTCTTGCACAGTTGCACTAAGGAAACCTTATAGAGAGTGTTTCCTATGAAATTAACTGAAAGCTAAAATCCCGAGAGGCCAGATTTTCAAAAGAGCTCTGTGCTAGATTTTCTAGTTCTTAGATTTTCAAACAAAACAAAACAAAAAATAAAACAAACAAAAACCAACCAACCAAACCATCAGCTCCCAGTTAGTCATTAAGTGGCCAGATTTTCAAAACTGCTTAGCAGCCAAACTGCTGAGCTCTTCTGAGAATCTGGCCACTTATTTTGGTGCCTAAATGGGAGCTGAGTTTTTCAAAAAATGGGACACCGATTAGGTATACTAAGGATTTATAAAAATGTGGCCCTGACTTTTTACTACAATTCAGAGGATTAGATTAGCTATTTGTCTCCCATTAAAATCAATGCCCTGTGCACTACTTTGAAAATTAATAACCAAATGGAAACACACTTATTTTAAAAAGAAGAAAAGACAAAAAACCACATGTGACCACATGAATTTATTAGAGTTGGTGGGGGAGGAATACCGCTGCATCAGTAGTCATCATAGCAGTGTGAATTGTGGGTGCCGAAAGACAGCTGAGAGTCTCCTGTACAAAATGCCTTTTCTTCCATTTGATGAACCAGTGAGTATTGTACCATGCAGAATAAGAGGAACTGCCTACGTAGTATCCAAACATGTGTTATCCCACATCGAACAAGTAACTTAACTAAATACTCACACTGCATCACATACAAGTGTAACTGTTATGACTCACTATACTCCATGGAGGATAAGTAAGTGAACAATGTTCCTCTTTCCTTATTAGTTTGTAAGAAAACAAATCACATAGGACATACTATAAGGAAATATAAAGGCAAGGAAACAATTACCCATTAGACAACTATGAAAAAGGACCTTTCTGCTAAAAGGAAGTTTTTCTGAAAATACTTTATTTTACACACTCTCTATTTGTTATTTTAAATGTTACCAGGAATTTTTTTTGTTGTGAATCAAAAACAAATGTACCATAATGTTTTGTTTACAGCATCAGAAAAAAAAGACTTCTTAAATGAATGGTCTCAGCATCCTAAAGGTATCTTCTTACAGCAGAATTTCATTTTTTAGCAAATATCTCACAAATGTACCTGTCAAATGTCCTTCATTTTGTAAGTCACTCATTTTAGATGCAAAGTCACCTGAGTTAAACACAAATTTAGTGACCCTGCACTTTTATTATTGAAAATTATTTACATCAGCAATGCAAACTCATAGAATGGAGGTTATACAGAGTTAATTATAATAAAAAAACAACTTGCACAGCATGAAGGATTTTTGCATGAATAACATTTTTGTGCCCATCATTTTGAGTCTTTGTAACACATTGCATCCAATATTTGGCCTTGGCAGGCTGAGAAAAAGACTCACAAACAGCTGTGCAGAATCAGCCTCATCATCTCTTAAGGCAATACAGCTTATGGACTATTTGGAGCATTCTATTTCTACTTTCATTCCTTATAATGTAGAATGCCTCTCTGACCCATTATACTCAGATTCTTTTATGACAAACCATGGACATTTAAATTAGTATTCAGGATTCAACACTGGCCTTTAAGGCTTCCATAACCCACTCTACCCTCCACTTGGATCCAGAGATACATTTCCCCCTTTAAATTAAAGATGGAATTATCCACAAATTCCACACAGTGACCTGAAATCTAGTGTGTATGTATGAACAAGCTTTGTTGAGAAAAAGGCAGGATCCTAAGAGGCCAGGTGAAATCACAGATATCGACTCAGACTTTTCAAGGGATTCACAGAGTGAAGACGTAATATTAATAATAATCTGTAGGGCAATGATCAAAGAAATAAAGAAGTCCAGGAGAAAGAGGGAGAGAACAAAGAGCTATGTTTTCTCTATTAATGAAGCCGGCAGCATAAAGTTAATTGATCAAATATGTAGCATTATGAAGATATTTTGTCTTTTTATCTGCTTGAAAATTACCATGAACACTGGTGGACCTCTATTAAAATAAATAAATAAAACAAACATAAAAACATTGTGAAAGTATGAAAAATACCAGTCTTGCCAGTTCTTCTTATCTAATTCCCCCAGTCAGTCTCCAATGGTGTTCATCTCTTCTATTGTTAAATTATTTCAAACTATCTTCAGGAAAAACAAAAAACTTAATGGATCAGATCCTCAGTTACGTAAATTGCTGCATTTCTGTTGACTTCACTGTCGCTACAGTGATTAACACCAGCTAAGGATCAGACCAAATCAGTGTGTACGTTCTAAACAAAGTCAGGTTTCAGAGTAGCAGCCGTGTTAGTCTGTATTCGCAAAAAGAAAAGGAGTACTGGTGGCACCTTAGAGACTAACAAATTTATTTGAGCATAAGCTTTCGTGAGCTACAGCTCACGAATGCATCCGATGAAGTGAGCTGTAGCTCACGAAAGCTTATGCTCAAATAAATTTGTTAGTCCCTAAGGTGCCACAAGTACTCGTAAACAAAGTCAGATGTCTTCTGTTTCCACTGTTTCAGCAAAAGATGTTTTGTGTTATCAAAATGGCACTGATAAAATGACAGGAAGTGAAATGCTACACAAATGCCTGACTACTGCATAATGTCACTTACATGCCTTCTTTCAGAGCACCTTGTATCATGTTATTTTTCATCTGATATATGAACATAAGTAACTCTCATTAATACTAACTATTCTATTCTTAATGATTTATTACTCAAAGATTTTTTTAGGATAACGCAGAACTATTTCCACATAAATAATTAGCAAATTAAAAGCCAATTAATCCTGCTAGGGGAAAGAACCTCTCCAGATTCTCCAACCACAATCCAAAACCACGACAAAAACTACAGATCAGAATAGGCTATATAGGCCCTGATCCCACACATACTTATTTAGCTCAATGGGACTGTTCAGGTACATAATATTATACATGTTTTGGAGAGTCAGGCCATAAAAAACCCACTTCTTAGCATGAAGAAGGAAGCTAAATAGAAAACCTTTAAAAAACTGAAGCAAAACATATATTTTTTGTGTCTTCTCAAGCAAGTAATAAAGAGTACTGGACTAAGACTTAGCAGTTTTTACACATACAATCAGATCTGCAATTACTGTCTCAGTCCATCCCAGCAGGTTAGAGAATGAAACTTATTACCTTTTGATTGTTTGGTGGCCTATATGAAATGAACTGATTGTCCCAACCCGAGACCAGTTGGGCAAAGCAAAATTCACCATGATAATAGCACTGTCTGGCACACTGCTTGGCAACCTCAGCAGACAAAATCTCAGGTCTGTACAACAATGGGGCAGAGTGGGTAAGATTGTAGTATTGTTGCCCGTGTTGTTCCAGTTCTATGGAGAAACAGAGGATCTCAACCTCTGTCCAGATGGATCCTCTCTCATCATCTCGGATGACGACTGTCCCCAAATCCCTGGACAAAGTAAATGTGTCTTTCAGCAGAAATCATCAGGAGACTATGCATCAAATTATTGTCCTGCATCTTCTGTAGACATTTATACCAATGATAAGTGAATGCAAAGAGATGCATTCTGATCTGGCAGTGTTTTACCCCAATTTGTACTGGTGTGAATGACTACACAATGCACAGGGCAGCAGTGAATTAGGTCTTAGGCAGTTTAACAATAGCCATAAGCAATGGGAGCATTGTTGGAAAGGTTTCAATCATGTCCTTGTGCATAGTTTTAGCCCAGTCTCTGCTTCCTGTCTTCACTAGAACTCTTTATTTTTGCTAAAATCTGTTCTACTGTGTTAAATTTTTAGAAGAAGTTTGCTGATTACCTTTATTGTAAATGTAGATGCATGTCACAGGTTAGTAATACTTTAGATTTTACACATACTCCTGGTGTATGCAATGCATATTAGTAAAGTGTATCTCCTAACAAATGAAGGATTGCCACTTAAGTTAATACCTTGCCATGTTCTGAAGATTTACACCACTAAAGCCTTAGTGATACTTTCATATGTGCATTTCATCTCTTTTCATTCATCTGTTCTCATCCATTTCCTCCCCATCAATCCTGCTAGCAGGGGTCCAAGTGTTATTGGAAAAAGTGATTAAAAATACCAAATAAAATGTCAAAACTCTGACCAAATACTCTTTTATTACTGCATTAATTTTGTATCTTGTGCAATTTAATTTATGGTAAGGTTTTAGCTGATATAAATTTAATCTCCAGCCTCAAAGACTTCATCTGCTCTGACTTCTCAGTCTTATTCCTTGGCACTGAAAGAAAACAAAAAAAACCCACTCCTGGATTTGACTGCAGCTTTCCCCCTCATGCTGCTGTGGAATAAGGTGGCAAGTTATTCCCTAGGTGGGCCTAAATCTGCATTTGGAACATGGCTAACAGGGAGAACCCAGATATGATTTAAGACAACAGTAACTTACACCCTCAGGGGAAGCTTATCTAGACTCACTGATAATACCATGGAGAATGACAACACTTTAGAGTAAACATACTGCTTGTCAGTGCATGTCTGCTAAGAGATGTCTTTTCTCATAGTACTATCTTTAGAATAGAATAGAATAGAATAGAATAGAATAGAATAGAATATCAGGGTTGGAAGGGACCTCAGGAGGTCATCTAGGAGGCCAACCCCCTGCTCAAAGCAGGACCAATCCCCAACTAAATCATCCCAGCCAGGGCTTTGTCAAGCCTGACCTTAAAAATATCTAAGGAAGGAGATTCTACCACCTCCCTAGGCAAAGCATTCCAGTGTTTCACCACCCTCCTAGTGAAAAAGTTTTTCCCAATATCCAACCTAAACCTCCCCCATGGCAACTTGTGAGCATTACTCCTTGTTCTGTCATCAGCCACCACTGAGAACAGTCTAGATCCATCCTCTTTGGAACCCCTTTCGGGTAGTTGAAAGCAGCTATCAAATCCCCCCTCATTCTTCTCTTCCGCAGACTAAACATTCCCAGTTCCCTCAGCCTCTCCTCATAACTCATGTGTTCCAGTCCCCTAATCATTTTTCTTGCCCTCTGCTGGACTCTTTCCAATTTTTCCACATCCTTCCTGTAGTGTGGGGCCCAAAACTGGACACAGTACTCCAGATGAGGCCTCACCCATGTCAAATAGAGGGGAACGATCATGTCCCTCGATCTGCTGGCAATGCTCCTACATATACATCCCAAAATGCCATTGGCCTTCTTGGTGACAAAGGCACACTGTTGACTCATATCCAGCTTCTCGTCCACTGTAACCCCTAGGTCCTTTTCTGCAGAACTGCTGCCGAGCCATTCGGTCCCTAGTCTATAGCGGTGCATGGGATTCTTCCGTCCTAAGTGCAGGACTCTGCACTTGTCCTTGTTGAATCTCATCAGATTTCTTTTGGCCCAATCCTCTAATTTGTCTAGGGCCCTCTGTATCCTATCCCTGCCCCCCAGCGTACCTACCTCTCCTCCCAGTTTAGTGTCATCTGCAAACTTTGTATCATGATATTCTCAACCAGCTGAACTGACACAAGTAACTGTATTTTTGTTTTAAACTTTGCCTTTGCTGAACAGTATCAAATAGAGTAATTCACTTTTAAGGTGTGACGATATACTGAAAATGACTAAAAATAGTATTGTGGAACTGAGGGATGAGACAGATTTGTTTAGGACTATTGGTTTCATGTGAGTAAAACTGTCCTAATCTGGGGGCTCCCTTTTTATGTTTGATTACTAATAAAGGGAAATAAAGGAAGCTCTAGTGAGGCAGGACTGACCAGTCTCTTGTAGGTCTGGGTTTCCTCTTTTGGAGGTGAGCCACACCATGACTCAGAGATTTCATGACAGAATATGGGGAGCTGAAGGCCACACAGTCTTATTTTCTCTTCAGACAAGGTGTGTGATCCAGTCCCTGCAGTGCTCTAGTCTTAATCACCAGATGGCTTTAGATATGGAAAACAATTATCCAGATAAAAGAAAAGGAGTACTTGTGGCACCTTAGAGACTAACCAATTTATCTGAGCATAAGCTTTCGTGAGCTACAGCTCACTGCATCCGATGAAGTGAGCTGTAGCTCACGAAAGCTTATGCTCAGATAAATTGGTTAGTCTCTAAGGTGCCACAAGTACTCCTTTTCTTTTTGCGAATACAGACTAACATGGCTGTGAGCTGTAGCTCACGAAAGCTTATGCTCAGATAAATTGGTTAGTCTCTAAGGTGCCACAAGTACTCCTTTTCTTTTTGCGAATACAGACTAACATGGCTGTTACTCTGAAACCTGTAATTATCCAGATGTACTAGAGGGATAAAGAGAGCAAGAGATTGCACTGAAGCCACAGGAGAAGGCATATAATAGGCATCTTTTTATAGATACATTGGCTGTAATGGCTGATACCTAAGAATAGTTGACACGAAGCATATCTAGAGAAATCTAGTCATGGCCTTTCTGATCCAAAGGTACGATTACTTTTCAGTCTGGGTCATGGTGTACCAGAATATCCTGTGTCTAGAACTTCACCCTGTGGTGAGCATTATATTATTAACCAGAAATTAAGAGCTGGATCCTTACGCTAATCTCTAGAGAAGCATGCCAGGTGTTGGGTATAAATCACTGCTCCTCCATCGTAGACCTCTAATAATTCTGACAATAAAATTGCTTGTGTGGCAAGTAATGTTTCCAATTTTGATGAATCAATTGCAATGTTCCAGGAAGGTGGAGAGGGCAGAATGAATTGCAATGTGCCTCCATCCATGAGCAGATCTCAATAGAATAAAGCCCAACGGAATTACAAGAATGGCCATAAAATCATACTTTTAATAAATGAACACTGTTTGTGTTTTTTTACTTAAAGGTTTGCTTTTAAATCTCTTAGGCTGTCACAAATGGAGACTGTAAAAAATAAGACTAGAGAAATTGAAAACTCATACCAAATAGAGCACTACTACTCATAGGGCTTGTCCTGCGTGACTAATGTTCAGATTTTGGCAAGAAATATGATTACTAATAAAGTGAGGGTTTATGTTGTTCCTGGCAACAGATATCTATTTTTCTGCTGCACCTCAGTTATACCCTTTACCAAAATCCACACTCAACATACATAATTGATGCTTTTCTAAATACAGCATGTACCCAAAATTCAGTTACTGACTTACAAAGATCTCTTTCCAGAACAATATCAGGAAAATAAATAAATATTAACATTTTAGTTCTATGGTGTTACCATAAAAAGACAATACTTTGAGTCCAAATTCCTATGATAAGCATAAATCAAGCAAACAATCTTAAGTTGTGAGGCTGTATGAAATTAACATTTTTTGTCAGTGATACAGCTTTCAACATGCAGCATTCTAGCTTCTATTTGATACCGTGTAAATGTGGAAGGAAACTACCACAAACATTATTTAAGGTAACAGAACCTAGAAAGAACCATCTAAGTTTGTCAATAAGATAAGACTATAAATAAATATAAAGCTACATATTAAAACTTTTATAAATTAAATTTAGTTTTGTATTACTGTTATAATTATTGCTTTCATTACTCTTATTAATTTTATCATTAGTAATTAAACTGAAGAGTTCCCAAATTTTACAGCACGCTACTAAATTAAAAACAGTCCACTGTGCAAACACCTAGAAACGAAACCACAGATTTGCCAAAGTGTTTTAACTTATAGAAGTAAATCCAGCTGTTACTTTTCAAAATCCAGTTAAGACTTTGGAGAATATAACCATCCAAGCTTTTCTGACACTTAGAAACTTTGACTAAAGCAAAATAACATTTGTGGTTGTACGAGGTGAAATGACATAATTTTCCATCTAGTGCACAGGATGCTTAGATCAATAGTAATAGCTAGAATGGAAAGGCAAAGGGGTTGAGAAAAACTCAAGAACTGCTATCCTTTGTCTCACTGATAGATACAAACTATTCACCTGAAAAAAAGAAACAAACAAAATGTGTGAAGATCTCTACAGCCCACGCCAGTGTGTCTAAATAGCAAAAAGGAAAGGAAGGGTAACACAAATGCCGGAAGAAAGGAAATTGTGTGTTATCAAAGGACTATTAATTGCTCCCAAAGTAAGAGCAAATTATGATCTTCTTCCTTTATTTACCCAGAGTTTCAGCTGTACAATCAAAGAAACATTGTGTTGGCTGTGTTAAAAGCTGTGGCTTTTGTTTCAGTTATGACCAACAAGAACTTATGGGCTTTCACTTGATTGATTTTATAGCTTGTTACTATAGAAACAAGGAGAATAGAAGACAGCTCACATGGTTAGTAAACAGGAACAGGATTCCAAAGCACCCCACGCAGCTCACTGAGGTTTTGTTGGTACTATTGATTGACTAGCCCCTCATGCAAGAATGAAATTTGTCTTGATGGCAACTTCACTGTACTTCGAAATCTGACGTCCAATTTATATTTTTGCCTTTAGAGACAAGAGATCAATATAGTAATTCTAAAAGCAAAAGGCTCTCTATTGCCTCCTGGGTGATCAATGGGAGGCTAGGACTTTAGCGTAGAGGCCATGTGTTTCTGTGCCAAGTCTATGCCTCAGTAGTACCATCCCCGTTCCTTGGCAGAATGGCTTGACTACAACTTTACTGCCAGTGCTCCTCCTGCAGCCAGCAGCTGACCAGGAACACTTAAAGTGGGTTTCCAACTACAAAAAGGGCATGACAGTGGCCTAGGGTGAATTAAATTTCTGTTCTCCTCACTAATGGGTACAAGAGGTGGAGGAGATGGAAAACGATGCACATCTACCTCCTCCTTTTGCCTGCCCAGTCCTGGCCTTCCTTCACGTGGATCTCCAGGTGCACAGACTGTCCTCCACAGTCCTGATGGATTGGAGGAGGGCAGTGAATCCTGCTAGAAGCTGTCTGAGTCCCCATTCCACAAAGGGAGGTGTGAGACCCATGTGAAGGATTGCCTTTAAATGAAGAACAAGGTGCATGATTAGGCTCAAAGGTTCTTTAATGTTTCTGGCACAAAAACACCACTTGAAGATGATTTTTTCTTGAGAAAAGGTTTTACACACACACCCCTTTGCAGATAGGAAAGATGTTCAAAGTGCCGTACAAATAGAGAGCTCCACTACTAACGTGCAGATTCTTCATCTAAATCCGTTCCATGCTGTATTCATAAGCCTCGTTTAACTTGAGAAACGTACCTGTTTCTAACAATGGGTGCCAGCAAAGAACACAGCTGACCTGCACTGAAAAAAACAACAGGAGTATTTCCTAGCCTGGACAAGCCTTTATATTTACTTTTATTTCTTTTATAATAAGGACCACATCCATGAGTGGCATTTGGAAGCAAGAGAGTGATGTTTTTATCAAGAGAAAAAAATATTTTTTTCCTGACATTGCTTGGGAAATGCAGACCTAAATAGTATACCTTGGGGATTTTTTTGCATCTTTAGGGACTGACACTAACAGGTCTACATGCCTGCAGTCCGGACACTGGGGTGCTAACTGCAGTGCTCACTAACATGTTGCATTGTGACTGCCCCGTGCAGACCTGTTAGCATGAACTAAAAGGTACCGAGTTCATGTTAATGTGGCGTTGTTTAAAGCGTAGACAAGCCTTGAGATTGCTGTTCGAGGAGCAAACATTTCTATATGATGATGATGATGATGATACAGTATTTAATTGGTGTATTCTAAGAAGCATTAAGATCAGGAGAAAGAGCAAACAATGGATTTACATGAGGATGGATTAGTGAATTCTGTTGTGCCTAATTAGGTTTAAGAACTAATAATAGCATTTGTACTGTACATATTTATGACTGATTTTCTTTTGAGAGTTAAAATGATCTACCAACATATATATATCTCTTTTTAAAACAAAGGGTCCTTTGTGAAGTTCCTCAAATGTTAACATGGGAGCCTCATCTCCTATTTAGTTTCTTAAAGAAACATTTGAGGAAATAATCAATAAATAGTTCTGTGAAGAACTCTATTGACCTAACTTAACCTTGCTTATCTACTGCATTATCTGATTTTTGGGAACTCAGCACAGCGTTTTACCTGGAAGCAGATTACCAACTGTGGTCAGTGACAACATCTGCTGCTACAAAGTGCAGGCTTCTTAGTCATTCTAAAAATATTCTGATTTTTAACCCTCATCAGTTTGTAATCCATCATTTTTGCATTATATCTATTATTAGATATGTACTTATCAAAAACCATGAAGTTGAACAACCCTGAACTTTGGGAAAATGTGGATCTGAGCCAAAGGATGTACAATATTCGCACTCATGGAGATCTGAGTTTGGTTTAGATTTTCTTGGGGGCATACAATATAATTTCAAGGAACCCCTTGTTGAGTAAGGATTTAAAAAAAATGGATTGACACCTTTTAGGAAAAATAAAGGAAGAGTTACCTAGAAATATAAGGACATATGAATGTTGTCCAGCATGTAAATACACTAAGATCATCAACTAAAGAGGTGGTTAATTTATAGCCTCTGGAGATGAGGAGCACATGACTTTGTGATTGACTAGCTTTTCTAATGTTGCTCTCTCTCAGTTAAAACATAGCCTCAAAAAGCTAGGAGAAGTATGCGGAGGAGAAGAGAAAAGTTGACACACTCCTAGTGAGCTGTAGCTCACGAAAGCTCATGCTCAAATAAATTCGTTAGTCTCTAAGGTGCCACAAGTACTCCTTTTCTTCCTCTGACTGTGGGGTTGAAGGCTGAGAGCCTACATACTAATTCAGAGCTCAATCCTACAAGGTGCAGAACACTGTGGCCCTGATCCAGCAAAGTACGTAATCATGTACTTAATTTTAAGTACATGAATAGTCCCATTGACTTCAAAGGGCCAGAGATGTAGAGGTATTTAGGTGCCTAAAGATCCAGGGAGGTGCCTAATGGGATTTTCAAACATGACTAGGCCTAATTTATTGATTTCAACAGGAGTTAGACGCATAGGCACATTTAAAAATCCCGCTAGGCACCTATCTGCATCTTTAGGCACCTAAATACCTTTACAAATCTTGCCCAAAGCACTTAAAGTTAAGCACAAGCTTAAGTGCTGTGGTAGATCAGGGCCACAGTTCTCAGTACCTTACAGGACTGAACCCTAAACAGGGAAAGATGGACAACTCACGGGGCAGGTTTGGCAGAACAGTTCCACTGCAGGTTCACCAGCTTCTGTTAGTTTACAGCTCAACCCCTGATCTCTCCTAAGGGATGGCTGGTGAGATGAAAGGGGAGTAATCAAGTGCTATAAAAGCCTGACCTAGCTACCAGTGAGGGAGAGAGGCCTTCTGGCTGTAGCTGTAAGGGGAAGCAACTCCTCGAGCCAGGCTCTTCCTCTTTGTGTTTCACTGTCCTGACAAAGGCTACCTAATTATCCTATTTACTTTCTTTTGGTAGTTTTGTTTGTGTGTTTAATAAACGGGTAATTTTAACTATCACAGTTAGCTCCTCTGAGGAGATCTCCTGCCCCCCCCTCTCTCCCCAAAGTAGCTTGAAAACCATGCACACAATTCACAGATTCCTAGGGTTCAGATAAGTGCAGTTCCATGCAGAACCCTTCATAATGATTTAGGTAGAACCTGGATTTGTGCAGGAAATGGCCCAACTTGATTATCATGCACATTGTGTAGAGAGTTGTCACTTTGGATGGGCTATCACCAGCAGGAGAGTGAATTTGTGTGGCGGGGTGGAGGGTGAGAAAACCTGGATTTGTGCTGGAAATGGCCCAACTTGATGATCACTTTAGATAAGCTATTACCAGCAGGACAGTGGGGTGGGAGGAGGTATTGTTTCATATTCTCTGTGTGTATATAAAGTCAGCTGCAGTTTCCACGGTATGCATCCGATGAAGTGAGCTGTAGCTCACGAAAGCTCATGCTCAAATAAATTGGTTAGTCTCTAAGGTGCCACAAGTACTCCTTTTCTTTTTGCGAATACAGACTAACACGGCTGTTACTCTGAAACCTTCTCCAACTTTGTTATATAAAGTGTCATGTTAAGTAGTCATACAAATACTATCCTGCAGCTTTAACTACTCCTGGCTAAAGCTACAAGCACGGAGGGTCGGGCAATGGAAATATTAAATAATTCAGATCATCTATTTAGTAGAATGCCAAATAAAGTATCAACCATAAAAGCAGCATTGTACTGTCACAAAATATTGCCAAAAATTAAGTGCAACAGTTCCTGTGATGTTTTTTGTCTGTTTCTGTGCTTAAGATATTTCAGGGAAAAAATTAATATACTTATTTGCTTATTTTTCAGTTAATATATGCACTAAATAGAAAACTGGACCAATTTAATCCTGTACTGAAATAAAACAAATTACAAAAGGGTTGAATTTGTCTCACTTAGCTCAGAATTAATGCACTCAAATAGAAGTCTCAAATTCATTAGCTTTCATAGAATCATAGAATATCAGGGTTGGAAGGGAGTCCAACCCACTGCTCAAAGCAGGACCAGTCCCCAACTAAATCATCCCAGCCAGGGCTTTCTCAAGCCTGACCTTAAAATCCTTTAAGGAAGGAGATTCCACCACCTCCCTAGGTAACCCGTTCCAGTGCTTCACCACCCTCCTAGTGAAAAAGTTTTTCCTAATATCCAACCTAAACCTCACCCACTGCAATTTGAGACTATTACTCCTTGTTCTGTCATCTGCTGTCACTGAGAACAGTCTAGATCCACCCTCTTTGGAACCCCCTTTCAGGTAGTTGCCAGCAGCTATCAAATCCGCCCTCATTCTTTTCTGCAGACTAAATAATCCCAGTTCCCTCAGCCTCTCCTCATAAGTCATGTGCTCCAGCCCCCTAATCATTTTTGTTGCCCTCTGCTGGACTCTTTCCAATTTTTCCACATCCTTCCTGTAGTGTGGGGCCCAAAACTGACACAGTACTCCAGATGCAGCCTCACTAATGCTGAATAGAGGGGAATGATCACATCCCTTGATCTGCTGGCAATGCTCCTACTTATACAGCCCAAAATGCTGTTAGCCTTCTTGGCAACAAGGGCACACTGTTGACTCATATCCGGCTTCTCGTCCACTGTAACACCTAGCTCCTTTTCTGCAGAACTGCTGCCTAGCCACTCAGTCCCCAGTCTGTAGCGGTGCATGGGATTCTTCCGTCCTAAGTGCAGGACTCTGCACTTGTCCTTGTTGAACCTCATCAGATTTCTTTTGGCCCAATCCTCTAATTTGTCTAGGTCCCTCTGTATCCTATCCCTACCCTCCACCATATCTACCACTCCTCCCAGTTTAGTGTCATCTGCAAACTTGCTGAAGGTGCAATCCACGCGATCCTCCAGATCATTAATGAAGATATTGAACAAAACCGGCCCCAGGACCGACCCTTGGGCCACTACGCTTGATAGCGGCTGCCAACCAGACATGGAGCCATTGATCATTACCTGTTGAGCCTGATTATCTAGCCAGCTTTCTGTCCACCCTGTAGTCCATTCATCCAGCCCATACTTTTTTAACTTGCTGGCAAGAATACTGTGGGAGACTGTATCAAAAAGCTTTGCTAAAGTCAAGGAATTCTTTAATTGGCACCTTCCTTCTATATCAACATTTACAAATTATCTCCATCTCGCACCAATGAAAAAGTTAAGCAAAGTTATTGAACCCCTGAATTCAATAAAAGAGGGAAACATTTTCAAAGGGGTTGGACCACTGAGTAGAGCCTGGAATAAAAGGGCTAAATAGCTGCCTACACTCAGGTGGCTGAAAAACTTTGCAAAACCAAAGAGAAAATATGGAACATATCTATAAATGCTGGTCAAGATTTTCAGAAATGCATATCCAGAGGTAGGCACCTAAATCCATATTTAGTCATCGAAAAAAATCTGAGCACCCACCAACTCCAGCTGACTTCAGTGGTGCTCAATTCTTGAAAATCAATTCTCTTATTTAGGTGCCTAAATATGGATGTAGGGGAGGAGGTTTTCAAAGGCACAAATGAAGGTAAGTCAGTCATAGAAGCATAGAATATCAGGGTTGGAAGAGACCTCAGGAGGTCATCTAGTCCAACCCCCTGCTCAAAGCAGGACCAATCCCCAACTAAATCATCCAAGCCAGGGCTTTGTCAAGCCTGATCTTAAGAAACTCTGAAGGAAGGAGATTCCACCATCTCCCTAGGTAACCCATTCCAGTGCTTCACCACCCTCCTAGTGAAAAAGTTTTTCTAACATCCAACCTCAATCAATGGGAGTTAGGTCCCCAATAGCCATTTGTGCCTTTAAAATTTCCC